>NC_092380.1:80725144-81330501 GCF_030028105.1 Mobula birostris
GTTTTTAAACAATGGGAAAGATTGGGCATTACATGTTTTCGGGATGTGTTTGTGGGAGGAAGTCTTTCTTCATTCAAACAATTGTCAACTAAAACAACAGAAATTCTACAGATGCTGGAAGTTCAAGCAACACACATAAAAGTTGCTGGTGAACGCAGCAGGCCAGGCAGCATCTCTAGGAAGAGGTGCAGTCCACTAATTGTCAACTAAGTATAGTTTACCAAAAACCCATTTTTTCCGGTACTTACAAATTTGAGATTTTCTGCGATCTCAATTACAACCCCTATTTCCAGAAAAGTTGGGATATTTTCCAAAATGCAATAAAAACAAAAATTTGTGATATGTTAATTCACGTGAACCTTTACTTAACTGACAAAAGTACAAGGAAAAGATTTTCAATAGTTTTACTGACCAACTTAATTGTATTTTGTAAAGATACACAAATTTAGAACTTGATGGCTGTAACACACTCAACAAAAGTTGGGACAGAGGCATGTTTACCATTGTGTTACATCACCTTTCCTTTTAATAACACTTTTTAATCATTTTGGAACTGAGGATACTAATTGTAGTAGATTTGCAATTGGAAATTTTGTCCATTCTTGCTTGATATAAGACTTCAGCTGCTCAACAGTCTGTGGTCTCCGTTGTCTGATTCTCCTCTTCATGATGGGCCATACATTTTCAATAGGAGATAGATCTGGACTGGCAGCAGGCCAGTCAAGCACACGCACTCTGTGTCTACAAAGCCACGCTGTTGTAGCCCATGCAGAATGTGGTCTGGCATTGTCCTGCTGAAATAAGCATGGACGTCCTGGGAAGAGACATCGCCTTGATGGCAACGTATGTCTCTAAAATCCTAATATATGCCTCAGAGTCATACCTTCACATACATGCAACTCACCCATGCCGTGGGCACTGATGCACCCTCACACCATCACAGATGCTGGCTTTTGCACCTTTCGCTGATAACAATCTGGATGGTCGTTTTCATCTTTGGCACGGAGAACTCGACGCCCGTTTTTTTCCGAAAACTAGCTGAAATGTGGACTCATCTGACCACAGCACACGGTTCCACAGTCTTTCGGTTCATCTGAGATGAGCTCGGGCACAGAGAACTTGCCGGCATTTCTGCGTAGAGTTGATGTATGGCTTCCTCCTTGCGTAATACAGTTTCAAGTTGCATTTCTGGATGCAGCGATGGACTGCGTTGAGTGACAATAGTTTTCCGAAGTACTCCCGAGCCCAGATGGCTATAATTGTCACAGTAGCATGATGGTTTCTTAGGCAGTGCTGCCTGAAGGCTGGAAGATCACACGCATTCAACAGTGGTTTCCAACCTTGCCCTTTATTCACTGAGATGTCTCTGAATTCTCTGAATCTTTTCACAATATTATGTATTGTAGATGTTGAAAGACCTAAATTCTCTGCAATCTTGCGTTGAGAAATGTTCCTTTTGAACTGACTAACAATTCTCTCACGAATTTTGGCACAAAGGGGTGAGCCACGACCCATCCTTGCTTGCAAAGACTGAGCCTTTGATGGACGCCACTTTTATACCCAGTCATGATACCTCACCTGCTACCAATTAGCCTGCTTAATGTGGAGTCTTCCAAACCGGTGTTACTTGAATATTCTGTGCACTTTTCAATCTTATTTTAACTCTGTCCCAACTTTTGTTGAGTGTGTTGCAGCCATCAAATTCTAAATTTGTGTATGTTTACAAAATACAATTAAGTTGGTCAATTGTGTACATACATCTATTGATGCTTCTGGACACATCTTCAGTGATGTTCCTGGAATCATCGGGTGTTTCGGGTCTTTCAACATCATACAACCTCCTCCAGGTGACCCAGCCGGGGCTGATCAGACCCCAGCTTGTGTCCAGATGGCTAGCTACTTATGACTCCATGGCTCCCCTCTTTTGAGCCACAGCCATCTTGAGGCCCTCTCTGCCGCATCGGTGGTACTGCAGATGGCTCTCCTCTTCCTCTCTCCCTCGATGCCCAAAATGCTGAAGGCTCTAACTAAAGAACGGGCTACGAATCCCCTACAACCAACCTCCACTGGGAGACACCTCGCTCTCCATCCAGCCTGCTGACGGTTGCTGACCAGTCCTGCGTACTTGGAGAGCTTCCTTTCAAAGGTCTCCTCCAAGCTATCTTCCCATGGGACTGTCAGCTCCAGCAGCACCACTTGCTTAGTAGACTCAGACACTAGGACAATGTCTGGTCGCAGGGTGGTGGCTGCGATATGGTTGGGGAACTTCAGCTGCCCTTCGAGGTCCACCAACAGCTGCCAGTCCCTTGCAGAGGTCAGGATGCCTGCAGATGTTCTTTTGGCAGGTATTGGCTGCTCCCCAGCTCTGACATAGGCAATGGTCTGCTTGGAGGGTCGGGACTGCTTCGCCCACTCAACTCCTGCGCTGACGGCTTCAGCGATGGTCTTCAGGACCTGATCATGCCTCCACCTGTACTGTCCCTCACCAAGTGCCCTTGCACAGCCGCTGAGGATGTGCTCCAGGGTTCCTCGCTTGGAGCACGATGACTCTGCCTTGCCCCATGTGTGTAGGTTTGATGGGCTTGGAAGCACATCGTACACTGCCAGGATGTGAAATTGGATGCAGTGTGGTTCGGCTTTCCAAAGATCAGCCCAGGTCACTTTCCTCTCAACCGCATTCTCCCATCTTGTCCAAGCTCCCTGTTGCTTCTTTCCCACCACCTTGCAGGCTCTCATCTCCTCCACTACTGCTCTCACCTCCTCTTGAACTAGACGACGCCTTTCCTTCCCTCTGGTGTCCATTTGGGGAGTTGGAAAGGATCCTAGCCCAGCTCAGCCTCGTGTGACCACTCCCAGCAGCCTCGTGTGACCACTCCCAGCAGCCTCACCTCTGCCTCCTGAACAGCTTCCTCTGCCCTCCACTTCCTGCCAGTACTTACTTGGATCCCTGCTCTAGCCACCTTTGGGTCACTTGAGTCTCTATACTGTAGCACTTCTCTGGCTCGTAAAACTATTGAAAATCTTTTCTTAGTAATTTTGTCAGTTAAATAAAGGTTCACGTGAATTAACGTATCACAGATTTTTGTTTTTACTGCATTTTGGAAAATATCCCAACTTTTCTGGAAATAGTGTTTGTATATACATTTCCTAATAGTCCTGATAAGAATGTATTAGATGAAATTCTTAATATGAAATCATTCTATAATGGTTCAATATCCAATATTTATGATCTGTGCACTTGTAATGCTACAATGACACTATAACTTCCTTGGGATCAATAAAGTATGTATCTATCTATCTATCTGTCTATCTAGAGAGCTTTTGTAAACGTTATCAAGAAGATGTGTTAATATAAACACAGAATGAAGATGTCAATCCATCTGAATCTTGGTGGGGTTGGTAATTTTGCCCCAACACTTTACCTTCCTAACATGATGTTCAGGAGTCAATTGGTGGGAGAGAGATCATAAATTCACGTGTGTATATCTTGGCCACTTATGCTAGGAGGCAGGTTCTTGATTTTTTTTTTAGCGTGTCGCACCAGACAGTCAGCCATTCTTGTCTGGCGTGTGGTGTCAGGATTGGTCTGCTTTTGGATTAACTGGGTCACGATACGAATGTTCCTGACTCAACCCTTTTTTTTTAATGAGTCTGAGTGGCTAGCTCGATGCTCAACCCGGCATGGATGGAAAGCGTGCTCAGGGGGTGGCCCGACTTGGATTCGAACTTGGGAGCCGTCGCTCTGGAGTTTGGCGCTGATGCCCTTGCGCCACCAGCTGGCCAGGTTCCTGATTATCTCAATAACATATGAGGAACATATGTTCCTCATATTCTGTCAACGAAAACAATAAAGAATTTAATGCTGGACAGCCTGGCTTTCAAGGCCCTGGGAAATCCAGGTGCAATTGCATTCTGCAGTTTATGTTGGAGCACAGCTTGTGTGCTGTAGAAGTAGAACTGGCTATCTTGGCTGAATTGAATGTCCGGCCTTCCTCCCTCCCATCCACTGACCTTCCGTTACCTTCAGGTTATAGTAAGTCCATTCACCATGTTCAGTGTATCCCCACTCTTTCTCAATCAGTTTACTTCAGCTTGCTCTGCCCTCTGACCACCATACTGTGAGCACCATTCCCCTTTTAGTTTTCACCCTCTTCTGCCTTCATTTCAAATAATTTGCAGCATCTGCAGAACATTGCTTTTTACTTTGTTAGTGTGGAAACCCATTTATGCCAATTGAATCAGAAAAGCTGCAGCACAGAGATATGAAAACATGAAACACGAAAGATCAGTTTGTCACTCAGTTATGTTATGTGCTCTTTCCTTAATACCAAGGATAAATGGAAAAGACCTTAAATCTGAAAAATGGAAATGGAAGGTACTGGTAATATACAGATGATCAGTCACAGATAAAATAAAAGTTAACATTTAACCAGACATTTCAAAATATACTAGAAGTTGGGGGCTTAGGTGCTTCAAACTATGAAATTACAGCAAGCAATAGAATTAATAGGAACCTCTTTTTAAAATTTATTTTGTCACCTGTTCAGTAACTGCTTCAAGCAACATTTGAATTTGAATTTGAATTGAAAAACTGCAATAGAAAAAAAAGATTTCTATGCTCAAAGTTATAACCTCTTAACACAGAGTAAACATTTTATTTGCAGTGGTACCTTTGAAGATGACTAAAGAGGAAGCTGAGATAGCAAGTTGTAAAAAATATGGTAAATTTGGCATTAAATCATTGCCACAGAATAAGAGTGTATAGAAAGTCAGTTTGTCAAGAAATTCTTCTCCGGATATTGGATTCAAAGATTGGTTTTTAATGAGAGTAGACAATATCGTAGAGTGGAAGCTAAATGCATGGGTGTCCATTCTATGTTCTCTCAGGATGGGCTGGGTTGAGGTCAGTAGTTTGTTTATTTATTTAAAGGCACGGTGCGGAACAGGTCTCCTGACTCAACAAGCTCCAACGACCAGCAAATCACCTATTTAAATCTAGCCTAATCTCAGGACAATTTACATTGACCAATTAACTTACCAGTCAGTAGACTTTTAGACTGTGGGAGGAATCTGAAGCACACAGAAGAAAATCATGTGCTCACAGGGAGGATGTATAATCTTACAGACGTGATTGGTGTTGAACTCTGAACTTGGACACTTCGAGTTGTAATCACAAAGCGGTGACCACTGCTCTACCAGTGGCACCCTGTTATCCACATTCTCCTTCTAGTCCATGCAGAAATTTAATTGTAAAGGCATTGATAACGAGCCATTGCTTTACTCTAGTAGACTGTTCTTATAGTTGAATCTGGACATTGAGCAACAACTTGGATGCAAAGATCACAACCAGACCCAATCTTATGGCTCCCAATAGCCATGCACAATGTGTAATTGGACATTGCCAAAATATAGTTATTATATCTCCTAAAAAAACTCACTAAAGTATCATTACAATTAATTCAATCTGCACCTTAGAGACCTGCAAACTATAAATCATCTCCAGGTTTTCAATGCAGCAAACCTTTATTTAGAGGTCCTAAGGTAAGCTTGAGCTGGCAGTGTGTGAGAACGGAGAAAAGCTATGAGGGCAACAACTGCTCTATGTCTGGAATGGAGCTCATGCACATCCTTCTCACTGGTATAGAGGAGGTGACCTTCCACAGTGGACACTGGGCTGAGAGATTTCTGTTACTCAGTAACTTGGGTCTCAGAGCCAGGTGAGGAGTTGAGCATCAGTGAGTCTGTAACAACAGAAGCTTGTGAGTTGAGCTAGAGGCAGACCAATGTAGGATGTAGACTGGTGGTGGAAGCAGAGGAAGATTGATATAAATGGAAGATCTAGTAGAGTTGCTGTGTCATGGCTCTGGTTACCTGTCCTCCATCCTTTACATCAGTGCTGTTTCTGTGGAGTTTGCATGTTCCTACTGCAATTATTTGGGTTTCCCTTTGGGCACTCCTCAGAAACTTGCAGATTTATTTGTTTATTTAGCGATGCAGCACATTTCCAACCCTTCGATCCACACTGCCCCAGCAACCCCCTACAACCCCAATTAACCCCAACCTAGCCACAGGACAACGTACAATGACCAGTTCAGCAGCCCGCTACATCTTTGGACTCTGGAATGAAACAGGAGGACCCAGAGAAAGCCCATTCATTCCATGGGGAGGACGTACAGGGACTCCTGACAGAACAGCGCTGGAAATGAACTCTGGACGCCTCAGGCTGAAATAGCATCACACTGATGGTGACGCTACTGTGGCGTCTGAAGTTTGTAGATAAAATGGGAACTACATAGTGAGTGACAGAATTTGTGGGGAGTTATTGAGGAAGTAGGGAGAATATGCAGGTTTCCCCCGCCATCTGAAGGTAGAGCGTTCCTATGAAACAGTTCGTAAGCCAAAATGTCGTAAAGCGAAAAAGCAATTACCATTTATTTATATGGGAAAATTTTGTGAGCGTTCGCAGACCCCAAAATAACCTACCAAATCATGCAAAATAATACATAAAACCTAAAATAACAGTAACATATAGTAAAAGCAGGAATGATATGATAAATACACAGCCTATATAAAGTAGAAATACTTCTTTACAACGATTGCCTGCACAGATCTCCGTAGTGAAAATCTCACGCAAGCGCTCCCGGCAGAAAATCTCACGCAAGCGCTGTTGGCATAAACGCGCTCTCCAGTAACCTTTAAACTATGAAGCTGCCAAATCATACCAAATAAAACGTAAAAATACACAGCTTATATAAAGTAGAAATAATGTATGTACAGTGTAATATCATTTACCAGAATCGGTTCAGCACTGAGCGCACTGATGGTGTGTTCGACTGAGTTGTCGCAGGTTGACTGGTGCAGTGGCCCCCACCCTCCTGGCCGCTGAGCGATACATTGCCGTGAAGCATGCAGGAATGCAGCAGTAGCCGGGAGGCACAAAGCACATCTTTAAGAAAAAAGCCGAAATAAATATGCTAATTAATTAGGTGCTGCCCGGCACGTATTGTCGGCCCAGATCAGTGCCAATTTCCGATTGCATCACCTCTGATCTGGGCCAACAATTACGTGCTAGGCAGCACCTAATTAATTAGCATGTTTATTTCGGCTTTTTTCTAAAAGATATTGCTGTGTGCCTCCCAGCTACCGCTGCATTCTCCGCAAATCGGTACAGTATCTGTCCGGGGCCCAGGGGTTGGGGTGGTGGGACACGGGGGTGTCATCTCATCATCTATCAGGGCAGGCAGCTCATCTTCTCCTATGACTGCCTGCATCGATGTCGAAGGTCAAGGTTCGTAGTCTGCTGTGGCTGATGTGGAAGGCTTGCTTGACTGCTGAGTCTCACGCATTTTTCTATCATACAGTTGTTTGTAGGCACTCAAACCATCTTGCAAATATCCCCTAAACTGACGTACCCTTTCAAAATTAAAGTCGTACTTTATCATTGCAGTGAAAATCTCACGTAGTTGCTTCACGTTCATTTCGCTACTGCATTCAGTTTCGATTGTTATCTTTTCCTCTTCCAATTGCATCAGCTCTTCATCTATCAGTTCTTGGTTATGGGATGCCAATACCTCTTCAACATCATCTTCGTCAGCTTCCACAAGCCAAACTCACTTTGTCCTTGCTTCGTTCACCACGATCGAAATGCTTGATTATGTCTAGGTTTACGCTAAGTGTAACACCCTTACTCTTTCAGGCTTTTCCAACACCTTAGAACTCATCTTGCTAACGGCTGCTCAATGCAACGTGTTTAAGCAATGCAGTTCCAAATCCGGGGCAGAGCGGCTGCTCGGGGCGCGCGCTGCCTTTCTTCGTAACAGTGAAAACACCTTCTGAAAGCGAAAATAGGGTACTAATGTAGGTCTTTCATAACAGTGAGGTTTCGTAAAGCGAACATTCGAAAAGCGGGGGACACCTGTATTGGAATTATTGCTGGATGAGTGCAAATGGGTGGTTGATAGTCAGTACAGACTTGTTAGGACAAAACACCTGTTTCTATGCTGCACAACCCAATGACTCCAGGTAGGCCAGAATGAACTTGGAGGTGGTGGTGGTGGGGGGGGGGGGGGGGGGAGAAGGAGGTGGAGATAGAGAGATAGCGGGGGAGAGGGAGAGAGATTGAGATTCTCTTTTGTGAGATACAAGATGCTGAAATTTGGAGCAAAAACCATCTGTCAGAGGAAAGTAATTATTAATATGTTGTGTCAAGTCATGCTGCAGATTTTTACCCAAAACATCAGCAATTCCTTTCCTCCCTCAGGTGTCTTGGAACCAAAGATAAAACATTGGTAGATGTGAACTGAGTAGTTTGCATGGAATTGCAGCCTGTGGTTCCTCGGTTAATGGCTTGAATGCAAGGGCAGTAGCCAAAGTTGCTGACTTTACAAAGCTGGGGAAATTCACACATTGTGAACAGTATACAAGAAGCCTGCAAGAAGATCTAGGTAGTCTGTGACTGGGCAAGAAGTTGACAAATGGATTATTATATGGGGAAATTATCCACTCTGTAGTGACTGATTGACAATACAAGTTACTACTAACATGAAGTGAGATTATAATATGTTGTGGTCCAAAGGGATCTGTGGGTTCCAGTGAAGAAGCACAAAATGAGACAGAAGTACTTAATGAGGCTAATGGAAATATGGTCTTTATTGCAGGGGTTATAAAATTGGGGAACTTCTGATCCAACTTTGCAGACACAGGTGAGACTGCATACACAGCACCACAGTTTTGGCGTTCATTCTGAAGGAATGATATATTTATATTGGAAGTGGTGCAGAAAAGTTTCATTGAGTTGATTGCTAGGATAAGGGGATTGGTGGATATAGTAAGATTGATAAACCTGAGCTACAGTCATTTGAAGAATGAGGCATTATCTTACTGAAGGATGAGGTTCTGAGAGGGGTTGACAGTGTAAGTGCTGAGGGAGCGTTACTCCTGGTAGAGCTACCAAGAACTGTGGAGCACAGTTTCAGAATAAGAGAGGGTTTATTTAAGAAATATGAGGACGACCATCTTCTGTTTATATCTCGTGAATCTTTGGATTGGTCTACCCTACAGAGATGCGTGAGAAACGTCATTAATATATTCACGGTAAAGATTGAGATTTAAGCAACAAGGTAATTGCAAGGCCATGTTGGAGTAGTCCTGACACTTACTGACAGAGTAGGATTGAGGGACCATTTGTTTTTTTTCCCCCTGCTTCTGCTTCTTGTGGTGTTCTTATTTTGATCTAGCAACGATGAAAGAATGGGTTCAGATAGTAGGCCGTTTAATTTGGAACCTGCAGGTAGCAGTGTTCTATCTACCTGAAGAGTTAGTTCTCCTTGGTGATCAAGGTCATGAACGTGTGATGTACTGTCAGAATGGGCTAGATCAGCAAACTGCAGTGCCTTTTAGTAAATGGAACACACTGCAAGCATCATGCACATGTGGTGGATAAGATACAGATCAAGAGGCTGCTTTGCTTGGGATAATATTAAGCTTCTTGAGAAATGTTAAAAGTGCATTTAGTCAGGCAAATGCAGACCCTGCTGTGCATTGTAAATGGTGGAAAGACCTCAGTTCCTCAGAAGATGAGTCACATCCTACGGGATACCTGGCCTCTAACTTGTTTTCTGCATGTCCTGCGCATGCCCAGTAGGAGGAGATTCGCACAAATATCCACCTAATGTGGACGGAGATATTTTGAAAAACGCTTAGTGTGGACGCCTGTCGTTTTTACTCGAAACCGGCGTTTCCAAAATTATCCGGCGTAGTGTGGACGTAGCCACTATGTTTATTTGCCTGGTCAGTGTCGACAATTATGATGTTAATAGTAGGGGTCTCAGCAGTAGTAAAGGCATTAATTGTTGAGAATAGGCTTAGCTGCTCTTGGAGCTGATCATTGTCTGAAATGTTCATGGCTGTAAAATCAGCCCTGCTGGAGGACAACCAACCAATACCTAGGACATCTCTGTATTGTACAAGGCCCAACTATTGTTTGGGTGCTTAATGGAACAGATAGATTTTGTTATCAGCCCCTGATTGAATATTGTCCAGTTGTTGCTGTAGGCCGATGGGGCTAATTCATTTGATAAGGAACTGTGACTGGATTTGATCAGTATGCAAAAAGCAGAATGGTTGGGTCTGGTACCATGGCCTGAGGATGTCTATATGGATGTCCTGGGGTTGGCTTGATTGACCTCCAATGAAGTTGTACTGGTGCATTAAACAGTAGTAATTTTTAAAATCAATGCCTGCCTTCACCGAGGTATGACAAATGCTCCATTCCACAGTTTACATTTCAATGAGTCTTGTTACCTCCAATGAAAGTGCAAGCTTAGCCAATTTTTTATGTTTACTTCATTGTATTTCATGTTTTAATACATTTTTCAGTGGTAGCTGTGTGTGCTTTAAAATGTATTTTATTTGCAGTCCCTTTACAAATTGATTTTTATTTAATCATATTTCCGTTATTGTAAACATCTCTGTGTATTAGTAATCTATAAACCTGTGAAAAGGAAGCTATGAAGGGGTGATAGGGCAGTATTGGGGGTGGATACTGAGGCCCAGTGACCCTGCACAGTCATCTCTGCCTTGCAAAACGATGTGAGAGTGGAAGCCTCTGCAGTATTATCCATTCCATGGTGCTCGAGCGTATCACTGTGGCTGTGAGATCAATGTTGAAGTTTAGTTCAGGGGCAAGTCAAATCAAGCATGATAACAACACACTTCTGATGATACAGATGTCCAGTGAGAGGGAGCATAGTATTTTTTCTACAAGTTAAAAACACTTTTTGTAATTGACTGGCTTGCTTTTGGTCAGCAATTGGTCTATTTTACTCAATTTTAAATTTCTCATCCATAATTTCCTTCTGAGAGAGGGAAGAGCATGCTTATAAATCCTTTCATCACCATGTGTCCCTGTTTCAGAAATCTTTTACAGTCTTTCCAGGATATCTGCACATCCTCTAATGTAATCCAAGTGTCTGTTTTCTTTAACAGCTCCGTTATTACTAGCTGTGCCCTGATGCTATAGTTCCTCCCTAAACCTCTATATCACACCTTTCTTCTCATTTCCTCTTCAGTGTTCACCTGATGAGCGACTATCAGTTATTTGCCTGAAAAGCACTTTATATAGCTCAGCATCTCTTCTGTGGACATCTTGGAACATCTTAAAGGTGACATAAAATTTCAAATCTGCATGCCATCAGGAAGGAGAAGTCAAGGAAACACTCATCGAGGGGCCAGTAGTGGAAAGTGTGAGCAGGTTCAAGTTCCTTGGTCTCAGCATCTGTAAAGATCTATCCTGGGCCCAATATATTGAAGCAATTACAAAGAAAGCACACCAGTGGTTATATTTCATTAGGAGTTGAGAAGATGTGGTATGTCTCTAAAGACCATATGAAGGGGAAGTTGTGGGCCCAAACGCCAGTCCTCACTGAGGAGTCGGCGGCAGTAAGGATGAGCGGCTTCATGTTATCGGTGTCAACATCTCCGAGTATCTGTCCTGAGCACAGCACATGGCAATGATGATGAAGGCATGCTGCTGGCTCTGCTTGATTAGGAGTTTGAGGAAATTGGTTATGTCATCATGCTGAGAAATTTCATTGGAACGTACTCTAATTGGCTGCAATCACCATGGTGTGGAAGCTCCAATACACAGGAACACGAGAGACTGCAGAGGGATGCACATTCAGCCAGCTCCATCTCGAGCCCAACCCTCCCCACCACTGATGATGACTTCAAGAGGCAGCATCTCAAGAAGGTGGCATCCATTGGCAAGGGCCTTCTCCATCTAGGGCATGACTCTTCTTGTTACAGCCATCAGGGAGGAGGGAAAAGGAACCCAAAAACACACACTCAATGTTTCAAGAACAGCTTCTTCTACAGAAGCCCTCTTCTGTACTCCCTCTTCACCTATGACTACATTCCTGTACACGGTTCTAACTCCATAATCAAGTTCGCAGATGACACTATGGTGGTTGGCCTGATCAGAGGGGATGACAAGACGGTCTACAGGGACGAGGTCCAGCACCTGGCCGCGTGGCGTGCCGACAACAACTCAGAAGACCAAGGAGATCATTGTGGACTTTGGGCATGCTGGGCGCCACAGTCATGTCCCCACCTACATCAACGGAGCTGTAGTGGAGCGTGTATCAAGCTTCAAATTCCTTGGTGTCCATATTTCTGAGGATCTCACCTGGTCCCAGAACTCCTCCATCCCGGTCAAAAAGGCGCAACAGTGCCTTTATTTCCTGAGGAGCATCAAGGAAGCTCACCTCTGTCCCAGGATACTGACGGACTTTTACCGCTGTACCTTTGAGAGCATACTCACCAACTGCATTCAGTGTGGTATGGCAATTGTCCCGTATCGGACCGCAAAGCACTCCAGCGTGTGGTGAAATGTGCCCAGCGGATTATCGGCACCTAATTGCCTGCCATTGAGAACATCTACCATAAACGCTGCCTGGGCAGGGCGAAAAGCATTATCAAGGATGCATCTCACCCTAACCATGGACTTTTTACTCTCCTCCCATCCGTTAGGCCCTACAGGAGCCTCCGCTCCCGCACCAGCAGGCACAGGAAGAGCTTCTTCCCTGAGGCTGTGACCCTGCTGAACCTCACATCACAGCGCTAAGCGGTATTGCACCCATATTGGACTGTCTCAGTATTTTTATATTTATGTACTGTAGCACTTACTTTTTATTTGCAGTTATTTTGTAAATAACAATATTCTTTGCATTTCTGGTTAGATGCTAACTGCATTTCATTGGCTTTGTATCTGTACTTGGCACAATGACAATAAAGTTGAATTTAATCTATCTGAATGGTTCTTGTACGCATGAACCACGACCTCACTATCTTTGCATTATTTGTTTTTTAATTTACAGTAATTATTATGTCTTTTCACTGTGCTGCAACCACATAATAACAAATTCCACATCACATAAGCAGATGATAGTAAATCTGATCCATCATTTATAAGGCAAATGTATTTTGAGTGTACAATAAAAATAAAACTTTATTTAGGCCCTACTGTTGGATGAAAACAGAGGAGGGCAGGATCGGAGTTACTAAGACTTCCTTGACAGCTACTTGGGATCGGGAATGACTCATTCTGAGGTAGCTGATGAGGTCTATATGAGAACTGCAGACCCAAGCACGGACAGATCAGGGAGTGCTTGGTGAGTTGATAATTTGTGAGGGAGCGCACTTGTTCTGCTCTTCACTCTCAGTTTTTACATGCAGGAATTGCATCTTCTTGAGGTCCTTAATGCCATCTCACATGATCTTTTGCCACTTTGGGTGATTGCAATATTACTTGGTTTCAAGAGTGCTTTGAGCACAGAAGGCAGTAATTCTATTACAAGTCATGGACACAAGCTCACCTTGTGAATGTTATTCTATGGAGTTTGAGCTGCTTTGTTTTCTTCTCACTGATTGCTGATGAGACCTTGGCTGTGGATGGATGTTATAATCTGACTGTTTTCAATTATGAGTTTCCAAATCTGCAACAAGTCATTTGACGGCAGAAGAATGGCAGTGAATACAAACTTCATTTGCTAAATAAAAGACCATTCTAATCTAGGAATTCTCATTCGCACAAATCAAAGAAACTCTGAAAAATTACAACACAAATGTAGTTAATCCTGAGAATTTGCTATGGAGAACTATTTAAATGTTAACATGACTTTAGTTCATTAATTAGAATTAGAATTTTTATTTCTTACGTCGATCTCATGACATGAGGGAGTAAAAATCTTTGTTGTGTTTCCATCACCGTGAACAAGCAATTAGGAAGGGAAATGTGGGAGGATATTGACCAAACTCTAAGATTGTATACATAATTATTTTGTGTGTGTATGTATATATATATATATATATACACAGTCAGATATGCAATCAGATCAATGTGTATTGATAAATCTCATGGCCTGTTGAAAGAAGCTGTCCTGGAACCTGTTGGTCCTAGACTTAATGTTGCAGTACCATTTTCAAGCTGAAGAACAAACAATGGGTGAAGCCTGCCTTACTGCTGAAGCCCACCTATTTTTCCCCTTCAAGTTCAGCTATGGATCATTTAATAAATGGCTTTAGTATTCAAATACTGATTTGATTTCAATAGATACTGTGCAATTGCCAAAAGTGACAAGGCTACCGGCACTATAAGATAGTGTGCATGAATAATCTTGATAGCAAGCAATGGTATGTGCAGAACACTCAACTGAGCGACTGAACCAGATAACCTGTGAGTGCTTGCCATGAGAGCTTTTTTCCTGGAATATTTCCTGTTGGTAATGACTTTGCTTTCTCCCACCTTCCATTCCGAGTTGCTCTCCAGTTGTACTTCTGTTTTATTACTGTTACCATTCCACTCCTGTATCAATGCCCAGGCTGAGAACTTGTGGTCGCCAAGCATTTCAGGAACTTTTTTTTAAGTTCAGATTTATGGAAGTGGCTATTTAAGGCCTTCAAACCATTTGATACAGTAACAACTTGCAGACAAAAATGATGTTGAGATCGGGGCTCTGTAGAGGCCATACCATCTGAACCATATAAATAATCCAGGGTGCCTAAAACTGCGTATATTTTATTTTGCAAAGATTGACATTGTCAATATACTGTCAAAGAATCCTAAATATGTAGTGGTCTTGGACATATGCTGATGGTCTTGGGGATCCCTTCAGATCTATTTCACCTACATCTGGCAGGGCTAAATTCTACATCAATCCACATAAATGTCAAATTTAGAGCAGTGTGCTATTGTTGCTATGCGGTAAATTTAATTTGAAAATGTGGGAACAGATGCATGAAATGAAATACAGTGACATGATGGACTGTTTCAACCCTCCACAAATGCACTCCAGACAGTGATCTATTTGTCTTTTGTATTGACATAAAATTAAAGAATAAGTTTTCTTTCCTGGGGAAATGTTATGAACCAAATAGAGAAAAGTGAACTGTGATATCATTGCTCATTTTCTCAGCTTTAGGACCTATCCCTGAAGAAACAAAATGTTGTTGTTATTGTCACGCACCATAAATTTTAATTGAGAGAATGCTTTTTCACCCCCTTAAGTAACATTATTATTATTGCAGGAAACTGGTTAGTAGCAGATGGTGGTACATGCCTCCGTACTTTCATACATTAGTCTACACACACACACACACACACACACACACACACACACACGTGTTACCAATAAGTTCCTTTGTGTAACGTTCAAATAAAAACTTTGGAATATTTATTGGAATGACTAGCCCATTAAATTCTATTGAATTTATGCTCTATAAATAAATGAATTCAGATTAAAACTCACAATATAGGAGGTTCGCAAATACGAGGAAATCTGCAGATGCTGGAAATTCAAGCAACACACACAAAAAATGCTGGTGAACGCAGCAGGCCAAGCAGCATCTGTAGGAAGAGGTACAGTCGACGTTTCGGGCCGAGACCCTTCGTCTGGACTAATTGAAAGAAGAGATAGTAAGAGATTTGAAAGGGGGAGGGGGAGATCCGAAATGATAGGAGAAGACAGGAGGGGGAGGGATGGAACTAAGAGCTGGAAAGTTGATTGGTAAAAGAAATACGAGGCTGGAGAAGGGAGAGGATCATGGGACGGGAGGCCTAGGGAGAAAGAAAGGGGGAGGAGGGGGGAAAAACCCCAGAGGATGGGCAAGGAGTTATAGTTAGAGGGATAGAGGGAGAAAAAAGAGAGAAAAAAAGGGGAAAGAAAAAAATAATAAATAGATAAATAAGGGATGGGGTACGAAGGGGAGGTGGGGCAATAGTGGAAGTTAGAGAAGTCAATGTTCATACCATCAGGTTGGAGGCTACCCAGACAGAATATAAGGTGTTGTGAGGCCCTGAATGGTGGTGAGGGAGGAAGTGTAAGGCATGTGTAGCACTTGTTCTGCTTACAAGGATAAGTGCCGGGAGGGAGATCGGTGGGAAGGGATGGGGGGGATAAATGGACAAGGGAGTATCCAACATATAATTCTCCGCAACTTCCGCCACCTCCAACGGGATCCCACCACTAAGCGCATCTTCTCCTCCCCGCCCTTTCTGCTTTCCGCAGGGATTGCTCCCAATGCAACTCCCTTGTCCATTGGCACTTCAACTAATCACGTCTAATACCAATTCCTAGTGATCTCATCAGTCCTACACCCAAACAACAGGAATTCTGCAGATGCTGGAAATTCAAGCAACACACATCAAAGTTGCTGGTGAACGCAGCAGGCCAGGCAGCATCTCTAGGAAGAGGTGCAGTCGACGTTTCAGGCCGAGACCCTTCGTCAGGACTAACTGAAGGAAGAGTGAGTAAGGGATTTGAAAGTTGGAGGGGGAGGGGGAGATCCAAAATGATAGGAGAAGACAGGAGGGGGAGGGACGGAGCCAAGAGCTGGACAGGTGATTGGCAAAAGGGGATACGAGAGGATCATGGGACAGGAGGTCAGGGAAGAAAGACAAGGGGGAGGGTCCCAGAGGATGGGCAAGAGGTATATTCAGAGGGACAGAGGGAGAAAAAGGAGAGTGAGAGAAAGAATGTGTGCATAAAAATAAATAACAGATGGGGTACGAGGGGGAGGTGGGGCCTAGCAGAAGTTAGAGAAGTCAATGTTCATGCCATCAGGTTGGAGGCTACCCAGATGGAATATAAGGTGTTGTTCCTCCAACCTGAGTGTGGCTTCATCTTTACAGTAGAGGAGGCCGTGGATAGACATGTCAGAATGGGAATGGGATGTGGAATTAAAATGTGTGGCCACTGGGAGATCCTGCTTTCTCTGGCGGACAGAGCGTAGATGTTCAGCAAAGCGGTCTCCCAGTCTGCGTCGGGTCTCGCCAATATATAAAAGGCCACATCGGGAGCACCGGACGCAGTATATCACCCCAGTCGACTCACAGGTGAAGTGTTGCCTCACCTGGAAGGACTGTTTGGGGCCCTGAATGGTGGTAAGGGAGGAAGTGTAAGGGCATGTGTAGCACTTGTTCCGCTTACACGGATAAGTGCCAGGAGGGAGATCAGTGGGGAGGGATGGGGGGGACGAATGGACAAGGGAGTTGTGTTGGGAGCGATCCCTGCGGAATGCAGAGAGAGGTGGGGGAGGGAAAGATGTGCTTAGTGGTGGGATCCCGTTGGAGGTGGTGGAAGTTACGGAGAATAATATGTTGGACCCGGAGGCTGGTGGGGTGGTAGGTGAGGACCAGGGGAACCCTATTCCTAGTGGGGTGGCGGGAGGATGGAGTGAGAGCAGATGTACGTGAAATGGGGGAGATGCGTTTAAGAGCAGAGTTGATAATGGAGGAAGGGAAGCCCCTTTCTTTAAAAAAAAGAAGACATCTCCCTCGTCCTAGAATGAAAAGCCTCATCCTGAGAGCAGATGCGGCGGAGACGGAGGAATTGTGAGAAGGGGATGGCGTTTTTGCAAGAGACAGGGTGAGAAGAGGAATAGTCCAGATAGCTGTGAGAGTCAGTAGGCTTATAGTAGACATCGGTGGATAAGCTGTCTCCAGAGACAGAGACAGAAAGATCTAGAAAGGGGAGGGAGGTGTCGGAAATGGACCAGGTAAACTTGAGGGCAGGGTGAAAGTTGGAGGCAAGGTTAATAAAGTCAACGAGTTCTGCATGCGTGCAGGAAGCAGCGCCAATGCAGTCGTCGATGTAGCGAAGGAAAAGTGGGGGACAGCTACCAGAATAGGCACGGAACATAGATTGTTGCACAAACCCAACAAAAAGGCAGGCATAGCTAGGACCCATACGGGTGCCCATAGCTACACCTTTAGTTTGGAGGAAGTGGGAGGAGCCAAAGGAGAAATTATTAAGAGTAAGGACTAATTCCGCTAGACAGAGCAGAGTGGTGGTAGAGGGGAACTGATTAGGTCCTACACCCCTCTTCTTTCTCTGTAGCTTTGCAAAGATTTTCTCGATTTTCTTTTAAAGACGGTGATTGATTTTATTTTTATATCCCTACAAGCAGATTGGAATTACCCTCTGCATTTTAAGAAAAAGTTTCTTTTGTCACACATTTCACTTGTTTTGTTGGCACTTAATTTAAAAATCTGTGCTACCTGGATGTTGAACCATCAGGTAATGACAATAGCTTCTTTCTATTTACATTATCTAAAATCAATAATGAATGTGTGCATATGGAGTTCTAGAGACGTACAGCACAGAAACAGGCCCTTCGGCCCATCTAGGCCTTGCTGAAGCCATTTAAACTGGCTACTCCCATCAACCTGCACCGGGACCATAGCTCTCCATGCCCCTACTCTGGATGTATCTATGCGAACTTCTTTTAAATGTTGAAATTGACCTCACATGTACCACTTCTGCTGGCAACTCATTCCACTTACAACTTTCTGAGTGAAGAAGTTTCCCCTCACATTCCCCTTAAACTTTTCACCTTTCATCCTTAAACCACGACCTCTGGTTGTAGTCCCACCCCTCAGTGGAAAAAGCCAGCTAGCATTTACCCCCTTATAATTTTGTAAACCTCTATATATCTTTAAAATCTCTTCCCAATCCTCTTTGCTTCAAGGAGAGCAGAACAATGATCTCTAGCCTGACTTTATATCTGAAATTGCTCATCCCTAGCTTCCATTGAAGCCTTTTTTTTTTGCAATTATTTTAGTCTTTGTTGAATTATTGCTCTCTTAAGGCTTTTTGTGTAGGAAATTCAAGGAATTTCACCCAATGAAGGTGAAGAAGTAGCATTTTATCTGTTAGTCAGGATGACCTGTGGCATGATGATATTTTCACCGAGCTGCTGTTTTGCTGCTTGGACATGGATGGTAGAAGATGGCAAGTTGCTCCAGAGCAAGCCATTCGTCATACAAGCACAGAGGTGATGGAAAGCATTTATATGCAGTGCAGTGATGTACTGAGGTACTCACTCCTGAATGAGGGTAAGCTTTTTGAATGCTGCTTATATTTTTGTGGGTGTTTTATCTGAGTTTTAAAGTTCATACGATCATCCACTTGTTAATCTTGCTGTTAAAGGTCATGTTCTGGTCAATAGTGAGCTCCACCCCAGGAGGTTAAGGATGAAGTCCTGATGCCGGTGGATGTTTGAAAGGTTGCTGAAGTTGCTTGGGAGGCTGACAGCAATTTTTCAAGTGATGAGGCAGGTAAATTACCTGTCAGTAAAGAGCCCAAGTCCAAATGTCGCCCAGGTCCTGCTTCAGAGCTGACATGGGCTCCTTGATGATCAGGGTGGTGGTAAAGGGAGGTGAACATTGTGAAATTATCAGCAAACAGTCCCACTCATGACAAGGGGAAATGGAAGTAAATCATTTGGCTTCACAAACCTATGTCATCATTGAGTAGGTATAGGAATAACTTCTAACCTACTTCATTTGCTTGTCTTTGTCTTATATTCCCTTATATATTTCATGAATATTTCTGTTGTTCCTATATGTAAAATGAATTAACATTGAGAATTACCTTTTGCGAAACGTAATTCCAAATTGTTAACCAGGCATTACATATTGAAATCTTTCATAATTTTATGCTTGATGCCTGGTACTGATTTTCAAAACTATTTATTTTAATAATTTTACTCTCGATGTCTGATACTTATTGTCAAATCTATGACATATTTATTTATTTAGCCATACAGTGTGGAGTAGGTTTCTCCAGCCCTTCAAGCCTCGCAATCCCAGCAACCCCACAACCCCCATTAACTCTAACCTAATCACAGTTCCATTTACAGTGACCAACTAACCCACCCAGTACATCTTTGGACTGTGGGAGTAAACCAGAGCACCCGAGGAAACCCCACGCATTCCAAGGGGAGGACATATGGAGAGTCCTTACAGAACGGCACTGGAACCGAACTCCGAATGCCCCGAGCTATAATGGCATTGCTCAAATTGCTGTGTCACCGTGGTGCCCATTCTCTTCCATCCTCTAGGTTTTAAAGAAATATAGTGAATTCCCATGGAGATCGTGGCAAAATACCACTGGTCACATCTTGCATTTTGGAGAACTTGCCAGTTATTCTTTTCTCTATTTCATGCATTCAGTCTGTTTTCAAACCGGTTTGATCATTGGATTTAGATCCCAATGGTCTGTTGATTATTGGTCTTTAGGAATTCATCAATTACTTCCTGGAAAATCACATAAACAAAATGCACAGTTATTTCAGGACACTTCACTGTCAACCAATTTAATTGCATCTCAAAAAATTTTAAGCAAGTTCACCTTTTAGAAACCAATGCTGGTTTGGTCTGATCAGCTGCAAGTTTTCAAGGTGTTCTGTCACTGCATTCTTAATTATAGACTCTAGGAAGTTTCCCACAACAGATGTTAGTCAAACCGATCTGTAATCCCCTGGTTTTCATCTCTCACTTCTCAAAATGCAGAGGGCGTGAACAATTTTCCCATCTAAAGAAATGATTCTCAGCATGGGACAGCTTTGGAAGGTTATAGATAGGGCATTGACTTCTCTTGAAAATCCTGTGAGGATGATTGATGAAGCATTTGAAGATAGTGGAGAAAAAAACCTCTTCTGTTGCTTTGTTGTTTGCGAAGAAGCTTATTGTGATGATCTATGAGGTATTGGTTTTATAACTGAGAATGCATCTTACTAATCACCATGGAATCTCCTTATTAATCTGTAATAATTTTCAAAAGTGGTTTTGTCACTAAAAACCACTTGAACTTTAACTGATAGTAAATGTCTTTAACCTTTAATCAACATCCACCATTTTATTAGTGCACTAAAAGCTTTCAAATATTGTTACTGTTCTAATGAGCTATCGATGAAATAATAAAGGTGTAAAATCCTGTTGAATGAACAGAAACAATGCTTGCAATTCAAGGAAGGTTAACAGTATCTTGTTGATGGCTATCTTGTTTTAATAGTGAATACGCTAATTTTACAATTTAATTTAAATTGTAATTTGAATGCACTTAAAGAAGACTTTACAGTGCACAACTGTTAATTTCCTGTCCGTCCATCGAACTGAACGAGCGGTGGAAATAACGGGGCTCATCTGTTTGTATCTGAGTGCTGTATTATATTGCCAACATTATATCTTCAGTCAGTACTGGTTTTGCAGCCACTTGAAGCACGTTTTGTTTCAGCATTTATGAAATAGACATCAAGTTCTGTTACAGCTCTATTCTTTTCAAATAATAGACTTTTTATTTCTGCTATCAGAACAGAATAAAAATCATAAAGTAATCATTCTATTGTTAGGAAAGATATTAAAAAGATACTCCCATTTCTAGGTCCGCTACTTTCTGCAGTCATGATGACTATAAATTGAAGTTCTTATATTGACTCTCATGACAATAATCAAGGAACGAAACTAGTTTTTACCAAAGTGATGGGAGAATTTACCTCTTAAGTATAAACTCAGTAATTTTACAGATGAAATGTTCATATTGAAGAAATGTGTCATCATGCAAATATTAAATTTTATTTTTCAAAAGTTGTATTTTATACCTGATGGAATTTTTCAACAGGAATGTTACTTTTCAATCTATGTTTTTTTATTTCTATACAGTGGATTCGGATTAGTTGGACCATCAGTTAATCGGGGCAGCCACTTTTTGAGACAACTCTTAAAGAACATAATTGAGAAAATAGCTAGGATTCCCTTTGTTTATTTGGGACACTGTGCTTCTTAATTGGGAGAAAACACTGTTGTGGAACAGTTTCTAGCTAGCGTTATTCGCGTGCGCTTGTGTGGCCATTAGACATTACATCGTTCTTAGAGTGAACAGTTTTTAAATAGCATGTGTTTGTGTTCAAAAAGTAGTGATTTTTGTTACCAATTGTTGATGAAAAATAAGCAGTAAGAAAATTTAGAACTGTTTTGCTCACTGTAGTTTCAAGCATTGAGGCTCAGAGAAGCCAGAAACTTGCAGGGAGTGAAAATGAATTGATTTCACTACCTCAACAAGTTAGGAACTACAAAGCATTTGAACGTATCAACAATCATCTTGAACGTTAGAATGAAAATGAAGATTTGGAAGATGCAATTTTGGAAAGCATTATCTGCATTAAGTGGCTGCACTGATTTTGTTCATTTACAGTCAATCAACAGAGCATACACTGGATGATTTCCTCCATTGATAACTATTAGGAACTATATACAACTTTATAGTATTGTAGTAGTATTAGTAGTGTTCTAATTTGTCTCATATTTCATTTAAATATACACACAGTGGCATGCAAAAGTTTGGGCACCCCGGTCAAAATTTCTGTTACTATGAGTAGCTAAGCAAGTAAAAGATGACCTGATTTCCAAAAGGCATAAAGTTAAAGATGACACATTTCTTTAATACTTTAAGCAAGATTACTTTTTTATTTCCATCTTTTACAGTTTCAAAATAATAAAAAAGGAAAAGAGCCCGAAGCAAAAGTTTGGGCACCCTGCTTGGCGGTACTTAGTAACACCCCCTTTGGCAAGTATCACAGCTTGTAAACGCTTTCTGTAGCCAGCTAAAAGTCTTTCAATTCTTGTTTGGGGGATTTTTGCCCATTCTTCCTTGCAAAGGGCTTCTAGTTCTGTGAGATTCTTGGGCCGTCTTGCATGCACTGCTCTTTTGAGGTCTATCCACAGATTTTCGATGATGTTTATGTCGGGGGACTGTGAGAGCCATGGCAAAACCTTCAGCTTGCGCCCCTTGACGTAGTTCATTTGGAGTTTGAGATGTGTTTAGAATCATTATCTTGTTGTAGAAGCCATCCTCTTTTCACCTTCAGCTTTTTTACAGACGGTGTGATGTTTGCTTCCAGAATTTGCTGGTATTTAATTGAATTCATTCTTCCCTCTACCAGTGAAATGTGTCCCGTGCCACTGGCTGTAACAAAAGCCAAAAGTATGATCAATCCACCCCCATGCTTAACAGTTGGAGAGGTGTTCTTTTCATGAAATTCTGCACCCTTTTTTCTCCAAACATACCTTTGCTCATTGCAACCAAAAAGTTCTACTTTAACTTCATCAGTCCACAGGACTTGTTTCCAAAATGCAACAGGCTTGCTTAGATGTTCCTTTGCAAACTTCTGGCGCTGAATTTTGTAGTGAGGATGCAGGAAAGGTTTTCTTCCGATGACTCTTCCATGAAGGTCATATTTGTGCAGGTGTTGCTGCACAGTAGAACAGTGCACCACCACTCCAGAGTCTGCTAAATCTTCCTGAAGGTCTTTTGCAGTCAAACGGGGGTTTTGATTTGCCTTTCTAGCAATCCTACGAGCAGTTCTCTTGGAAAGTTTTCTTGGTCTTCCAAACCTCAACTTGACCTCCACCATTCCTGTTAACTGCCATCTCTTAATTACGTTACGAACTGAGGAAACGGCTACCTCAAAATGCTTTGCTATCTTATAGCCTTCTCCTGCTTTGTGGGCATCATTTATTTTAATTTTCAGAGTGCTAGGCAGCTGCTTAGAGGAGCCCATGGCTGCTTATTGTTGGGACAAAGTTTGAGGAGTCAGGGTATTTATAAAGCTTTGAAATTTGCATCACCTGGCCTTTCCTAACGATGACTGTGAACAAGCCACAGCCCTAACAAGCTAATTAAGGTCTGAGACCTTGGTAAAAGTTATCTGAGAGCTCAAATCTCTTGGGGTGCCCAAACTTTTGCATGGTGCTCCTTTCCTTCTTTTTTTCACTCTAAGATAGTACATTATATAATACACTTATACACATACAAACTATATATATATATATATATATATAGATAGATAGCATATAGCATAACATAACCCAATTCCTTTACTCCGGAGTTTGAAACCAATTAAAAGATTATCTACAAAAATACTTCTCTGTGCTGTACCTTCCAACTGAATCTGAACAAATCTGCGTTTTGCTGACTTGTCTAAACTGGGCATCTCCTGGGCAATAGCGCAGCTGTCTGTTGTTTCTTTGTTGGATTCAATTCTCTCCAATGACTTGCACTCCTGTTCTTAGAGAGAGGCAGTTTTGTGGAATCCCTTCAATCAGCAGCACTTTCAAACTGCCACAGCTAATTAGGTTCCAGAATGAGGCACCTCTCAGCAAGTAAAGGTGAAGCTCTAAAGAGTGTGTGCAGGAATATTACCTGGTGAGGTCCAGGGTGGATGTGGACAGAATGTAAAAGAACAAAACAAAGCAATGGATCAGAATCGACCACCAGGGCAAGGATGCAATATATTTCAACTCTAGCTGTTAAAATGCACTAAACTTCTTTCTGTTTTTAATTTGTAAAAACCCCATACTCTCACTTGGGTTTTCTTTCCCCTTTGCCCATAATTTCTATCGACTTTGATTTTATTTTTCTTAACTAGTCCTTTCTGGCATAGCTCTAGTTCTTCCACAGCACTTCCTCTGTACTATTTGTTCTACTGGCTTCTCAACCGTTGCATTTTCCATGTCTTTTGTTATACAACAGATTTTGAGGTGGGGATGGGAGCATATCTTCTGAAAACAGAGCCATTATTGAGCAGTATATTCAAGTTGTACTTTGCAATTTATTTATTTGATTTAGGATATTGTGGGGTGCACTGGCAAATGTTAAGTAATAAATATATATTTTGTATCGGAAAATCCCAGTTCTCATGGAGTCTTAGGCTACGTCCTCACTAGACTGGATAAATCCGTAACCAAAGCTTTTTCTCTTCGTTTTGACCCTCTATCCACACAAACGGTGTTTTCCTCCCCCGAAAACAGAGCTTTTCTCAAACATTCTCCAGAGTGTTGAAATCTGAAAACGCCTGTTGGGCGTTGTAGTGCGTATGGGGTAACCGGCTATTTTAAAACCGCTGTCGTGACGTGCCGGAACAAATGGTGGCAGCAGCGCGGCATTTCATTGTTTTGTTGATGCAACCTCCAACACCACAGCAATATCTGACAATAGATGTGTAACATCCTCATGTAACATTGTATGGAAATACAAGATAACACTGATGCAGACATGTTTTATACATTTAACAAGGAGCATTATTAATGTATTGCTTGTGCAAACATTCAATAGATGCAGTTGTCACTTTTGCCTGGTAACTCATTTTATTGCACATGTTAAATTCAGCAAAATAATACACAAAGACATGGCAAAAGTAAAGGCAAACAAATGAGGTAACAGCAAATTTCACTTTTGCCCAGTAAGAAGCCTTATTGCATTTAGTTGTAGCTGTCGTCCCTTTCATCGGTGAAGAGACTATGGCTGTAGGAAATGTTTCTGGACAAACGCGCACCAAGTCTTTCGTATGGCAACTTTCTTTTAAGTTTTTCTAGTCTGTAACTGGACAAACGCGCACCACGTATACCATTTCCTCTTTGCTTGTTTTCTGTAGATGTGTCCTGCACATGCCTAGTAGGAGGAGATTCGCGCAAATACCCATTTTAATGTGGACGGAGATATTTTCAAAAACGCCTGGCGTAGATGCCTATCGATTTTATGCGAAACGGGCATTTTCAAAATTATCCGGTCTGGTGTGGACGTAGCCTTAATCTGGGTCCATGGCTCATGCTACTTCTGTTGTTTGATGCATGGTAATCTATTTGTCTGGAACTGCAACGCCTTCCACTGAGACATTATTCATACTTTCTGACTTGTCTCACATCAGCAATGCTGTGTGTTAGCTGCAAAACTATTGTGCAATTAACAATACTTTGCCTCCAGAAAGACCATTGATTGTAAATGGTGATTTTTATGCAGTATAAAATTGAACATGGGTAGTGCTACCAGCCCAATTCAATGTCATGCTGACAACTTAATTTTTAAATTTTCTACTGAGAATTGTCTGTCACCTTTCTGAGATAGTTTTACCACAGCTTTTGTCCATAGTCTCAGTAATTACAGTAAAATCCCAATAATCAGCTGCAGGACATTGCTGCTGGACTGACAGATTTTCCACACCATTTGATCTTATGATTTTATTCCTATGATTGCACAAACATACTTTAAATTCACATTTGTTTTAGATTTTCTGCAGACAATAGAATAAATGTTCTAATGATCTAGCTAATTTTTAAACAGAACTAGTTGGTGCTGCAATAATTGGGATTTTTGTACAATAGGATAGCTGATCATTAGAGTTTTACTGTCCATATATGTGGAATATTTGGTTCATTAATGACATTTTTGAGAAAGAAAGCCTGTTATTCTGGCTTTCCTCCTATTTTTTTTGCAGTCCTGATGAAGTGTCTTGGCCTGAAATGTTGACTGTATTCCTCTCTATAACCTATTCCTGCCTAACCTGCTAATTTCCTCAGAATCAAAATCAGGTTTAATATCACAGGCATATGTCATGAAATTTGTTAACATTGCGGCAGCAGTACAATGCAATACATGATAAATGTAGAAGAAAATAAATGAATTACAGTAAATATATTTGTATATTAGATAGTTAAATTAGAATAGTAGTGCAAAAATAAAAATAATAAAAGTAGTTTTTAAAAATTCCTTCAGCATTGTGTGCGTGTGTGTGTGTGTGAGATACTTCAGCCTCCTTCGCAAGTTTGACCCTTAAGTAAATGACCCCTGTGGTTGAATCTTACCTGTCCTCTGAAATGTTCTGGTGGGCCATTTCATTCAAGTTGAATTTGGAATGGGCAATAAATTCTGATCTTGTCACCAGTGTCACCAAAGATTGAAGACATATTACAATGTTGGTAATAAAAGTTGTTTTAGGTACCTGGTGGCTGTCCAAACTTAGTAATTGAAAGGACTTTGAATTGACTAGTTTTGTATAACTGTTTGTGTATTTTATTTAATTTGCTGATTAGTCACTATCTGTGCATTTCCTGCCTGCTCGTGATTTTATTTTTCTGATCTGAGCCATTCATGTTTTCTTTTCCACTTATTTTAAGACTTTTACTGATAAATGTTTGGTTCTATCATCCTTGGTGAACACATTTTTCCACAGAGCTGCTTTATGGGAAATTGAATGCATCTTGAGCTTGCTTTAGTAATAATTTAAATAAATAGATGTAAAAACCCTGCTTTAATTAAATCACAGGAACATACGGGGAGCTTGCTCAATGTACAAATATCAAGATTCAAGATTCAGATATCTTTATCACGTGTACATACAGGGAAATGTGTCATTTGCTTTAACAACCAGCACACCTGAGGGTGGGCTGGGGGCAGCCTGCAGGTGCCGACACACAGTCTGGAGCCAACGTAGCATGCCCATAATGCTTGGCTGAGCAACACAGTACAGAGCAAAGCAGAGCACAACAAGCAGCAAAATAACAACAGCAAAACAAGCACAGTTCCTTTCTCCTAACCACACACATACACAGTCCTCCAACCCCAAGACAGACCGTATTCTTTGGCCTTTGGCCTCTGGCCTCCAGCCTCCAGGCTCTGATGTGCAGACTTGGGCCTTTGACTAGTCTAGCGGACTCACAGAGATTTGCAGACCTGGGGCTCCGGCCAACAGACCTCAACTTTCAGACTTCCATTTCAACCTATGGGCCTCAGCCCTTGGCGTCAACCGCAAGACCCGGTGATCACTGACCAGCTCTGAAAGCTTTTCATTTAGGTTCGCTATTTCATCTACAAAGCACTGTTTCCTTTATTTTCCAAGTATTTATCCAATTTCCTTAAATTACTGTGGAATCTGGTTTTATCACTTGGTTTCGCTTGATTCCAGATCTTAATAACTTGCTGCTTGAGGAATAAAAGCCCCTCAACCTTCCCTCAGTTCCTTTGCTAGTCTCAGTACGCTAATCTAAAACGTCACGTCGGGGAAGTATGTCTGAAATGCAAGCAGTCACTATTGTAACGTAGGGTATGAAGATATTGCTCACACAATATTCACATTTCTGATATGTGATGTGCTTTAAAATTTCATAATACCAACATTTGCATGAAAAGGTTTAAAATGTTGTGTTTTTATCATAACTTTATAATTTGTACTAATGTGGGAATTGGTGGCATTAAAGACAAAAGTCTGTGTGGAATGTTATCCTTCAGCTATCTTTTACTACACCTACCTCTGCTGTACGTTCTCACCAAGACCATTCCTACACTGTCCCTTATTTCAGTTGAATTGAATTGAATGGAAAGTCCTGACGAAGGGTCTCGGCCTGAAACGTTGACTGTACCTCTTCCTAGAGATGCTGCCTGGCCTGCTGCGTTCACCAGCAACTTTGATGTGTGTTGCTTGAATTGAATGGAGGAAGTTTTATCTTTCTTTCTTTTTAAATCTTTTTATTGAATAAGTATACAAAAAGGTAAGCCATATAGACACTAATACACTGTTAGAATATAATAAAATTACAGGAGATATTAATACGGAAAAAAAAAGTGATACAATGTAATTTAAACATAACGTACTAAGGTAACATAATAGTATACTAATTTTTATATATATATATATCAATAGAGAAAAGGAAAAAAAACCCCAAAAAAAAACCACCGTGCAACTAAACTAAAAGCAAAGCAAGGCAATGGGCTAACTTGGAACCAAGTAGAGTTAAAGAACTTAAAATCACGTCCTCAAACCCGACCTCCATTAAAAACAGTAAAAAAGACAAGAAGGGTATATAAATATGGAGCAAAAAAGAGAAGAAAAAAAATTACATTAAATGAAAATATTGAATAAAAGATCTCCAGGTCTGTTCAAATTTAAGTGAGGAATCATAAAGATTACTTCTAATTTTCTCCAAATTCAAGCATAATATCGTCTGAGAAAACCAAAAAAAGGTGGTTGGAGCATTAAGCTCTTTCCAATGTTGTAAGATACACCTTTTCGCCATTAAAGTAAGAAATGCAATCATTCTACGGGCTGAAGGAGAAAGATTACTGGAAATTTTAGGTAATCCAAAGATAGCAGTAATAGGGTGAGGAGAGATATCTATATTCAATACCTTTGAGATAATATTAAAAATGTCTCTCCAAAAAGTTTCCAGAGTAGGACAAGACCAAAACATATGAGTTAAAGAGGCTATCTGCCCCGGACATCTATCACAAAAAGAATTAATATGAGAATAAAAGTGAGCTAATTTATCTTTGGACATATGTGCTCTATGAACAACTTTAAATTGAATTAGGGAATGTTTAGCACAGATAGAGGAAGTATTGACTAATTGTAAAATCTGCCCCCAGTCATCCACGGAAATGATAGACCTCAATTCCTGTTCCCAATCTACCCTAATCTTATCAAATGGAACTTTTCTAAGTTTCATAATAATATTATAAATCATAGCCGATGCACCTTTCTGACATGGATTAAGGTTAATTATAGTATCTAAGGTGTATGTAGGAGGAAGCATTGGAAAGGAAGAAAGTATAGTACTTAGGAAATTTCTAACTTATAGATATCTAGAAAAGTCTATTCTTGATAAATTATATTTGTTAGATAATTGTTCAAAAGACATAAGGGAACCATCTAAAAATAAATCCAAAAACCGTGAAATACCCTTAGTCTTCCAAATTTGAAAAGCACGATCCGTAAAAGGAGGAAAAAATACGTTACCTAAAATAGGAATCGCTAGCCCAAATTGGTTAAGATTAAAAAATTTTTTGAATTGAAACCAAATATGTAAGGTATATTTAACTATCAGGTTAGATACCTGTTTGAGGCGTTTCAAATCAAAATGAAGAGAAGTACCTAAAATAGAGCCAAGTGTATAGCCCTGAACAGATTGTAATTCCAATGCTACCCATTTGGGAATGGATAGTATATCCTGGTCAAGTAACCAAAATTTCATATGTCGAATATTAATTGCCCAATAATAGAATCTAAAGCTAGGTAATGCTAAACCTCCATCTCTCTTAGCTTTCTGTAAATGTATTTTACCCAGTCTCGGGTTTTTATTTTGCCAAATAAATGAAGAAATTTTTGAGTCAACTTTATCAAAAAAAGATTTTGGAACAAAAATCGGTAATGCCTGAAATATATATAAAAATTTTGGCAGGAAAAACATCTTAACTGCATTAATATGACCAATCAAAGTTAAATATAAAGGAAACCATTTAGATGAAAGTTGAATAATATGGTCAATTAAGGGTAAAAAGTTAATCTTAAATAAATCTTTGTGTTTACAAGTAATTTTAATCCCAAGATATGAAAAATAATTATTAATCAATTTAAACAGAAAGTTATGATATAAGGGAAGTTGTTTATTAATCAGGAAAAGTTCACTCTTACTAAGATTTAATTTATAACCTGAAAAGAGACTAAATTGTGCTAATAACTCTAAAACAGCAGGGATGGATTTTTGAGGATTAGAAATATATAAAAGTAAGTCATCAGCATAGAGTGATATTTTATGGGACTTTAAGCCCCAAGTTATCCCGGTAATATTTGGAGATTGTCGAATGGCAATTGCAAGAGGTTCTAATGCAATATCAAATAATAAAGGACTAAGAGGACAACCTTGTCGAGTACCTCGAAAAAGAGGGAAAAAAGGTGAGCTTAAAGAGTTAGTACGGACCGAGGCCACAGGAGAATGATATAACAGTTTGATCTAGGATATAAATTTCGAGCTAAAATTAAACATTTCAAGCACCTTAAATAAGTAAGGCCATTCTACTCTATCAAAAGCTTTCTCAGCATCTAAAGAGATAACACACTCAGGAACATTTTGTGAGGGGGTATAAACAATATTTAACAGTGTGCGAATGTTATAAAAAGAGTAACAACATTTAATAAAACCCGTTTCGTCTTCCGAAATAATAAAAGGAAGTACTTTTTCTAATCTGTTTGCTAATAACTTAGAAAAAATTTTAGAATCAACATTTAATAAAGATATTGGTCTATAAGATGCACGTTGAACAGGATCTTTATCCTTCTTTAATATTAGAGAGATTGACGCTCTATTGAAAGATTCGGGAAGTTTACCAAGTTTTAATGAAGCCTTGAAAACCCTACAGAACCAAGGGATTAATAAAGGTGCAAAACATTTATAAAATTCTGCGGTAAACCCATCAGGGCCAGGAGCTTTCCCCAGGTTCATAGAGGAAATAACATTCTTAATCTTATCAGTGGTAATGGGAGTATCTAGCATAGAAGACATATCCTGTGAAATCTCAGGGAAGTCTAGGTTATCTAAAAAAATCATTCATATATTTAGAGTCTCGAGGAGACTCTGATTGATATAAGGAAGAATAAAAATCAAAGAAGGTTTGATTAATCCCCGCATGATCAAGTATCAGTCGATTATTTTGATTATAAATCTGATTAATTTGAGATTTAGCATAATTAGACTTCAATTGGTTAGCCAACAGTTTGCATATTTTGTCACTGTGTACATAAAATTCACCTCGTTTTCTTTAATTGGTTTACAATCGAGGACGAAAGTAATAAACTGTGTTCCATTTAAAGTTCAGTTCTTTGTTTATGTAACTCCTCAGAGGGAGCTGTAAGATATTTCTTATCAATTTCCTTAATCTTGTCCACAATTACCAACTCCTCCTGCTTCAGCTTCTTCCTCAAAGCAGCAGAATACGACATAATCTGACAACGAATATAAGCTTTAAAAGTATCCCAAAGAATGTTCACAGAAATTTCCTCTGTATAGTTGATTGTAAAAAAAAGATAATCGTTCATTCATAAAGTTAACAAAGTCCGAATCCTGAAGCAACAGCGAATTGAAACGCCATTGTCTATTATTTTGTGTATTGGCCTGAATTTTAATAGAAAGCTTAAGTAGAGCATGATCCGAAATGGTTATAGAGTCATAATCACATTTAATCACTGAAGAAATAAGACGAGAGTCAATAAAGAAATAATCAATTCTTGAATAGGAATGGTGAACATGTGAAAAAAAAGAAAAATCTTTTTCCTGAGGATGCAAAAAACGCCAAATGTCCGTCGACCCAGAATCAGAGAGGAATGAATTAATCAAAGTTGCAGCTTTATTAGGTAAGGTCCGTAGAGGAGCCGAACGGTCCAAAGCTGGAGATAAACAGGTATTAAGATCTCCGCCCCAGATCAATGAAAACTCATTCAAATTCGGGAACTGATTGAATAATGATTTATAAAATTCCAGATAGTCCATATTGGGAGCATAAACATTAACCAAAACTACCTTTTTATTAAATAGTAGACCACTAACCAGTAGAAATCTACCATTTGGATCAGAGATAATATCATGTTGTATAAAAGTAACTGAGGAGTCTATAAAAATAGAGACGCCTGGAATCTTAGCGTTAGAGTTCGAATGAAACTGTTGTTCCTTCCAGAATTTAATAAAACGTAGTCTGTCCCCCCTCTGCACATGGGTCTCTTGTAAAAATAGAATTTGTGCTTTAAGTCTCCAGAACACTTTAAAAATTTGTTTCCTTTTAATAGGATGGTTAAGACCATTAGTATTCCAGGAGACAAAATTAATAATAGACTCCATAAACCCTAAAGTCAACCCGCAAAAAGGAGGATTGACGATAGGCTCGACCCACAAACCCGGAAAGGGAACAGAACAAATAAGAGATACCGGGAAGGAGAACGCAACCAATACTTCAATAGTGTATATAGCCCAAGAAGAAAGAAACTAAAACGTGAAGCCCCTCCCACCACCCCCCCACCCCATGACCCCAAGACTAAATCTAAAACCGACCAGCCAGAAAGAAGCAAGCACTAAAACTACCCCCATGACTTCCGGTATACGCTCCCTAAAAAAAAAGTGTAAATACAAAAAAGATCAGCTAGTTATAAAACAGTAAAAGAATAAAAAAGTAAATCAATTAAAACAAACACTTAATATAACAAAGAAAAAGCCAAAAAATATAAAAAAACCGCAACAAACCCTAGACCCTATGAATAAACAAATAAAGAAATGAAAATATTAACATAAACTAGCTATAAAAACCTACAAAAAAAAGTAGATTTAAAAACTACAAAATTTAAGGCCTCAGAGGAAATACGTAGAATAACGTTGAGGGAATAACCACCCAGAATCCCCTGGGAAAAAGAAAGGAATGACGCGGATAGAAAGAAAGTTTAGCAGCCATATTAGTTAATCAAAAATAAACTTTTCTGCCCATATAAGGCAAAAAAAAATTAAGGCCGACAGATTCACAACCTCCGATCAAACGGAGATAGTTAAAAATTACGATTAAGATGTTGAAGGTGAAAATTGATCCAGATAACTCTGTGCATCCGATGGAGCTTCAAAAAAACGGAGGGCTCCATCGAACGTACGGATCCTTAGACGTGCTGGGTAAAGCAGCGCTGGTTTTAAATCCATCTTGTAGAGTTCCGACATCACAGATCTGTAACGAACCCGTTGATCCCAAATTGGTTTACTAAAATCCTCCACGAATCGGAAACTAAGATCCGAAAAATCAATGTAACCTTTAGATCGAACGAATCAAAACAGTTTCTCCTTGTCTTAAAAGTAATGAAAACGTAAGATGACATGTCGAGGTTTATCTGACTTAGATGAGTATGATGGAACTCTGTGAGCCCGATCCAATAACGGTGGTTGGTCAGGAAATACAGTAGGAAATGTATCTTTTAAAAGTTGAGAAAAAAACTTCATAGGGTTGTCAGGTTCCACAGCTTCACGCACACCAATCATTCGAAGATTCTGCCGTCGCATTCTGGATTCTAAGTCAGAGTTTTTAAAGGTCAGAAAGTCAAGTTTTTTCTTCATTATAGTAATTGTTTCTTCAATTTTCCCCATCTTGAGTTCATTTTGTTGCGTGGATTTTTGAAGATTAGATATAGCCGACTGATGTTTCATCATAGATAATTGTATTTTATCGATTGAATCGGCAATTTTCTGGAAATTAATTGAAATTTCCGAACGAATCAGTTGGTAATAGAGGTTGAAATTTCCCTTTGAATTAGATCCGATATAGCTTTCAAAGTCACCGGTGGTTCAGTCGGAGGAAGATCGGTACCTTTCGGTCTAACCGGAGGTTTGCTGTCTTTCCCATTTTTTCCATTCTTAGACATAGCAGACCTTAAAAACATCCAATTATCGAAGAGCCCAATTTGTTTCAAAGTATTGTAAAAGTCGATGCCTTAATGGTTAGTTAAAATATAGCTGATCATAAGAAAAAAAACTCAGAGGTAATGGAGCGAGTCAAGAACACGACTTCACTCCATGAGCGCTACCGGAAGTCCCCCCGAGGAAGTTTTATAATAGATGGTTTCAGTTGAACGGCACATTGCTGTGGAACTAATTCTGTAAGGCCCTTCAGATTCTAGAACCATCATTTTTGCAGTAACAGGTTCTGTCATGTGTATGCAATATTCATTGCTATATCACACAAAAGAATGCTACTGTGGTTCTAAATATAGTGGCTGGAGGAAGAAGACTGGGAAGCTTGTTATTCTGAGGCTCTGGAGTTCCTGGCAACTTTGAGACCAAAACACAAGTAATGGTCCTCCCATGTTCTACCATCTGACCATTGTACACACAAACAAGTCATTACAAGACTGACAGGAGCAGCTGCAGAGATCTTCCACCATGTAGCAACTCAGTTCACAGCAGAATAATTGCAGAGATATTTGAATGGCTGAGTAAAATCCTCTGGTATTTATGTATTGCCTATAGTTGGCCTTCATCTTATTTAAATATTTTCAGGCTGCAGCATTTCCAGCCTATGAACAGTTCAGATTATGCACAGTTCTTGTGAGCTATCATAACCCAAGGAGAACCTCAAATGTAACATAAAGAGAAAAGGAATAAGCAATAATCAATAGTACAGGTTTGACATATGCGAGGACTGGTTTTACAATTTAATTATGAAATTAAGATATACAGTATTATCTTAAAATGAATATAATTAGAAATAATATGGATCTCAATTTAACTCTGCCAATAGTATCAACTTCCATTTATATCAAACAAAATAATTGATCCTCTACCACATAACGATTGTTAGAAACAGACTAACAAAAACTGAATGAGGATAGATTGTTATAAGCATTGTAAAATAGGAATAATTTAGGGAGTCGAATTTAGTTTCTTGGCAACTAAAGGTATAGTTATTGACAGTAATAGAAGTTGGGAGATGAATTACAAAGTTATTGAAATATTGGACTGATTGACATTACAGGGATTGGTTGGATGAGGCCAGGGAAGGATTTGAATGCATGTATAATAAATTAATAATAATGAGTTCATAACCAGGATCCAGAATACATTAGCAAACGTTTGAGCCAAGTTTTGTCTTTGTAGAAGCTTTGTGGTAGAAAACATAACTGTTATGAGAATAAAGAGTGAAGATGAGGAGCAGAGGACAGCAAAGTAAGAATATTGATTTATGGAATACTGTGTACAATATTGAACAGTAATGACTCGTGTGAGTAGGAGTGATGTGAAATATGCTCTCAATTTTTTACCACTACCCGTCAATATCAAACTGTTTGATCTTTTGTATAATATAGTTAGCAATTAGTGTGATGATATATTCTGTCACACTTGTTTGATAATGCTGACTTTCAGGGATCTTTTAATTCAGTTTTTTTTTTAACTTTGAGTTTCAGTTTTGGTTGGAATATATGAATATATTTCAGATCTATATTCCCACTGGTCAAGGTTCCTCTTGCAACCTACAGTGGGATAGGAGCCCTTTGCCATCAACATCGTGATGCCACAGTCATATTCTGTTCTCCAATATTTCTTATAGGATGTTTCATCTTATTTGTCAAACACCACAAAACTTTTGTATGTTTTGCTTAACGTGCTATAATCAGAATGTTTTTTCTGTTGTATAGTATGCTATTTTTATTTTGAATTCTATATATCCTTTAATGAACAAGTAATTTAGTAAATTCTGTTTATTTTCTCTGGCTGAATTAATTCCTCAATTGATTAAATGACAATTTATGAACATACAAAATCAACGGGCAAGAAAAATTAATCTCATAATCTATACTACCAACTTCCATGATATAAAACTTGTTGAGTAAATACTGTCTCCTTACATTGTACCCCTCTTAATGTCTCAGCTGTACAATCTCATGGAAGAAGTACAAAATTTCTACAATCAATGAATGACAAAAATGCCCACAAAACCTCCCTCCAACTATTTAAAAATGAAACCACACCAGATTGCCTTAATCATGTTTTCTCTCTTTCCTTGATAGATCTGATTATCTATCGAGAAAAAACTGCTACAACTCCTTGCTAAAGAAACAGAGTATTCACCCAGCATACCAGGCAGCAACCATTCCTGTGCCAAGAAAAGAAAGTCACTAAATATCCCATCTCTTTGTATTTATGCTTCATGTATGCTAATATGACATGGTACTCCCTAGTCTGTTAGAAATCTACCAATGGACATTTTCTGTGCCATTTATTTATATATCTCCCCTTTGAATATATACTGCTTAAAGTAAGAGGATTCAGACCTTGGGGACTTTCTGAGTAATTCATGAGAGCTTTCTTCTAGTTTTGATCTGAACCAGTTACATCATTCATCAAGCATATGAATTGACATAATACATCTGATGCGGTCTGACAAGTGTCATGGCATTAAATTGCCCTTTATTTCATGTATGGAATTGTGGCAGTATCCTACACAATTTCCTTTAGCTATAGTTTTATATTGGTGTAAAACTTCAGTTATCTTGTCATAATTCTTTTACAATTCTTGTCTAATCTCTCTTCTAATTCTGCTTTCAAAATCATAGATGTTCATGTATAAATCTGGTCCGAGTTTATTGAGAATAGTGGATAGAGGAAACCTACTTGATTATCTATATGAACTTTCAGAAAACACTTCACTCAACTTCATTTTATATGTTAGAATCTTGTAGCAATAGCATTTTGATAATTCTAGGGCAGGGAACCTGAAACCAAAAGTTGTACTTCACATTATCAGTGATGTTGCTCATCTTCCACTAATGGAGTCAGTTAGCTGCTGATTCTTTTACACACTGGTTGTATGCCCAGTTGTTGTGGTCTTTCATTGATTCTATTATTATTGGAGTTATTGAGTATGCCTGCAAGAAGATGAATCTCAGGGTTGTATATGGTGACATATATGTACTTTGATAATACATTTGTGTGAGGTAGGGCTGGGGATTTGGGGTTTGGAAGTTTTGTTTCTTTTTCTTTTCATGCTGGGAGAAGGGTTGATGTCTCTTCTTTCAACGACTTCCCTGGTTTTTCTGTATTTCCTGGCTATCTGGAGAAGAGGAGTATCAGAGTTGTATTGTACACACATACTTCGATAATAAAATGAACCTTTAAACCCTTCGAACCTTTGAAATTTACCTTGAACTTTGATTCTATCCCTTTTTGCTCCTGTCTGACACCAACTCAGCATGCCCTGGCACAGAAATACAACATTAGATAGGTTATTTCACATGGTAGAATCTTCTGGTATCTGCGGAAATTAGAAATCTAGGATAGGAATCAAAGATCCAGCAATTTGTACTTCAAGGCTGCGGCTCTGTGCCAAGGTATTCTGAGTTAGTTTCAGAAAGGGACAGAGTCAGTGGCTAGTGAACAGAATTGGTGATGATTGACTCCACTAGATTTTATACAGTTATGAAGTCATCACTGTCAAAATTCCAGACAAATTAAATTTCTTAACTGATACATATTTCTACTCAAGAGTAAATAGCAAGAAAATGTCTGATGATAACATTGCGAAGTCTCCAGAGAAAAGGCTTGAGTTGCTTCTCTATCAAGCAAAGCTATTGAATACTTCTCAAGCTGTACATTCTATGTTTATATAGTGTTGCCTGGTTTCTTCTTAGCTGGCTTATTCCATAGGCCTACCAATTTAGGACTATTAAGGATCCATGAAACAAAATGATTTTCTTTAACTTATACGTTTTGATTTTCTTTAACTTATACGTTTTGCCCAATCCCCATTTTTTATGAATCTTTTTCATTAGGATAGATGCCTGCAGGACTATACAAATTAGGAAAGAAAGATAGGCCACGTGGCCCCTCAAGCCTGCTCTGAAATTCGGAAAAATCCAGGATGACCAGATTTTAACCTCAACTATAAAATCCTGTATACCCACTATAACCTACCATCCCCCTGCAAGTCAAGAATCTATCTAACTCTGCCTTAAAGTATCAACAACTCTTCCACTGGCCTTTGAGGAAAGAAATTCCAAGGATACATAACCCTCTCATAGAAAGTGTTTAGCCTCATGACTGTTTTAAACAGATGACTCCCTTAATTTTAAATGGAGGTACCTGAGTCTGGGTTGTGCCACAACAAGAAACCTTCTGACATCCACCCTGTCAAGATAGCTCAAGAGCTTACGTTTCAACTGGATATAATATTACCATTCAAAAATTTGCAGTCTCACCTTTCCTCATTCACAATCAGTTCATTGCAGGCCTAATAAGCCATCTTAAATTTATTTTAATGCATTGGCAGCCTTACTTAAATAAGGAGACAAAAACTTACATTGGACTCTGATGCCTTTTCACCAGTACACAACATCCCTTACTTTGTATTCCATTCCCCTAACAATAAGCAACAACATTCTGAAATAAAAGCAGAAAACGTTGGATGCTTTCAGTCGGTCAGGTGGCATCCATTAAAGAGAAATTGCTAGCATTTTAGTTTGACCACCCTTTGTGCTAGCTTTCATAGTACCTGCATGGCAGCCTTTTGTAAATCATACACTTGGACACCCAAATTGACTTTCAGCTCAGAACTCTGAAATCACTTATTGCTTAGGTAACATGTTTTTCATTTTCCATTCAAAAGCAATAATTTCACATTTTCCTACTTTCTACTTTATTTGCCAGATCTTTCCCCACTCAACTCATCCGTATATCTCTGCAGCCTCCTGATTTCCTCTTTACAGATTATTACTCAAATTGTATCATCAGAGGACTCAGCAAATGTGCCTTTATCCAAGAACATGATTGTTCAAAAAAATTGTGTCCCCATACCAATCCTCTGGCACATTGCTTGTCACTTCTTTCCATCTAGAAAAATGCATCACTGCATTTTCTGTGAGCTCACTAAACTTCTATTCACACTAATACATTACCTCCTACAGCAGGGGTGGTGAACCTTTGAGACTGTCTGCCTAAATTGGCAATAAGCTTCCAAGCAATTCTCTCAGGGCCATGGTAATTTTGTGCAGAAAGTATCATTGATTAATTAATTAGTAATAATTATGGACATTTTAAAGGAGAAAAGATGTATCCTGCTGCTTATTATGTATATTCATTATTTTACTACTAATAAAAGTATAATGAGACAGATTAAAATAACTGAAGCAATTTAGAAAAAAATTTAAAATATTAGTATTTTTTTAAAAGATAATTGAAAAAAAATCATTTCTAAATAGTATTGTTGTTGTACCTTATATATGACATAAGGAATGTGAACATGAAGTTATAAGATTTATTTAGTTATTTAAAGATAAAGTGTGGAATAGGCTCTTCCGGCTCCTTGAGTCATACTGCTAGCAACCCAACCATTGATTTAACCCTCGCCCAGTCATGGTACAATTAACCTACGATCTGTGGGAGAAAACTGGATACCCGGAGGGATCCCACGCACTCCATGCGGATGACGTAAAAGTCTTTACAGAGGACATCGGGATTTAACTCCAAACTCTGATGCCCGAGCTGGAACATCGTCATGCTAATCACTGAGCTACCGTGGCCCCAGTTTAGTGCATATACAGAAAAGTTCAAGGAAAGGAAGATAGACATACTTTACTCTCAGTGAGATTGTTATTGCTGCTCTAACGATGACAAGTGTTTTGTATCCGCTTGCATTTGGTTGTTTTGAGAGCTTTGCACGTAGCACTGGTTTCATCAGTAAGAAAACTCCTATAATTAGACTTGACCAAGTTCATCACTGAAAACAAAGACTCACATGAATAGTCATGGACGTGCTGAATTCTATACAGTGTTTACTGTTATTATCGCTGAATATCCAGTGTTCACTCACAAATGACAGGAGAAATAAATATAAGCAGAATGACGCCAATGCCAACTGGCCCAACCATTTACTACCCAGATACAGATGTGTACACTAGGTCAGCGAGGATTTCAAAACGTATCATCCAGTGTCATGTACTTTTGCAACTGTCTAGCTGGCGCCAAGCCAGAATCAGTTGCTTCCTATTCTCAGGCGCTAAAAACTAATTTGCTGCTTTATTTGGCAGTAAGGATAGTCGTTATGTGTCTTTTTATTATGGGTGTGGTTTAAAGAACTGAACGGCAGCACTGCATGCCGCGTGACAAAATTTTTTGTGAGCACCGTTTTGAGCGTGTGTGCCACAGGTTCGCCGCCCCTGTGCACCGCAAGCTTTTATCTTCCACAATAATGTTCAATGCAGCAGCTTGCCAACTTCCTTCTGAAAGTCAAATATAATATATCCACATCTGTCAAACAACACTTTTTCTTGAGGAAATGTAACAATGCACAAGTCTGAAAAATTTTTTTGAAGATTGAACAATCCTACAGTAGAAATAGGCCTATCCAACTTTTAGAACTGAAAGTGAAAAAAAATCATTCAGGTATTGATTTTGTTCAGAATATATCGTTGCCCCCTTTTGCAGAGTTCCCTCCCTGAACTCAAATGCATAAATGGCTTTACTTTGACAATTTCTTGAAGTCATGCAGCTACATTGAACACAGAAAATCACTGGAAATAAAGCAGATGCTTGTTGTGTTATTATCAACCATTGCAGTTATAATTGGAAGCTGACAGGTATTGACTATTAATGGATAGCTGGTTCCTGGGGTAGTCAGGAGAAATTGTGTGAAATATTCAATTTCTTGGTGATTTCTGCACAAATCTGATGTGATTCACACCCATAGAGAGAAGGCCAGTGAGAAGACCATTCTGTATAAACTGAAGTCAGCGCTTGGTTAACGAAGAAATATTATTGAACTCTGCAAGCACTATTTGTTCCATAACGTAAAGATCTGGTCAGTCATTTGTTTGCTGAATTGATTGAAAATCAGTTTGTTTCTGGGATTTGAGAAATCTCTAATGAAGATCATGTTGACTTGGTAATATCTGGGTCACAGTGGAGCTTTTTCAATGCAGTGTTTGGGTGAGTAGTTCACAGCAAAATTATATAGAGCACAGAGCAAGTGGTACAGTACAGGAACAAGCCCTTTGGCCCACAGTGTTGTGCCAAACCGATCAAATGTCCAGGTAAACTACACAATGTCCATATCCTTCAACTTCCCACACTTTCATGTGCCTATCTAAATGTCGCTTAGAAGTCCTTAATGTATATGCCTCTGACACCACCCCACATTCTAGGAACCCACCACCCTCTGTGTAAAAACTTGCCCCTCACAGTTGCTTTGAACTTACCACTCTCACCATAAATGGGCATGCCCTCTGGTATTGGACCCTTTTAACCCTGTGAAAGAGATACTGTCTGTCTGCTCTACCTATGCCTCTCATAATCTTATAAACCTCTATTAGATCATCCCCTCAGCCTCCGCCGCTCCGCCGCTCCAGGGAAAACAAATTTGTCCAACCTCTTGTTATACAGCAATTCTGTATAATGCAGTCAGCATCCTGGTAAACCTCTAGTGCACCCTTTCAAAGCCTCAGCATCTTTTGTCCAATGGGGTGACCAGAACTGTATGCAATGCTCCAGATGAGGCCATTAATAGAGTTTTATAAAGTTACAACATAACTTTCTGACTTTTGAAGTCAATGCCTCTACTAATAAAGGCAAACACGCCGTATGCCTTCGTAGCCAATGTATTGTCCTGTATAGCCACTTGCAGGGACCTATGAACTTGGATCCCAAGATCCTTCTGCTCATCAACACTGTTAAGGATCCTGCCCTTAACAGTGTACTGTCTCTTTACATTTGATCTACCAAGGTACAACACTTCACACTTGCTGGGTTAAACTCCATCTGACATTTTCAGCCCATATAAGACCATAAGATAGAGTGGATTTGGCCATTCAGTCCATTGGGTCTGCTCTGCCATTTCATGATGGCTGATCCAATTTTCCTCTTGGCCCCAGTCTCCTGCCTTCTCCCCATATCCCTTCATGACCTGACCAATCAAGAATCTATCAACTTCTGCCTTAAATACACATAAAAATGGCCTCCACAGCTGCCTGTGACAAAGAATTCCGCAGATTCACCACTCTAGCTAAAGGAATTCCTTTTCATTTCTGTTCTAAAAGTATGCCCCTCTATTCTTAGACTGCATCCTCTGGTATTAGACTCTCCCACCATAGGAAACGTCCTCTCCACACCCACTCTATCAAAGCCTTTCACCATTCAACAGATTCTGCAACTGATCCATATCTCACTGTATCCTTTGCCATTCTTCAATCACCACTCTCCGTCTTCTACGATCAGGCTAATTTTGAATCCAAATGGTCAATTCACCATTGATCCCCTGTAGACAGCATCCACAGCTCTACCTTCATCAATCACTTTCATCACCTCCTCAGAAAAAAGCTCAATCAAGTTAGTAAAACATAACTTGCCACACACAAAGCCATGCTGACTCTTCCTAATTAGGTCATGGTTTTCCAAATGCTCATAATTCCTATCACATTTCCTCCAGTAACTTGCCTACCACTGATGTGAGACTTATTGATCTAAAGTTTCCAGAATTATCCCTGATTTCCCTTTTTGAATAATGGAACACAATTTAAAATTTTACATATAATTTGCACCTTTGGCAAATGATGTGCAGCATGGTTCTGCGAGTCAAGATGCTGATGTGTTGTAAGGGCAATACAACAATACAGGTTAACAGGGCAGCTAGAATATTTTATTGCACAGATTTTTATATGAATATGCTAAAACACTGAAGTTTTTTTTGGCCAACAGGATTGTGCAAGTTGAAGTTTCAACTCTATGTCATAAATGTTATATTGCAAAGAAACCTACAGCAATTAATGGCAAACTTTTAATTAAATAAATTTAATGATCTTCAAAAGAATTGTGTTCTGAATTTTCGAGCATCAAGGGCAGTTTTTCACAAAAACACTCAGTATTCTCCATGCTAATGCCTTCCTAATGTATTCCAGGACTATTTAAAATGCTTCATATTCCCAGGTTGTGATTTGTGTCCTTGATGTTGGGAGTTGATCTTTACACAACAGTCTGACTGTATAATATTAGCATATCTTCAATGTTTTAGACCCTGCATAATTAAAATTAATTACTCTGGATATAGCTTAACCACAAACCGTTTCTGAGAAACAGATTGTGCAGCGGAAAATGTATCCTCCATATATCTCCCTACATTCACACAATCAAATCTTCAACCTGAAGTTATTTAATTAGGATGGAATCCAATTGTAATTCCTTACAAACGTGTCATATTCCCAGATGCCATACCTGCTTCACCGCTTTTCACATGCAAAATTGCAAATATGCTCATTAATGAATTGGATTAACATTTTAGGGTTTCTATTTGAAGCCAATTGTTATAAGTTAAAGGTTAGAAGTAATTTTTAATGCAGCATTTATAATACAGCCGCTCATTGTTAATGAGAGACAGCTGCCTCTTGGAGCAAGGTTTCAACTGAGAGATGGCTTTGTCATTGTACGGCGAGGGGAGAAAAGCTGGTGAACACTGCTTCTTCCGGTGGCAATGCCACAGCCAACTTCTGTTTTAATTAGGGTTTCAAAGAGCTGAAAGTTGAACCTGGCCAAGTAGGTTAAGAAAACATTGCTGACAGTTATTGACTTTCCCCATCCTCTTAGATGAAGGTTTCAGAGCAGTACACCTGCTATGAATCTTGCCTGCGTCTGGTAAAAACTTGCAAGCAAATGCTGATGCCTCAGTGACAGTATGGCCATGAACCTCCCTTTTTGCGTATTTATTTTTTATATTATTGTAAATTATGGTAATTTTTAATGTATGTTTATATACTACTACCATAAAACAAGACTTTTTATGACATATGTCAGTGATTGTCCTCCAGCTTTTAAGCAAACATTGTTAGTCGGTGCCACACTGAAGTAATTTTGAAGCTCTATAAGAACTGTATAGGTGAAGATGTTAAGGGGATAACTTTTACAGAAAATAACCCAATAGCAAAAAGCAAAGAAAGGAAAGAGATTTTACCTTTCATCCTGTCCAGTGTAAACCAATAACTCACAGCAGAAATCGTGCCTACAGTTTATCATGTATTCCATCCGAATGGTAGAATGTGCGTTTGGTGGATCTTGAACATTTTACATCAAGTAGTTCTGATGTTCCTCTACACTCTGGCAGCGGGAAATTACTTTATTAGCTGTGACACATTTATGATGATGTCATGAATACATGAAGGTCTAAATATAAATGCAAGTTCTAGCCAAAACACCTAGAAAAAAGTTTTGTTTGCTGACCCTATACCATTACCTTGTTATTCATTCTACTGCTGTTTGTGAGAGCTTGCTGTATGCAAAGTTTTGAAACTGGGAGTACAGATCCTTAATTCCTTAAAAGTGTCTTCACGGGTTGATAGGGTCGAAAAGAGACCTTTTGTCACATTCATAAATCAGATTCTTGAATACATGAGTTGCAATGTTTTTGAAGTTGAATTATGAGCAGTTTGGGTCATGTACCTACATTAAAGATATTAGTAAAAAGTAATATCTTGTTTGAAAAGTACAGAGAAAATTTACAAGGATGTTTTCAGGACTTGAGGATCTGATTTGTAGGGAAAGGGTGAACAGGCTAGGACTTCATTCACTTGAATGTAGGAGAATGAGGGAAGATTTGATAGAGGTGTAAAAATAATGAGGGATATAAGACCACAAAATATAGGAGCAAAAGTAGGCCATTTGTCCATCGAGTCTGCTCCACCGTTCAATCAGGGGCTGATTCAATTCTTCCAGTCATCCCCAGTCCCCTGCTTTCACCCCATACCCTTTGATGCCCTGGCTAATCAAGAACCTATCTATCTCTGCCTTAAATACACCCAATGACTTAGCCTCCACAGCTGCTCGTGGCAACAAATTCCACAGATTTACCACCTTCTGACTAAAGTAATTTCTCCACATCTCAGTTCTAAAAGGACGTCCTTCAATCTGAAGTTGTGCCCTCTTGTCCTAGAATCCCATACCATGGGAAATAACTTTGCAATATCTAATCTGTTCAGGCATTTTAACATTCAGAATGTTTCTATGAGATACCCCCTCATTCTCCTGAACTCCAGGAAATACAGCCCAAGAGCTGCCAGACGTTCCTCATACATTAAGCCTTTCATTCCTGGAGTTATTCTCGTGAATCTTCTGTGAACCCTCTCCAATGTCAGTATACCTTTCTAAAATAAGGAGCCCAAAACTGCACACAATACTCCAAGTGTAGTCTCACAAGTGCCTTATAGAGCCTCAGCATCACATCCCTGCTGTTATATTCTATACCTCTAGAAATGAATACCAACATTGCATTTGCCTTCTTTACAACCTACTCAACCTGAAGGTTAGCCTTTAGGGTATCTTGCACAAGGACTCTCAAGTCCCTTTCCATCTCTGCATTTTGAATTCTCTCTCCATCTAAATAATAGTCTGCCACCAAAGTGCATGACCATACACTTTCCAACATTGTATTTCATTTGCCACTTCTTTGCCTATTCCCCTAAACTATCTAAGTCTCTCTGCAGGTTCTCTGTTTCCTCAACATTACCCACACCACCACCTATCTTTGTATCATCGGCAAATTTACCCACAAATCCATTAATACTGTAGTCCAGATCATTGACATACATCGGAAAAGGCAGCGGTCCCAACACCGACCCCTGTGGAACTCCGCTGGTAACCAGCAGCCAGCCAGAATAGGATCCCTTTATTCCCACTCTCTGTTTTCTGCTGACCAGCCAATGCTCCACCCACTCTAGTAAATTCTTTGTAATTCCATGGGCTCTTATATTGCTAACAGTCTCTTGTGCGGCACCTTGTCAAAGGCCTTCTGAAAATCCAAGTACACCACATCTACTGCATCTCCTTTGTCTACCCTGCTTGTAATTTCCTCAAAGAATTGCAGTAGGTTTGTCAGGCAGGATTTTCCTTTCAGGAAACCATGCTGGCTTTGGCCTATTTTGTCATGTGCCTCCAGGTACACCATAATCTCATCCCTAGCAGTCGATTCCAACAACTTCCCAACCACTGATGTCAGGCTAACAGGTCTACAGTTTCCTTTCTGCTGCCTCCCACCCTTCTTAAATAGTGGAGTAACATTTGTAATTTTCCAGTCATCTGGTACAATGTCAGAATCGATTGATTCTTGAAATATCATTGTTAATGCCTCCGCAATCTCTTTAGCTACTTCCTTCAGAACCGGAGTGTGCATTCCATTAGGTCCAGGAGATTTATCCACCCTCAGACCAGTAAGCTTCCTGAGCACCTTCTCAGTTGTAGTTTTCACTACACAAACTTCACTTCCCTGACACTCTTGAATGTCCGGTATTCCGCAGATGTCTTCCACTATGAAGACTGATGCAAAATATGCATTTAGTTCCTCTGCCATCTCTGCGTCCCTCATTACAATATCTCCAACGTCATTTAGCATTGGTCCTATATCTACCCTCGACTCTCTTTTACCCTTTATATACTTAAAAAAGCTTTTGGTATCTTCCTTGATATCAATCGCCAGCTTCCTCTCATAATTCATCTTTTCCTTCCGAATGACTTTCTCAGTTTCCTTCTACAAGTTTCTAAATGCTCCCCAATCCTCTATCTTCCCACTAGCTCTGGCTTCCTTGTATGTCCTTTCTTTTGCTTTTACTTTGGCTCTGACTTCACTTGTCAGCCTTGGTAGTGTTCTTCTTCCCTTTGAAAATTTCTTCTTATTTGGAATATATCTGTCTTGTACTTCCCTCATTTTTCGCAGAAACCCCAGCCATTGTTGCTCTGCTGCCTTTCCTGCAAATGTGCCTTTCCAGTCGACGTTGCCCAGTTCCACTCTCATGCCATTGTAATTTCCTTTACACCACTGACACATTGGATTTTATTTTTCCCCTCTCAAATTTCAGTGTGAACTGGATCATATTGTGATCACCGTTCCTTAAGGGTTTGCAAGCAGGCTTTGTCCATTGAGGTTGGTGACACTAGAACTAGAGGTCATAGGTTAGGGGCAACAGGAAAGGGGTAATAACTCTACTGGGTGTTTTTATAGACCCCCCATGAGTAACAGGGATATTGAGGAGCAGACAGGGAGGCAGATTCTGGAACGGTGCAATAATAATAGGGTTGTTGTGATGGGAGATTTTAACTTTCCTAATATTGATTGGCATCTCCTTAGCGCAAGGGGTTTAGATGGGTTAGAGCTTGTTAGGTGTGTTCAGGAAGGTTTCCTGACACAATATGTAGATAAGCCATTTAGAGGAGAGGCTGTACCTGATCTGGTATTGGAAAATGAACCTGGTCTGGTGTCAGATCTCTTGGTGGGAGAGCATTTTGGAGATAGTGACCACAACTCTATCTCCTTTGCCATAGCACTGGAGCCATAGATGGGAGCAGACAATTTGGGAAAACATTTAATTGGGGTAGGGGGAAATATGATGCTATTCGCCTGGAATTTGGGAGCAGATGTTCTCAGGGAAATGCATGGCAGAAATGTGGCAAATGTTCAGGGAACATTTGCATGGAGTCCTGCATAGGTATGTTCCATTGAGGCAAGGAAAGGATGGTAGAGTTAAAGAACCAGGGTGTACAAAGTATGCAGAAAATCTAATTAAGAAAAGAAAAACTACGAAAGGTTCAAGAAACTAGGTACTGTTAGAGCTCTAGAAAATTACAAGGTTGCTAGGAAGGAGCTTAAGAATGAAATTAGGAGAGCCAGAAGGGGCCAAGAGAAGGTTTAAGGAAAACTCCAAGTCATTCTACAAGTATGTGACGAAAGAGATGAGCCATGTGAAAATACGACAAATCAGGCGCAATAGTGGAAGTGTGTGCATGGAGTCAGAGGAGGTAGCTTAATGAATACTTTGCTTCAGTATTCACCAGGGGAAAAAACATGGTAATTGTGGGGATGACTTACAGCAGACTGAAGCGCTTGAGTATATAGACCATAAGAAAGATGATGTGCTAGAGCTTATGAAAATCATGAAGTTAGATAAGTCACTGGGACCGGATGAGATATTCCCCAAGCTACTGTGGGAAGCGAGGGAGGAGATTGCTGAGCCTCTTGCAATGATCTTAGCGTCATCAATAGGGACGGGAGAAGTACTGGAGGACCGGAGGGTGCAAATGTTGTTCCCTTTTTCAAGAAAAGGAGTAGAGATAACCCAGGATAGACCAGTGAGTCTGACTTCAGTGGTGGGCAAGTTGTTGGAGAAGATCCTGAGAGACAGGACTTATGAGCATTTGGAGAGACATATTCTGTTAAGGAATAGTCAGCATGGGCTTGTCAAAGGCAAGTCATGCCTTATGAACCTGATTGAATTCTTTGAGGAAGTAACAAAACACATTGATGAAGGTAGAGTAGTGGATGTACTGTGTATAGATTTCAGTAAGGCATTTGGTAAGGTTCCCATGAAAGACTCCTTCAGAAAGTATGGAAGCATGGGATCCAAGGAGGCTTGCCCACAGAAGGGAAAGGGGGGCTGTAGGTGGGTCATATTCGGCATGGAGGTTGGTGACCAGTGGTGTTCCATGGGGATCTGTGCTGGGACTCCTTCTCTTTATGATTTTTATAGATGACCTGGATGAAGAATTAGAGGGGTGGGTTAGTAAGTTTGCTGATGACACAAAGGTTGGGTGTGTTGTAGAGAGTCTGCAGGGTTGTCAGAGGTTACAGTGCAACATCAATAGGATGGAGAACTGGGCAGATGGACTTCAACCCAGATAAGTGTGAAGTGGTTCATTTTAGTAGGTCTAGTTTGAAGACAGAATATAATATAAATGTTAAGACTCTTGGCAGTGTGGAGGATCTGAGAAATCTTGGAGTTCATGTCGATAGGACACTCAAAGCTGCTGTGCAGGTTGACAGTTTTTTTGAGAAGGCGTGTGGTGTGTTGGCATTCATCAACCATGGGATTGAGTTCAAGAGCCGTGAGGTAACGTTACAGCTATATAAAATCTTGGTCAGACCCCACTTGGAGTACTGTGTTCAGTTCTGGTCACCTCACTACAGGAAGGATGTGGATACTATAGAGAGAGCTCAGAGGAGATTTACGAGGATGTTGCCTGGATTGGAGGGTGTACCTTATGAAAATAGGTGTGCTTTTTTGGAAATGAGTGTACTTTGGCTTTTTCTCCTTTGAGTGACGGAGGATGAGAAGTGACCTGATAGAGGTGTATAAGATGATGAGAGGCATTGATCGTGTGGATGGCCAGAGGATTTTTCCCAGGACTGAAATGGCTAACCCGAGGGGGCATAATTTTAATGTGCTTGGAAATAGGTACAAAAGGGATGTCAGGAAAGTTTTCCACATAGAGTGGTGGGTGCGAGGAATGCACTGCCGGTGGCAGTGATAGAGGCAGGTACAATAGGGTCTTTTAAGAGCCTCTCAGATAAGTACATGGAGCTTAGAAAAATAGAGGGCTATGCGCTGGGGAGATTCTAGGCAGTCTCTAGAGTAGTTTACATGGTCGGCACAACACTGTGGGCCGAAGGGCCTGTAATGTGCTGTAGATTTCTATGTTCTATGTTAGGTATTTAAAGAGGACCCGAGAGGGAACTACTTCACTCAGAGAGGGGTGTAAATGTAGAGTGAGCTGCTAATTGAAGTGGTGGATGTGAGTTCACCTGCAGCATTTAAGAGATGTTTGGATAAGTACATGGACGAGAGGGGTATGAAGGGCTATGGTCCAGGTATGGGTTGATGGCACTAGGTAGAATAACAGTTTGGCCTGGACTAGATGGGCCAAAGGGCCTGTTTCTATGGCTCTAAAATTATATATTGTCAGCCCACAAAAAGCAGATTTAATAAATAACTTATTGGCTGGACTGCCGCATACTGAGTGGTGTCCCAGGACTCAAGAAAAAAAAGTACTGTTATAAATATAGTATCTTATTTTTCCCCTAAGATCAGTTGTGGAAATTCAGTCTAAGTTATTAATTAGGCTAATTCAAAGGAACATCGTAATTAGTACAATGGAGGAATGTTACCACCTGGTTTAAAAAGACAGTTTAGTTGTACACTTTCATCTGTTGTCCTTGCAGTGACAGCGTGCTACCAGGAAGGCACCTCTTTTGGAAAAGCTTGAAACTGAAGGCCAATTAATGCAGCAGCAACTAAATCAGTTTATAAGTGGTACAATTTCCTGGCAAGAGAAAAAGAGACAGACTCTGGAATTTTCTGGAAGCTTTGAGGCTGCAGGTGAAGTTGAAAAGTGTGTTCCTGTCTTAATATTGGAAGCACAAAGGCAGAAACTTTTAATTAAATTGGCATTTTTGGTTGTATTTGACAACTGCACTCTGCTTAAGAAATTTGGCTCCAATAGACCATTAAATTTCAGAAGCAGAGTACAATGCACAGCTATTACAGTGTTTGCTGATTGGTGACTTCCGGAAGTGGAAGGAGGGTGAACATGTGCCAGTCTACATTGGGAGATCAACAATGGAGAGAGTGAGCAGCTACTATAAGCCTACTGACTCTCACAGCTATCTGGACTATTCCTCTTCTCACCCTGTCTCTTGCAAAAACGCCATCACCTTCTCGTAATTCCTCTGTCTCCGCCGCATCTGCTCTCAGGATGAGGCTTTTCATTCTAGGACGAGGGAGATGTCTTCATTTTTTAAAGAAAGGGGCTTCCCTTCCTCCACTATCAACTCTGCTCTTAAATGCATCTCCCCCATTTCACGTACATCTGCTCTCACTCCATCCTCCCGCCACCCCACTAGGAATAGGGTTCCCCTGGTCCTCACCTACCACCCCACCAGCCTCCGGGTCCAACATATTATTCTCCGTAACTTCCACCACCTCCAACGGGATCCCACCACTAAGCACATCTTTCCCTCCCCCCCCCTCTCTGCATTCCGCAGGGATTGCTCCCAACACAACTCCCTTGTCCATTCGTCCCCCCATCGCTCCCCACTGATCTCCCTCCTGGCACTTATCCGTGTAAGCCGAACAAGTGCTACACATGCCCTTACACTTCCTCCCTTACCACCATTCAGGGCCCCAAACAGCCCTTCCAGGTGAGGCAACACTTCACCTGTGAGTCGACTGGGGTGATATACTGCGTCCGGTGCTCCCGATGTGGCCTTTTATATATTGGCGAGACCCGACGCAGACTGGGAGACCGCTTTGCTGAACATCTACACTCTGTCCGCCAGAGAAAGCAGGATCTCCCAGTGGCCACACATTTTAATTCCACATCCCATTCCCATTCTGACATGTCTATCCACGGCCTCCTCTACTGTAAAGATGAAGCCACACTCAGGTTGGAGGAACAACACCTTACATTCCGTCTGGGTAGCCTCCAACCTGATGGCATGAACATCGACTTCTCTAACTTCCGCTAAGGCCCCACCTCCCCCTCGTACCCCATCTGTTACTTATTTTTATGAACACATTCTTTCTCTCACTCTCCTTTTTCTCCCTCTGTCCCTCTGAATGTACGTCTTGCCCATCCTCTGGGCCCCCCCCCTTGTCTTTCTTCCCGAACCTCCTGTCCCATGATCCACTCGTATCCCCTTTTGCCAATCACCTGTCCAGCTCTTGGCTCTATCCCTCCCCCTCCTGTCTTCTCCTATCATTTTGGATCTCCCCCTCCCCCTCCAACTTTCAAATCCCTTACTCACTCTTCCTTCAGTTAGTCCTGACGAAGGGTCTGAGCCTGAAACGTCGACTGCACCTCTTCCTAGAGATGCTGCCTGGCCTGCTGCGTTCACCAGCAACTTTGATGTGTGTAGCTTTGAGTTCCTTGGTGTCAACATATCAGATGACCTGTCCAAAGGCCCGGCACATAGATACAATCGCAAGGAAGGCAAACCAGTGTCTATACTTCCTTAGGAGGCTGAGATGGTTCAGCCTGTCAACAAAGACTATTTTTAAAAAAAACAGCTGTGATTGGACATAACTTGATAGGCTGCATCATGGTCTGACTTTGCAATTGAAATGCACAGGAACATAAGATGCTGCAGAGAATCATGGACTCAGCCCAAGACATCCTGGGCACATCCCTCCCCACCATCGGTAGTATCTATAGGAGTCGCTGTCTCAAGAAGGCAACATCTGTCATCAAAGCTTACCACTATCAGGGCCCATGCCATTTTCTCATAGCTACCATCAAGCAGGAGGTAAAGAAAGCTGAAGTGTCATGCCACCAGTTTCAAGAATGGCGACTTTCTTTCAGCCGTTCACTTCTTGAACTAACTAGCACAACCCTGAAATCACTGCTATGACCACTTCACACCAAAATGGGATGTTTTTCCTGTTGCAAAATTGTGCTCTTTCTTGTAAGATTTATGTTTTTTTTGTGAACGCTATATGCGTGTAATGCTATTTTGCAAGTACGTTTTCCATTGCACCAGTGCATATGTGTACTTGTGCATGTGGCAGCAAACATTTAATATCAACAGCCAGGAGTGAATTAGAATAAGAAAGAAATCCTGATTTTTTTTTTAAATAATTCAGTTGGGCTTCACCTGGAGTATAATTTCTAGATAAAAATATCCAGTTTAGGAAGGGTATCACGGTTATAGAGGGAATGCAGAAGTCGTATACTCTAGTGTTATCAGATAAGGGATAGGTTGCATGACAAAAACTGGTGAAATTTTGGTTGTTTTTTATCGAACAAAAAAAATAAGATTTTGATGACAGAAGAGGTTAAGCACCAGAGGATCTTGACTTAAGACAATTACTGAAAGAACCAGAGGTAATTTGAAGGAACCCAGTTTGTTTACATACTGAGCTGCAATCTGGAATGCGTTATGTAAAAGTGTGGTGGAAGCATATTCAACATTGATATCTGAAAGTGATTCAGATAAATATTTAAAGGGGTTGATCGGCTTATGGAGAAGAGTTCAGGAAAATGACTAATTGGATAGGTTAGGCAAAATGCAATCAAGGCATATTGTGCCGAACAGGCCCTCCTGTCACGTGACTCTCTGATACATGTGAATTAGAACTACACTATGATATGGCACAGCTTTAAAACTGAAAGCAAGTTGTATGTACAGATCAAGTTTCTGTCATTTCAAGTTGTCACTTAGTTAAAGGAAAACGTGTAATTTTCTACTTTTGAAAGAAGCTGCATTTATAAAGTCCCTGGTCCAACCTCAAGGTAAAGTGAAGAGGTTGTCTGAAAATTTGTAAACAATTTTTGCAATATTACTAGCACCAAGCGGCAGAGAAAACCAGGCTTTTATATGTAGTTTTAAGGCATTAACTGTAAGTGCAACCACCTTGTGGTATGACATAAATAAGAAGTTGTCGACTGAAATATTCTAGACTTTTTAGTTAGATGGGCTGGAGCTCCCAGGCAATTTGGATAACTATTAAATTACAATTGTTATTCAAAATTTCCATTTCCTTTCCTGAACATATCATAAGAACGTAAGAAAACAGTAGCCTGTCAAACCTGCCCCACCATTCAATGTTATCATGGGTGACCTATGGTGTTCTCCACTCTTCTTCTGTGCCAATTCCCCACAACATGGAGTTCCACAGATTCACTACACTTTGAGCAGAAAGTTCTATGTATCTTAGTTGTAAGTGACCAACTCCTTATCTTGTACTATTTCCAATGTTCGTGACTCTCACACAGGTGAAAACATGTCAAAATCTATTAGGATCTCATACGTTTAAAGAAAGTCACATCTCATTCTTCTTAATGCCAAGGAAGAAAGATCCAAACTCTCTAGCCTCTCTTGAAAGGGCAACCCTCTTATCCCAGGAAATAATCTAGTGTATCTCCTTTGGACTGCCAGAGATTTAGGATCTTGGATAATATTTCTTTTCCCTTTTCATAGCTTACATCTTTTAGAGCAATCTCAATGTCTCTCTTTCCTCACTGGGCTCAGTTTTCTAAACATATCCTGCAGCATAAGTTTGGAACTTCACTGGTCCAGCAACTCATCAGTAATATTTCTCCAGCTTTGCCATCTGAGGAGTTATTTGGATCTGGATACAATTGAAACTTCGCAGGCATTGTAAGAAAATACAATACAGGTGAAGGTATGAAAGTTGGTGTGATACAAATAAAACAGAACTAAATCACAGTTATAAATAAAGTTATAAACATGAGAAATTCTGTAGATGCTGGAAATCCAAAGCAACACAAACAAAACGCTGGAGGAATTCAGCAGGTCAGGCAGCATGCCTGGTAATTAACAAACAGTCAACATTTTGGGCTGTGACCCTCCTTCAGGACTATTAAACTTATAAAGTTTAAGCCTTTATGAATAGTCCAGTTTTGTTTTAAACTGTTGGACCATCACATAGAATATTGCCTTGCAAAAAAATGGTTTTGTGAAGGTGGTTTGACAGAGTATGTGGGTGTAATCTAACAATATGGGAATGAAAATTAAAAAAGATAATAAGCAGGTAAGTTTTATAGAAATTAGTTCTAAGTACTTTGTTGACAATTACTGAAAGCCCTACCTCAATTGTAATGTTGTGGATACTGCAATAAGCCTGTTCATCAACCTTCTTTTGGCATGTCTGACCTCCATCTCATCCTATCCCAGGATCCTGAACTCCCTCTTGGCTGCTGATAGATCTTGCTGCTTGCAAACACAATCCTGAACCCTAAACTCACTCTGTCTGCACCAAAACATACAAACTAAACTGGTCACTTCCTTGGATGGGATAAATGAATGTGGTGCAGCAAAGGATGCATGCTGGGGGGAGAAAAACAATGGTTGCAAAGTGAAAACACTCCACCATCACAATGGCATGACTGAAGTGCTATAAAAAATTACGTATTCCCCTCAGAAAAGAATACTTACTGACTTTTACGAATGAGTGCAAATAATAACAAAAGGTATTACATTTCTGCAATTTTGTCAGTTTGTCAGTAGCCTAGTGATGACTTTTTGAAATTTGTCATGCGATTAATGTAGAGTCTAACCTCGACTGTATTTTCAAATCCATTTGGATGTAAGTATCTATTCAAAATTCAGAAAACTAGGATTGAAGAAAAATAAACTTGTTAATGTTTCTTAAGAAAAAAACATTCTTCTGTAGATTTTAAACCATTTTGATGGGTGTGTTAGAAGTGGGGTCAGGGATGGAGGCATGAATAATGCTATGAAGACTTGAGTTGCAGTTGTACAAGACATTGGCAAGACTGCACTAGGAACTTGATGACCAGTTATGGCTGCCCTTTCATAGGAAAAACGTCAGTAAATAAGAAAAAGTGCAGAAAAGGTTAACAAGATGCTGCCAGGGCTTGAAGGCCTGGATAATAGAGAAAGTCTGGGCTGGCTCGGACATTAAATCTGTTGATGACACCACTGTCACTGGCCAAATCAAAGGTGGAGATGACTCAGCATATAAGAGCAAGATTGAAAATTTGCCTGAATGGTGCCACAACAACAACCTTTCATTCAATGTCAGCAAGATCAAGGAGATGATTACTGGCCTCAGGAGACGGAAACCACAGGTCCATGAGCCAGTCCTTACGGAAAGACCAGAGGTGGAGAGGTTCAACAATTTTAAATTCCTCAGTGTTAACATTTCAGAGGATCCGTCCTGGGCACGCAAATGCCATTACAAAAAAAGCACCGCAGCGTCTCTACTTCCTTAGACGTTTCTGAAGATTTGATGTGATATCTAAAACTTTGACATACTTCTATAGATGTTTGGTGGAGAGTATATTGACTGGTTGCATCACAGCCTGGTATGGAAACACCAATGCCCTTGTACTGAAAAGCCTACAAAAAATAGCGGAAATGGCCCAGTCTGTCACAGGTAAAGCTCTCACCCCCATTAAGCACATCTACACAAAATGTTGTCGCAGGAAAGAAGCATCCATCACCCGTGATCCCCACCTTCCAGGTCATGCTCTTTTCGCTGCTGCCATCAGGAAGGAGGTACAGGAGCCTCAGGACTCACACCACCAGGTTTAGGAGCAGTTATTACCCCTCAACCATCAGGCTGTTGAACCAGAGGTGATAACTTCACTCAACTTAAATTGCCCCATCATTAAACTGTTCCCATAACTTACTGACCGACTTGCAAGGACTTTTCATCTCCTGTTCTCAATGTGTATTGCTTATTTATTATTATTACTATTTTCTTTTTTCTTCTCCTTTTTTGTACTTGCACAATTTGTTCTTGTTTTCGTTAGTGTGTTGCCTGTCCTGTTGGATGTGTTCTTTCATTGATTCTTTCATGATTCCCGCAAGAAAATTAATCTCATATTGTAACATGTAGAGTACGTACTTTGATGATAAATTTACTTTGAACCTTATTCCTTGGAATGTGGGAGATTGAGGGGTGATCTTATAGAGGTGTATAAAATAATGAGGGTTATAAGTAGGGTGAATGAACATGGTCTTTTTCTCTGGGAAGAGGTCATAGGCTTAAGGTCAGAGGTGAAAGATTTGAAAGGGACCTGAGGGAGACTTTTTTCCACACAGAGGGCAGTATATATATGGAATGAGTTTCCTGTGAAAGTAGTTGAGGCAGCTGCAAAAACATCATTTACAAGACATTTGTGAAGTTGTATGGACAGGAAAGGTTTAGAAAGGTAAGGACCAAATGCAAGCAAATGGGACGAGCTTAGGTCATCACGGGCGGATGGGGCGGAAGGACCTGTTTCCATACTATATTATTCTATGACTCTAATCTCTATCTTCTGCCTAAAAAGTTGAGGAGTTTTTCCACAACAGCATTTGTAGATAAAGGGGTGGAACCTTCTTTGGAGACAAGTTGCTGCATCTAAGTTATGTCAGGTTCAGAATTCCCAGGCCACGTTTAACAGACTTCCAATTCATGACCTTTCCAAAAAAAGAATTGGCCTGTCTTGATGGACACTGGCTAATGAGCTCTTTTGTAACAAATGTTGCACTTCCACCATTCTTCCCCTCACTTTGTCTGTACTCTTGTTGTCATTTTGGGTCAGATCTACATTTCTCATTGCCTGAATAGCCCTTCTGCCTCCTATGGCTTCTGTACCTTTATTGGTCTACAACCGCAGTCTGTGGATTATTCTTATTGTTTCCTTCTTCCTAGCTTCTTACCTTACTTAAAGGTTCCCTCAACATGCAGTATCCAAACTCACACTTGCCTTTTCGAATGCCACATTCTTTGACTCAGCGCCTATTTTTTCTACAAACAGCATTATGTAAATACAAGATGTTGCATTACAGCTGTGCTTTTGGCCCGTTTGAGTATTGCTTCAGCTGGAATGTTTTCCAGAAGTTTTTTTTTTAATTGTCTTGGTCTCTGCTGCCAATTTTTGAAATGGGCATTCATTATCGGTAGCAACTTCCTGATGAAAACGGACCTTGGTGTGTGTGACTTGTGTCTGGTAGAAAACAGGATCAATCTCGAAAAATAAATATCTGCTCTGCATTGTGGTATATTTCACATGGAAATTATTACCTCTAGGATTTCATTTTTGCTGATGGTTTAAACCCTACATTTGATATTTCACCAATACCAACAAGGTGCATCAACATATTTTCAGAAGCCACTGTATGCATACATTGTGCAATTCCTACTCCCATTTCCCCTCAAGCTCAGTGTGATAAATCCCACTGCAACACGTGTAACACACGTGTCTCTCATTTGTTACAATCTGTCAGGTCTTGAGTGGCGCTGGAAGCAAAGTACCATGTTGATGCTTTATTTATCTACCTTAACATTTATCAGTTAACCCAAGAGGTCAATTCTTTACGACGAGTACAAATGACAGCATGTGTACACATCATGGTGCCTTGACCTTGGGTGCTACGGCACTGTGTAGTTCCCAACGTCATGCTGGAGGCAACTCAGGACTGCTCCCAGATGACCACTTGGATTAAATCGCAGAAGAAGTGACATGGCTGAAAGCAGTCTGGCTTTGATCATCTTAGCAATAATAATGCAGCTAAAATCTCCATATGTGTATGATGTTGGTAAGGAGCATTAATTATCACTTTCACCTTCTGCTTCATATAATTTCCATGTTTGAATATTCCAATGAATTTTCAGGGAACTTCCATTTTATGAAGACCCGTGCAATTATTCTCGGTGTTAGAAATGGTGATATTGCAAAGATGACACACTAGCTCAGGCAAACTCTCCGGTAGAGACAGATGGGATAGCAGAATAAACACATTACATAAAACATTGTTGATAAAGAGTTGCTTTCAGAGATGTGCAGCAGTCATAGCAAAAAGGTGATTATGCCAAAGCCACATTCTATTGGAATTAAATGCCTGGTGCTCAGAACTGCTTTTCCTAATGCCTCTTTCTGTTTCTGTTTCCATGGAATGTTAAAAGTAGGAGGAGCTGTCTGCAAATAAATATTGTCAATATTTTTCGGAGCTCTATTTCCCTACCACAAATGGAATGGATTTGATGAACTCTGCCATTTGGTTCTGCACCCTGCTGATAAATACAGAATATCTCAGCTTGCGGCAGTTCATTACAAATTGCAATATTTTTAATACAAGTATTTTGTTCAATGAGGTGAAGGATGCTATTTCTAGGCAATGGATTTTTTTCCCCATTTTATCATATACCAGCGTATTGAGAACAGCAAGGTCAAGTGCAGCATGTAAAGCTCCTTGTGCAGTTTCAATTACAGCAAGTCACCCCAAACCAGCTCGACTGCAGCCCATTGTAATAAGTTCTCCTTTTCGCACATCATTTCTCAGAATGTCTCTTCTATCACCCTGTATCTAAAATGAACGGAATCCAAGCAACCTGAAAAAAAAAATTGTCAATCATACTTTTGTCCTTTAGTTGCTTTCTGCTGTTTTATTTCTCATACACGTTTGCCAGGCATTTTATTGGGAAGATATGCACACGTTCATGGGGTGAAAACGTGTTCAGTTCTCCTGACCCGTGAACAGATGAACTGATAGCAAACTGCTCAGTTGTTGTCATTTGTTTTCTGGGAACAGAGTAAATGACTCTTGAGGAAAGTAAACCAGGGATGCCGAGCAGAAACCTCTGGCTGCTTTTGTTATATACCTTTCAATTATCATGCACCAACTGGTTTATATATCAAACTTCAGCATTGGCTTTTTGCATCAACCAGCAAAATGAAGGTCAGTTTATGTTGTAGACCTGTGAAGCCAAGTGGCACAAGATCACTTTAAATAAAACCATAAAAAAGCGGAAATTATATCACAAAATATACTAATATATCTCAAGCATTTAGAAGGATATTGTGCTGTGAGACTGTAAGGCACTACATGCTAAAGTTCCAGATCATGTCTTGACACAGGCCAAATTAATTTAAAAACAACTCAAATAATTCGTTTTGTTCAGTTACATTTCACCAAATATTATGGTCTGGCTAGAAATGGACGTTGGTCTGCTTGTTGAATGCTGGTGATATGTTTTATTGGATGCTGGGACAAGCATTTATTAGCTATGGTGATTATTAGATATAGATCAAAGCTTGAATAGATTAAGTATAGGAACATAGAAAACCTACAGCTCAATACAGGTCCTTCGGCCCACAGAGCTGTGCCGAACATGTCCTTACCTTAGAAATTACCTAGAGTTACTCATAGCCCTCTATTTTCCATGTCCCTGAGCTCCATGTCCTTACCTTAGAAATTACCTAGAGTTACTCATAGCCCTCTATTTTCCATGTCCCTGAGCTCCATGTCCCTGTCCAGGAGTCTCTTAAAAGACCCTTTCATATCCGCCTCCACCACCGTCACCAGCAACCCATTCCGCGCACTCTCTGCGTAAAAAACTTACCCCTGACATCTCCTCTGTATCTACTTCCAAGCACCTTAAAACTGTGCCCTCTTGTGCTAGCCATTTCAGCCCTGGGAAAAAGCCTTTGACTATCCACACGATCAATGCCCCTCATCATCTTATACACCTCTGTCAGGTCACCTCTCATCCTCCATCGCTCCAAGGAAAACAGGCCATGTTCACGCAACCTATTCTCATAAGGCATGCTCCCCAATCAAGGCAACATCATTGTAAATCTCCTTTGCACCCTTTCTATGTTTTCCACATCCTTCCTATAGTAGGTGACCAGAACTGAGCACAGTACTCCAAGTGGGGTCTGACCAGGGTCCTATATAACTGCAACATTACCTCTTGGCTCCTAAACTCAGTCCCATGATTGATGAAGGCCAATGCACCGTATGCTTTCTTAACCACAGAGTCAATCTGTGCGGCAGCTTTGAGTGTCCTATGGACTTGGACACCTAGATCCCTCTGATCCTCCACACTGCCAAGAGTCTTACAATTAATGCTGTATTCTGTCATCATATTTGACCTAACAAAATGAACCACCTCACACTTATCTGGGTTGAACTCCATCTGCCACTTCTCTGCCCAGTTTTGCATCCTATCAATGTCCCGCTGTAACCTCTGACAGCCCTCCATACTATCCACAACATATATAGTTTAACATTACTACTTTGAAGATCCAAGTCTGCTAGTCTGCCCTAACAGTTTTGTTCAATTTCTTTTTTCTCTTCTTTTACTTTCTTGGTTCATTCCAGCAACCAGAAGGCTGCCACATGCTTTGGTTTCAGACCACATTATACTCTACTGAGCGAGTTAGTAACGTGTGCACTGAACAATTCATTTTTCTGTATTTCATCTCACTTGCTGCATCTCCACTCTAGTGTAACTATGGTTTAATATGTATCTGAATCTTTTCAAGCCCCATTAAAGTGCAGAAAATGAGCTGAGGCCTCATTATAGTACTGAACAACATTTGATGTGACACCAAAGAAAGGATCCCACCCATCCATGCAGCATCCTCCTTGGGTGGACATTAAAGATCTGGTGCCATTTTGAAGAAGCGTAGGGAAGTCAACTCTAAAAACCAAATTAATATTCATCTCTCAATAAACAGAATAAAATGTATAACTCATAATCTTGTGATTCAGAGGTGGAAGTAACACCTATTAAACCACAGATGACAATAGAGGAGATACTATACGCAAAAGGTGTGATGCAATACAGTACTGAAGTGTAAAAAGCAGTGATTTTTGTGACTGATAGTTGGTGAAAAATAAGCAGTAAAAGAATACAGAACTGTTTTTCTCACTGTGGCTTCAAGCATTGAGGCTTGAAATTGCCAGAAACGACAGGGAGTGAAAATTAAACTATTTCACTTCTTCAACAAGTCTAAGGATACTAAGAATTTGAAGGTATCAACAATCATCTTGCATGTTACAATGTAAATGAAGATTTGGAGGATGCAGTCATTGGAAGCATTGTGTGAAGACAGTCCATTATCTGCACTCGGTGGCTGCGTTGAATTTGTTCATTTACAGTCAGTAAATAGAGCACACAGCGAACGCTGGATTAGTTCCTCTTTGGATAACTCTTCGGAACTAATACACAGTTTTACAATACTGTGTAGTATTGGTAGTTTTCTAATTTGTTCTGTACTTTATTTAAATAAATTCGTAACCTAGTTAAATGATAGTTTGTCTGTTTTATATCTCTTTAACTATTTCCGTGAAACTTGGGCCAAAATGTACTGGTCCTGATGTGTCCCAATTAACCAGAATCCGCTGTATTTAATTTCCTTGGGCAATGAGCAGTAAAGATAAGCTCTGCATTTTGCATTGTCTTTGGACTATTGATCTGAAGAATGCACGTTGTTTCAGAGTTTGTGTAAGGGCAGGTGTCCACCTTGTTGAAAAGCTTGTTGCATTTCCAGGTCTTCCTGGTCAAGAAGACAACCCAGGATGTATTCTGTGAGGTTAAAATCTGACTGTTACTCTTGTTCCCTAGAGCACTTGATCTCTTGTTGCTGTGTAGTTTGCTTCCAGGCGAACGCTGCAATAGTGTGCTAAAGTCAAGTGAATGTTTAATAAATACATTTCATGTTCGCTGTACGTAGCAGTGTCTTTCGAGTCTCCCTGCCATATTATACTTCTGTTGGGTTAACTGATGTATCAACATATTGCTCAAACTTCTCTGAAGTAAAGTATAAACGCAAGAGATTCGGGTAAGACTGAATTCTGATTAAGGATCTTGGCCCATATCTCAATGTTTATTCCCCTCAATAGCTGCTGCCCGAGTTCCTCCAGCACTTTGTGTGTTGCTCTGAACTAAGGTATGTACTGTTCTGAGGTCTTGAAAAAATAAGTTATGGAAGCTGGTATGTGCTACAATGCTTGGAACAGAAGAAGCTTATGGGGACTGGAACATAATCAACATGGTCACAGCAGTAACGTTATATAACATAAGAAATAGGTCCAGGAGTCGGCTATCTGGCCCATCGAGCCTGCTCTGCCGTTCAGTAAGATCATGGCTAATCTAGCCATGGACTCATCTCCACATACCTGCTTTTTTCCTGTAACCCCTAATTCCCCAACTATGCAAAAATCTCTCCAATCTTGTCTTAAATATATTTGCAGAGGTAGCCTCCAGTGCTTCATTGGGCTACGAGGTAACGTGAACAACATTTTGTATATATTTGTCTAAGAGCATTATAATCTTCAATGAAATTACGGAAATTACACTAAATGTGACGTACATGAAGTACAAAGCGTTGAGAATCAGGTTTAATATCACAGGCGTATGTCGTGAAATTTGTTGCTTGGTGGCAGCAGTACATTGCAATACACAAAAACGATAAATTACAATAGTAAATATATATTGAAAATTAAATTGAATAGTGCAAAAAGAGAGCAACATAAGAAAAACAGTGAGTTAGTGTACATGGGTTCATTGTAGCTTCTTTTTACAACAAAATGAAATCAATACCAAATAAGGTATTTATATTTCACAGATCATTTTATCTGTAAGAGAAAACTGGCAGTACTTCTGCTCATAATATCCATTTTCTGTGATTCCAGAAACATGGACAGATCCTCAGGGATGTTTATGCTGTTTTCCTTGCAATTATAATTGTGTTTTGATATGACCATTTCAAAAGACCTGTTTTGTTTATTCTTCCAGTATTTTATTGCTATCTCACGTATTCTTGTTCTCATATGTAGAACGTACAACAATACAGTACAGGAACAGGCTCTTTGGCCGTTAACCATCTACATGCACATGATCCATGTTCTTCCATACTTTGCATGTTCATGTACCTGTCAATATGTCCCCAAAGGGCCTCTTTGTATCTGCATCCAACATCTCCCTGAGCATCTGCCCCTCTCTGTGTAAATAAAACCTGCATCTTCTTTAAACTCCCCTTCCCCTGACTGTTCACAGTTTCCTTTAGTCCTGTGGATTAGTTCCACTGCAGTGAGAAGCTGGGTGAAATGGGGTGCAGCACCTTGTGGTTAAGGTTGTGACTCTCAGTTGCAAGTTTGTGTAGACGAGGGTGAGAAGGGTGAAGGGTACTCTGTGCTGGATAAGAAAATGTTTCATGACCCACTAACTGACTGGCATGCTGCCGCCATTGGTGTACTCACCCCGACTCTGGAATCGTCAAGGAGGCTGAGAGACAGGGCATACAATTGAAACAAAAGTCCTGTAGTGACACACACACAAAATGCTGGGGGAACTCAGCCGGTCAGGCAGCATCTATAGAAGACAGTAAACAGTCGAGGTTTCAGGCCAAGACCATTCATCAGACCTGGAAAGGAAGGAAGAAGAAAGAATAAGAAAGGGGAGGAAGAGATACAAGATGGCAGGTGAAAGTCAAGTCAAGTTTATTGTCATTTAACTATATACATGTATGTAACATATATAACCATATAATGTATATAGAAAAGAGAATGTTTCTCTGAACCATGGTGTAAAGCACATTAGTATACATAACACACATTACACATAACTTATGAAGGTAAGGATAAAATCTACAGATGAATTACACATAAATAACAAAGTAAAGTGCATAAATTAAATATTGTAAGGTACAGAACAGGTTAACCAGTGACACTTCAAATACAATATGGCAGGGAGTTCAGAAGCCTCTTGGCCTCAGGGAAGAAACTGTTTCTCATCCTGACTGTTCTTGTTTTTATGCCTCGTAGTCTGCTGCCTGATGGTAGAAAGTTAAAGCGGATGGTGGATGGATGGGTGGGATCCTTCATAATACTAAGGGCCCAGTGCGCATAGTTCTCCTGATAAGTGTCCCCAATGGATGGTGGAGAGCTCCCTATGATCCCTTCAGCTGTCCTCACAGGCCTTTGTTGGGGCGTCTGGTCTGATGCTCGACTGCTCCCATACCAGATGGAGATGCAACTTGTCAGGACACTCTCAATGGTGCTCCTGTAAAATTCAGTTAAGATGATGGGAGGAGGGGAGCCTTGATTGCCTCAATTTTCTTAGGAAGTGAGGGCGTTGCTATGCCTTCTTGTGTTCAGGGTGATGATATTAAGGGACCATATGAACTCCTGGGGATTCGAACTCCTAGGAATTTGGCACACTTAACTCTCTGTGGAGGAGCCATGTATTTGCAGAGGGGGATGAGTTGTCTGCACCTTCCTAAAGTTCACATGATTTCCTTTGGCTTCTTCACGTTCTGCCTTAAGTTGTTCTTCTCTCACCAATCCACCAGCTGCTCACATCCTCTCTCTCTGTATCCTGTCTTGTCACCATTCTTGACAAGGCCAACCTCTGTTGTGTCATGCATAAACTTGATGACACAGTTTGAGCTGGATCCTGCGACACAATCATGCGTCAGTAGCGTGAACAGCTGTGGGCTGAGCACACAGCCTCGGGGAGCGCCACTGCTCAGTGTAATGCAACTGGAGACGTTGCTGCCCTCAGGGACTGACCATGGCCTTACTGTTAAAAAGTCCAGTGTCCAGTTGCAGAGGGAGGTGTTGAGACCCAGCGAGGACAGTTTTCCCGCCAATTTCCAGAGTGTGATGGTGTTGAATGCTGAACTGAAGTCTATAAACAACAGTCTGGCACATGAGACCCCAATTTCCAAGTGGGACAGGACAGAGTAGAGGGCAGAGGCTGTTACATTGTACATGGATCGATTTGAGTGATAAGTGAGCTGGAAAGGGTCCAGTGTAGCCAGGAAAATGTCTTAATGTGCTCGATGACCAACGTTCAAAGCATTTCGTAATGGTTGATGTTAATGCCACCAGATGATAGTCATTTAGGCAGATTACTGTTGCTGCCTTTGGCTGTGGAATGATGGTTGCTGCCTTGAAACCTAAGGGGCAATGGATTGTTGCAGAGAGATGCTGAATATCCGCCAGCACCTGTGTCAGCTGGGCTGTGCAGTCTGTCAGAACCCGACCTGGTATATTATCGGGTCCCGCAGCTTTGCATGGGTTAACTCTGGCCAGGGTCTTCCTCACCTCATCGTCAGCCAAACAGAGTGTCTGCTCCCTTGGGTGGAGGGGCGCCTTCCTCGCCAGCACTTTGATTGGTGAAACCAGGAGAGGGGGAGGGGGTGCAGATAAGAGATGGGAAGTCGATTGGAGGAAGAGATACAGGGCTGGAGAGGGGGGAATCTGACAGGAGAGGACAGAAGACCATGGCTGAAAGGGAGGGGGGGAAGAGCACCGGGGGAGCTGATGGACAAGTATGCAGAGTAGATGTGAGAGGGAAACAAGAATGGGAAATGGTGAAGGAGAGGAGGACAATCACTGGAAATTTGAGAAATCGATGTTCCTGTCATCCGGTTGGAGGCTACCCATACCGAAGATAAGGTCTTGCTCTTCCAACCTGAGTGAGACCTCATCCTAGCAATAGCAGAGGCTATGAATTGACATGTTGGAATGAGAATGGGAAGTAGAATTGAAATAGTGGCCATAAGGAGATTCGGAACAAAGGTGCTTGAAGAAGCAGTCTCCCAATCTATGTCGGGTCTCACCGATATACAGTAGGCCACACTGGGAGCACCGGATACAGTAGATGACCCCAACAGACTTGCAGGTGAAGTGTCGCCTCAACTGCAAGGACTGTTTGGGGCCCTGAATGGCAGTGAGGGTGGAGGTGTAGGGGCAGGTATGACAGTTTTCTGTTTCTCATAGATGTTGCCTGACCTGCTGAGTTCCTCCAGCATTCTGTGTGTGTTGCTCTGGATTTCCAGCAGCTGCAAATTTTCTCCTGTTTTTTCTGTCATACCAGTTTGGAAAACATGGTACTTCCAAATAGTTTCAGCTTCAGTCCACTCTTTGAGCTTTGCTGAGCTTTGAAGTTCGTATTTATTCTCTGAAAATTTAACACCAAGATTGCTGCATTGTGAGAAAAGCATGCTTTGTGGCGGGTGTGATATGTGGAGGAGAATCCTCAGCTCCACACTTCCTTTTGGTTGACTACGTCACTGGACTGAGATGGCTGCCGAGAAGCCTGCTGTGCTCTCTTGCCTTTCAGGGGAATTTTCAGGCAGGTAAGTTGTAGGTACCAGGTAGATCATTAGAAACAGTAGTTAATAAAGCACAGTGAAAGCAAAAGGAGAAACAGGCAGAATAAATTCAAGTGAATGAAGTAAATAGATCTGAGGCAGGTACACATCAGAAGAGCTGATTCCTGATATAAAGTTCAGCACTGCTTATTTGCATAACCAAGAAATTCTATTTATGTTTCAGCGCCCTGTGTTAGGTTATCCTGCAATATGGCTTTCTTGAATCTGATTAAAGTGTCCCTATTTCCACAGATACTGTCGCTGTTGTGTTGAACACATTCTTGTAGTCCAGGATTGCATTTCTAAGTGACATGTGTTTGTGATCATCAAACAGATTGTTTCCATTCTACTGTAGGTTATGTGTGCCCAGTTCTAATTCCGTTGTATTGAAATAAATCGTGCGATAGTACGTTGGTGCAAATGAGAGTGTTACATCACCTATCCATGTGATAATTAGAGCTGGGCTTCTCTGCTCCAGTGAATGGGAGATTTTAATCAATCATAATATTAACCATATGCTTCAAGAGAGAGGAAGCAAGATTTTTTTTTATTAATCCTTCAGTTGATGTTGTGAACACTGCGTGTGTAACTTACAAATATAAAGGAGACAGTTGACAGGCAACAAACTGCCCAAATATTAAACATGTTGAATGGCCTGGATTTTGTAGAGAGAGCCAACAGTTCCATGGGGAGAGATGGCTGGTGTTTCTGTGTGAAAGTTACGGTAAATTTATTATTGGCGACTGTGCTCGTGCAAAGTAATAATCTTGCTTGATCTTTCACTGGCCTTTTCCTCATTGCTGTCTAATGTTAGATTCTGTGTGGGGTCTAATGATAAAGTATAGCACATCTCCTCGACTTGTAAAGGAGTTTGCCCTTGACCTTTTTCAGATTATACACAAAAAAACCATTTCTATTCATCTCAATGAAGAAGAACAGCTGCAAGGAATTAAGTATTTAAGCAATTTACATTTTTATGATGTAACTGAACACGAGATTTTGTAGCTGTTGGAAATAGAATGGTACAGCACAGTACAGGCCCTTCGGCCCACATTGTTGTGCCGACCCTCAAACCCTGCCTCCCATATAATCCCCCACTTTAAATTCCTCCATATACCTGTCTAGTAGTCTCTTAAATTTCACTAGTGTACCGGCCTCCACCACTGCCTCAGGCAGTGTATTCCATGCACCAACCACTATCTGAGTAAAAAACCTTCCTCTAATACAGGTATGCCCCACTTTTCGAACGTTCGCTTTACGAAACCTCACCTTTACGAAAGACCTACATTAGTACCCTGTTTTCGCTTTCAGAAGGTGTTTTCACTGTTACGAAGAAAAGCAGCACACGATAAAAAATCAGCGCACGAAACAAGGCAGCGCGCGCCCCGAGCAGCCGCTCTGCCCCAGGTTCAGAACGGCATTGCTTAAACACGTTGCATTGAGCAGCCGTTAACAAGATGAGTTCTAAGGTGTCGGAAAAGCCTGAAAGAGTAAGAGTGTTACACTTAGCGTAACACTAGACATAATTAAGTGTTTCGATCCTGGTGAATGAAGCAAGGACAAAGTGAGTTTGGCTTGTGGAAGTTGACGAAGATGATGTTGAAGAGGTTTTGGCATCCCATGGCCAAGAACTGATAGATGAAGAGCTGATGCAATTGGAAGAGGAAAGGATGACAATCGAAACCGAATGCAGAAAGTGAAGCAACTGCATGAGATTTTCACTGCAATGATAAAGCACGACTTTAATTTTGAAAGGGCACTTAGGTTTAGGGGATATTTGCAGGATGGTTTGAGTGCTTACTGTGAGGGGATCCAGGAGTGCCCCGATTAACTGTTTGGAGAGAGACATCTATCATTGATGGTTTTTTTGGAAAGGAGAGAGAGAGAGACGGAGTTATTTACCACCGATATGTTGCTTTTGAAAAGAGAGAGAGAGACGAGGATTAACAGTGGACTGTCACTTTAAACCATTGGAAGTAACTTTGGATTTTTACTGAGTTTGGAGTTGGAGACAGCACCGAGCAGCTCGAAGGTTGTTATGGTGACCAAAGGCTGGTTGTTGATGTTACTTTCAAGGACAGGTTGCCTGCTTGTGCACTCCTTTACAGACAAAGGAGGGAGGAACTCTTTGAATGACAGGTGATGCTCAGCCTGGTGAAATAAATAGGAGGTCAGATGATACAGACCTCAGGACAGATGATCTGGACACTGAGCATTGTTGTGCCCACAGAGAAAGTGGGTTTTGGAGGATCGATCAGGGGGATCGATCCAAATTGCCATTCCAACGATAAAGAAGGGGTTGACTGGTGGGGAGTCGTCTATGTGTCCACCCTCGCCTGGGTGATAGCTCCACCACAGGAAAACCGGTCCTCCTGGTTAAAGTCACAGTCGGTGACTTGTAAAGGATTTCGGAGGACGACGAGAAGATCAATGGCAACAGCTCACCTGAGGACTCAACTAACTAACTAACTAACTAACTAACTCTCTCTCTCTCTCTCTCTCTCTCTCTCTCTCTCTCCCTCTCCCTCTCCCTCTCCCTCTCCCTCTCCCTCAACTAAATACTACGAACTGAACTGAACTTTACTCAACATCGTAAGACTGTATCTTTTTACCCCTAGACTTAAAGAAGCTTGGTTTTCATACATATATATTCCACACTTACTTTTATTTATAATCATTGCTAACCTGTTTGATTTATCTACATTTATATTACTGTATTGCGTAGTTACTAATAAATAGTAGCAGTTTATAGCAATATGAGACTCCAAAGTGGTTTCTATTTCTGCTGGTTTCTTTATCCCTGTCACGGGGTACGTGACATTACAAACAACTGTATGATAGAAAAATGCGCGAGGCTCAGCAGTCAAGCAAGCTTTCCACATCAGCCACAGCAGACGATGAACCTCGACCTTCGACATTGAGGCGGGCAGTCATAGGAGAAGATAAGCTGTCTGCCCTGATCGATGATGCGATGACAGCCCCGTGTCCCACCACCCCAACACCCGGGCCCCGGACAGATACTGTACCGGTTCGTGAAGAACGCAGCGGTAACTGGGAGGCACACAGCACACCTTTAAGAAAAAAACCGAAATAAACATGCTAATTAATTAGGTGCCGCCTAGAACATAATTGTCGGCCCAGATCAGAGGCGATGCAATCGGCAATCGCCTCTGATCTGTGCCAACATTTAAGTGCCGGGCAGCACCTAATTAATTAGCATGTTTATCTCGGCTTTTTTCTTAACGATGTGCTGTGTGCCTCCTGGCTACCGCTGTGTTCTTCGCGGCAATGTATTGGGTCGGCGGCCCGGAGGGTGGGGGCCACTGTAGCACCCAGCCTGCGACAACTCAGTCTAACACACCATCATCAGTGTGCTTGGCGCTGTTTTCCCAATTCCAGTAAGTGATACTACACTGTACATACATTATTTCTACTTTATATAGGCTGTGTATTTTTACGTGTTATTATGTAAATTTGGCAGCTTCATAGTTTAAAGGTTACTGGAGAGCGTGTTTATGCCAACAGCGCTTGCGTGAGATTTTCGCTATGGAGGTCTGTGCAGGCAATCATTGTAGAGAAGTATTTCTACTTTATATAGGCTGTGTATTTATAGTCATAGTCATACTTTATTGATCCCAGGAGAAATTGGTTTTCGTTACAGTTGCACCATAAATAATAAATAGTAATAAAACCATAAATAGTTGAATAGTAATATGTAAATTATGCCAGGAAATAAGTCCAGGACCAGCCTGTTGGCTCAGGGTATCTGACCCTCCAAGGGAGGATTTGTAAAGTTTGATGGCCACAAGCAGGAATGACTTCCTATGACGCTCTGTGCTGCATCTCGGAGGAATGAGTCTCTGGCTGAATGTACTCCTGTGCCCACCCAGTACATTATGTAGTGGATGGGAGACATTGTCCAAGATGGCATGCAACTTGGACAGCGTCCTCTTTTCAGACACCACCGTCAGAGAGTCCAGTTCCATCCCCACAACCTCACTGGCCTTATGAATGAGTTTGTTGATTCTGTTGGTGTCTGCTACCCTCAGCCTGCTGCCCCAGCACCAAACAGCAAACATGATAGCACTGGCCTCCACAGACTCGTAGAATATCCTCAGCATTGTCTGGCAGATGTTAAAGGACCTCAGTCTCCTCAGGAAATAGAGACGGCTCTGACCCTTCTTGTAGGCAGCCTCAGTGTTCTTTGACCAGTCCAGTTTATTGTCAGTTCGTCTCCCCAGGTATTTGTAATCCTCCACCATGTCCACACTGACCCCCTGGATGGAAACAGAGGTCACCGGTACCTTAGCTCTCCTCAGGTCTACCACCAACTCCTTAGTCTTTTTCACACTGTCATATCATTTCTGCTTTTACTATATGTTACTGTTATTTTAGGTTTTTTGTGTTATTTGGCATGATTTGGTAGTATATTTATGGGTCTGCGAACGCTCACAAAACTTTCCCATATAAATAAATGGAATTCGCTTTACAACATTTCAGCTTACGAACAGTTTCATAGGAACGCTCTACCCTTGGATGGCGGGGGAAACCTGTATCCCCCTTGAACTTCCTACCCCTTACCTTAAAGCCATGTCCGCTTGTATTGAGCAGTGGTGCCCTGGGGAAGAGGCGCTGGCTATCCACTCTATCTATTCCTCTTAATATCTTGTATACCTCTATCATGTCTCCTCTCATCCTCCTTCTCTCCAAAGAGTAAAGCCCTAGCTCCCTTAAACTCTGATCATAATGCATACTGTCTAAACCAGGCATCATCCTGGTAAATCTCCTCTGTACCCTTTCCAATGCTTCCACATCTTTCCTATAGTGAGGCGACCAGAACTGGACACAGTACTCCAAGTGTGGCCTAACCAGAGTTTTATAGAGCTGCATCATTACCTCGCGACTCTTAAACTCTACCCCTCAACTTATGAAAGCTAACACCCCATAAGCTTTCTTAACTACCCTATCCACCTGTGAAGCAACTTTCAGGGATCTGTGGACATGTACCCCCCCCCCCCCAGATCCCTCTGCTCCTCCACACTGCCAAGTATCCTGCCATTTACTTTGTAATATTACTAAGTAATATTCTAAAGTAAATTTAGTTTTAAATCTTGAGCGATATACACACACAATATGCTGGATGAACTCAGCAAATTAGACAACCTCTATGGAGGGGCATAAACTGTTGATGTTACAGCCTAAATCCTTCATCAGGACCTGTCTCAGCTGTTTATTCCCCTCCTGGCTTACTAAATTCCCTCAATGTTTTGTGTGAGTTTAGTCAAACATTTCTTTTCTTTTCTTTCTTTCTTTCTCTTTCTTTCTCTCCCTCTCTATCTTTCATTCCACAGTTTGTTGTCTTTTGCACACTGGTTGAATGCGCAGCTGGTGCAACTTTTCACTGATTCTATTTTTGGTTATTATTCTGTTATGGATTTGTTGAGTATGCCCGCAAAAAAATGAATCTCAGGACTGTATATGGTAACATATATGTACTTTGATAATAAATTTTATTTGAACTTTGAACATCTTTATTTGATTCCAATTATTTGAAAAGTAACAGTTTTAATTTTATATTTCATATTTTAAAATATTTTAATATAATACTTTAATATTCATGTTTATTATTTTATGTCTGTTATAGTCACTATTTTTGATCAGGTTTGAAAGCTGGCCAAGCCAGTAGTGCAGCACAGCTATCCTAATTGTCGAAATTTTCTTCGGTTCTGTTGTGCACTGGCTTGCACTGCGCACTCCTACCGTGTGTGACAGCTCATCTGCAACTCGCTATTGAAGAGTGGGCTGGTATTTTGCAGGATTTCCGCACCAGCAATTCTGCAAAACATGAATTTAAATTTGTCAAATAAGCAAGCAATCAATATAGATGACTCTCCACTAACATGAAATAGCTTAATACCTGAAAGCAGATGTCTCTATTCGCATGAAGTATATGTCCCAGGTTGTTTAGGGAGAATTTCATGATTGTGTTGATTCCTGATTCACTCTTTTCTTGGCTCTTAAACATTGGCGATATTCATGATGTATTTTACTGCAAGTAACTATCATTTTGTCACTTACCCTTTTATGCCACAAGTAGTTCGTTGATCTGTTTGCAACTGACTTCGATAACTTGCTTCATAACACCAGAAAACTCTCGGAATTTGGGGAAAACCCTGTACACGTAATACAAACTCATTGGTTTTATAAAAGTTTGCAAAACCAAACATGTTCGTGCTGACAGCAGTTGTTTTGTTCAGAAGTTCAGTGCTACAAGCTTGTTCTCACAAGATGTTGCTGGTATATTGCTTACAGTGGGATTTACTCTGCTCCAGTCTCCGTGCAGGCTAAAATTCTATCATATATTCAACATGAGGCTTGAATTATGGAATAGTTATCATGTTTAAATTCTGTTTTTAATTCATGTGCTCTCCTTGAGGCATTTTGAAATTTGCTTTATAGCTCAATTTCCACTTGGCTCAGGATTTGCATTATTTTGATGTACTTCATTGTTGCTTGACAATACTTTTTCCGCATTTTTTAAAAGCAGATCTCTGTTCACTTCCAAAAAAACTAATGATATGATTTACTGTCAGCTCCTGTCCTGGTCCTTTCATTATTTCCTTGGTGAAGGGAAGAATTACACTTCTATTTAAATTTCTCTTTATTGCCACCATGTGTCAGGCACAAATGTTTGTTGGTTCTTATAAATGAACAGTGCAGTCCAGACAACCATAGAGCTCTGTTTACACCCACTGTAGAGTGTGATCAATGGGCTTCACAGTGAGCTTATTGTATTGTGATTCATCTGGATTGTTTTTCTGAGGAAAGTAGCATTAATACTTTTGCAAATCCATTGTTACCATATTCCCTTTTGTCTTGGTTTTCTAGCTGAAAATGCATGTCTGATATTAATCAATTATAATATTGAAGGTTATTTGGAAATTGTTAATAATACCAAATGCATTCTATTTTTAGACTCTTGGTGTTGCTGGGTCTAAGTTAAGGCCAGCAATATGTTTTAGTTTATATGAACAATTTTAAAGGAATATTACCAGCTTAGCAGAGCAATTAAGTAGCTGGTTCTCTGAAACAACTTATCCAAAGGCCATTACAGCATATTAAGTCCCAATTTGCAAACATAATAATATTTAGGACTGTAAGACACCATAGGCCCTTATCAAATATAAACCCAGTAACCACAAGAAATATCCATCCTGTTGAGCCCTCAAATAATTTAGAAAGTTTCAGTGGGATCACCTTCCACTCTTTCAAACTCCAGAGAATAGTGGCCTAGTTTACTCATTCTCTGTTCATAATACAAAGCCACTATTCCAAGAACTGCCTTGTTGAATCTTCAAAACATCCTTCAATATAGCAAGTATATTCTTCCTCAGGAAAGGAGAACAAAACTGTACACAGTCCGATCTCCCAAGGCCGTTTGTAACGGTAGAAAGATATCCTTAAGTTCCTCTCTTAATGAAGGCTGGCAAACCTCTATGTACCTGCAACACTCACACCACGCTGGAGGAACTCAGCAGGTCGGGCAGCATCCGTGGAAACGATGAGTCGACGTTTCGGGCCGGAACCCTGTGTCAGGACTGTAGAGGGAAGGGGGAGAGGCCCTATGCACCTGCATGGTAACTTTCAATGTACAAGGGCTCCTAGGTCTCTGAATACCAACATTTCTCTGTCACTCACTATTGCTCTTTCATTTGTCTATCCTCTTTAAATCCTGTCTGCATTTCATTACTTGACATATCCCTACTTTATATTTAGTCTGAGTAGCAAATTTGATAGTATTGCATTCGGTTCCCTTGGCCAAATTGTTGATATAGATTGTAAATTATTGCGACCCAAATGGATTTCTGGTGGGATGGGTCAGGATGTATATCTGTTTTCCAATGGATGGTGAGTGATGATGAGTGAGCAGAATAATTTTTAAAAATACATCTTTTATGAATATATAAAACAAAGACAGCATAACAACTTTTTTGTTTGGCCGAGGGGTTACAAATCTACTGTGCTGTACACAGTTGACACGAGGAGTCAAGGCATCCCACTGAGATTGAAAGTCTATCAGAAATGCATTTTTGTAACAAATTGCTTTTGGTGCTGGAGAAGTTAATCTATTCCAGACACTCCTAACCTTTGCACGACTGAGCAGTGCGGTCTCAGCAGAATGAGTCAGCGCGGTGGCTGCCCAGTCTGTTGCATACTCAGCCATGGAGCATGTGTGAAAGTGAGCTTGGCTTGTTGAATGGCATTTCATAGCACTCACATTATTACCAAGCTGATTTCAGGCCAGATTCCCCTCTGGAATATTCTGAGAATTCACTGATGGACCTTGACATCAGAGATTAAAGAGGAAGCCAGTCATGGTGATGTGACAGATCTCCATGGCATCAGTAGTAATAATTGTAGCCTCAAGCTGAAAGCATATACTAACTAACCTCCATCTCCCAAAATGCTTTTGCTGTTTCACTGACTATTAGTTTTATGGACAGTAAGCCAAGCAGTTTCCTAGTAAATAAAAAGACCAAAAGTGACCGTGATTTATCAGTGCTTTTATAATCTATAAATTCATTTGCTTACTGTTGCATATAACCTCTGAAGAAAATCTGCACTCATAATAAACAGAATGGTTTCACCACTATGCAACTTGAAATCTAGCAATCTGTAAAATTATAATGCTGAATAATAGCCTTGTCGTTGAACGTATAAAAGGGCAGTATTGGTGTCCGTTTTGTAATCCTATTTTTAGCATTGAGAATGGATTTTAAAAATTGACTTCTCAATTGGAACTGCTAATGACAAGGTTGGGATGTCAGCGATGGTGAGTTATGATGTGAATCCTTTGATTGATGTTCCAGATACCCTCTTGAATGGAATTAATGACAACATTATAATTTTGAATGTCTCTGGCACCAAGCGATGCCTGTTAGAAAAGAGAAAATGAGGAGCTCTAAAAATGGAAAAACCCCAGCTGTTCGGCATGCACTGCAGGACCCCTGAAGCTACATCAGTCAACCTATCAGAAAGGGGGGAAGAGAAAATGAAGAAGATAGGAATTGAGCTGAAGGCTCAATAGAAACCATAGAAAAACTACAGCACAGAAACAAGCCTTTTGGCCCTTCTTGGCTGTGCCAAACCATTTTCTGCCTAGTCCCACCGACCTGCACACGGACCATATCCCTCCATACACCTCCTATCCATGTATCTGTCCCAATTTATTCTTAAATGTTAAAAAAGAACCCACATTTACCACCTCATCTGGCAGCTCATACCACACTCCCACCACTCTCTGTGTGAAGAAGCCCCCCTAATGTTCCCTTTAAACTTTTCCCCCTTCACCCTTAACCCGTGTCCTTTGGTTTTTTTCTCCCCTTGCTTCAGTGGAAAAAGCCTGCTTGCATTCACTCTATCTATACTCATCATAATTTTATATACCTCTATCAAATCTCCCCTCATTCTTCTACGCTCCAGGGAATAAAGTCCTAACCTATTCAACCTTTCTCTGTAACTGAGTTTCTCAAGTCCCGGCAACATCCTTGTAAACCTTCTCTGCACTCTTTCAACCTTATTTATATCCTTCCTGTAATTTGGTGACCAAAACTGAATACAATATTCCAGATTCGGCCTCACCAATGCCTTGTACAACCTCACCATAACATTCCAGCTCTTATACTCAATACTTTGATTAATAAAGGCCATTGTACCAAAAGCTCTCTTTACGACCCTGTCTACCTGTGACGCCACTTTTAGGGAATTTTGTATCTGTATTCCCAGATCCCTTACCATTTACCCTGTATGTTCTACCTTGGTTTGTCCTTCCAATGTGCAATACCTCACACTTGTCTGTATTAAACTCTATCTGCCATTTTTCGGCCCATTTTTCCAGCTGGTCCAAATCCCTCTGCAAGCTTTGAAAACCTTCCTCGCTGTCCACTACACCTTCAATCTTTGTATCATCAGCAAATTTGTGGTCCAATTTACCACATTATCATCCAGATCATTGATATAGATGACAAATAACAATGGACCCAGCACTGATCCCTGTGGCACACCACTAGTCACAGGCCTCCACTCGGAGAAGCAATCCTCTAATACCACTCTCTGGCTTCTTCCATTGAGCCAATGTCTAATCCAATTTACCACCTCTCCATGTATACCTAGAGACTGAATTTTCTTAACTAATCTCCCATGCGGGACCTTGTCAAAGGCCTTACTGAATTCCATGTAGACAACATCCACTGCTTTCCCTTCATCCACTTTCCTGGTAACCTCCTTGAAAAACTCCAAAAGATTGGTCAAACATGACCTACCATGCACAAAGCCATGTTGACTCCCTAATAAGACACTGTCTATCCAAATGCTTGTAGGTCCTGTCTCTTAGTACTCCCTCCAATAACTTACCTACTACCGACGTTAAACTTACTGACCTATAATTTCCCAGATTACTTTTTGATCCTTTTTTAAACAACGGAACAACATAAGCCTTTCTCCAATCCTCCGGCACCTCACCCATAGACACCGACATTTTAAATATATCTGCCAGGGCCCCTGCAATTTCAACACTAGTGTCCTTCAAGGTCCAAGGGAATACCCTGTCAGGTCCTGGGGATTTATCTACTTTAATTTGCCTCAAGATAGCAAGCACCTCCTCCTTTTCAATCTGTACAGTTTCCATGATCTCACTACTTGTTTCCTTTAATTCCATAGACTTCATGCCAGTTTCCTTAGTAAATACAGACGCAAAAAAACCCATTTAGGATCTCTCCTATTTCTTTTGGTTCCGCACATAGTCGACCACTCTGATCTTCAAGAGGACCAATTTTATCCCTTACAATCCTTTTACTCTTAATATACCTGTAAAAGCTCTTTGGATTACCCTTCACTTTGACTGCCAGTGCAACCTCATGTCTTCTTTTAGCCCTCCTGATTTCCTTCTTAAGTATTTTCTTGCACTTTTTATACTCCTCAAGCACCTTCTTTACTCCCTGTTTCCTATACATGTCATACAACTCTCTCTTCTTCTTTAACAGAGTTGCAATATCCCTTGAGAACCAAGGTTCCTTATTCCTATTCACTTTGCCTTTAATCTTGACAGGAACATACAAGCTCTGCACTCTCAAAATTTCTCCTTTGAGGGCTTCCCACTTACCGATCACATCCTTGCCAGAGAACAACCTGTACCAATCCACGCTTTTTAGATCCTTTCTCATTTCTTCAAATTTGGCCTTCTTCCAGTTTAGAACCTCAACCCTAAGACCAGCTCTATCTTTATCCATGATCAAGTTGAAACTAATGGTGTTATGATCACTGGAACCAAAGTGCTCCCCTACACAGACTTCCATCACTTGTCCTATCTCGTTTTCTAATGGGAGATCTAATATTGCATCCTCTCTAGTTGGTACCTCTATATATTGACTTAGAAAACTCTTCTGCACACATTTTACAAACTCTAACCCATCTAGACCCCTAACAGTATGGGAGTCCCAATCAATATGTGGAAAATTAAAATCCCCTACCACCACAACTTTATGTTTCCTGCAGTTGCCTGCTATCTCTCTGCAGATTTGCTCCTCCAATTTTCGCTGACTGTTGGGTGGTCTATAATACAACCCCACTAATGTGACCATACCTTTCCTGTTTCTCAGCTCCACCCATAAGGACTCAGTAGACAAGTCCTCTACTCTGTCCTGCCTGAGCACTGCTGTAACATTTTCCCTGACAAGCAATGCTAGCCCCCCCTCCTTTCATTCCTCTGCCTCTATCACATCTGAAACATCGGAACCCTGGAATATTAAGCTGCCAGTCCTGCCCCTCCTGTAGCAGGAAGGAATGGCACTGGGAAAATCAAAGATAGAGTCTGAAGAAGGATTTCAAATAAGACGTCTCAGAGCAAGGCTGGAAGGCAAATGCCAGGAGGTTATGGACGTGAGTTTTCAATGCTATAGAACTGGGATTTAAGACAGCCTCTCCTAGGGCTAGTGGACTATGTAGGGAGGGAGGAAATGGACTGGTTTATCTTCTGTTCATTTGTCACTTGGTGTGTTCTGTTTTGTTGTGTTCTGTGTTGTTCTGCCAAGTATGGTGGGCATGTCATGTTGGCACCAGACTATGTGGCTTCTGGGCTGCTCCAGTACATCCTTGGTTGTGAATGCAAATGATGCATTTTTCTGTATGTTTTGATGTATGCATGATAAGTAATCTGAATTGAGCCAATGCTGCAGAAATAGAAGAAGGATAACTTTATGAAGAATTTTAAGGAGCATATGAGGTTGGGGTCAATAAATATGATAATGTTACATACATATAATGTAGGAAAGTAGTTCAAGTTAGGATCTGGCTTGCAGTTAATCTTAATATATATTAAATTAAGTCAGAGTTATACACTGGAGATGTCTGGTTGAGGTAGGGGATGGAAGTAGCTTTTGCTTTGCTAATTCAAAGATGCATGAAGTTTTGACTCTTGACAGAGGAGGATGTTCTTCATAGGCGGGCCTTTGAGATTGAGAATGTCTTGCTTCCATGCTGATACTGTAAACTATGAGGTAGCTACCGAGGCCTTTGTGAGGACAGTGTACTCTTTTACAGATGGGGCAGGAGGTTGGCTGATGAACAGGTAGATGGGTACTTTGTGAGGGTGGGGCTCTGCTGTTCGTACAGGGCTTCTGCATGCTCTGCATACTCAGACTTGGAAAACTGCTCTACTTTGAGTGGAGCTGGTTGCAGGATTCCCTGGAGTCAGTGAGTTGTATGTCTTCTAAGAGGCTTTGAGCATATCGTTGAACCCTTTCCTCTGTCTGCCAGGTATTCGTTTTCTGGGAAGGAATGACAAATTGACACATGGTGAAAGTAGTTTGTGTTTCAAATCTTCTAATCATTGTTTGGGCAAAATTGACTCAATGAATTGCATTGCATTGGAAAGTCCAGTGCAACAAAGTCGAAGCTTTATCTCCATTCCTTTATAGTGAGGAACGGGACCTGTAATTGACTGGAAGCAATAAAATGGAAGTGAACTGAAGAGAAGAGGTTGAGTTTACTTATCCCCTTGTCTCCTTCCTTTCCAGTCCTGAAGAAGGGTCTCAGCTCAAAACATCGACTGTTTACTCCTTTCCATAGAAGCTGCATGACCTGAGTTCCTTCAGCATTTTGTGTGTGTTTCTTTGGATCTTCAGCATCTGCAGATTTTCTCATGTTGAGTGAGTTGATTTATAAAGCTGTAGGCATCTTTAAGATAGAATAGGATAAGGAGTATGATCCAAATACCATAGAAAACAGGTAATAGACAATTAAGGGCCATTGACATGAAACATTAATTCCTTACCTCTCCACAAATGTTGACTGACCTGATGAGTACTTTAAATATTTTCTGTTTTTATTTCAGATTTCCAGCATTCTGTTTATAATTTCAAGCATTGTATCATGTGCATATTTTTATGTTACTTTGGCAATGCCTTTCTTTAAACTTTGCTGAAGTATATCAGTTAGTTTTGTCCACTTGACATAGGCAGAAACAAGAGTGATGTGAGACATTACCTTTCATGAATTCCTCAGAAGCATAGAGAGCCTGCTCTCAGTCACATACAACGTGTTCTAATTGGTTTACTTCTGACATGCTTTGTGAAGAATATTTTTTTTCGCTGCAGTGTTTTCAATTTCTGGACCAATCAGTGTGGAAAAAAAGATGCAAATTGGTTTTGCCGAAGTTGAACATTACAAGTGATTCTAATCTTATTATCTGCAGTAAGACACGATGACAGTGCAATATAATGGCATTAAATTGAATTCGAGTCAGGTTTGGGTTTGTTTGCTGCTGGCTATAATTAGAACTCTAGTTTTCCATTGTTTGGTTTGATGGCTTAATGCTGCAGCAGTGGTGGGTAATACGGGTTTTGGTGTAGCAGTCGGTCCAGCTGAATAACTCCATCTTTTTTAAGGGCAGTATTTAGCTAACAGAACATGAAGTCAATCAAACTGTAATAATTTACGAAGCATGTTCCTGTGTTTGAACTGTGAATGATTGGGTGATGTTGGAGGCAACAAAAATGCTAACATTGTTCAGAAGAAAAAGTAAATTGCACTTAATATATCACTGCATTGTACAACATATGACTGGATAAACATTAATATAATGTAACAGCTATTCCGATTCCAAGTCTATTTGAGACTGCAGCAAGGCAGCTGTTGCTTTATTTGGTTCTGTATGAGCCTTTACAGCCTCCAAGAGGCTCACAGTGTTGTATGTTTTGGAGGCTTGTGTACCTCAATGACTCAGAAAGCTATGTTGGCTAGAGTTAGGGCCTTGTGCTTTGGCTCTTGGTAGGGTCACCCATGCCAAACAGGTCAAAAGGTAGAGGCCAGATTAAGAGTGCTCCACTGGTCCTCCAGGTTCAGAGTTTCAGCTCAGGGCTAACAACCCTGAATGGTCCAGAAAATTGTTACTGAAGCAGCATTGAAGAATACTTTTTTATCTGTGGACAGACAGAGATGGAGGACCTTCACTGCCAACCTAAACACCAGCGGCATAACAGGCAGCAAGTAAAAGCCTTTATAGACTTTGGAACGTAAATTAGCTTGAGACATATTTCATGTCTTGGTTAATACCATGCTTCCTAAACTGATTTCATTTTCAGCATTTAAGCTTGCGCACCAGGCGTAAAAAAAGAAACCTTTGGAGCACAATGTACAACTTAATTTAAAATTATTTCCTGAACCTTTTCTTCTTCTGACTTGTGCACTGCACGCTTTCCTGTCTGAAAACTGAATGTGGGTCTCTGATGCAAATTTCTATAAACAGGTTTTGACAAGTTAACTAAAACAGGACTTTGGTTTGTAGGAGAAGCTTCAGAGAAGAGCAGTAATGATGTTTCCAGGATCAATGACTTGTTGCAAAGAGAAGATACAAAGCTTAATTTACTTTCAGCACAGATCTTTAAGTTGCTGACAGACATCGATTGAAGGACAAAACAACAACTGGATACGAGCAGTAAAATGAAGTGACAGTGCTGGTCACAGATTGTGCCCAGAAGAAGTTGGTGGGTGGCATGGGTTCCGAAAGTGCAGTAGAAAATGCCCAGAAAGGACAACACTTCTAGCAGTGTGCTTGGCTAGAGGCGGGATGGAAAAACATGGGGTGCTCATTAAGCATGATAGTGCTTGAAGGAAATACACGTCATTTGTGGAAATTAAGCTGGCAATTGATCTGGAATTCATCTTAATTAACATCAGACTGGAATTGGAATTAAGTTAAGGCTCATTTTGGGGTACTGATAAGTGTATAATTAAGTAGGATCATTGCCGAAAATGTTTTTCCTGAGCTGAATAGCCTTTTGTTTTTCTATGTTTCTTGGCCTAGAGTGACTGGAAAAGTGATTTTCAGTAATGGCCAGATCTCACTCAAAATTCTACAAAATTGGGAGTGAAATAATAATTCTGGCTTTTCATCCATACTGTGAATTGGTCATGTGATGATAGCTAGTCAGCGTAGAAGATATAATATTTACTCTCTTGACCTGACAGCTGTGGTTTCAATTCCCAGGCAACCTTACCAGAGCTTGAAAGGAAGATTCATTAATTCACCTTTATGACCTTGTATGAGGGAGAAGCAAATACTACTTTAGCAGTCTTGGTTCCTCTTCTTACATGCTCCCCTAAAGTAATACGATCTTGCTTCGCGAAGTGGTCCCTGGCTCGTTCTGTTCTGACTGGAGCAGGTACGTAGTTGCATATGTCACTTGCATTTATTAGAAGAAGCAAATCAGAGTAACAAAACACTTAGGTTTACAACACACCTGATATTGCATTTCATTGAATAATCTCTGATGCACATTGCTGGAACTTTGCCTTATAATGATTTTATCAAAGTGAGCCATAACCTGTCACTACTGCTGTTTTTCTTCTAAATGAGTCTTTCTGCACCTGCGCCTTTCTTCATTATTTGTGGTTCCTCAGTTTTTTTTACTGCAATGCTTTTCTGAATATTAACAGGAGGAACTGTGCCTTCAAACACTGACACTTCATAAACTAGTAAGGGTCAAGTCACCAAGTAAATAAAAACTCCTGGAATTAGATCCTGTGGTCATTTTTTCCAGGGATGTTCGAAATAACCAATCTTGAGATAGATTGGTTTGATTGTGTGAGTCAATAGGCTTCACAGATTTTACTGTTAATTCATTGGCTCTGGTCGCTTTGGTGTGAAAGAGAAGGCCGTGAATACTGAAGAACAAACCTTTTAGAAGCAACTGAAATCTGCTTTATATTTTATTTCCTTATTTATTTGGAGATACAGCGCAGAGTCGGCCTTTCAAACTCTTTGAACCGCACCATCCAACAACTCCCGATTTAACCCAAGCCTAATCACAGGAAAATTTCCAGTGACCAATTACCCTACTAACCGGTATGGCCTTGGACTGTGGGAGGAATCCAGAGGACCTAGAGGAAACCCATACCTTCAACAGGAGAACATACAAACACCTTGCAGAGGATGCTGGAATTGAACTCTGAACGCCAACACCACGTTAACCATTACACTACCGTGGAAGCAGTGGTCCCCAATCTCTGGGCCGCAAAGCATGCAGGGGTGCAGGGGTGCAGCGGTAGCAGGAGCGCACCCAGCACATCATTAAGAAAAAAGCCGAAACAAGCTAATTAATTTGGTGCCGCCTGGCACGTAAATGTCGCCCCAGAGCAGAGGCAATTGCCGATTTCACTTGCTCTACGCGATGTTCACTCCTCTTTCCAGGGCGCTGGAGCCTTTAGCTGTTCCATTGTTTGGTCAGTTTAAATGTCAGCCCAGACAGGCTGAAAAGACAGGGCTGTCAGGATCGAGGTGACATGTTGAATCTACACAAACTTCTGATAAAGTATACGCACTGCCGTGCTTTCTTTGTAATGACAGTTACGTGCTGGTCCCAGAACAGATCCTCTCACACTTTTCAGAGAGAGAAACGTCAATCCTTAATGCTGAAGAATTTAAAGTTATTAACCCTCTGCACCTCAGTCCTTCTAATGAAGACTGGCTTCTGGGCGGCACCTAATCAATTAGCTTGTTTATTTCAGCTTTTTTCTTGAAGATGTGCTGGGTGCACTCCGGCAACTGCTGCACCCCTGCATGCTTTGCGGCCTGGTATCGGTCCGCGACCCGGAGTTTGGGGACCACTGCTATAGAGAATAAAAAGGACACCTAAGAGGTTTCCAAGGTTTGAGGTAGAGAAGTGTGTCCTTTGAGACGTGCAGTCTTGGTCAGATTTAGTAGTTTATTGTCAGGTATTGCTAGATTACAAACTGCCCTAATGAATCCTGGTCTCGCCTGACAAAGCCAATCATCTGATCTTCATGGAATCCAAAGACAATCCTGGCATCTTTTCTTGATGCCAATGGGTGCAGGTATATCAAAATACAAAGTCTTGTTAAATCCACAAACCTGTCTCCTCCATTCTCATCTCTTACAGTCTTATAGACTCTCATTAAGATTAAGGTGATCTTTACTGCACCTCTCCTTTCACCCCCAGATCAGATATAAGTGTTTACAGTATTTCCGGTTTATACCCAGTCTACCTCCCATGGTCTGACCGCTCCCTCAGTGACCATCTTGCCTGACGCTGAATCCACCTTCTGACCTTCTTGACCAGACAACCCACTGACCCCTGACTCAACCGTCCCATCCCCTTCCCATGAGGTGCCTTTTCTACTAATTTCTGCTGATGGACCTCCTCGTAAACAGCCACTCTTGGAGAATGATCTCCCCTTCTGAACATCACTACAAAAACCGCTGATCCACAAAGGCTAATCATATCAGTGGTCACCACTTCATTCAGATTTGGATGCTTCCTCACTGACTTGCAGCTCTGTCTTTGTCACCACACAAAATCCCCTACCACTCCTTTGACTAGGATGTACACAACTTATTTCCTCTGTTCTGTAGGAGACCAACACACAAAGGATAGGCATTGCTTGTGTAAGGCATATTCAGGAGCATATGGCACCTTCAGCCTGATAGCACCTTACTATCAGATGAATTTAAAAGGCCACTAAGTGCTAGTTCTATTAAAACTAAACGGTGCCATTCTTTTTCTAGTGCCCCTTAATAATTATTGATTCATAATTCTAATTGTATTCTAAAATCCTGTGAAGAACGATCTTTCCTCTCCGAATTAATCAGATATCCTTTCAGGTGGAGAGATGGTAAAAGAATCAATTGACCCAGATAACATCTAATTCTCCTGTGATGATTTTCCCCCTTTCCTGGTTTTCTGTGAGCCCTTTATAAACTGTTCCCTTTGTTTAAAATAATAGCCTTGATTAAATCTTTATCATTGAGCAAAAAACATTAAAGACCTGCACTTTCTTTCATTCTATCATCATTTTGCGTTTAACTTGGGAAAAGATTACAGCTGTTTTATATCACACTTGTTAACTTCAGAGCTATATCTCTTGCAATAAATGTGTGTAGAGCATTTTGACAATGGATCTCGAAAACACTGATGATATGACAAAATTGGTGTTTTATTCAGTCTCATATGTTTTATCTTTTTTGATTTAAATTGAGATGAAGCTGAGACTCTGGGATGTTTGAAATAGAAGCCATTCCAGCTCTACTGTCAAGTTTGGTTTGTCTTCCTTTCATGAGTGCTCTTGAGTAAATAAAATATAATACTGGCTGGGAGCATTATATGTCAATAGTAAACAGCACTGAGGTTTGTCTATTGCTTTCTGGAAGAGATTTCTGTGTTTGGATTGAGGCAAAAATTCCCAACTGGGATTAACTGCTAGCTGGGCGTTTGCAGTCTTAAAACTTAATTAGCAACTAAATGCTATCAGGACAAATTTGGTTTCATTAATTTTTCAAAGTATACACTCACTGGGCAAATACACTCAGCTTTCATACATATTGGGTGTCCTCTTAGGGGGTAGCAGAGAGGGAAATGATAGCCATCTCAAAGTTTGCTCCTGTGGCACAAAAGAATTAGCACTTCTTTTTGGAAGAAAGGCTTGAAATTGCTGCTCATTTCTAATGGAAGGAGCTATCATAATTTGATGCAAATCAGTGAGCGTCAACTCCTGTCTTTGCTTCAGGAAAAATTATTAAACAATTTCAGTTAAATAATGTAGAGTCAGTGTGGGTGTATGTGTTCAGAGAAAAGTGGTTAGCTGGTAAGGAAGGGAAAATGCCAATTATTTCAGTGATGTATTATCATGATCTCAGAAAATGGCCAGAAGATATCCTATTTTTATTCTGACTGCCACTTTAGCTTGTTTCTATGTAAATTTGTAATAAACAGATACAGGTACAGAAGCCTGAAGGCACACATAGCGATTCAGCAACAGCTTCTTGTCCTCTGCCATCCGTTTTCCAAATGGACATTGAACCCTTGGACACTACCTCACTTTTTAAAAAATATATAGTATTTCTGTTTTTTGCATGATTTTAATCTATTCAATATACATATACTGTATAAAGTATACTGAATAAGGTTTATTTATTTATTTATTATAGTATTATTATTATTTTTTCTTCTATATTATGTATTGCATTGAACTGTTGCTGTTAAGTTAACAAATTTCATGTCACATGCCAGTGATTATAAACCTGATTCTGATTCTGATTCATATATCAGTAAATAGCATTTACATCAATTGGTAAGACTAACATTCTTAAGTTGGAGGGTGAGCAGCTGGAGATTGTGGTCCACTTCACACCAATGACATACATCGGAAGGGTGATAAAGTCTTGCAAAGTGAGTTCAGGGAGTTAGGTATTAAGTTAAAGGTCAGGATCTCGAGAGTTGTTATCTCGGTATTGTTACCCATGCCACATGATAGTGGAACCAGTACTAGGAGGATCATACAGATATAAGCAGAACGGAACAAAGAAGGAACTTGAGGAGGGTAAAAAATGCATGGGAACACTTAAGAAGGAAATCAGGAGGGCTAAAAGAAGGCATGAGTTTGCTCTAGCAGACAAGTTGAAGAAAAATCCCAAGGGCTACCACAGATATATTAGGAGATAACAAGGGACAAAATTTGTTTTCTTGAAGAGCAGAGTGGTCATCTCTGCATGGAGACGGAAGAAATGGGGGAGATATTGCATATTTTGCATCTGTATTTACTTGGGAGATGGACACAGAGTCTATGGAAGTGAGGCAAGACAGCAATGGGGTAATGGATCATACGCAGATTATAGAGGAGGAGGTGTCTGCTGTCTTGAGGCAAATTAGGGTGGATAAAAGTTCTATTTTAACTTCATCAGTCCACAGGACTTGTTTCCAAAAAACATCAGGCTTGTTTAGATGTTCCTTTGAACTTTTTGAATAGAACTTTTTGGCCGCAATGAGCAAAGGTATGTTTGGAGAAAAAAGGGTGCAGAATTTCATGAAAAGAACCCCTCTCCAACTGTTAAGTATGGGGTGGAGCGATCATGCTTTGGGCTTGTGTTGCAGCTAGTGGCACGAGGAACATTTACTGGTAGAGGGAAGAAAGAATTCAATTAAATACCAGCAAATTCTGGAAGCAAACTTCACACCATCTGTAAAAAACCCGAAGATGAAAAGAGGATGGCTTCTACAACAGGATAATGATCCTAAGCACACCCCACAATCCATGATGGACTACCTCAAGAGGCGCAAGCTGAAGGTTTTGCCATGGCCGTCTCAGTCCCCTGACCTAAACATCATTGATAATCTGTGGATAGACCTCAAAAGAACAGTGCATGCAAGATGACGCAAGAATCTCACAGAACTAGAAGCCTTTTGCAAGGAAGAATGGGTGAAAATTCCTCAAGCAAGAATTGAAAGACTCTTAGCTGGCTGCAAAAAGCGTTTACAAGCTGTGATACTTGCCAAAGGGGGTGTTACTAAGTACTGCCATGCAGGGTGCCCAAACTTTTGCTTCAGGCCCTTTTCCTTTTTTGTTATTTTGAAACTGTAAAAGATGGATATAAAAAAGTTTTCTTGCTTAAAATATTAAGGATATGTGTCATCTTCTAACTTTATGCCTTTTGGAAATCAGTTCATCTTTTACTCACTTAGCTATTCACAGTAACAGAAATTTTGACCAGGGGTGCCCAAACTTTTGCATACCACTGTAGCTATCATTCTGGTTTACTTTTATTAGTAGTTTTCACATTGTAACATCAAAACATTCAGGTCGACATCCATCAGAACCATTTCTGAAGCGCATTATAACCCAATTACTGTGAACTGTTACACCTTTGGCCCCGCAGCTTCGAACATTTGCAATTTTATAAGATAATGTAACAGTTTTTTAATGTATATGTGGTCTTTTTATACTTAATGAGAAATATATTCAGAGATCTTGCAGAATGAGCAAGACCTAGAGGATCTGTTCATTGGATGCTAACTAAAGAACAAAGGAACACAACAGAAGACATGTTGATTAATTTAGGTTTCTTATTAAAACACACCATTACAATTTCATGATTTGCTTTCTTAATATAAAGAAGCTATTTGTTTGATTCCCAGTTGGAGACACCATTTCAAAGCTTGTTTCGAAGTATGAGGGTGTTGGGATCACTAAAGCATTGCATCTCAATACTCTATGAAATATTGCTAACGACCACCCACTGCTCGCCATAATTCAACGAATGTTTGTCGGCTTTCTATGCCTGCTTAGAGTCTAATCAGGCACTGCATATTTAGCAGTTAGTTATCTTTGGAAGAGGCAGCCTCCAAGTTCAGGAGATTTGAAAATTATTTTGATTTTTGTGAAGAAATTGGAACTAAGATGAAGAAATCTCTAGTAGGGCAATGAAATCTGGACTCTAGCAAAAAGAAACTGGATATTATTTGAAATACACAAACCATTACTAAATTATAGAACTACAGGGCTGGATATTTTATTTTTAGGTTTGCTCAATTGGCAGTCAGGTATAAATACTGGAAGAAGGATGAAGTCTACCACTTCGCATTTGATGGGAATCTTTAGGAGTACAGTCCTCATTCATACACGTGTAGATGATACCAATAATTTCATAAATATTAAATGTTTATCTATAATGGGAAGTATGTGTGTGTGTGAGAGAGAGAGAGAGAGAAGAGCATGTGTGCTGCTGTTCTATAGCCTGAGGCATCCTTGCATTCTTGACAAAAAGTCCTATTCAAGTGGAGAAATTTTAGTTTTTATCAGCAGGTATTGCCATGCTATAAACTTTGACCCAGTCCTGTCTCCTCTTTTTTGCTTTGCTGTGAAAGGAGAGCAAAGGTGAAACACAGCGGTCTAAAGCACTTACATAGTTCCAAAAGACAGACTGGTAGGTAAGTGAATTAGACATCTTCTTGGAGAAGTATTTGTTAATTTTAAGTGTCAAATATCTGTAGTGAAAGCTGTTCAAAAGAGCTTAACAAATCAGTTTGCTGAAGCTACTAATGAACTGGTTACAATTTGCTTTGTTAATTGCACTGACCACAAAAGCTCCCTGCTCATGCTTACTCCTATGATTGGTTCCCTCTGAGAAAACTGTAAGTGTCTGGCATCACTCACTATCATCTATTATTTGTAGACATAACCCTCCATGTAGTCTAGAAACAATAAATGGGCTGATTTTAATGCAGCAGTCACAGATGACTTTACACACAAGGTGTGCTTTGGTTCATTGGAAACACAGACTTGCCTGAGGAGCTGACAATTGTATTGAGTGTGAAGAGAAGGTATCAAGAGAAGCTGCAATTATAACAGTTTGTTTTTGGCATACAAAGTTGTATCAGTTAATTACCACACTTCAAATTTGTCAAATGTGACATGCTCTGGAACAAACTTGCTGGACCAAATGTCCATCACATTTTGCTTAATAGTGTTTTCTTTCATTTTCATTCAACCTAAAGCTATGCAGTTAAAGCCATATTTTATGTCACATTTGAAACCATTAATACATTTCTCTGTTCATTTTAATATTTTTCTTTACGATCATTTGGTAAAAAATTCAAATTGAAAATAATATTTGGGAAGCTTTTTCATCTGCATCTTGCTTTTTAGCATATAAAGCACATTATAAACATAAACGGTATATTATTCTTCTGATGGGGGGGGGTGGTTTCTTTTCTTTCTAATATTTGAGAAGGCCTTCAAATTTTTCATATTGATAATGCAACTCAAATTGTTCACACAACCAAATCTGTGCCTGAGTTCAGGCAGGAAGAATGATTACAGCACAGAAACACCACCCACCATTCCTTGGCATCGATCTATTCTAATCAAATTTATTACAGTACTTACTGCCCATTATGCCACTGGTGTTTAGACCAGCAATGAAGGTCCTCTATCTCTGGCAGTGTTCAAGGCTTCCTTCATCATGTCAATAGCTTCTCCTCAGTTTTCACTACTGTCAGTCATGCAAGTCCCGAGTGGAGACTCAGGAATACCATTGCACTCAGATGTAGAAGGATTCTTCATTGCTGTTTCCGTAACAATTCTGTTTTACCAGTCAGAAATGTTAGCTCTGAGCTGAGCCCCCAAACCTGGAAGACCAGTGAGCCACTCTTAGTCTTGCCTCTATCCTTTGACCTGTTTGGCATGAGTGACCCTACCAAGAGCCAAAGCATAAAGCCCTGACTCCAGCCAACAAAGTACTCTGAGTCATTGAGGCACACAAGCCTCCAAACCCAATGACAAGATTGTGGACCTGGAGGAATCAAATTTATATAGGAAGGTAATAAACACTGCATTCTTTTATTCTTTCAAATGCAGCTACTGGCCACAGAAGAATTTGTCGTCACTTTCTAAAGCAAATCAAACTTGTCGTCTACTGCCATGAACTAGTACTTTGTTCATAGCCTGTCATGCCTTGGCAATTTAAGTGTTTGTCTAATTTCTACAAGTGAACTCACCCCTTCCCATGCTATGGCCATTCAGGTTATGGAAATTTTCATTTATGGGATTCAAAAATCACTATGGGAATCCAAAGTCCGGAATAAGATTCCCTATTTATGTAGGAAAAATATAAATAAGCAAACACAAAATATAAAAGAAGTGACAAACTATGTCAATTATTATATCAACTTGCATCTCTTGATTCATAAGAGATCTGGCTCATGAGGACTTGCTCTTGACTGGCCTATGAGATGGTCTTCATCATGGGATCAGAGATGCAGAGGGTCATCAACTTTAAATTCCTCCATGTTATCATTGCAGAGGACCTAACCTTGACCGAACACGTAAGTGCAATTACGAAGAAAGCACAACAGCGCTTCTACGTACTTCCTTTGGACCTTGTGAAGATTTGTCATGACATCTAAAATTTTGACAAACCTCTATAGATGTGTGGGAGACATTACATTGACTGACTGCATCACTGCCTGGTACGGAAACACCAATGCCCTTGAAACAGAAAATCCTACAAAAAGTAGTGAGTATGACCCAGTCCATCACTGGTAAAACCCTCCCCGCCATTGAGCACATCTACACAGAGCCTTGTCACAAAAAAGCATCATCCATTATCAGGGACACTCACCTCACTAGGTTATGCTCTCTTCTCACTGCTGCCATGAGGAAGAAGGTACAGGAGCCTCATGATGCATGCCACCAGGTTTCAGGAAGAGTTACTACCCCTCAACTATCAGGCTCTTGAACCAGAGGGAGTAACTTCACTCACCCCATCACTGAACTGTTCCGGCAACCTATGGACTCTTCATCTCACGTTCTCAATATCTGTTGCTTATTTATTTATTATCATTATTATTATTATTTATTCATTCTTTTTGTACTCGCACAGTCTGTTGTCTTTTGCACACTGGTTGGTGTGGTTTTTCATTGATTTCATTATGATTATTGGATTTATTGAGTATGCGTGCAAGAGGATGGGTCTTAAGGTTGTATATGCTGACGCTTGTCTACTTTGATGATAAATTTAATTTGAACTTTGAGCGAAGATAATGTGGTCTTTTAACACAGTAGATTCTTTTTGCAGTTTTTTTTCAGAAGTTTCTTATATTGTTTATCCAACAAAATCTCTGAACGAGGGCCAACATATTTAAGTGCAATTTGTAAATGTTAACAAATCACTGTTATTTGTTGTGAGTTATATAACTAAATTATCATATTTACTGTATATTTAATGTGTTTTTGGAAATATACATCTCCATTCCAAATGAAAGTCACTTGTGTCTCTGAGTGTAGTTGCTGACCAATCAAGACATTGCCTTGTTGGTTTTCAAGAAAATCCCACTCCCTGAACCAGCATCTATGCCATTCATCCTTTGCTGATGAGAGAAAAACGTCCTGTAGGAACGCATTGTCACTTCTCACATGGGATTCAATAGGAAGTGGGGTTTCTGGGAATGCAACTGCTCTGTATTACAGAGCTTGTCGGAACTTAAACCTTGTGTAAATAGCTCCCTCCACTACCTCTTGGTGCATTCCAAATTTTAACAACTGCATAAAACAAAATCATCCTCAGATCTATTTCAAACCTCTTAATGCTTGTCTTAAACCAATGAACTTCAGTTTAGAGCAATGGGGAAAATGTTTTCCAGCTATCTGACGTGTCTGGGTCCCATGTGATTTTATGTGCCCATTAGAATATTATGAGATACGCCATCTTAGTGAATCCTTTCTGATGTTATAACATTCTTCCTATGGTGTGATGGCCATAACTGTACATTGCACTTTTCCTATGGTCTAACCGGTGTTTTATAAAGTTGAACCATAATTTGCTGATGTTGTATTCCAATCCATGGCTAAAAAGAAACAACTATTCCACGTGCCGTCTTCTCTACCTTATCTATCTTTGCTGACACATTCAGGAAGCACTGGACTTCTATAGCGAGATCCCTCTGTTCCCTGAGAGCCTACTGTTCATTGTGAATGTCCAACCCTTAGTAGTCCTCCCAAAATGCAATACCTTGCATATATCAGGGTTAAATTAAATTTGTCATTGCTCTGCCCAGTTACCAACTGATCTGTATCATCCTGTTGCTTAATCCTACCCTCCACATAACACCATTATTTTTCACAGAGGCAGAATTAGGCCATTCAGCCCCTTGAATTTTTTCTGCCATTCCATCATGGTTGCTTTATAATTCCTCTCAACCCCATCCTCCTGCCTTCTTCCTTGTAAGCTTTGATGCCCTTTCTAATCGAGAATCTTATCAACTTCTGCTTTTAATACAGCCAATGACTTGGCCTCCATAGCCATCCGTGGCAATGAATTCCAGAGATTCACCACCCTCTGGCTAAAGAAATTCCTCCTTATATCTCTTCTAAAGGGTCATCCCTGTATTTCAAGGGTGTTCCCTCTGGTCCTAGAGTCCCCCATTATAGGAACCATTATCTCCACATACACTCTATCTCTGACTTTCAATATTCAATGCGTTTCAATGAGCTCATTCTTCTAACTGCCAGCAAGTACAGGCCCAAAGCCATCAACACTTATCATACATTAGCCCTTTCATTTCTGGTATCATTCCTGTGAACCTCCTCTGGACCCTCTCCAAAGCCAGCACACCCTTTCTTAGATAAGGAGCATAAAACTGCTTGTAATACTCCAAGTACGGTCTGACCTATGCTTAATTAAGCCTCAGTTTGCAGTCACCTGCAAACTTACTAATCATACATCTGACATACCTGTTCAAGTTGTTAAGGTCTATAGCATACAATAAGGGTATCAGCAGTGATTCCTATGGGACACCACTTGTTGCGGAATAATAAAAGTATATCTCTGTCATAACCCTCTGCCTCCTATTGCTCTGCCAATAAGATTAGCTTTCTTTGTCACATGAATATTGAAACATACAGTGAAATGTGTTGTTTTGTGTCAAATTATATCAGTGAGGAAGGGTCTCGGCCTGAAACGTCGACTGCACCTCTTCCTAGAGATGCTGCCTGGCCTGCTGCGTTCACCAGCAACTTTTATGTGTGTTGCTTGAATTTCCAGCATCTGCAGAATTCCTGTTGTTTCAGTGAGGATTGTGCTGGGCAGCCCACAAGTGACACCAAACATCGCATACCCACAACTCACTGAGCCTAATCATACGTCTTTGAAATGTGGGGGAGGGGGGGACTGCAGATGTGGAGGCAACCTACGTAGTCATTGGGGGAAACGTACAAACTCATTAGAGACAGTGGCAGAAGTCGAAGCCGGGACTGACAACTGGTGCTGTAAAGTGATGCACTAATGGCTGTGCTACCGTGCTGCCCAAATGTGTAGCTAGTTTGACAACTTACCCTGCCTTCCATGAGCCTGAGCCTTTTAGACCAGTGTCCCATGTGGGACATTGTCAAAGACTTTACTAAAATCCACTTTAACAAACTTAGCCTACCTCAATACATTTTTAATCTATTTTTTTAAATCATTCAAGTTGTCAGTCAGAATTAACCCTCATCAAAGTTGCACTGGCTATCTTTAATTAATCTTTGCCTTTCCAAATGTAGATTAAATTGGTTGCTCCACTGACACTGGACTTGCAGGCTTACCCTGCATTTCTTCCCGAAAAAACATCACATATTATCCACTCATCTGCCACTTCAAAGTTCAAAAGTCAAAGTGTGAAGTAAATTTATCATCATACTACATATACGCCACTATATCCTACCTTGAGATTCATCTTCTTGCAGGCATTCACAGTAGAATAAAGAAGTACAATGTGCCCAATGAAGAACTACACACAAGGTCTGACAAGCAGCCAGTGTGCAAAAGAAGACAAACTATGCAAACTGTGTTACATATATTCTGATGTTTTTACGTTTACTTGGCCAAGTTGACTAAATTAATTGGTGCCTAAACATATGTCATTGGGTATACAGTTGATTCCAGTTAATTGAGCCATTGGTTAATCGGGGCAGCTGCTTATCTGGGACAACTCTTAAAGAACAAAAACTAATCGAAAAAACAGTCAGTATTCCCTTTGTTTATTTGGGACACTTTGTTGCTTAATTGGGACTGGAGACTGTTGCCAGACAGTTTCTAACTAGCGTCAGTCATGTGCACTTGTGTGACCATTAGATGCTACATTGTGCTTACAGCAAGCAGTTATTAAATAGCACCATATGCATGTGCTTGTGTTATGTTATCCACTTGGAATGACAGACACCAATTCAGAAAGCAGAGATCTTTGATAATTTTGTATTTTTATTTTGACTTAAAAAAAAATTCAGACCCTTGCCAAGATGCCATGAAAAGATTTGGCAGTAGCTGGAAAAATTATCCTGCTGGACCAAATTAAAAGCTGTCTGCCTAACATCACTCATTGTCAGCTGGCAGAGATAAGTGAAGTGCTGAAGTCTACAATTGCACACTTAGTACATCAGCAAGATAAACTGTGAGAAGAATGGCATTACATGAGGGACAACAGGGAACAGGTGAGAAATAAGCAGTAAGACAATTCAGAACTGTTTTGCTCACTGTGGTTGCAAACATTCAGGCTTGGAGGTGCCAGAAAAGGTTGGGTTTGAAATTGAAACGATTTTACTACTTCTGCAAGTTAGGAACTACAAAAAATGTATATGTATCAACACTCATTTTGAATGTTACAATGAAAATAAAGATTTGGAGGATGCAATTGTCAAAAGCATTGTATCAGAACACCAAGGTGGAAAATATGAAAATGAGAAAAATAATAAGGATTACAATCTGAATTTGAGCTGGTGACTACACAGAATGGCAAGAAATTTATTTTTGGATTTAAATACTACTTCATGCAGGAAGGTGCTGAAGGCAGTCCATTATCTACATTCATTGTCTGTGATGATTTAGTTCATTTACAGTTAATAACTGAACACAACAACGCACATCGGACGAGTTACTCAGTCGATAACTATTAGAAACTAATAGTTTATAGAACCTCAGTAGTATTGATAGTGTTTTAATTTCTCTGTTTTTCCTTTAAATACATCATTTGTTACTCACTTAAATGGGTGTTTGTCTTTTTTATACCTTTTCAACTATTTCCATAAAACTAACAAATTGTGGCAGCTGTTTAATTGAGCAAAAATGTGCTGATTCTGATGTGGCCCAATTTACTGGAGTCCAGTGTATTTAAAGTGGAAATCGATGGGTTCTTGATCAGTAAGGGTGTCAAAGGTTAAAGGTGAAAGCTTGAGAATGGGGTTGAGAGAGATAATTGGCCTAATTCTCTTCCTATGTCTTATGGTCTTACAGTCTCAGTAGGTGTGAAGACCCATACAAACGATGCAGGACATAGCTGTAATTGTGGAGAGTTTGTAAGCATGCATTTGCTTAAATATGTATAAGTAAGTGTTGTGTTTATTGATCTACTTTATCTGGAGCATAGAAGACGATAAGGCATAGAAGTAGACTTAGGCCATTTGGCCCTTTGAGTCTGCTCCATCATTCCATCATGGTTGATTTATTATCTCTCTCAACCCCAATTCCTATGCCTTCTCCCCATTATCTTTGACACCCTTATTAATCAAGAACCTATCAGGCTGTGCTTTCAATATACCCAAAGACTTGACCTCCACAGTGGTCTGTGGCAGTGAATTCCGTAGATTCACTACCCTTTGGCAAAAGAAATTCCTCATCATCTCTGTTCTAAGGGGACATCCTTCTATTTCGAGGCTATGCCAACTGGTCCTAGACTCCCCCACACATCCTCTCCACATTCACTCTATTTAGACCTTTCAATATTAAATGAGAGTTTCAGTAAGATCCGCCCCCCCCATTCTTATAAACTCCAGCAAGTACGGGTCCAGAGCCATCAAACACTCTTCATATGTTAACCCTTTCATTCCTGGAATCATTCTTGTGAAACTCCTCTGAACTCTCTCAAATGCCAGCACATCCTTTCTCAAATAAGGGGCCCAAAAGCTCTCACAATACTCCATGTGTGGTGTGATCAATGCCTTATAAAGCCTAGGCATTACACTCTTGCTTTTATATTCTAGTTCTCTTGAAATGAATGCTAACATTACACTTTCCCTCCTTACCACCAACTCAACCTGCCAGTTAACCTTCAGGGCGTTCTGCACTAGGACTCTCAAGACACTTTGCATCTCTGGTTTCTGAACTTGCTTCCCATTTAGAAAATAGTCAACGCCTTCAATCCTTCCACCAAAGGGCATGTCCATACACTTCCCTACACTGTATTCCATCTGCCAGTTCCTAATTCTCCTGTCCATTCACCTAATTTGTCCAAATCCTTCTGCAGACTTCCTGCTTCCAAAACACTTTCAGCCCCTCCACCTATCTTCTTATTGCCCCCAAACTTGGCGACAAACCCAACAACTCCTTCATCGAAATCATTGACATATAATGTGAAAAAGAAGTGGTCCTAACACTGATCCCTCTGGAACACCACTAGTCACCAGCAGCCTACCTGATAAGACCTCCTTGGATCCCACTGTTTACCTTCTGTCAATCAATCTATCTTCTGTTCTTGCTGGTATCTTTCCTGTAATAGTGTGAGCTCTTGTTTAGCAGCCTTGTGTGGCACCTTGTCAAAGGCCTTCTGAAAATCCAAGTAAACAACATCCACCAGATCTTGTTTCACTAACCTATCTATTATTTCCTCAAAAAATTCGAACAGATTTGTCAGGCAAGATTTCCTTTTATGGAAACCATGCTGTCTTTGGCCTATTTTATCATGTCCCTCCAAGTACCCCAAAATCTCCTCCTTCGTAATGGGCTCCAGCACCTTGCCAACCAATTCTCATGCTTTCCATGAATTTTTGCTATATTATATTCCCTCTCTATTGCTTTTATACTGTCTTTGACTTTTCAAGTCAGCCATAGTTGCCTCATCCTCCCTTTAGAATGCTTCTCCTTTGGAACGAGCTGATCTTTTACTTTCCAGATTGCTCCCAGAAACTCCAGTCATTGCTGCTTTGCCATTCCAACCCTACAAAGGATTGCAAAGACTGCTGAGAGAATCATCAGGGTCTATCTTCCACCCATCCAAGATGTCTATTGGATGCACTGCGTATGCAGGCCTCTTAACGTTGTCAAAGAGCTCTCCCATCTGTACCACAATCTCTTTGACCCCTACCGTCAGGCAGGAGGTGCCGTAACATAGGCAGGATGGGAAATTGCTTCTTCCTAGGACGTAAGAATACTGAACTCCCTGCCACCACCCAGGTTTCATCATGTATGAAGCAGCAGTTATGTTAAACTGTTTACCTTTTAACTTGTGTTGTTAGTTCACCTTGTTATTTGTTAATTTATTTGTGGTAATATTACTTTGTGTTGTGTGTGTGTGTGAGTTCTTGCACTTTGGTCCAGAGGAATGTTGTTGTGTTTGGCAGTATACTTGTATATTGTTGAAAGACAATAAAACTAGAATTTGAACGTCCATTAGAATCAACTTTGACCAGTTCCTCTCTCATGTCTCTGTAGTTTCCTTTTACTCCAAGGTAATAGTGATATATTTGACTTTTAGCTTTTCCTTTTCAATCTGCTGGGCGATTCTATCATATTATGATCACCAGTTCCTAAGGACTCCTTACCTTGAGCTCCCTAATCAAAACTGGTATATTACACAGCACCCAATCCAGAATTGCCTTTTCCCTAGTGGGCTGAACCACAAATTGCTCTGAAAAGCCATCTAGCATTCTTTAAATTCCTTTTCTTGGATCCAGCACTAATTTAGTTTTACCAATGTACCTGTATATTGAAATCCCCATGCCCTTTGTAACATCGCCCTTTTTACCAGTCTTTTCTGTCTGCTGTTGTAATTTGTATCCCACATCCTGGCTAGAGTTCGAAGACCTGTATATAACTCCCATCAGGGTCTGTTTACCCTTGCAGTTTCTAAACGCTATCCCACAAGGATTTTACATCATCTGATCCCTTGTCACTTCTTTCTAAGGATTTGATTCCATGTTTTACCAACAGAGCCACCGAACCCCTCAACCCACCTGCCTACCCTTTCGATACGATGTGTATTCTTTGATTTTAAGCTCCCAACTATGATCTTCTTTCAGCCGTGACACGGTAATATCCACAGCGTCATACCTGCCAATTTCCAACTGCGTTTCCAGGTCAGCTGTCTTATTTTGTATACTGTGTGCATTCAAATATAACACCTTCAGCCCTGTATTCATCACCCTTTTCAATTATGTCTGTTTGTTACTGGAAGTTAAATTCCTATCCTTTTAAATGTTTTGTCTTTTTTTATTCTGGAGACTTCCATAACTTTTCCTGCACTCTCCTTTCATTTTACTTTATTTTCATTTTGCCAAACTTTTGAGCCCCACACACTATTTAGTTCAAAGCCATATCCACAGCCCTAGTGATGCCATTAGCCAAGACTCTGGTCCCAGCATAGTTCCGGTGATATTCTGTAGTTATAGCAGCTTACATAGTGAATAAGTTACATAAGAAAGAGGAGCTCAAGAAGTTCTTGTGGCATCCTGACCCTCCTCTGCTCTTCTTTTCCCGGCCACTGTTTTCTTTCTGCATCAGAAGTATAAGTGTAATTGTTTTAAACAACTATTTATTTCTTAGGTGGCTAATTTCCAACAGAATCAAAAGGATTATAAATTGTGCAAGAATGTTTGTAGATGATTCAGCTTGTGTCAGCTTTCCGGTAACCCACTACTCCTTGTCATGTCATCCTTTATGTACTTGTTGAAATGGATTTTATGATTGTTACAAACCAGCCACTTTCTGTTTAGTAACCCTTGTTGTAGTGTCTTCAAGTCATTAGTGACATTCCTGAGCTGTAGATTGGATTGACTTATTTTAAAGTAAGTCTAAAATTAAATACTGTTGATTCTAGTTAATGGGGTCATTGGTTAATCGTGGTAGTTGCTTATTTGGGATAATTCTTAAAGAACAAAACAAAATTGAGAAAATAGCCGGGATTTCCTTCATTTATTTGGGACATTATGCTGCTTAATTGCGACAGGAGAATGTTGCCAAACAATATCTAACTAGCCACCACTGCTTAGAGCAAACAGTTTTTACGTAGCATCACTTGCGTGTGTTTATGTTCAAAGAGCAGTGACTTCCGTCACTAATAGTTGGCGACTAATAAGCAGTAAGACAATTCAGAACTGTTTTGCTCACTGTGGTTTCAAGCATTCAGGCTTGGAGATGCCAGAAACAGCCGGGAGTGAAAATGAAATGATCTCACTACTTCAACAAGTTAGGAGCTACAAAGAATTTGAAGGTATTGACAATCATCCTGAATGTTACAATGAAAATGAAGATTTGGAGGATGTCATTGTTGAAAGCGTTGTTTGAAAGCTGCCCATTATCTGCATTAGGTGTCTGTGCTAATTTTGTTCACTTACAGTCAATCAGAAGAACATGGCAGGGACACTGGATGAATTCCTGCATTAATAACTATTAAGATGCATCACACAATTTTATAGTACTGTAGTAGTTTTGGTAGTGTTCTAACTTGTTCTCTATTTCAATTTCATCGTTTTCTCCTCAGTTAAATGATGGTTTTGTCTCTTTTATGCCTTTTTGACTATTTCCATAAAACCTCAGCTGCTTAATTGGGCCAATATGTACTGGTCCCAATGTGACTCAATACACCGGAATCCACTGTATAAGGGAATGACATTGGCATGGGGAGAGGGATTGTGTTCAACTGTTGGTGGCTTAAGAAAGAGGGAAGTAACAAAATTGGAGATTTAAGTGATTTCAGAACAAATTTGACAGGATGTTTAAAATAACATATACTGTAGCTTAATGAAATGTGGCTGTCTTTATTGTCAGTCCTGTTAGTTTACATTATTTTCTTTTTGATTGCAGCTGGCAGTCAGCGTATGTCATTGATAAGTTTGTATTTGCTTAAAGTTTATTAGAAAATTATGTGGATCTATAAATAGCATCCAAAAGTACTTTGAGGTGAGATGACATTTTAGTTTGGTTTTATAGCCATTGCTAGGTAAGTGGTTGGAATCCTGTTGCATCCAGTTTCCCTTAATGACCTAAAACATAATAAATATGTGAATAAATTTATTTTGAATTTTAGGTAAACTATTTCCATCTGATTATTACAACCTGTAAATTGAAATTAATAGATTTCCATGCACCTTTCCCCAAATAATTTTTACAACATACCATGAAAGACAGTGACTGTATCTTGCTGGGAGAGAACATGGCTAAGAGCCAATTCCGTCATTAAAGCACAAATCAACCAGCAAACTCAAGACCAGGAGGCTTGCCTTGTGTTGTAAACCTCAAGGACTTCTGGCCGATGTACCTGCTCTGCTTGTTTGGCAGCTCACCCTTGACCTCCTCAGTTCTTTATCAAGAACTTGCTGGATTTGCACATTAATTGCTCATTAAACTCCCTGCAGTTTGATAATTAAGAACATAATTGCTTTTTAATGGTGTGATGCTTTTTAATATGATGCCATTCAAACTCCCTGGTCCAGAAGTTGAGCAGTTTTACAATATAGGATCTTATTTCTTCAGGTGGTAATTTGCTTTGAGAGATTTTTTTAAACATCAATGTTTAAAGAATTGATGTTAGCCTTTGTTGAAAAAAAATCAAATTTTTGCCCACTTGCTGGCTCTAGTTCTGAAGTTGCCCAGAGCTGCCTTGCAAATTGCTTCTGATTGCTTGACATTGACCTCCATGGTGACTAATAATGAGATGTCACCCAAAGGCTGCACGTACTTCAGATCTTCAGAGACTAATCATGCGAATTGTACTGAAGAGACAAAGTGGTTCAGAGTGTATCAAAGTTAGATATGCAATGGAAATGGATGTCAAATGTCACCTACAAAGTGATATAAAGTGGGTAAAATTAAAATGATCAAAATGTACCAAATAGCATCATGTGACTAGATTGGCATGGGGAAATGATTACCAGTCTTATAAAGCAGTATCTTGGAGACTCTTGTGCCTGGTGAATAAGGTTCTGTTTGGGGTGCACATCCTTTGTATTCTAATTGCAGCTAAAGTTTCTATTTGGAAACCTGCTGATTTCAGGAGTTACAGAAGAGTCTTCAATTCTTAAAGTAAATCTTACAGTTATCGTGTCATGCATGTTGGCTGGTTTGGACACCTGGAAAGAAATCTAATAATATCAGGCTGCATTTTAACCATCAAAGGGAAATGCAGGCAAGGTTATGGCTCCACGTTAGGTAGCAAACCAGTGCATGATTGTTCATTGTGAATTATATTGATTTTAGTTGGAAGTCTTTTAGGCATGTGGAAATTGCTGTACTCTTTGTAAATGAAAATGTGATCTTTCCCAGTATGCAAAAGAAAAATCATGCCAAGCACATGGACCAGATGGGACTGTTATTTTCTGGACAATGCAATTCAGTTTCATCTGAAATCAAAGTTGAGTGAAAGTTGAAAACTTGCTGCAAATTTCACAAAATTACGATTTCCTTCATAGTTCCTTTGCACAGCACATAAGCTGACACATAGTGGAACATCTTTGTGCACTTCCGGGATCTTCATCCAAAGAAACACATCAACGGTTAGCTTGGTGTCATGTAGAAATAGACCTTCATGTAGTTTGTGAGCTATTTAGAGCTTTAAACCCATTCAACAAGATGATGGATTCTCCTTCAATACCATTTTAGGAGAAAAAATAATTGTGCACTACACCCTTATCATGTGCTTCTTTTAGTGTTCAGAAATCTATTGATCTCAGTTTTGAATTGAATCTATGACCATCTCCATCATTGACTCAAACGATTCACCACCAAAGAATCACTGAAGAAATTTCTCTTTATCTCAGTTATAAATAGTCATTCAGAGTTTTATATGTTAAAAAGAAGTCGCCTTTTATTTTTAAGAACTCTAGACAATATAAGGCCTGGCCTTGTAGATCAAGGCCTGCCATCTCAGAATCAGTCTGATGAATTTTAGCTACACCAATTCCATAGCAAGTATATCCTTCCTTAGGAAAGGGGAGCAAAATTGAACACAATATTCCAGGTTAGGTGGCACGATAGCACAACACTATTATAGCTCGGGCGTCAGAGTTCGGAGTTCAATTTCGATGCTGTCTACAAGGAGTTTGTACATTCCTCTCTGTGAATGAATGGGTTTCCTTCGGGTGCTTCAGTTTCTTCACACACTCCAAAGATGTACAGATTATTAGGTTAATTGATCATTGTAAATTGGGTTAAATTGGTGGGTTGATGGGTGGTGTGGCTCATTGGGCTGGAAGGGCCTGTTCTGTGCTGTATCTCTAAATAAAATAAATATTATGATCTTATATGTTATTGTAAGACATCCTTACACTTGTTCTGTAACCCTTCTACAGTAAAGGTCAGTATGTCATTATGTTCCTAATTACCCACTTGCATGTGAGCTTTCAGAATCTTGTGCCCATTTGGTATTTCTCAATATCTCATCATTAAAATGACCATTTCTAGTACTTTATCACCTGAACATCTAATTTCACATTTGCCATGCACTTTGTTCATTCACATTTTCATTCTCTTTACTATGTTGTGTCCTCAGCAAATCTGCTACGTGTTATACTTCTTTCCTCCACTAAATCAGGGATGTAGCTTGTGAGTAGTTGGGCTCCAAGCACTAATCCTAGCAGTATCCCATGAGTCGCATACTGCCAAGCTAAAAAGGGCCTATTTATTTCTACTTTGCTTTCCATCTCTTAAGCAATTCTCAAAAGATGCTAGCATAGTATAAGAAATCCTTTGTGCTGTAAAATTGTTCAGCCTTGTATCAGACTTTATCAAAATCCCTCCAAATACTCTCACACACCGTATCTACTAGTTCTTCCACATCTATAATGTTAGGTACATAGATCCTCAAAAAAAATCAATAAGATAGTGAAAAATAAATTCCCTTTCATGTCATATTCTTCCCAATTTATAATTATCTTGATATCAAATTATTTGTAATATATGCTAGCATTCTCCCATCTACCAATATCAAGCTAACAGTTGCCGGTTTTCTCTCCCCTACTTCCTTAAATAAAATTTCTTATATTTGCTACTCTCTAATTTGCATGAAGACTTCCAGAACCTGGAATATTTTGAAAGATAATAATTAGAGCATCCATGATCTCCATCGCTGCCTCTCTCCCAGATGAGCTGAATTTTTTTAATGCTCAGTTCGATGTCGCCAACACTGAGCCCCCAAGGAGAGCCGTCCAAGCAACCTACACCTTGGTCATCTCCGAGGCTGAAGTACTCAGGTGTTTCCAACGAGTGGATAGTCGCAAGGCTGCAGGACCGGACGGGTACTCAGGATGTGCGCAGCACAACTGGCAGGTGTGTTTACAGATATTTTTAATCTCCCCCTCTCCCAGTGTAGAGTGCTCTCCTCCTTCAAAACATCCACCATTGTTGCTGTATCAATAAAGACCAAGGTAACATGTCTGAATGACTGGCGTCCTGTGGTACTCACCTCAAAAATAAGTAAGTGCTTTGGGAGGCTGGTCAAGGACTACATCTGCAGCATGTTTCACACTGGACCCCCTATAACTCACCTACCGATACAATCCATCGACAGATGATGCAATAGCCACAGCTCTACACACCGTCCTTACACATCTGGAGAATAAAGGTGCTTATGTGAGAATGCTGTTCCTGAACTACAATTCTGCACTCAACACCATAATTCCCTCCAGTCTTAAGAAGCAGCTCAGAGACCTCAGCCTTCACCCTGCCTTGTGCAGCTGAATCCTGGTCTTACTGTCAGATTGCCGGCAGGGACCTCTGCCCCTTAACACAGGAGCCCCTCAGGGCTGTGTCCTAAACCCCCTCCTTTACTCTCTGTATACCGGCAACTGTGTTGCCACCCACAGCTCCAATCAGCTAATTAAATTTGCTGATGATACTACGTTGATTGGCCTTATCTCAAATAATAACAAGGCAGCCTATAGAGAAGAAGTCATTACCCTGACACTCTGGTGTCAAGAAAACAACCTCTCCCTCAATGTCGCAAAAACAAAGGAGCTGGTTGTGGATTACAAGAGGAATGGGGACAGGCTAACCCCTATTGACATCAATGTATGTGCGGTTGAGAGGGTAAACAGTTTTAAGTCCCTCAGCATACACATCACCAAGGATCTCACGTGATCTGTACATACCAGCTTTGTGGTGAAAAAAGCACAACAGTGCCCCTTTCACCTCAGAGGTTTGAATTCTGCAGGGGCACAATTGAGAGCATCCTGACCGGCTGCATCACTGCCTGGTATGGGAACTGTACTTCCCTCAATCGCAGGACTCTGCAGAGAGTGGTGTGGACAGCCCAGCACATCTGTAGATGTGAACTTCCCACTATTCAGGATATTTACAGAGACAGGTGTGTAAAAAGGGCCTGAAAGATCATTGGGGTCCCAAGTTACCCCAACCACAAACTGTTCCAGCTGCTACCATCCGGGAAACGGTACCACAGCGTAAAAGCCATGGTCACCAGGCTCTGGGATAACTTCTTCCACCAGGCCATCAGACTGATTAATTGTATTTCTATGCTATATTGACTGTCCTGTTGTACATACTATTTATTACAATTTACTATAAATTGCACATCACTCATTTAGACAGAGACGTAATGTAAAGCTTCTTACTCATGTATGTGAAGGAAGTAAGAAATAAATTCAATTCAGTTCAATTCAATTCAAAGGTCAGTGATGTAAATGATCAGGTAATTAATACTGATCAGTTTTCTCTAGTAAACATTTTACTGATACTCTCACAGCTATCTGGACTATTCCTCTTCTCACCCTGTCTCTTGCAAAAACGCCATCCCCTCCTCGCAATTCCTCCGTCTCCGCCGCATCTGCTCTCAGGATGAGGCTTTTCATTCTAGGACGAGGGAGATGTCTTCCTTTTTTAAAGAAAGGGGCTTCCCTTCCTCCACTATCAACTCTGCTCTTAAACGCATCTCCCCCATTTCACGTACATCTGCTCTCACTCCATCCTCCCGCCACCCCACTAGGAATAGGGTTCCCCTGGTCCTCACCTACCACCCCACCAGCCTCCAGGTCCAACATATTATTCTCCGTAACTTCCGCCACCTCCAACGGGATCCCACCACTAAGCACATCTTTCCCTCCCCACCTCTCTCTGCATTCCACAGGGATCGCTCCCTACACAACTCCCTTGTCCACTCGTCCTCCCATCCCTCCCCACTGATCTCCCTCCTGGCACTTATCCGTGTAAGCGGAACAAGTGCTACACATGCCCTTACACTTCCTCCCTTACCACCATTCAGGGCCCCAAACAGTCCTTCCAGGTGAGGCAACACTTCACCTGTGAGTCGACTGGGGTGATATACTGCGTCCGGTGCTCCCGATGTGGGCTTTTATATATTGGCGAGACCCGACGCAGACTGGGAGACCGCTTTGCTGAACATCTACGCTCTGTCCGCCAGAGAAAGCAGGATCTCCCAGTGGCTACACATTTTAATTCCACATCCCATTCCCATTCTGACATGTCTATCCACGGCCTCCTCTGCTGTAAAAATGAAGCCACACTCAGGTTGGAGGAACAACACCTTATATTCCGTCTGGGTAGCCTCCAACCTGATGGCATGAATATCGACTTCTCTAACTTCCGCTAGGCCCCACCTCCCCCTCGTACCCCATCTGTTACTTATTTTTATACACACATTCTTTCTCTCACTCTCCTTTTTCTCCCTCTGTCCCTCTGAATATACCTCTTGCCCATCCTCTGGGTTCCCCCCCCCCCTTGTCTTTCTTCCCGGACCTCCTGTCCCATGATCCTCTCGTATCCCCTTTTGCCTATCACCTGTCCAGCTCTTGGCTCTATCCCTCCCCCTCCTGTCTTCTCCTATCATTTTGGATCTCCCCCTCCCCCTCCAACTTTCAAATCCCTTACTCACTCTTCCTTCAGTTAGTCCTGACGAAGGGTCTGGGCCTGAAATGTCGACTGCACCTCTTCCTAGAGATGCTGCTTGGCCTGCTGCGTTCACCAGCAACTTTGATGTGTGTTACTGATACTTATTTGTTTTTGTTATAAGTTGGTTCTTTAGTTTATCTGGGAGTGTTTGGTTTTTGTATTTAGGACCCTGGGCCCTGTATGTAGAAACATTGAGTACAATTGAAGGAAAGATGGCTGAAAGTCCCTAGTTTAAACTTGGGGAAAATTACACGTAATTTTGTCCACCATGGTAGATGCAGAACATTAAGGCTTTGAAGAAGGTCCTGGGGAGAATTACTAGAATAGTAACAGGAATATTATTAGTTTTGTGGAAAGTCTAGATGAACTGAGATTGTTTGCCTTGAGGCAGAAGTGTACAAGAGTGGCCCTGAATTTACAGTTGCTTGTAAACTATTCTCCATCATGCTGTGATTCTGGCCTGTTAGTCTGACGTTCAACATTGTTCCAGAGGAGCCAAATGGAAACTTGAGGAACAGCAGCTCATCTTCATTGTAGGCATTTTGTAGCTCTTGAGAGTCAGTGTGGAATTATGAGTCAGTTTGGTTTATCAGAAATCGCAAGTTCTTGAAGCATGTATAGACAGAAGGGATTACTTTAATTAGGTGTTATTAACTTAATATACTGTGGGCTGAAATCCCTATTCTTGTTTTGTTACATAGAAACATAGAAAATAGGTGCAGGAGTAGGCCATTTGGCCCTTCGAGCCTGCACCGCCATTCAGTATGATCATGGCTGATCATCCAACTCAGAACCCTGTACCAGCCTTCCCTCTATACCCCCTGATCCCGTTAGCCACAAGAGCCATATCTAACTCCCTCTTAAATATAGCCAAGGAACTGGCCTCAACTGTTTCCTGTGGCAGAGAATTCCACAGATTCACCACTCTCTGTGTGAAGAAGTTTTTCCTAATCTCAGTCCTAAAAGGCTTCCCCTTTATCCTCAAACTGTGACCCCTCGTTCTGGACTTCCCCAACATCGGGAACAATCTTCCTGCATCTAGCCTGTCCAATCCCTTTAGGATTTTATACGTTTCAATCAGATCCCCCCTCAATCTTCTAAATTCCAGAGAGTATAAGCCTAGTCGATCCAGTCTTTTATCATATGAAAGTTCTGCCATCCCAGGAATCAACCTGGTGAACCTTCTTTGTACTCCCTCTATGGCAAGGATGTCTTTCCTCAGATTAGGGGACCAAAACTGCACACAATACTCCAGGTGTGGTCTCACCAAGGCCTTGTACAACTGCAGTAGTACCTCCCTGCTCCTGTACTCGAATCCTCTCTGTGTTCCGTAGGTTAGTGTTCCTCCACAGCTCTGCTTTGGATTTCAGATTCCAGTAACCTCTCCGACTTATATTTTCACAACTTTAACATGTCCCTTTAATTTTTTTTCCTCTCCGTCTCTCTAATGGCCCTCATAAATCGATTTATCACAGGGCTCTGTAAACATTGAAACCACCTAGCAACTCTGGTCTCAGCCCATCAGAGATATTTCCTTGGTACGATCCAGCTTTCCCCAACCACTCTGCAACTTATTACTAACCTATTCTTTTCACTTTTCCCAGTTCTGTTGATAAATCTTTGACCTGAAAAATTAACCTGGTTTCTTGCTTCATGGATGCTTCCTGGCCCATGAAGTGTTTGTATTTTTCTGTTCTATTTCAGTTTTTCCAGCCTGTCCAGTTTTACTTCCAGTCTTCTAAACTTGTCCTGTAGCTTCATAGAGTTGTGTACATGCAGATCTATATCTCTGTTTCTCTGACCCTGCTTTTAAAATAAAGTCCTATTGCATCACCTCATGGTTTACTTCCAAAGTGTAATGTTGTAGACATCCCACCTCTCCCGGAAGTTCTGGGAGTCTCCCGCATATTGATGGCAGTTCCCTGACACCCACAAATTATATACAATATCCCGGAAATTGATCTTTTTGAGAGGGAGAGCAGGAGCAAGATCGAGAGCGAACATCCTGATTGGTCTCTCTTCGTGCTAAGTAGACCTATCAGGGCTTTACAGTCAACCTCTGTCTCTCCATCAGTTCAGTTTCGTGTCCTGCACTGTCATGGCAGAGTGTTCCAAAAAAATATATAAAACGCAATTCACCCCAGACTACACTAAAGTGTACCCCTGCCTAATAAGGGTCAAAAATAATGACAGTGTTGCTCGCTGCACTGTTTGCAACAGTGACTTTTCTATTGCCCAAATGACTGTAAAAGACATGTTGAGGTGAGTTTAACAGGTGTCATTCGTTCATTGGCATAGCTAACATTATTTAAGTTAGCTGGCTAGCTGCTAAGGAGCCACTCTATTGATGTCCTACGTGATGAGGCCAAACTCCCTGTAGACGTGCTTAAAGTTGTAACAGAATAAAAAAACGACTCCATGATAAAGATAGCGGAGTCAAGGGATATGGGGGAGAAGGCAGGAACGGGGTACTGATTGTGGATGATCAGCCATGATCACAGTGAATGGCAGTGCTGGCTCGAAGGGCTGAATGACCTACTCCTGCACCTATTGTCTATTGATAATATGATATAATATAAGTACAGAAATAGCAAAAAACTGTGCCTGCTTATCAACCAAGACAGCAGCAATTGTGAACATGGCACTGGAACCTGAATGTTCAGAGGATCTGTACAAGTTCATCCGGATGGAAAAAAGGCCATAGGGCATTTTGGTTGATGAAAGCAACGATATCATGTGCGAGAAGGAATGTGCCATTTTAGCCAGGTACTAGAATGAAACACAGGATTAGGTAACAGTTGGATTTGTAGACATGCCAGTGTGCAATGAAGCCAAAGCTGAAAACATATTCAACCGCATTGCATCATCCATGCATGACAAAGGCCTTGAATGGTCTAATTGTGTAGGATTTAGCAGTGACAACTGCAATGTGATGATTGGCAAAAACACTTCTGTCTTATCAAGAGTGAAAGCACAGGCCCCTCATATTTACAGTGTTGGCTGTCCAAGTCACCTGGTCAACATTTGTGCCAAAATTGCTGCGAAGGAGCTCTCAGTGTCACCTGAAGAACGGCTCATTGACATCTACCACTACTTTGAGAGAAGTTCCAAACGAAGAGAAGAGCTAAAACAGTTTCAAGAGCTCTGCAGTGTTGCCCAGCAGAGAGTACAAAAGCATTGTCCTACACGCTGACTTTCTTTAGGAAAAGGATTGGACCATCTGCTCCACCAATGGCCAGCCTTTGTTTCATATTTTGAGTCAAAGAACGAGAATCAGAAGTCATCTCATATTCAGAAGAGACTGAAAGACCCCCAAATGAAAATATATGCGTTTTCTCCATAATGTCACACAATGTTTTGACAAATTCAATTTGATTTTTCAAAACAAGGCACCTATCCTCTTCAAGTTGGATCAGAGTGTAGAGGAGCTCCTGCATGACATAGCAAGCAGATTTATTGAGCCAGAGGTACTGAGAGAACAGAACATTCAGGAGATAGGTGTAAGCAACCCTTAAGTTCACCGCCAAGATGAAGAGCTTTTTACTGGGTACCTGGCAAGGAGGCAGTTGCTAAGCGAGGAAGCACAAGAGATCCTCCCTTACAAGACAAAGCAGTTCTTCAAAGATGCCAGAGCATTCTATGTTAGATGCTTTCAAAAAATCTTGGAGAAGTTCCCAATGAGAGACCAAATCTTGAAAAATCTGACAGTGGTCAATACAGAGAGCCATGATGAGGTGAATCCAGATCAGATTTTGACTTTGGCAGAGAGATTTCCAAATGTGATCAAGGCAGATGCAAGAGAACAGCTCCGCTTGGAAGTCCTGGATTATGTCTCAACTAACCTTGAAGGACTGGTGCCAAACTACAAAAGTTTGCCAGTTGATGAGTTCTGGGGGAAGCTGTCCAAAATAAAATCTGTGATATATATGTGTGTGTGTAAATAGTTTAAATATGTGATCAAGTAAATTGTTGTGTTCTTTCATAATCAAATGTCCTGTATACATGCACCCTTGGAGGTCGACCGGGGGTGGGGGGTGCTGCCTCCCTGAAATGAGTGGGATGTCTAACGTTGCATCTGGGGAAAGTTCTGTGTTTGGACATCACCTGCTGAAAATCAAATGGAAATGTAGGTTTGTGGCAAAAATCAGAAGCCTTAGCAATGAGTGATCTTTAAAGAGAGAGCGTGGATTAATAGTGAAACTGTTGAACCATGGCTGGCATTGTTCATGAATAGAGATGTTGAACGTAATCATGTCTGTTTTGATGTTTGCAATTGCTGCATGCTGCTAATGCAAAGCTATTACATTTCACACAATATAACATGCTGTGTTTATTCAGAAGCTAAAGCACTGCATATTGGAAAAAATAGTAAATTCCAGAATCAGTGGCGTTATTTTTCTTTTAAGCTGTTGATGTGATTACTCAAATGTAGACATTAGCTTACATTTGTTGTTGGTAATGCTGTTTAGATGTTAATAATAACTACTTTGAGAAAATCCCTCTCGGGCATCATAGAGTTTGTTACCATACGGATATGGGAGAGTGCAGGTGACCCTGAGCTGGCTCTTAATGAACATCAAGCTCACAGTTTGTTTTGCCAGTTTTTTTTAAAATTCTCAGTCAACTGTAATGCTAATTTAATTTTCAATGTTCTGAGATGGCAGAAAGGAGCCTGATCGCCATTGCTTGCTGTGGCAGAAAGTATCAGATTCAGAAGTAAAGCTTTTGAGCAAGCTTCAAACGATGGACTGGTCAAAAATACAAAAGGCCATGTGATCCAAAGGAGAGTTGCAGATTCAATTCAAAGCTTGGCTTATTGGTGGGAAGCAAAGGCTACTGGTTGAAATGTGCTTTTGCGACTGAAAAAGTAATTAACTTGCAAGGTTCCATGGTGTTCAGTGCTACAGTACTGTGCAAAAGTGTTAGTCACATATTTATAGCTAGGGTGCCCAAAATTTTACACAGTACTGTGTTTGCCAACATGAAGAGGAGAGTGAGTTTGTAAATCTGGCAGGACCAAAGGATGTTGGGAATAGTAATTGTGGAGCACCATGGGAGGGGTGTGGGGCAAGTGTCAGTGAAGGAGTGCCAGGAACAGGGTTAGCAAGAGTGCAGACACACTTAGCACTAAGACACCAGGCAATGTCACCTGATTCCAAACAATTGGTTTACAGATCATTACAGAGCATCTCTCTGGTGCCTCCCACTCCTTTCCCTTTTCCCGACCATGATTCCCTCTCTGTGTCCCTTCCCACTCTCAGGGCAAGGGTAAAGAAGTTTTACATAATGTGAAAACTGGCTCTGTGGTTGACAGTGGAGTGGACAGCTCTAGATTGCAGGGATGGAATTTAATGCAGAGAACTATGAAGTAATGCATTTGGGAGATGCACAATGGGAAGCCAAAGTACTGTAAAGACAGTAAGGTAGAAGGGCTGAAATGTGTGTACCTCAATGCAAGAAGCATCAGGAACAAAGGTGATGAACTGAGAGCTTGGATATATACATGAAATTATGATGTAGTGGCCATTACAGAGACTTGGCTGGCACCAGGGCAGGAATGGATTCTCAATGTTCCTGGATTTCAGTGCTTTAAAAGGGATAGAGAGGGCAGAAAAAGGGGAGGAGGGGTGGCATTACTGGTCAGAGATACTATTACAGCTACAGAAAGGGTGGGCAATGTAGCAGGATCCTCTTTTGAGTCAATATGGGTGGAAGTCAGGAACAGGAAGGGAGCAGTTACTCTACTGGGGATGTTCTATAGGCCCCCTGGTAGCAGCAGAGATACAGAGGAGCAGATTGGGAGGTAGATTTTGGAAAGGTGCAAAAATAACAGGGCTGTTATCATGGGTGACTTTAACTTCCCTAATATTGATTGGCACCTGATTAGTTCCAAGGGTTTAGATGGGGCAGAGTTTGTTAAGTGTGTCCAGGACGGATTTCTGTCACAGTATGTGGACAGGCCGACCAGGGGGAATTCCATACTAGATCTAGTACTAGGTAATGAACCGGGTCAGGTCACAGATCTCTCAGTGGGTGAGCATCTGGGGGACAGTGACCACCGCTCCCTGGCCTTTGTAATTATCATGGAAAAGGATAGAATCAAAGAGGACAGGAAAATTTTTAACTGGGGAAAGGCAAATTATGAGGCTATAAGGCTAGAACTTGCGGATATGAATTGGGATGATGTTTTTGCAGGGAAATGTACTATGGACATGTGGTCGATGTTTAGAGATCTCTTGCGGGATGTAAGGGATAAATTTGTCCCGGTGAGGAAGATAAAGAATGGTAGGGTGAAGGAACCATGGGTGACAAGTGAGGTGGAAAATCTAGTCAGGTGGAAGAAGGCAGCATACATGAGGTTTAGGAAGCAAGGATCAGATGTGTCTATTGAGGAATATAGGGAAGTAAGAAAGGAGCTTAAGAAGGGGCTGAGAAGAGCAAGAAGGGGGCATGAGAAGTCCTTAGTGAGTAGGGTAAAAGAAAACCCCAAGGCATTTTTCAATTATGTGAAGAAAAAAAGGATGACAGGAGTGAAGGTAGGACCGATTAGAGATAAAGGTGGGAAGATGTGCCTGGAGGCTGTGGAAGTGAGCGAGGTCCTCAATGAATACTTCTCTTTGGTATTCACCAATGAGAGGGAACTTGATGGTGAGGACAATATGAGTGAGGTTGATGTTCTGGAGCATGTTGATATTAAGGGAGAGGAGGTGTTGGAGTTGTTAAAATACATTAGGACAGATAAGTCCCCAGGGCCTGATGGAATATTCCCCAGGCTGCTCCACGAGGCGAGAGAAAAGATTGCTGAGCCTCTGGCTAGGATCTTTATGTCCTCGTTGTCCACGGGAATGGTACCGGAGGATTGGAGGGAGGCGAATGTTGTTCCCTTGTTCAAAAAAGGTAGTAGGGATAGTCCGGGTAATTATAGACCAGTGAGCCTTACATCTGTGGTGGGAAAGCTGTTGGAAAAGATTCTTAGAGATAGGATTTATAGGCATTTAGAAAATCATGGTCTGATCAAGGACAGTCAGTATGGCTTTGTGAAGGGCAGATCGTGTCTAACAAGCCTGATAGAGTTCTTTGAGGAGGTGACCAGGCATATAGATGAGGGTAGTGCAGTGGATGTGATCGATATGGATTTTAGTAAGGCATTTGACAAGGTTCCACACGGTAGGCTTATTCGGAAAGTTAGAAGGCATGGGATCCAGGGAAGTTTGGCCAGGTGGATTCAGAATTGGCTTGCCTGCAGAAGGCAGAGGGTGGTGGTAGAGGGAGTACATTCAGATTGGAGGATTGTGACTAGTGGTGTCCCACAAGGGTCTGTTCTGGGACCTGTACTTTTCATGATTTTTATTAACAACCTGGATGTGGGGGTAGAAGGGTAGGTTGGCAAGTTTGCAGACGACACAAAGGTTGGTGGTGTTGTAGATAGTGTAGAGGATTGTCAAAGATTGCAGAGAGACATTGATAGGATGCAGAAGTGGGCTGACAAGTGGCAGATAGAGTTTCACCCGGAGAAGTGTGAGGTGGTACACTTTGGAAGGACAAACTCCAAGGCAGAATACAAAGTAAATGGCAGGATACTTGGTAGTGTGGAGGAGCAGAGGGATCTCGGGGTACATGTCCACAGATCCCTGAAAGTTGCCTCACAGGTGGATAGGGTAGTTAAGAAAGCTTATGGGATGTTAGCTCTCATAAGTCGAGGGATAGAGTTTAAGAGTCGCGATGTAATGATGCAGCTCTATAAAACTCTGGTTAGGCCACACTTGGAGTACTGTGTCCAGTTCTGGTCACCTCACTATAGGAAGGTTGTGGAAGCATTGGAAAGGGTACAGAGGGGATTTACCAGGATGCTGCCTGGTTTAGAAAGTATGCATTATGATCAGAGATTAAGGGAGCTAGGGCTTTACTCTTTGGAGAGAAGGAGGATGAGAGGAGACATGATAGAAGTGTACAAGATAATAAGAGGAATAGATAGAGTAGATAGCCAGCGCCTCTTCCCCAGGGCACCACTGCTCAATACAAGAGGACATGGCTTTAAGGTAAGGGGTGGAAAGTTCAAGGGGGATATTAGAGGAAGGTTTTTTACTCAGAGAGTGGTTGGTGCGTGGAATGCACTGCCTGAGTCAGTGGTGGAGGCAGATACACTACTAGACAGGTATATGGAGGAATCTAAGGTGGGGGTTTATGTGGGAGGCAGGGTTTGAGGGTCGGCACAACATTGTGGGCCGAAGGGTCTGTACTGCGCTGTACTATTCAAAAAAAAAAAATTTCTCTCTACGCTTGAGGAATGGACTAATGTGCTGGTTAAAAAAAAAGTATCAGATACTTTACTTCATTCATCAAGTGTTCAAAAACCAAAGCTGGGAAATTATGTTAGAACTGGTTAGACCACAGTTCAAGTTCTGCTAATGTCTGTTTGAAGATCAAAGTTCATAGTAGAATTTATTATCAGAGTACATACATATCACTGCATACAGCCCTGAGATTTTTTTTCCTGTGGGCATACTTAGGCTTTTTCAACTGGCATGGGTACCATGGGCTAAACTACTGCTAGTGTTTTGATTGTTCTATAATTCTATGATGAGAGAACCACATATGATGCAGAAGTTATGTATCACTATTTATTTAGGTGATTGAAAATGTACTCACCACAGAGCGAATAGAAATATTGATCACCTTGATCACTTGTGTCACTGCAAATTTCAGCAGGCACTTTCTGCTGGAAATTGCATTTGAGCATCTGGAAGCAACGGCATAAATTAATGTTAATGCTCCAACTTTCCTTTCAGAGCATTACAAGTCAAATTAGACCAATTTGTTTGAGAGATGATCATTATTAGGCAGTCCAGGACAACTAGGTCTTCACAATGCAGTGCTGGATTGGAACATCACTCAGCTTAGCTAAGCTAATTCACCCTCCTTGAAAGATCTTTCCCCTTTCTAAATCCTAAAATTTTATTGGTAAACAACGTATACAGTTGGTCATGCCCAGGATCTCACATACCCTTGTTGCCTACAACCGTTTCATTGGTGTTTCCTACAACTTCCAGGACAAAGGACCTTGAGCAAAGGCTGTGGGACAGCATCCGCGTGACCAGACATACAGGAAGCAGTGTGTTCCCACAAATTATTGCCAAATGTTTTTGTCTCACTCACAAATTCCATTCTCCTCACAACTCTGAGTAAACAAATGTCCCTTGTTCTCTGTTCTATATCTTGTATCCATTGCCATTCGCTTTAGTCTCATCTACTGGCAAGATCCGGTCTATTCATATGTCTACAGTGATTGGAAGAGAGTATAGAAGCGATGTCAGAAGTACATTTTTTTTTATGCAGAGAGTGGAAATTGCATGAATTGCACTGCTGGGGTGGTGGTAGAGGCCAAAACATTAGGAACATTTAGGAGAGTCTTAGACAAATGGATGAAAGAGAAATAGAGGGCTGTGAGGGAGGGAAGCATTTGATTGATCTTGGAGTAGGTTAAAAGGTTGACAAAACATCGTTGGCTGAAGTGACTGTACTGTGCTGCAGAGCCCTTGTCTTTCAGAGTGCTGAATCCTTCTGTCACGTTGCCTTATGATGCCAATAAAAGAAAATGCTGAAGATATCATAACAAAAACTTTGCAAAGTGCGTTTATTGGGGTTCCAACTTCAGACATGTCATTTAAAATGTGAATTGCAGGCCTTTGCAAACTTCATCTGACCTGGCAGCCTATTTTAGACTGCGGGAATTTGCAGAAATCTTATGCCACCTTCTCTAAACTTTGCAGCAATTGCTGTGGTGAAGGAATTATCCAGATTAACAAAAAAAAGACAATTTAAATATGTAAAATAAGCTATCTTTATTTACCAATATCCTCAGAGGATAAGGAGTTAAATCTTCACAAGAATACCTTGGAGCTGATTTTTCATGCACAACTGATATTAACTTGTCTTTTATCCTTTTAGATTGTCATAAAACTTCAATGCACCTAAAGCATTTTACTAAGAGGACAGAAATATTCTTGGTAATGATGGAGAAATGGGTAGAGTGTAAATGATTTAAAGTGGAAGCCTGACGAATGTTCTGCATTACTGCAAGAGCTTGTGCTTTATGTTGGTGATCCTCGTACAAATTGTATCCAAATTGGGCCAGATTTCCCTCTGTTCTTGTGTTTCTGCTCAGTTGCAAATCATCCTTAAACTGGTGCTTTAAAATGCTGTTTATGTAGATGGCCTTGTACTTAAATAACACTTTTCATGTCATCCCTAGCGCTTTAAGAGTAACGAAGCTGTGAAATGTTGTCATTATTATAATATAAGAAATGCATCACTTAATCTATGCATTGTACCCGCCCACAAAATGGAATGCAATGATTGGATAATGTGTTTTTGCGATACTGATCAGCCAAAGCACTGGTGATAACTTGCAAGCCTTTCTTCAGAATAATGTCACAAAATTCTTTCTATCCGATTGAGAGATCAGAGCCGTGTTTAATATTTTACCTGAGAAATGGCAGCTGCAACAGTATACCACTTCTTCATTACTGTGTTGGTGTATCAGCCAAGATCTATACGCTTGGGTGTTTAGAGTGAAGCTCGGGTCTTGGGATGAGTTGGGAGTGTAACCAGCTCAGTCACCGCTGACAACCAGTAAATAACAAAACAATGAATGTGGTCAGGACTGTGCAAGAAAGACAAAATAGAGGGAAAATCCACACTGGAGTGGACGTCAGGAGTGATAATATGATTGTCTCTTTGGCAAAATGGACAATAATAGAAACAAAAAAATGCTGACAGCTCTTTCTTGCTCTCCCCCCAAAAGCTAATGAATGGCTTTTTGGAGCATCTACAAATGTCTCCATATAAGTGTATGTTCCTTTCACCCCACCAGACTTTGCATTCAAGACATCATTTTTGCCATCTTCAAAGAGATTGCTCCACCAGACACATCTTTGTCGTTCCTTCCCTTTCAGTAAGCCCTTCATGACTCCTGGCCTACTCTTTCATTTCCAACAATTAACCCCCTTCACTTCCCTTTGGAACTGTAGTGAATGAACATTTGTCCTTCCATTCGCATCGTCCCACCATCCAGGGATCCAAACAGCCTTTCTAGATGAAGCTGTGATTCACTTGCACTTTTTCCAATCTAGTGTACTGCATTCAGTGCTCACATTGTGCTCTCCTCTACCTTGGAGAAACCAAAGGTAGATGGGTGCTCAGGTGCAAATCACCTACACTCAGTCAGATGTGCTCACTCCAAATCCTACTCTGACCTATTGCTCTGTGGCTACTTGTGCTGTTACTATGAACCCCATTGCAAGCATGAGGAACGTACTTCCTCTTCCATCAAGGCACATAGCAACCTTGTGGATTCAGTGTTGAATTTTACAGCTTAATTTCTGTTTGCAATGGTTGTCCATTTATGATATTTGTTTGAGTTTTTTTTCCTTCTGCAAGAGGAGAAGTCCTGCCTGACCTACTTGGCATGATTCCTCTGCATTTTTAAATCTTACATCACTTTGTCTATGTTCTCATTCTCTATCTGTTTCTATTCACTCATTAACCAGTTAACCTTGTTTGCAGATTATCCACATGGTAGCCCTGGTTTTACCATGTTAGAGATGAACCCCTGCCCTATGCTCCCTGCAACTTAACAAGCTTTTCTGACCTGCCAAGTATTGCTGGCATTTTTCATATTAATTTTACATTTCCCCCATTTGCAGGACAGGTGTTGATTTGCTTCTGACCTGTTTTGAGAGGTTAATTTTCACTGACTGGTTGTAAAGTTTGTCTTGAAAGAAATACTCCTCAAATCTTGTTTTTTTTTTGCAGAGCAATCATAGGGGAGTGAAAGTTCTGCTCTGAGATAATAGAAACAAAATCTTACTACCTTTCTGTTATCTTGGGAGATTTGATTTGCAATTTGTAATAAGAAACTACGAGTACTTAATCTGGTTATAGAACTCTTTAATTATAGAATCTATAGTTATAGATTGTGCAGTTATGACTTCTACAAATGCTACCAATGTTCGTAGTACTATTACAAATTGCTATTCCACTTTCAAATGACAAAAGCTATTGTACTCATTTCTCCAACTCAACTCATTTATTGTGTACAAACATCACTTAGACAATCTGTCTGTCTCAAACATGCTTCCTGTAATCAACTGGCTAGGTTGACTGCTCTTCATATTCTAGTTCAGCTGCCTCCTATCTACAAACATGTGATGTTCAGAGCTCCTACTCGGTGTCCAAATTGCTTCTGTGGGTGTGTGCTCAGTTATATGATCCGTTCCCGAATGGTCACCTAAGCTGGCTCCTCCTCATGTTTCCATCACTGCCTGTGCTGTGTGTGCCAGGCTTCCTCCTCATTACCCAGTCTGGGCTGTTAGCTCCAATGTGAGTGTTTTATTTGCAGTTAACTCTTTGTACTGTGCTTTGTGCAATATTAACTATTTAGCATCAGATTCTGCTGTCCTTTTGTTTGTAATTTTACTTTGAACATTGATGTTTCTCCATTAAGTCACGTTTTTGAAAAGGTAATTCCAGAATCCCACTTCAAATGTTCTTTTGCTTGCAACTTAAGATATTTTGAACATGCAGCTTCCTCTGAAGTAAGCTCTTATAGGTGACGTTTGATTGCCTGAGAGTGGACCTGCACCTATCCTGTTTGATTTTAAATATGTTTTGATGTAAATTTGTCCACATGTCCACTAGCAGAAAAATCTAATTACTAATATTGGCTTTTTTCCTGAGATTGAAATTCAGATTTGAAGAAAATTTCAAGGCTTACAAATGCCAAACAGAAAGAGAAAAATCAGGCAAGGAGCAGAGATGTCCGGTTTTAGATGGTTTGTAATTTCCATCTTGGCTCCTGGACCTTCTCAAGTTTCTTTTCCAAACTGCCATAATAGTTTCACTTCATAACTATTTCTACAAGAATGACATGTCATTTTAAAGCCTTGTTGTCCTTGTATCTCATGCTAATCTATATGTTCTAGTCACTTCATAACTGCAAAAATTACTATAGCACATGTACACCCTAGGGGGGGTCTTATCAACATATGTTATTGGGAGGTATGAGCAATCCTTGTTCTAAAATTATCATTGATTTGATTCAGTTCATGAATGGCATCAGTCCCATTACAATTTTCAATGTATATTTTCATGTTCTGACTTGGTACAACCTGTTGTAGTGTCATTATTTTACAGTTTAAGCTTATTAATAACTCTGAACAGGAGGACCCATAAGCATTTTTCCATCATTAAGGCATCTATAAGCATTTTTCATCATTTGTCCTCTTTCTGCAAACCTGAGGTGATATTGGCAATATCCTGGTTTTTGAGCATTGCAAAGGCAGAACTTTCTCCTCCCCATTGATTCATAAGTTGGCCTTTTTCCAGAAAGGATAAAAGAAAACAAAAAACAAAAAAATGCCCATCATCTATTTCAGGTCAGCAATATTTCTATAGAACACGACAAAATCTGATAATGCTGAAAATCCAAAGCAACACACACAAAAGTTGGAGGAACTCAGCAGGCCCATCCTGAAGGCCTGGCCTGAAAGTCGACTGTTTACTCTTTTCTATAGATGCTGCCTGGCCTGCTGAGTTCATCCAGCATTTTGTGTGTGTTGCTATAGAATCCATTTATTTATTGACTCAGTATCATGGATCCCCAGATATGTATCTGGTTGATACCATTTTGGAATTAACATTTTTCTGTTTCTTCCCTTTTCTGATTGTTTGGGATCAATGCTCTAAGGATAACCATTATTGGTTTTCCAGTTAGTTTTTTTTAGGTGTTGTATTGCGAGTTTTAACACCTCTGATTACTGGCAGATTACAGGTGAAAAAACTGGACACCTTCTGTTCCTTGCCTAATTTTTCCTCCTTTTGGTACTTGTAGGCAAACCGCCCTTTTCCTTCAAATTATGATAGAGATTGGCTTCTATCTTCCCTGAGCTTCTCTTTCTGCCTCAGCCGATGTCGTTTCTGTAGCCTGAATTTATCACCTCAGCAAACAGTCCAGGCTCAAACGCCCAGACATCAAGATGCCCCTCTCGACCTCGCGGATGTGGTCCAAAGGAATGCAAAGCAGTACGTTTGGCATCAGCTTGGCTGCAGGAGCTGCCGGGAGGTGACGTGATACGTCATCCAACCGCCTTAGGGGCTCCACTCTGGATTTGTGTAGGGTTTACTCCTTAGTCTTCTCTTCTCCCGAAGATACCCACAAGGCAGTGGGATCCGTCACCCTGGATAGGGGCCCATACCAGATACTGTCAGCCAGAGCCAGCTGAGCCTGGGACTCGTGTAAGGCAAGGTTGTCACGCCCTATAGTAGTGACATATGGAGCCACTACCCACTACCTTCGAAAGGTTACAATAAGTAATACAAAAATAAATAAATAACACGAAAAGAGAGCAAAATAGTGAACTGTGCATGGTTCATGAGCAATTCCGAAATTTGATGGTTATGGGGAAGAAACTGTTCCCAAAATATGGAGTGTGCATCCTCAGGCTCCTCCACCTCCTCCCGAATGGTAGTAATGAGAAGAGGGCATGATCTGGATGGCAAGGGTCTTTAATGATGGATGCCACCTTCTTTAGGTATTGCTCTTTGAAGATGTCTTCGATGGTGGGGAGGCTGGTGCCCATGATGGAGCTGGCCAAGTGTATAACCCTCTGCATCTTTTTTCCTGATCCTGTGCATTAGACCAGGCAGCGATGCAACTGGTCAGAATGCTCTCTGTGGTACATCTGTAGAAATGTACTGCACTCTTAGGAGATATACTATACCTCGAAGTATAGCCACTGGCATAGGCATAGCTGTACTTTGTTCCTTCATCTATTTGCAACTTTTTTGTGTATAGCAATGTATTATTTAATGTATGATCTTATATGTGTTTCTTTATAATGATGGACCCACGCTTCCAATTAAGCAGTTTGTTTTCCCGCTCTTGTACCCTTTACATATTTGGTTCTGTAAAACACTAAGGATGGTCTTTGCATTATCCCTTTTTACTGTGTGCCATAAACCCGTACACATAATTTTCTTATGGTTTCTTGAAGCCGCCTTCAAGAAATTGCTTCACACTGTAAATATTGAACAGTATTTTTATCCTTCCTGATTTTCTAAACTCTTCTTCTGACCTTTCCAATTCTGAAGATTAATTTCCCTCTCTGTATGATCTACCATTTGTGTGTTTGGTTCTGTAAAACATTAAGGATGTTTTTTGCTTTTTCCTTTTTACTTTCTGCCACAAGTTTCCTTCCTGCCATTATGGATACTTTCAAGAAACCACTTTACATCATACTCTAAATATTGAACAGTATTTGTACTCATTTTGATTGTGCTCTCCTATAAACCTATTTTAGTAATTCCTGCAATATTTGGTTAATTACTGTACCTTTTTCCTTGATGCTTCACTCAAGTTACACAGATTATTCACTACCAGTCATGATCCTAGTAACAGTACTACCTTTTCCAGCATCTCCTGCCTCATACATATATGAAGCCTTTTGGACAAATTCTGGATCTTATATATGCGTTTTGCCCATCCCTCTTATATATATTCACTGCCACACATTCAGAAATCGGATTCTGCAGATACTGGAAATCTTGAGTAACTCGCACACAAATCCTGAGTGATACTCAGCAGGTTAAGCATCATTTATGGAGAGGAATGAAGAGTCACTGTTTTGGGAGAAGATCCTTCATCAGGACACCAGAGGAACACTTGCTAATGGAATAATTTGTATTAATGGTTTTGTAGCCTGGGGAAAAGTACACACTCAGGACAACAAATACTTTTTCGGATTTTAATTCCTTTATCTGTTTTAGATGTTTAAGTGTCAGAAGAAGGTCGCAAAACAAAACAAACAAATTTACAACCAGTTCTTGCCGTTACAATCTCAGTTTAACTTTCGATTCACACCCTTGTGAAGCGGCCAATTGCATATGCCGTATAAAAATACATAAAGCAAACCGCACAAAGCTAATACAGAACTAATACGGTAGTAGCAATTCTGAAGGAACACAATACAAACAACATTAGAATCCCACCAACCCTGTATCTTATACATAGCAGCGAAAATGTAAGCAAATACATCTCATCAGTCATGATACAATAAAGTTAGACAAAAGGTACACTTTGGCACAACTTTTACAAGATATTACCTGCTAGTTAAATTACAGGAAGGCTGACCTACTTGGCTGGTGAGGAACTTTGTACAAGCCACCCTATCCAGCATCGATTTCTTCACTCGTGGAAACCTAAAGCATCCACATGTAAAACATGTCAAATTACCGATATTCTCGATTCGCCAACAAGAATAAATGAATTTACATGGATATCATCAATTAGTGCTCACCTTTCCTCACCATGCCCAGCACACTCTGGGAGGAACCCAATTCTAACGCCCTACCACGTCTTCAGCAGAAACAAAATGGTCTCCCCACTATCCCGCGCGTGTGTAATGACATCACCGTCTCCACTTAAAGGCACAGACAACTATTCTAGCTTTACCAGGATGGATGCCTAAGTACACTTTTAACGATACTGAAAAGATCCGACGGTCACCTGGTTACAGAAGGGTGAGTTCCGACCGTTGCTACCAGAATCTGCTGCGGAAAGAAGCTATTGCCAATTTTGTCGTCTTATTGTAAATTTGTAATTTATGATCAAACCACACAAGATAATAAACTCATATTACCTCAATTTAGCTGAGAGCTGCTCTGTGTAAATATCACTCAGAGAATAAGTTAGGGTCAAACGTACTTTCTGATGCTAAACAGCTAAATTAACTCACCTCCCTACCCTAATTTCTGTCTGATTGCCTGTTGTATTGATTGCTAATGTAAATTCTCACATGTTGATTAATCTGATAGTAGTTTTGTGTGTTGTCTCCCCACAACACTCTAAGGCAGCAAATGAACCACTGAGACCACAGCTCTGTGAATCCATTGTAGGATAAATATACAACATTTATGCACAGTAAAACACACTGGGGATTCACATAAAAATGTTACTAAATACCCTCCTATTGCCCACTTTGCAATCTGACAGTTAAAATCTAATTAAGCTGCATTTATCTATCAATTTAGCTTTCCTGCCTGGATCATTCAAAAGCAACACTGGCTCCAGATGACCCTACGTCAGATACGGCCAGTCTGTACAGTCCTGTACTCTTCTCTAACAATTGAATATTATGCTAGATTTTTTAGCAATAGGCAGTACTTCATCCATTTCCTTTTTAAATACTGTTGTTTATAAACTCTGTAAACATGTCCAAGCTCCATATGATCAATACTTAACACAGTAAAGCTCTGATTATTCAGAAATCCCGTAGATCTCGTGGCTGGAACATTCATTAGTTGAGAATGTGATCAGGGTGCAGAGAATATCAGGGTGCACAGCTCTCTCTGAGGCCAGAGAGCAGCTGGGACTGGGGTCCAGACTATCAGCTGGGTTTGCTGGGATGTGGAACACCAGCAGTCAGGAAAGAGGGTGGGTTTATGGCTGGAGACAAGATGTGGGGTGGGGGGGGGGTTGTGAATTTCTTGCTTCCAGGTTAAAACAGTGAAATAAAGACATGTTTGCGTATTGATCAGTCCAGGAAACCACCAAAGGGTGCCGGACTGTTGGAAGCACAAGAAATTCAGCAGATGCTGGAAATCCAAAGTAACACACACAAAATGCTGTAGGAACGCAGCAGATCAGGCAGCATCTGTGGAGAGGAATAAAGAACCAGTGTTTCAGGCCAAGACCCATTTGATCCTGATGTAGGGTCTCAGCCCGAAAAGTTGACTGTTTATTCCTCGAGCATTTTATGTGTGTGTTACACCGGACTATTGGAGTTTTGTTGTATTTTCTAACTTCAAACTTTTATTGCGCTGTTCTATTTCTTGCTTTGTTAAGCACAAAGAATGGATGAAAATTTCAGGCAGGACACTGCCCACCTTTGTGCATTTTGAATTTAATTGGTAAAACTCGACTGTATTTTGTTGCAGGGCTAGCTGGGTGACTTTTGCCAATGTTTAATCTAGGATAATGCTGCTGACTCCTCTGTTTTTGAGTGTCTCGTGTTCAAAAGTATACATTAGTCCAGCAGGACAAATGGTACCTGTTGGATGGAAGCTTATGGTATATTTTTGAACTAGATAAGTCTGCGCTATCGTCACAGTTCCAGATCTAAAATCTGTAAAATCCTACCTAAACTATGATGTTCCTGGGTTATCATTGCACATTAACATAAGCTTTCCTCATTTGAAAAGTTGACTCATTTACACATATAAGGGAATAGTACCTCGCTTAATGGACTAATGCATGGTCAAGGGATAAATTTCAGATATGTAGACTGTTCTTTGTTTGTTTTGGATCTCAAAGCAATGTGGGTCAAGCATTTACCAGAATCCAGACTAATTCAGAAGCACAATTCAACCAAATCAAATGTTCTGTGTTCACTTTGAGCAGTTTTTAATAAACACGTGCTAAAAAGGAAGGAATTAATATTAATTCTAGTGCCTCTGAATTCAGATTGTTCCACATGTCAAACCTTGACCTTCAAGCTGAATTAAAATGGATAAATTTGTGGATGACCACTACAGAATGAAATATGCTATGTGTTCAATATTTGACCCTTTTGAATAACCATCCAATTACTACCTATGAAATTAAAGGTCACTCAAGATTTCAGACAATTACATCAACTTGTAGTACTTTTGACATTTTCTTCTGCTGTGGGAAATACTAATGCTAACTTCAAATGTTGAACATTTGGTCTAATTAAGGATTCAATAGTGTGTGACAGTTCGTCTCATCATATCTGTCACCTTCACTACAGCATATCTGCTGTTTCATTGTGAGGAATTGATGCAATCTGTGTTAATGTTTAATTGTGGGACTGTTTCTGCCATTTGCAGTTTGTCGGGAACTCTCTGACTAACTGAAAAAGACTTGTTCCATATTCACCTTACAATATTGACTTTAGTCTTGGCACATATCGTGCTTGACTAACACTGAAACTTAAGTGTGCCTATGTAAAAAGGAAATATCTTTCAGATTAATAGAGGAATTCTATTTTTATGATGTGCATCATGAAGTTTCCATGCAAAATCTTTCAAACTAAAGCACCAAGTGATTAAAAATTTCAATTAAAGGTGTGATCTGTATGAAGGTATTAGGAATCATGATAGGACTTCATCTATTATAAAGACTAAGAAGCCTCATACTTGGATATTCAGATTTCCTGACCAGCTAATGGCCTCCTGAGGTGACAAATGGAGAAGTGAAGTCCTTCCCCTAAGTGAATCTTAGTGGACAGGTTGATTTGATGGGATCATTAGCCACAATCACGGTTTGGCCACTAAGGGTCTACTATTTGCATAGATTTCCCAAAACTTGAACAGACTGCTCTGAAGCTGCCCACTCTCAGCAGGGAATCGAAAGCCAGGGATCTAAGCTGTGGGGTCAGTTATGAGGTATTCCTTCTTTGCACTTAAGATGTTCCACATTTTCTCTCATCCAGAAAATGAGTTTGCACCTGCCATAGGCTGTTTTAATTCCTCGTTAATATTTCCACAATTTAGCAATTTCCTAACATCTGTCTTCCCATTCACCATTATGACAGAGTTGCCAATTATTTGTTTTGCTGTAACCATCTTCAGTTGTTATACCCAGACCACAATTCGTTTCTGGTATACTTAATGGTTATTCCAGCAAATCTTTTACTTCTACCCCTGGATCCCTCTGTTCCATAGCGCACCCCATTCACTGTACAAGCCCTACCCTTGTTTGATTGCTCAAAATACAATACCTTACAATTATCTGGATTGAAAACCACATGCTCAGCCCACACCGCCAGCTGATCAAGATCCCTAGCTGATCATTACTGATGTGGTAGCTCTCCATAACCTTTTCCACTATCCACACACCAGCTATTTTAATATCATCTGCAAACTTACTGATTATTCCTTATGCATTTACATCCAGATTGTTTGTATAAATTACAAACAATGAAGTCCCTGCATCGATCCTTGTGGCACACCACTTCAACATTATCTTTAACATTCTTACTATACTGGTTATTATAAATAGATAATAGTACTAACATACTATGTATTACAAATTACTATAAATTGCACATTGCACGGTCAGATGGAGACATAAAGTAAAGATTTTTATTGCTCATGAATGTGAAGGATGTAAGACATAAAGTCAATTCAATTCAATTCAATCCTTCATCATTAATAGGAGGGAAGGCACTGTATGAAGCTCTCGTGCACAAAGGCAAACTTCAGTGCGATTGAGCTCATATTCTAACTGTGCCTAATTTTTTTTGTGTGAATTCTGACTGTGAACCATTAACCACTAAACTATCTGATCCCAGGATGAAGTGTCCTGTGAAACGGGTAAAGTTTGGGCCTTTTGGAATGCTGCTGAATTCCTCTGTTGCTAGAATAAAGGTTCAGCCTGGTCAATCTCACCTTACACCACCATAAAGAGGAGTGGGTGATTTCCACCAACCAGGGAAGTGAGTTGCAATCCTAGGCTGTCGGTGTTCAGAATTATTATTTAGTTGCTGGCCATGTAACTGCTGTGCTTTAGTGAATGTGGAAGGGTGACACTGATCCTATTTTTAAATTGAAACTCCAGTTGGATTGTAATGGCATTCAATTGACTGTGTTAATAGAAAGTTCTGCCCTCTGCTGTATTGGTGGATGCTCTTACCTTGAACACTGGATGGCTGAGGAACACTTAGCTAGGTTGGAGATGTTGCCTGACACCAGTTTCCCATCCACAGCTCGAAGCAGTAACTTGCTGATGAAGGAAACCTGCAGCCACTTATTCCCTTTATGCTGCCTTCCATTCTTAATCTGCTTTTGTGGTGGGAAAGGACCTTATCAGAAATGGGAAAGAAAGATGACAACAGTAATAACGCTGTTAATAACCTGTGGCAGCTATTTCATCCGATAAACCAAGCGGGAATGCAGCTTCTAAAAACTTCCTCATCAGGTCAACTTGGTGAGAAGAGATCTCAAAGCCCAAAGAGTTCCATACAGATGAATGTAGTGGATGCAAAGTTACCCACTTCAGTAGGAGATACAGAGAAGCAGACAATCATTTGATTGGTGATAGATTAGAAAATGTTGATTGATGTTACAAAAGGACCTGGCTGTCCTTGTGCATCAGTCACTGAAAGCTAACATGAAAGAAGCAATCTGAAAGGTAAGTGCTGCGTCGGCTACAGTGATCAGAGTCAGAATCAAGTCTTATATCACTGGAATATGTTGTGAGATGAGTTGTTTTGTGGCTAGAGTACATTGCAATACATATTTTTTTAAGATCTATAAATTACAATAAAAATAAATATAAAATATTAAATGAAATAAGTATTGCAAAAATAGTGAGGTTATGTACATGGGATCATTGTCCATTCGGAAATTTGATGGCGAAGAGGAAGGAGCTGAGTGTGTGTCCTTATTGAGTGTGTGTCTTTAGGCTCTAAATCAGAGAAAGACCAATTTTGAATTTTGATGGTATCAGAAAGGATCTGGCAAGTGTGGACTGGGACAGGCTGTTTTCTGGCAAAGATGTACTTCATAAGTGGGAGGCCTTCAAGAGTGAAGTTTTGAGAGTACAAAGCTTGTAGAGTATTGCCTGTCAGAATAAAAGATAAAGGTAACAGGTTTAGGGAACCTTGGTTTTCAATAGACAGTGAGGCCCTGGTTCAGAGCAAAAAGGTGGTGCACAGAGGTACAGGCAGGTAGGGACAACTGAGGTACTCATGGAGTATAAGAAATGCAAGAGAACACTTAGGAAAGAAATCAAGAAGGCTGAAAGAAGGCAAAAGTTTGCCCTAGCAGACAAGGAAAAGGAGAATCCTAAGGGATTCTACAGATATATTAAGACAAAAGGATTGCAAGGGTCAAAATTTGACCCTCTGGATGATCAGAATGATAATCTATGCATGTACTCAAAATGGATTTTTTTGCATCGGCATTTACTAAGAGACAGTCATACAGTCTATAGAAGTGAGGCAAAGCACAGTGAGGTCATGGACCCTATACACATTGTACGGGATGAAGAGACTTCCTGTCTTGAAACAAGTTAGGGTGGTCAAATCCCTAGTGCCTGACAGAGTGTTCCCTCGGACCCCGTGAGTGGCAAGTGCAGAAATTGCAGGGATCATTGCAGAGATATTTAAATCATCCTTAGCGACAGATGAGGTACTGGAAGATTGGAGAATAGTTAATGTTGTTCCACTGTTTAAGAAAGGCTCTAAAAAGAAACCAGGAATTTATAAGCTGGTGAGCCTAACATTAGTAGTGGGAAAGTTATTGGAAGGTATTCTAAGGGACTGGATATATGAGTATTTGGATAGACGGGGACTGATTAGGGATAGTCCTCATGTCCTTGTGTATGGTAGGTCATGTCTAACCAATCTTATAAAGCTTTTCAAGGAAGCTACCAGAAAAGCTGATGAAGGCAAGGCAGTGGATGTTATCTACATGGACTTTAGCAGGGCATTTGGCAAGGTCCCGCATGGGAATTGTGTGAGGTTGGTCAGGAAGGTTCAGTTGCTTGGCATTCAAGATGAGGTAGTAAATTGGATTAGATATTGGCTTTGTTGGAGAAGCCAGAGAGTGATAGTAGGTGGTTGCTTCTCTGACTGGAGGCCTGTTACTAGTAGAGTGCCACAGGGATTGGTGCTGAGTCCTTTGTTGTTTGTCATCTGTATCAATGTCCTGGATGATAATGTGGTTAACTGGATCAGAAAACTTGCAGATGACACCAAGATTGGGGATGTAGTGGACAGTGAGGAAGACCATCAGAGCTTGCAGTGGGATCTGGACCAGCTGGAAAAAAGGGCTGAAAAATGGCAGGTGGGAGTTAATGCAGACAAGTGTGAGGTGTTGCACCTCAGTAGGACCAACCACACATGAGTGGTAGGGGACTGAGGAGTGTGGTGGACCAAAAGATTCTGGAAATACAAGTCCATAAAGAAAGTTTTTGGCACATTGGCTTTCATAAATCAAAGTATTGATTAAATGAGATGGGATGTCTTGTTGAAGTTGTGTAAGATGTTGGTGAGGCTTAATTTGGAGTTTTGTGTGCAGTTTCCGTCACCTACATACAGGAAATATGTAAATAAGGTTGAAAGAATACGGAGAAAATTTACAAGGATGTTTTTGGTTGTGGATGACCTGATTTATAATGAAAGATTGAATAGGTTAGGACTTTATTCTTTGGAATGTAGAAGATTGAGGGGAGATTTGATCGAGATATAGAAAATTATAAGGGGTATAGATAGGGTAAGTGCAAGCAAGCTTTATCCACTGAAGTTGGGTAATGGGTTAAGGGTGAAAAGTGAAAAGTTTAAGGGGAGCATGAAGGGAAACCTCTTCACTCAGAGGGTCATGTTAGAGTGTGGAATGAGCTGTCAGTGCAGGTGGTGCATGTGATCTCGATCTCAACGCTTAAGAGAATTTTTAATAGGTATATGGATAGTAGGGGTAGGAATGGCTATGGTCCAAGTGCAGTTCAATGGGACTAGGCAGTTTAAATTGTTTGGCATGGACTAGATGGGCCGAAAGGTCTGTTTCTGTGCTGTACTTTTCTATGACTCTTGTGCCCCCTCCTTGATGGTAGCAATGAGAAGAGTCCTGGGCAATAGGGATTCTTAATGATGGGTGCTGCCTTTTGAAGATGTCCTCGATGCTGGGGACGATAGTGCCCAAGATGGAGCTGGCTGAGTTTACAACTTTCTGCAGCTTTTTCCAATCTTGTGCAGTGGCCCCTCCATGCCAGGCAGTGATACAACCAATTAGAGTGGTCGCCATGATACATCTGCAGAAATTTGCGGAAGTTTTTAGTGACATACCAAGCCTCCTCAAACTCCTAATGAAATATAACTGATGTTGTGCCTTCTTTGTAATTTCATCAATATGCTGGGCCCAGGATAAATCTTCGGAGATGTTGACATCCAAGAACAGGAAGCTACTCTTTCTTTCCACTGCTATTCCCTTGATGAGGACTGTTATGTGCTCCCTTGACTTTCCCTTCCTGAAGTCCACAATCCATTCCACGGTCTTGCTGACATTGTTGTTGTTGCGAAAGCAGTCAACCAGCTGTTCTAACTCACTCCTGTATGGCTCCTCTTGAAAGATGTTCTGACATCTATTATGAGAAGTCTTTAAGATGAAGAATGAAGATGCCTTATAATAATTATACAGCTCCTTGCTGAGACCATTATTGAAGTATTCTGTACAGTTTTGATAGCACTGAACGCACCTGTATTGATCCCAGTGACTGAAAATATATATCAGCCACAGAGAGAATGCAGCAATGATTTGCTAGACAAATTGTGAGTTAACAGGACAGTCTTATGAGGAGAGATTGGTTTGACCAGGTTTTCATTCAATGTAGTTTAGAAGACCAGGAGAAACCTCATTTGAAATGTAGAAAATTCTGACAGCACTGGCCGGGACAGATACAAGGAGCATGTTTTCCCTGGTTGCACGGATCAAGAAGCAGAGGTTATAATCTCTGGATTCAGGTTAAGAAGATGAGGAAGTATTTCTTTACAGGGATGATGGAGAACTTGTAGAATTCTCTACCACAGAAGACTATGGTGGCTGAATATATTTAAGAACAAGATAGATTTGTTGGTGCAAAAGCCAGCAAGGGTGTGGGAAGAGTAGTGTTCAGGTAGACAATCAGCCATGATCTTGTGGAATAACGGGGCGGGCTGGAAGATTACAAATTACCTACTCCTGTTCCACTATTTTATTTGAACTGTTTATGGCAGGCCAGTGTAGTAGTGGGAGTACAACCCGACATCATTTAAACAGACATCCCACCCTGCAAAAACTCATTTCAGAGAGGTACCACCATCAATTTGCGGGAGACTCCCGGAACTTCTGGGAAAGGTGGGATGTCTGCAATAGAGTAGCTCCTTAGCAGCTAGCCAGCTAGTTTAAATAACATTAGCTATTGCATATGAACAAATAACATCTGTTAAACTCACCTCAACATGTCTTTTACAGTCCTAACCCACCATGGGCAATAGAAAAATCACTGTTGCAAACAGTGCAGTGAGCAACACTGTCATTATTTTTGATCCCTATTAGGCAGGGGTACACTTTAGTGTAGTCTGGGGTGACGTACGTTTTATTTTATCTTTTTTCGGAAAACTCTGCCATGGTGCTCTCTCACTCTCGTGGTCTCTCATGCTCGCTCTCTCTCACTCTCGTGGTCACTTGCGCTTGCTCTCGTGGTCTCTCTCGCGCGCTGTCTCTCGCTCTCTCACGCTCTCTCTCGCTCGCTTGCTCTCAAAAAAATTGATTTCCGGGACATTGTATATAATTTGCGGGCATAATAATTGCCACTATTAATATGCGGGAGACTCCCGGAACTTCCGGGAGAGGTGGGATGTCTGTTTAAATTGGAGGCAGGGGTAGAGAGGTGCAACAGCAGAAGTGCAACCCTCCAGTGGAGGGTAACACAGTATATGGATAGACTTTTCCCCCACCTCCACTCATACACGCCACCACTGACACAACTCTTGTTCCAAGTTAAGATCAAAAGCTTTATATTCTTGCAATGAAGCTTAACTAACTGGAATTAAAGCAAATAAAAAGAAATAGGAATAGGCTGCCTGACCCATTATTTTTAAGCAAGTTTACTCTTAAAATTTCATATTTCCAGAATCTGCAAAATTTTATTGGTGTGCTCTGGTAAACTCTGTTGTCCGGAAATTCCAGTGGAACTACATCAGCTCTCCAGCAGAGAAAGGCCACAGGGCATTGATATTCCCGGCAGCAAAGGCCTTGAATGTTTATTGAAAATATGTCATCAAGGAGCTGGTACTGATTCAAAGTGTGGAGGAGGATGGTTGACAATCATGGGCATGGTCAAACTCTGTCTGATAGTTAGGGTCAAGGAGAATGATCAGGGTCTCAGGAAAAGAGTTGGAGGTGGGTGGAAGGAGGGAACAATTAAACCCAATGCTGCAATCAGGATAGGGGTGAGGGGGCAATGATTGTGGCTGGTGCAATGATTTGAGGGGGGAGAAATTGGATCCAATGCTGTGGTTTGAGGGAGGTGTTGCAGAAGAAAGTACAAATGGGGCAAGTACTGTGGTTGAGTTGGGAACCGAACCACCGTTGCCAGTGGAAATATGCCATGTTGGTCAGGATGGGGAAATGATGGTTCAACGAAGGCCAATTGTTTTGGCAAGGAATTAATTGGGTGGAAGTGCTTTGGATTAGTGTCAGTCATGCAATGGTAATCTGCACCTGAGTGTTCAGTTAAATGTTTGGATTGATGAGAAGCAACCTGGAAATGTTCATTTATGTGTTTCATTTTAGAAAAAAAAAAGCGATTTCATTTGCCAAATGCTGATAAAGTATGGGCTTGATCTTCCAGTCCTAATATTTTTTTTGTGTGTTACAATGAACTGGCTGCCAAAATGCTGCTTATGGCTTTATTTAATATCCTTACCATCTTATCTCAACACATGCACGCAGCACTGCCACAAGGTTAGGAAAACAATTAGTTTGCCTCATGTACTTGCAGAGGTTCCTTAGGCGATTTTTGTATCTATCAAGCTTTTATTTTTGTTTCTGAAAACATTTTGTGGATAAACCTTGTATAACAGAGGCAGAAAAATGCAAGCTGCTGTACAAACAGAAGATTACCTTCCAGTGATTTCAAATTAAGGGTTTAGATTTTTAGTAGATTGAGGATTAGCAGCAATGGCTTGAATATCTCCCATTTCCCAATTGTTATTTCTCAAAGTTAAAAATTAACTCTTCAGATTCCCCACAGAATTTTTTGTTGGACTTTTCCCCATCATTCCCTCAATCCCTAATATTTAATTTTGAAGGGAACGTTACATACACCTGTTAGGGTGCATTCTCCAGTTACCTTATAAGGTAACCATAGCCTTCAGCCAGGAGCAGGTGTCATCAGGTGGTTCCCAACCTTCACCGAGTGTTTCGACCCTTAACCACGACACTCTCCAGTTGTTGGGCCGGTAGTGGTGGCCAAATCACTGCCCATCTGCTCTTGGCTTCCAGCTCCCCTCCTTTCACCTTCTCCAAATCCAACAAGAGGCTTGTGCTGCCTCTTCCCCCATCATACGAGCTGCTTGTTTTTTGCTCCTTTCGTCCAGGCCCAGATTTGACAACAACTGCCATGCTGATTTGGCTGGGAAACCTCTGCAGCCAGTCTGCACAGGGAACAACCATGCCTGCCATCCCTTGTCTTTACGCTCCTGCACTAAGGGCTGGTACTTCAAGGCCTTTCTCTCCTGGGGCTCTTCCGTACTATTTTTATCCTCAAGATAAGTATGGTATTTACATGCCTGAAGTACATTATGCTTTAGAAGTTGCTTCACTAAATTTTAATAGTGCTAATATAATGTTATGTTAACCCTAAAGCTATTTTTAAAATGTCCCATGAATGCGAGCTTCGGTTGTGAGCTTCCCACATTTGTGTTAGTTTTCCCTCTGTAATATGTTGCTGTGTCAGCATGCAATATTGTTTTATTTCCTGCACAAGTTCTTGCAGTTTTGGCATTTAACCCAGCAGCTATGTCCCAGTAACTGCAATGGTAGTCAGTAGTGTTATTCTTATGCTACTGAGTTGACCGCTCCCACATGGGAGGAGCTGACATACTGTACAAGCAGAGTTATCAATAAAGTTTAGTTAAACATCCTGCAAGGCTGGCATCCTGGTGTGCGCTCTGCACTGTTCCTCATTAACGAACACAATAGTAGCCAACCCTCAGAAGGAAATACCATATTCCAAGCAGTATTCTTCAGACACTGCAGCATCCATTCATTATTTGCAATAATGATAGGAGTCTGCTAATGAATTTCTAGTTTAAGTTCATTTTAGAAGAGTGTAAAATGAATGAGAACATTCTGAGATGATGAGCAAGCACCATGCTCTGTAGGCAGACCTGCAAACACCCAGATATCAGCAACTCCAAACAGCTGCTTTAGCTCTTACTTGTGTCAAGCGGAAAATTGATGTTGATCTGCAGAAAGATATCGGCAGCAAATTTGCATGTGCATTGTACTGTTAATGTTGGTAACACAATCTGCTGCACTCCTATTCCTGGGGCACAATATCAGGAAATAAGGTCATTCACTGGTGCTTCATGTGATTACATAAATATGTCTTCACTAAGCGTTTATTATTATTAGGCAAATATAAAAGTTAAAAGCCCATACTGAGTGTTACATTTTTTACATCTATAAAGCTCTCGGAAGGTGGGTTAGTTTTAAAACTGTATCCTGAAGTTTTGTGTTTCCGAGGACAACACAATACAACATCCCAATATGTTTTGGTTTATGTTTGCAGTGCAGCCTTGTCAAACTCATGTTGTCTCTTCCCAAGTTTATTCCTGGGCTCAGCAAGCACTCTACATGTTATCAATTCCTATGAACAGATCAGTTATACTGTATACAAACAGTTCTGTGCCTTTCAGAAATTAAATAATAGTTATAATTTTTATTAAAATATTATTGTCGTGGTTTCTTAAGAGTTGGACTTTTTCTTAAAATTCTTTCAATTAGGATTTTTTATGTCTAGGGTGGGCATAAACAAATTGTTTTTTGAAGGTTTAGTGAATATTGAGGTAAGACTGCAGAACTTTGCAAGCGAATGAACTGATTGAAAACTGAGGTGGATAGAAATTTATTCTCACATTGAGTGATGAGTCAATTCACAAGGGTTGTGGAGGCCAGATCATTTTGGTCCCTAAAAAAGAAAGGACACAAAGTTTTGAAGGACTGGAGAAAGGGAAAGTGCTGCTGAAGAAGAGCTAAGGCTTAGGGCAGTCAGTCATGATCATACTGAATTGCAGGGTGGGCTTGAAGAATCTGAGGGGGTCTCTCCTGCTCAAATTTTCATGTTTATGATTAGCTTTTGTTAGATGCTTCTTGTATGCATTAAATGAAATGGTCCATTACATGTAGACAATGTCAGTTTATTGTCAGTTGCAAGGCACTATAAAGGTCATGCTTGATAGCTATATTATCCATCTGAGTATTTTCAAAATCTCTAAATGGCAGGAAAATCAATTTGTCAGCCTTGTCTTGGGAATGGTAGTTTATATTGCTTGAAAGAAATAATGGTGGTGTAACATCCTGAAAAATATTACAAAATGCATTTCCCTGCAGGATAAACCTTTTGATGTTCAGGTAAGAGTAAATAACACAAGAATATTGGAAATAAAAACATAAAATGTTGGAAACATTCAGCAAGAAACATCTGTAGAGAGGAAGCAACAGAGTTAACATTTCAGCTCAGTGACCTTTTAACCAAACTGGAAGATGTTGGTGGATGTTTTCAGTTCTAAAGCCAGGGTGAATTTCGTAAGAAATGGCTTAAAAGTATGAATCTTGCAACTGTGTTTTTAAAAGTTAAAATGTATTGTATTTTAGTTGAATATTCCAATGATCTTATGGCTGAGATTCTACCTAATACTTTAATTTCACTATGCAAATCTTAATTTGACCACCATTCACTGCTGTATTTGTTGATTTATTTTCAGTAACATATCAATTTCATAGTTCTCATCATGCGCTTCAGATCCTCAGTTTTCTTGCTTTTTCCTGTTCTTGTAACTATCTTACATCCCATCATGGACACATTTCTCCAGTCTTACATGTTGTACAACTACCAATTCAATAGCCAAGCTTTGGCAACCAGGCGTTCAGCCATACACATCCTAAGCTACAGACATTTCTCCCTAAACCAATCTATTCCTTAACATATACCTGTGTTGAAACTGCAAGTAAGCATCATTATGTCTTCTGTTTCGGATATGTGCCATTTTCTTCAACTGGCATTCTTGTGTAATGTTTGGAACAACTTGTTGTGTTAAAAACAGCAATGTATGCAGATTAATTTTCAAACTTTATTTCCTGAACTTTTTCCACCAGTTCTTGCTATTTTAATTGACAGTTACTGTATAACAACAGAATCACCTTTAAAACATAACAGTCTAAAAAATTAATTGGATTCCATTCTATCGTTCTTCCTTAAAATTTCTAAACCTTCATTATTTTTGATGTAACCTGTCTGACCAATGTATGTTATGCAGCCAGAGAATGACTTAGAGTATTTTACAATCCCTAGGGTCCATTCATTTGTATTATGAGCTGAATCAGCTAATTAGACATTTGCCCATGACTCGCAAATAGTTTTTAGGCTGGAAGCCCATTGTGGCTGCTTGCTGACAGGCCTGTTAACAAACCTGACTGAAATTAGTGGGCTGGTCCCTCTCGGGAGCCCTGAGGTGCTCATTGATCAGTGACGCATGCACGCTGAAGGCATTCTCCCTCGTATAAGATACTTGAAATTATTTTTCAACTGTGCCCTTTGTTTTGAAGTGGAAAGTGGCCTCATACCCACCCCATCCCAAATGAGAACCGTCAGCAAGGTGACCCATGTCTATTATCTGGGAGGATGAATATACTGCATTTAAATATTAAAAAAGAAGTAATCTTGCAGCCCGATTTCCCCAAGACGAGACCAAACTTCAGTAGAATACTCCTGTTTTGAATATCCACTTGAGGCCCTCTGGTGGTCTGGGTCAATTATGGATGTTGTGTCCCAGCTGTCTACATGATATGCAAGCCAGGTCAGTACGATATGGACCCGTCCCACCTGAATTCCATGCCCAAAACCTGCACACAACCATCTACATAGATCCAAAGAGAACCAGAAAACCGGTTTTTCCTCTTAGTAGTCTCCCATTACTCAGTGGTCTATCAAAAATTCTCCTTGGAACTGCACTGGCCAGGACATTTTGGTTCCCAATGGCAAGTCAGTGGATTGGCATTTACTGAGGGATGTTATCAATCCAGTTCCATCCAAATATAAACAGAAATATTTCCAAAGCTTCTGGTGTGTATGGTAGACAATTAGTTTTATATTTTAGTTACATTGTTAATGTGCTTAGACAATTTTATGTGCAAGAAACTGAAACCTTTCACTTCGAATTTTCTTGGCAATAAATTGCAGTTTTCCCCATTGTGTTTACTATCTACCTAAAATATTGCGAGCAATTATCTCCTTCCATAAATTAATATTAAACTGCAAATGCTGGAAATCTGAAATGAAAATAGAAAATGAAAACTGACATCAATGGGCAGGTTGGCAGCACCTGTGGAAAGAGAGACAAGCAATGTTTCAAACCTAGATATCCTTTCCATAGATGCTGCTTGACCTGCTGAGTGCTTTCCGCGATTTCTGATTATATTTCAATTGTAATCTTTCCTCGGTTTGTGGAAACTAAAGAAACAAACAACTGAAGCATTATCAGCTAGTTAATGGCATGGATGGATGTTTCAAAGTATTACAGCAGCATCATCCTCAGAGCAATCATTGCAAGTTTACCATAGGGAATTATGCCAGCAAGGTCTTCCTCATATACTTTTGTCTCCATTGTTCCCACTCTAAATCACAGATTTTTCACAACCTTAACTTCCTAGTTCATCTTTTACATGTGCTTATGCTTTTGGTGCCAATGAAATAACATTTTAAAATAAGAAGTATGAAAGAGCATTGACAAAGCAGATACTTATATTTGTTAATGTGACCTTCAGAAAGAGATTTTATTCACGTACAGATCAAGGTTGCCGAAGACTGAATAGTGACAGTATTGACTGGTTTGCCAGAATCATCATTTATAGTTATTTATTCATAAGTACTTTTGTGCCAATTATATAATTGTATACTGTAAATCAATGTTTAAATGCCGTTTCTTTACCTTTTCATATTTAATAAAGGAAATAATATTAGGCAGCAATCACAGAAGGAAACCAGAAAGTTAAAGTACCAGTCTGACTTATTTTTGCATGAATGACATCTTGTTCAGGGAGTGTGCATCGTTCGTCAAGAAAGATTTGCATTAATCCTCAATTTATTTAGCAGAAATATTCATCATCTAAATTCATTACAAAGATCATTTTTCATCAGAGTTAGGAGAAAATATTAGTGTTATTATGATTGACTACCCTTCTTTCAAATGACCAACAAAGCTATCTGCTGTTCTGAAGACAAATAAAATGCAAGTATTCCACAGTGCTATTTAAATATTCATCAAAGTACTGCTTCCAAATCTACTTCCTTGAGTGAATCTGAAGAATTCATTGTTTGAGGGCTTTCGGTTTGGCTTTTAGTCAAAGAAAAAAACAGCTTTTTCTTCCTGCCTAGCAATATTTGGAACATTGTGATAATAAAACAGACTACCCTGCATTTTTAAGACTTAAAAGATTGTAAAAATGTAGGCTGCGTCTGTCATGTTGAAGAAAGTAAAGTGATATTAAGTGAATCTGGTTGATTTGCGATGAATATGGTGCACATGTCAGTCAATAAGTATTATCTTTACAGCAATTTGCAATCATTGTTCATTCAGCTCTCTTCAGCGAACAATAAGAACTCATCAAGCATATGAGAATACATCTGTTTTACTTCCAAGATCTAGGCATCACTGGCAGCCAGGTTTTTATTATGCATCATTAAAGTGCATCTGTGCAGAGTGAAATGGTGGTAATGTTTCAGGTGAATGATCTTTTGCCAAACTTTCATTCAGAATTATTTCAAAACTGCAAAAATAAAGAGGCGGTGTCTTGTAATTCTTAGCAAGGTAATTCAGAACTACTTACAATCAACTGGAGGTTTTCTTTTCTTTCGTGTATAGTAATTCCTTTGGATCAACTAAGCCCCAATTGAAATTAGTCACATAGTTTCATGTCCCAGAGTTTTATCTCAGCACTGCCCCGGCAGAAGACATTGTTATGTGGTACATAGTTTAAGCAGGGTTGTCAGCTCACAACCAGTGGAATTCCTGATGGTGGCATATGAAGGAAAAACACTTTCCACACTGGCATCAGGAAACACAATATCCACAGTTTCTGTGGCTGATTAGATCACTGTTGGGTTAAAAGATTGATGTAGGTAGCTTCATTCTACATTTTCCTGTATATTGGTGCGGGAGAGTTTGAGAACATGTTCAAAGTTTTCTTCAATAGGAAGTTTCATAGTTCAGGAATAAGCAGGGTGAGAAAAAGGAGTCACAAAACTACATTTCATTGCTAGTAGAGGATAAGGTAGAAATTTTCTGTTTTCCTGGTGGAGCTGGTTTTGCCGATCATGTGGTCTATTCACAGGTGCTGTTGTGTTTGATCAGAATCTTTGTGGTAGGGGTCTTGGCCCAAGAGAGAACATTGATCTCAGATTGACTATCCTGCCAGTGGAGTTGAAAGATTTTGCAGAATCAGCAGTTATTGTTCTACTTCTCCAATATGTTGAGGTGGCTCCTTTAGGCTATCCTTGTCTCAAAAGCATACAGGAAATGCAGGGATCACTTCTGCTTGGTGTCAGACTTGAGGTCTTGATTCTTGAACATGCTTTTCTTCAGTAGGGCAAAGGTGTGCTGTCATGCCTTTGCTGAAGGTTTGCTCGCAAGTTATGAAAAGCGGCACACATTTTCTTATCTTGGACCTTAATTGTCATGGCTGGTGTGGTATGAGTGATATTAAATTTAGTAGTGGATCTTTATCTGCTGGATGTTCCCTGCAAGGCTATCCTCTTCTGCACCAATGAAGGGATCAATGTTGACTTGGATCTCGGCCTTCATTATTGTGCACACATAATTATTTGTGTTTTGTAAATCAATGACAGCTTGAAATGACCTATTTTACTGGAGTGGAAGGAATTTGGTTTCATAGTTTACATTTTTGCTGTAGATTAATTTAACTAGATTGAAAAGTTAGTGTTGGCAAGATGCAGTATTGCAGCTAAGACAGTCGAGTAAAGGGTTGGTAAGCTCCAGTATTCAATCTACATGAAATCAATATTTTACGGATTTCAACACGAAGATCCCAACCTGGAAAAGTGGGCAATACCATACAAGAGGGCTACTCTGACTTTCATTAATCTTTGGCCTGAGTGCCAAGAGAAAACAGATAGATCCTCCAAGGCAACCTCATTGCCTGAGTTGGAAAGAATCCCACGGAAATATGTGATTGCCAGAGAGAATAGTAACAATTACCTCCATCCATTGGAATGCCCTTTCTGGGCGAATGCTTAGAATATAATCTTATATTATTTTGTTGCTCAGAATTAAGTTGGAGGCCTAATGGCAACATCTGTGATCCCTGGCACCTGATAGATGATGTCATCATGCAAGTGAGGTACTGCAAAGATGTTTACATCACTTGAACTGATGACCATTCGATGGATCACCACCTCTGGTCTTTCAACTCTGTCAACTTGATCCCCACAAAGTGACACAACAGTAATACTATTGCAGTAAAATTAATGTTAAAGTTTGGTTTCATGGAGCCATGTTTTGATTTCATCAAAATCTCCACTCTGTCAACACCTCACAAGACAATTTGCAAATCATACTTCGCCTATGACTGTGTTCCTGTACATGGTTCTAACTCCATAATCAAGTTCACAGATGACACCACAGTGGTTGGCCTGATCAGAGATGGCCTACAGGGACAAGGTCCAGCACCTGGCCGCATGGTGTGCCGACAACAACCTGGCCCTTAACACACAGAAGACCAAGGAGATCATTGTGAATTTCAGGTGTGCTAGGAGCCACACTCACCTCCCCATCTACATCAATGGAGCTGCAGTGGAGCATGTATCAAGCTTCAAATTCCTTGGTATCCACATTTCCAAGGATCTCACCTGGTCCCTGAACTCCTCCATCCTGATCAAAAAGGCGTGACAGTGCCTGTATTTCCTCTGGAGCATCAAGAAAGCTCACCTCTGTCCCAGGATACTGATGAGCTTTTACCGCTGTACCATTGAGAGCACACTCACCAACTGCATCTCAGTGTGGTACGGCAATTGTTCCGTATTGGACCGCAAAGCACTCCTGCAGGTGGTAAAAACTGCCCAGTGGATTGCCCACCATTGAGAACATCTACCGTAAATGCTGCCTGGGCAGGGCGAAAAGCATTATCAAGGATGTATCTCACCCTAACCATGGACTTTTTACTCTTCTCCCATCCGGTAGGCGCTACAGGAGCCTCGGGTTCCGCCCCAGCAGGCACAGGAAGAGCTTCTTCCCTGAGGCTGTGACACTGCTGAACCTCTCATCACAGCGCTAAACAGTGTTGCACCTATATTGTACTGTCTCAGTACTTTTATATTTGTCTGCTGTAGCATTTACTTTTTATTCGCGGTTATTTTGTAAATAACACTATTCTTTGCATTTCTGGTTAGATGCTAACTGATTTCATTGGCTTTGTATCTGTACTGGGCACAATGACAATAAAGTTGAATCTAATCTAATCTAATCTAAAATGATCTTTATTGAATGAATGCCATTTTCAAAAAAGTTTGTGAAATCTATGCACCTGAAAACTATTAAGAAATTGGAATCAAAGTATGACAACATTTTGAAATGTTCAGATCAAAGTGTCCAACTTTGATCTGAAAGACTCCCTTAAGACGTGGCTTTCTTATCTTTCTTTTGGTGGTGCTTCTTGATATTTACATAGTCCTCAAATGGCTAGTATGGTGTGACAAATTTTCTCACAGAAATTAAAGAGGTTAAGATGGCTCAGTCTAGAATGCCCATTCAGAAAGAAGCATTGTTTTTCATGACAGTTAAGAATTTATATCTCTGCTTGCACTTATTTATGTGTAGTGTTATTTTATCACAAGATTAGGACAGATGAGAGCTGCCAGGGTTAATTCATCTAGCTTATTCCTCAGTGTTTCACTACTTTTAAACGACTTCGCTGTTTTTCCTTTCACAATTGCTACAACATTTTTCAAAAATATAGGTATTCTCCGGGTTGTGACAGGATTCCGCTTGTGAGAATTGATCTTAACCTGAACTGTTCTTAAGCAGTAAATGAACAATAACTGTGCAAGCGAAGAGCCCAGCTGTGACAGGAGAGCCAGACGGCATGGCAATCATGCACCAGCCAGCCTTGCTGACTCAGTAACTGATTGTGAGTCATTACAATGCTCTCAGCTCCAGTTGGCTTGACCCAGCCCCGAATCCTACAGCTCAGGGGAGGGTGAGAGAGGACGTACAGAAATGTTCCACTCTCACCCACCAGAAGGTGCCTTGCAGCCAGTAAATCCATCCCACCATTTTGCAAAATGCACGTTCATATGTACTGGATGTCCAATATGTTGGCAATATAGAATCTGAAGAGGACCTGTCGAGACAAAGGCAGAGTGATAAACTTTTGCTGTAGATTCAAGCTCTCACGTGATTTGTTCTGTCTCTCAATTTTTTTAGTCTACCCTCAATAAACAATTGCTTTGAGAAGAAGTAACATTTTAGCTGTTTGGGACAGTAAAATATTACCTGTACCATTTGTTGTCCTGGTGCATTGTTAGCCTAACTGTGCATGATGTTTTTACTTTGTTCGATTCCCCACAGTTCACCTTTTTCCCTCCCCTCCAGGACACCCACTTTTCCTGATTTGGAACGTCGTGTTGGTGACCCATCTGTCGGTAGTGTCACCAGGAAGTCCCTGTTAACCGAAAAATAGCCTTCATTTCTCTTACAACGCAGCCAGAGCTAAGTGTGTCATGGTGGCTGAAGTGAACTGTCCAGCAGACATAAGACTTCTCATATGTACACAACTACCCTTTGTCAATATACAGCCTGTGATGATCCTATTGAGTGCAGTATGCAGAGTGTTTCAGTTTACACAGTTAACGTGTAGAAATAGCAGTCCTGATGAAGGGTCTCAGCCCGAAATGCTGACAGTTTATTCATTTCCATAGATGATGCCTAACCTGCTAAGTTCCTCCAGCACTTGGTGTGTTTTGCCTTGTGGATTTCCAGTATCTGCAGATTTTCTCGTGTTACATGTGTATAGCATTTGAGTTTTACACAGCTAAGGATATCATAGAGTAGTGATACATTTCCTTCTGTTGGTAACAGTACAAAAAGTCTGATTTTTAGCTATCTGCTTAAAATTTTGTGATCTTTTAAAATACCATTATGACAGTAACTGCTCATGAGGAGCCCAGGTGAAGATTGCTGTGTCGCTTGTTAATCACTCTGTCTACTGTAGGCAACACAACCTTGGGGGAGTAATAAAGCAAAGAATTTTACAACTAACAGTTCCTTAAGTGGCCTATTAGGATTTTAACCAGTGCACAGAAGTGATATTTTCAAGACATTGGCATAATATATTAGAAGCTATGATGACTTTGATTAAAATCAACTCAGTTTTAGCAACTCGGGTTTTGCCAGTGGCATTTCAGCCAGATGATTCAGTGTTATTGTTTATCAAAGTGAATATTCTGTTACCATTTCACTATCCTAGTCATTAATAGCATGGCATCAGGCAGTTTATTGCTATTGATTACATGGATGTTAGCCAGCAGGGTATTGTTATCAATAAAATTCTCAGGATGATAGACACTGGGCAGATTAGAATTCTTGTGATTGCTTTACATAAGCATAATTTGATCAAATATCACTCACTAATGTCACAGGATCAATTCATTAATGTTAGTGTATACTCTGAGAATGTTAGATAACACTTGTTGTTAATTAGCAACTGCAATCATCAATCAATTTAGTATCATTGAAATAACATTGAAATAGCCAGTTCAATCCCATTTCACTTAATACTGTGGGCATTGGCCAATTAATTGTAATAATCTTGTTTCTATTTTCATCTCTGGTTGGTTCACTGACATTACATTTGCGAAGTAACTATTATTAGTAGCACTATGGCTGTTATTCAGATCATTGCTGATACTGAGAACTAAAGTGGCCTTGTGACATAAGATCTTCTACTCCTCTTCTGTTCTCTTTTTCACAATACATGGCTGTGCCAAGTCATTGCCATTCACCATTTAGAGGTGTTTGCTGAATTTTGTCTGGGTGCATGGATTTTAGTGACTATCAGAGCTGATTATGAGATGGTAAAGGGTTAATTTGTCCTGCCGACATGTAAAAATTAAACGTCAAGCTAAGCTCTGCTGGCTCTTGCACCTGCAGAATAGGATGTGGTAATCTAATTATATTCTATTTAAAAAATATGGAACTATGGTTGAAAAAGTAGGAATTACCTCATTGCGTACATTGTCTGAGTTTGATGGCCTTTGGCCTTTTAAGGTAACCAATGGGTCTTTGTCTCAAAATACCACTGTTGCTGGGCAAGTGCCTATGGGGGTGCCTAAGAAATAGTTTACTGTGTACGTGGCAACAAGGGTAAAAAAAACTCTTATATCTGTGAGCTTGGGGAGAGAGACCACTGGTACGGGCCCTTGTGTGTGCCTAAGATGTGCTCTCTCTCTCCAGTAGCGAGCTACTAATAAAAAACTGTTGCTTTATGCTCCGTAGTACTACGTGTGTTCTTGCATCGGGTAACGGGTAATAACTAGAAGTAAGGTTTAACAATTTGGCGAGCCAGCCAGTCAACTATTTCATTAATTTTACACAAGTCTTGTTCCAGGCGCCAGTCCATTCTTCCAGGTTTAGGGACAGGCAAAATGGGAGTATTACAAGGTGACTGGCAGGGGACTAAAATTCCCTGTTTACAAAAGCCGTCTATTAGGGAAGTAATACTAGCAACGGCTTCCTTCCGAAGAGGATATTGCGGAATGGAGGGTAATTGTGCACCTTGTTTTACCATAATATGCACCGGGGCCACTGAAGTCAATCCCACCTCATCCTTTGATGCAGCCCATAAGTCAGGGGCTGGTTCTTCTGAAGGAGAACGGTGTGGCTGATGGTAGTGGATTAGTCCCTGCACTGAAAAGGGGGTAGGGCAATAGGTAAGGGTACCATCTGTTAGGGTCTGGGGTATTCCTAAGCAGGGTTTGCCTGCTGCTGCAGCAGCTGGGCTAGGAAGCCTAGTTTCTTTGGCTTGTGTCCAGCCGCCACTGACAAGGTAACATGGGGGGATACAAGGCCTGACTGACTCCAAATTTCAGCAGGCACTTGGATAAGTAATGCTGTCCCTTCCTTGCCCTGCACCTCCCCCAGAACCGTGACTCCGATTATGCTGCCCACAAAGGGAGCATATTGGGTTTCCAATTCCTTTGAGACCCCTGAGGAGTCATACGCCAGTGTCACATGTGGATCGGACACCTTGAGGGGTGGGTCAAAATCTCTGGGCTGAAGGTCTATGGACCACCATTGGCGATGATGGTGGGTTCGGAGGATTCTGCCAGTTGCTGGGCTGGTAACAGTAATGCCACCGTCAAGGCACTGGATATTGAGGCCAAGGGAGCATAATAGATTTACTCCAAGATTTGTAGTTTGTGCAAACTGAATTTCAGTCCACTGGTCTCCAAATTGTACCTGTAAAGGCACTGTCAATGGGTAAGATCTTCGTTGTGCCATCCGACCGCTCTGAGTGACCAAGGCACCTGACATTCTAAAACTATGTTGGGTAATACGTGAAGATTCAAGGGTCGAAGTAGTTGCTCCAGTATCCACCATAAAGGGGATATTAGAACCTTCTACTAACAAATTAAATACGGGCTCATCTTCTGGGTTGTTGATAAGTGTGGGAAACGTGGGCGGGCATCAGTGGCTCATCTAGTCAGGCCGAAAATGGGTTTTCCGTGGTAAAAGGATGTTGCCTGCCTCTATGTTCTGGCCTTCCTGGTGGGTTCTTCAAGCGGTAGGGGCAATCCTTTTTCCAGTGGTCCATGGCACCACAGTAAAAGCATCCCGTCAACCGGACACTGGGCAGGGCCGGGTCAGAAGGACGGGGGAACAGAAGTCTTCGGCCACCATGGGGCCAAGGATTTGGAGCATAAGGCGGGCCATATAGTGGTGCCCTGGGTCCATTAGGGTGGACAGTGCACTGGACCATCTCAATTATAGTCATAGTCATAGTCATACTTTATTAATCCCGGGGGAAATTGGTTTTTGTTACAGTTGCTCCATAAATAATAAATAGTAATAGAACCACAAATAGTCAAATAGCAATATATAAATTATGCCAGTAAATTATGAAATAAGTCCAGGGCCAGCCCATTGGCCCAGGATGTCTGACCCTCCAAGGGAGGAGTTGTAAAGTTTGATGGCCACAGGCAGGAATGACTTCCTATGACACTCAGTGCTGCATCTCGGTGGAATGAGTCTCTGGCTGAATGTACTCCTGTGCCTACCCAGTACATTATGTAGTGGATGGGAGATATTGACCAAGATGGCATGCAACTTAGACAGCATCCTCTTTTCAGACACCACCGTGAGAGAGTCCAGTTCCATCCCCACAACATCACTGGCCTTACGAATGAGTTTGTTGATCTGTTGGTGTCTGCCACCCTCAGCCTGCTGCCCCAGCACACAACAGCAAACATGATAGCACTGGCCACCACAGACTCGTAGAACATCCTCAGCATCGTCCGGCAGATGTTAAAGGACCTCAGTCTCCTCAGGAAATAGAGACGGCTCTGACCCTTCTTGTAGACAGCCTCAGTGTTCTTTGACCAGTCCAGTTTATTGTCAATTCGTATTCCCAGGTATTTGTTATCCTCCACCATGTCCACTGATCCCCCGGATGGAAACAGGGGTCACCGGTACCTTAGCTCTCCTCAGGTCTACCACCAGCTCCTTAGTCTTTTTCACATTAAGCTGCAGGTAATTCTGCTCACATCATGTGACAAAGTTTCCTACCGTAGCCCTGTACTCAGCCTCATCTCCCTTGCTGATGCATCCAACTATGGCAGAGTCATCCGAAAACTTCTGAAGATGACAAGACTCTGTGCAGTAGTTGAAGTCCGAGGTGTAAATGGTGAAGAGAAAGGGAGACAAGACAGTGCCCTGTGGAGCCCCAGTGCTGCTGATTACTCTGTCGGACACACAGTGTTGCATTATAATGAATTGAGGATTTTTTAGGGGCTTTCCACGGACAAATCATTCAATTTCACATCTTGATGAAGCCTGTTTTATGTTGTTTAATTAAATTCCTTACTGCGGCAAGCAAGATATTTATGAATGATTTTACCATTAATGGGGCAGATGGGGCCCCTAGGAGAAGGAAAACTCTGATCTCAAACCTCCACTGATTTGTGGCTATACCCACTCATGCAGAAGGCTTTGGGAGTAAACCCTGTGGGTGGGAAAAATCCAGAGCTGGAGTCCCTAAGGCAATCCGGCATTGAGTTCAATGCTGACAGGCAACTCCTGCAATGCTGTTGGTAACCGACTGTATCGGCCTCTTCCATTCCTTTGGGTTCCTCAGTCGCATGGAGAAGCGGAGCTTGCTACAAAGGCAACAGCTTGCTCTCCATATCGTACTGACCAGGCTTGCATGTCTAGGCAGCTAGAACACAACATCCATGCTCAACTCTGACCGACGGAGGCCCTCACTCACACTGATAATGTTATATCTGAGGTAATCTTCAAACAATAATGGAGAATTTTTGTAACATCTGTAAATGTGAATCTTTACATCAGAAGTATAGCAAAAATGTCCACAATGGAAATGGAATTAAGTCACACATATGTAAATAAGTATCTTAAGATTATAATTAATGCAGATTGATGGAAGTGTGGGAGCAGCTTTGGTCTTCTTGAAGCTATACTGTACCTAACCTGGCAGCATTTGGTACGGAAAAGGAAAGGCAAGCTTTAAAAATAAATTTACTTTCTATTAAATTAACATTATGAACTCGACTCTCACAAGAGTATAGATTTAATAATTTCACTCTGGGTAACGATTACAGAAATATCTTTACATTTTTCTGTGTATCATCAGGAGCACCACAAATACAATGTGAATTTCAATAATCTCTTCCTAGTTTATGTTGAGCCGTAAAATATAAAGGCCACTTTCTAATGGTGCTGAGTGATTAAAGTCTCTTTTGCACTGGAGCTCCATTTCAGCTGTGCACAATGGGGAGCACTAACTAATAAATGTTTTCCCTGTTGGGAGCTCCAGTACTCTGTGACATTAATGTTTGTGAAAGTGCTTCAGTTTCCTCTCAGATGCAACCAGTACCTTCATTAATCAATGTTGTACACACGTTGCTCCCTTACAGAAAGGGCATTGCATTGTTGGTGTGACTTGGCATTCTGCAAGTCTTCTTTCATCTTCTCAAATGAGGATTAACAGATCTATTAATGTGCAGTAGATGGCAAATTGCAGCACATGGTTCCATCATGAGTTACATGCCAGGAATTCATTCCAGGGTAAACATCTATACACCCCTCTGTTGAAATTTCTTCTGCAGGTGAAAAATTATTCTTGAAATAATAGCCTAATCAAAAATGGAAGACCTATTCCTATTTGATATTTTGAATATATGTAAATAGAATTCTCTGGCAGCATACCATATTTAGAATACGTACAGTTCTAGTGATACCACATTTGATTTTTGTGGAAGGCTATATTTATTCTTCTGCATGGCATGTAAAATGTGACGGTTGTGTGACTTTCAAGTTATGAATGATGTGCTTTCTGATACAGAAATAAGTAAAAAGCAGTTTTAACAGAAGGTATTCATGGACTGCAACAAAATAATACTTCAATCCAATGTCATGCCTGTTAAAGCAGGAATTAGAATGAAAACCCTTTAGAACACATTGGTATGGGAGGATGCTGACTCTCAGCATTGGCTGTGTTCCTACAGAAGCTTTCAAAGGTTTTTTTGTGAGTAGTATGATGATGAATATCAAGGAAAGGCTCAGTATTGAAACACTTTTAATTTGAATCGACTGAACTTTTTTTTTGTTGCTTTTTTGATGGTGCTTTGCTAAGCTAGTACACTGAAGGTTCCAGCTCCATCACCTTAATTCGTCTCCCTTCATTTGCTTGTAGTACATGGGAAATTCATAATATCATGTATTCCACAGTATACATTATTCCTGAATGTATTTTACATACATTGGTGAAGGAAGGGCAAACGTCAGAAGCCAAATCATGCAAAGTCACTTTAATTATAAAGGAATTTGTGATTCGAGCCCTAACCACACCACCTCCCACTCTGCCCCTCAGCAAAATGAGCACTTAGGAGATATTCCTTAAAAGTTTAACTGTGATCATATCTAAAGGTGGAATTTGCCACTGGTATTGAAATCCATTATTCAGTTTGAAGAGTTAGTCTTGGGCTGTCCTTGAAGTGACATATAGTGACAGTGTGTTCAGTACTTCTTCAAAACTTGACTAATAAGTGAAGTCTTCAGTGACCAGGTGGGTAATTTACTCTTCTGCCCTACACATCACAGCAAAAGCTTAGACTTAATTGCTATTTAACAGGGGGAAACCTCTCAAGTAATTTCATTTCTTTGTTTCAAGCTTTATGTAGCATCTGAAAAAGCAACAAAGAGTCGGGGAAACTCGGAATGAAAGCAACGGTGGCAAACTGTAACATTGTACCAGCGGGCTGTTTGTTTTGTTTTGTTGGTCTCCCCTCGCTGTGGAAGGGGTGACACCAATCTGTCTCTTGACAGTGAGTGAGTGTGTGAGAGAGACAGTGCGAGAGAGAGAGATAGATCTCTCTCTCTCGAATTGTTGGGTGAACAATAGTTTGATATTGCTTGTGTGATGGGTAGTGGGTGCTTATGGTCCGTGCTGAAATGGAGTGGGGGGAAGGGAAGAGGGGAGGGTTGATGCTTTGCTGCTGCTAATGTGTGGGAGGGGGCAGAAGGGGGCTTTGGGGTTCTAACATTTCTCTGTCATTCATTCTTTGGGGTTTTCTGTTTTTGTGGATGTCTGTGAAAAGCAAGAATTTCAGGTTATATGTTGTATACATTAAATGGGACCATTGAATCATTGAAGGCACCTTTAACCTTTTAAGAACATTGCAAACACTGGTGGCTGCAATATGCTAACCCTTGCGTTGGAGTTATTCCAGTAGTATTTGTGCTGTGCATCTGATAACTTGTTTCTATCTGATGTGCAGATACCTTCTAATCTTGTACATCAGTGCAGGCGTTAAAGTGTTAGTACTGAACTTTACTGAGTTGTCATTGTAAATATCCAATGAAACTGGGTGCATGTAGATACTGCATTGGATGTATAAAAGCCTGGAATAGCAACATATATATCATTCATTTGTATTCCCATATTAAAACAAGATGCCTTTCCGTGGATGTGGCGGTTATTTTGAGCGATGCTGTGCAGAGAAGCAAGATCGTTGCTTATGCTTGTTCTTATGGAAGAGCGCATTTCTGTGTTCTCAGTTGTGTCACCTGAAACTCACAGTACAAAGTGGAACATGCTAGTATTTGAAACGTGAAACAGCATTCCTAAAATATGTGCTGAGAAATTTAAACATGTTTATGGACAGCTGTAGTGTTCTACACTACCAGCAAATATTTCAGAGCCAAATCAATGAATAAAAATATTCTTTCTATATTTCAGACTTACTTTCTTCTTCTCTCTCCCACGATGCATGTAAAAGTCAAGCAAATGATTTGTTTTCAACCTGTTATTAGAGAGTTTGTGGATAAATTACCTCTTGGTAAAGGTAAATGAATGGAAAGGGAATGGATAGACATGTGAAGAGCTACAGGGAAATACGGAAGGGGTTGGAATGAGATTGTTGGGAGTGTTCACAATGATCGGCTATGCAGCTTCCTTCATAATAAGTTAGTGGGGTATGCAACGTTAATTAAAACTGCATTTTCAACAATAAATTGGACAGCTTATGGGAAATATATTGTTCGAGCAAGAAGGGAAGCCCATCTGGGAGTAATTGGTCACTGGCTGCTGGAGAAAACTTCTATTAAATTAATTTAGTTTAAATGTTTTAAGCACATCTAAATGTGTCGCTGCATATGTACCTGCCTGCATTATTAAAAAAAAATAACAGTACTAATTTTCGACAAGTCCAAAGTGATTTTTGAATGTCTGTGAATGAGGCAGCGTTGATAGCCTTGGGGCAGGCCTTCTTTTAGCTTTCAAAGCCATTCTGCAAGAGCAGTTGTCTGCTTTGCTGAGGCAGCTCTTCTGCTGCTCTCGCTGTTGCAAAGTGCAAGGACTTGGACTCCCTGTAGATGTCTGTGCCTTTGGCCAAACCAGATGACGCAGCGTAGCTCTGCACCAGGAGTGCGGCGGTCTTGAGGCAGTCAAAGTTCTCAGTGGTCTTTGTTAAAAATAAGAGCAAGCTTCCTTCCCTGTTACACCTCTGAGGGCCTTAGAGCCTACCAAAATAAGGCACACAAAATGCTGGAGAAACTCAGCAGGTCAAGCGGCATCTAAGGAGTGGAATGAAGAGTCAGCGCTTCAGTCCGAGACACTTCATCAGGACTGGAAGGGAGTGGGAAGAAGACAAAATAAGAAGATTGGGGTGGGGAAGAGTGCAAGCTGGAAAGGTGATAGGTGAAGTCAGATGAGTGGAGGAGGAGGATGAAGTGAGAAGTTGGAAGGTGATAGGTGGAAAAGGTAAAGGGCTAAAGAAGAAGGAATCTGATAGGAGAGGGGAAAGAACCATGGGAGAAGGGGCGAAGGAGGTGATAGGCAGGTGAAGAGAAGTGAAAAGGGAGGAGCCAGAGTGGAGAAGGGAGGGGTATAAAATTACTGCAAGTTAAAGAAATTGTTGTTCATACGATCAGGTTGGAGGTTACCTATATGGAATATAAGGTTTTGCTCCTCCAACCCAAAAGGAAATGCATGTGCTTAAAACATATAAACTAAATTAATTTAGCGAAACCTTTCTCCAGCAGAGGAAATCTTCTCCATTTCCCAGACATCTTCCCTCACCCCATCTTCCCGCTGTCTTAACAAGGATGGACAAGAGAAAATCAGCAGATGCTGGAAATCCAGGGCTGGAGTTTCTTTCATCCTCACCCACCACCGTATCAGCCTTCGCATCTAGCAAATCATTCTCTGCAAATTCCGCCGTTTTTAATGGGACCCGACCGCCAAACACATCTTTACCTCACCCTCCCCCCCCTTTCCCCTTTCCACAGGGATTGCACCTTCCATGATTAGCTTGTCCATTTTTCCCTCCACACTAATCTCCCTCCTGGCACTTATACCTGCAAGCAGGAAAGTGGTACACTCACCTATTCATGTCCTCCCTCACCTCCATTCAGAGCCCCAAACCAAATCTGTTTGGGTTGTGTACTGTATCTGGTGCTCCTGATGCAGGCTCCTTTACACTGGTGAAATCCGACATACATCTGGGGACCACTTTGTCGAGCAACTTAGCTCCATTCACAACAAGCAGGATTTTCAGTTAGCCAATCATTTAAATTCCAATCCCGTTCCCATTCCGCCAAGTTGGTCCATGGCCTGCTGTGCTGCCACAATGTGGCCACTCTCGGACTGGAGAAACAATAAACAATAGCTCATATTGTGTCTATAGTCTCCAACCCGATGGCATGGACATTGATTAGATTAGATTAGATTATGACACGCAATCCTCTTTTATTGTCATTTAGTAATGTATGCATTAAGAAATGATACAACGTTTCTCCAGAAACACGACAAACCGACTGAAAAACTGACAAAAACCACATAATTATAACATATAGTTACAACAGTGCAAAGCAATACAGTAATTTGATAAAGAACAGACCATGGGCACGGTAAGAAGTCTCAAAGTCTCTCGAAAGTCCCATCATCTCACGCAGATGGTGAACCTTCAGCCCCACAAGCTGGCTGATGCAGCATCCTGGAAGCATCTGACCACAGTCCGACTCCGAGTCCGTCCGAAAACTCCGAGCCTCTAACCAGCTCCCCAACACCGAGCACTGAGCACTACCTCTGCTGGGCGCTTCAACCCCGGCAACAGGCAATTGGCAAAGCCGAGGACTTGGGGCCTTCCCCTCCAGAGATTCTCGATCGCACAGTAGCAGCGGCAGCGAAGCATGCATTTCAGAAGTTACTCCAGGTGTTCCTCCATGCTTCTCACGGCTGTCTCCATCAAATCAGGATTGTGCACAGCATCCTACTTCACAGATACGATATCATTTGGAACGGCTGCGTGAACTACGTCACACCACCATCTTCTCCTCCCTCCTGTCACTTAATTAGATTTTTCTAACTTCTGATAATTTTCCTCTCCCCCTTCCCCTTCATCCATTCCCCATTCTGGCTCCCCTTTTGTCTCTTCTCCTCATCTGGTAGCATCTCTCCTTGGCACCCCTCCACCTTTCTTTTCTCCCATGGTCCACTTTCCTCTCCAATCAGATTCCTTTTCAGCCCTTTACCCTTTCCACCCATCAGCTCCCAGCTGCTCACTTCATACCTTCTCCTGCTCCCACCTGGTTTCACCTATCCCCTCTAGTTTATCCTCCTTCCCACCTCCCCCCCACCCCATCTTCTTATTCTGGCTTTTCCCCCTTCCTTTCCAGTCCTGATTAAATCAAATCTAATCTAATTGTCATTCAAACCCATACATTGATGCACAGCTGAACGTGACAACATTCCTCTGGGGCCAAGGCGCAAAACATTCAAAATAACAAGCAAACATTCAAAAATAGCAAGTAATGTAATTCAAAATAGCAAGCAAAGAAGCATATTCACTCAGGGGAAAAAAAAACCTATATATAGCCCAAGACCCTGACCAATGTACAGTCACACGCACTCCAGCCTGTCATTCTACTGCTCAAACACAGGAGGGCAGCACTGAGGGGAGAGGCCAGGCTCCAGCTGAGCTCAGACGCCACCCTGTAAGTGCTTCCGCGTTTCTCACCTGGCCTGTGGCAGCAGGTAGGCCAGAGGCTTAAGGCCTAGTCCTTGCTACAGTCAAGGCTACACAGCATTCATGTCGCCACTCCCCCCACCAGACATGGGTAACAGGCCTGCGGCGACTTAAATGATCACTGTCTAACAGAGTCTTGCAATCGTAAGTGAAGTGTCCGAGACAACCTTCCACGGTTATACTGCACCAACTTCAATGCTTCCAAGTAGTGGGCAGCAACTCAGCTTTTGGCCTGAAACATCCATTGTTTATTTGTTTCCATATGCCTGACCTGCTGAGTTCCTCCAGTATCTTGTGTGTGTTTCTTTTGATTTCTAGCATCTGCAGAATCTTTTGTGCTTAGAACCTACCAAAATGCTTTATTTTAAAAAGCAATACATTTTTTTGGACTACCTTGGGTGGTCACTGCAGCTGGTTTGTTAGTTGTCGTATTCTGGTTTAAAGTTACAATTCTGTAACATTGTCCACCTGGAAGTGTCAAAATGTGGAACTGGAATAGGAATATAACAAAAGTCTGAATAAATAGTTAATCATCTACCATTATTAGTGTTTGCGCACTAACCTTAGTGCGCATGCGCCAGTCGTGCGTGCAGCCTGGTACAGCCGTTCCAATCTATTCTTACTTTCTTCTTCTTACTTTTTAATTTACGTTATTTTTTGTATTTTTTTTTCTCTCACGGTAACACGTTGAAGCTGCACCCTCTCTAACATGCTGGTAGAGAGAGTTTTATTTGGGTTTTCTTTAGCGCTGGAAATGGTTACATCCCGACATGCGGGACAGAAGCGAGGTCGCATTGTGTATTCCACGGACCAGCAAATATCGGCCGGTTTAGCGAGCAGAGCGGCGGACACCCCTGCTGAAATCCGGAGGAAAACACACAGAGGATGCAGAGGGGGATCACAAAGCCGAGGAAAGAGGACTGGGTCGAGACAACAGAGACTTGTGGAGAAGAGGAGTTTGGTGGGTAATACCGTTCCGGCTGACCGGAAGTGCACTGAGAGCGGTAAGCGTAAAGGAGTTGGGTACTTACCGATCTGGTTAAAAAGAATGGTGCAATCCGGGGCATATTATGATCGAGGAACATGTTTGCAGATCAGATATTGAACTTCTTACTGTTGGACTTTGGCCACATTCCACCGTGATACAACACTTGGCAGCACGGGAGGTCGTTCCTGCCTGTGGCCATCGAACGTGCAGCTCCTCCCGTGGAGGGTCAGACACCCTGAGCCAATAGACTGGTCCTGGACTTATTTTCCATCTGGCATAGTTTTCATTTTGTTGTTTGATTGTTGGGGGGTTTTATATTGCTATATTTACGCTCTATTCTTGGTTGGTGTGGCTGTAATGAAACCAAATTTCCCTCGGGATTAATAAAGTATATCTATCTATTATTATTCTTCAATAATTTAAATTATTCAATAGCATAATATCTTAAATGGCAACAGCTTCAGCATGTTGTTTCACATAGTTTTGATTATTGACAAAATGTGGTAAAATATTTTCTGCATCCTCATATAACTATGGTGAAAATCAATGGTAGCAGCTAAAAGGAAGGAAGGAAGTGTTAACCAGACCTGTTGATGCCGATTTGATGATCAGGAATGGAAAATGAATACAGTGCATTCCGGTTAGTTGAGACACATTGGGACCTGTACATTCTGACCCAATTAAGTAGCTGCCCCAGTTAGCTGAAGTTTCATGGTTAGAGTTAAAAAGGTATGAGACAGACAAACTACTGCTTAACTGGGTAACACATGCATTTATCTGAAATACAGAACAAATTAGAACACTTTCAATACTACTACAGTACTATAAAACTGTGTATTAGTTCCTAATTGTTATCGATGGAGGAATTCATCCAGTGTATGCTGCTGTTTTTTTAATTGAGTGAAAGTGAACAAAATCAGCACAGACATCTAGGGCAGATAACAAACTGCCTTCGTACAATGCTGTCAATGACTGCATCCTCCGAATCTTCATTTTCATTGTAACATTCAAGATGATTGTCAGCACCTTCAAATTTTTTGCTGTTCCTAACTTGTTGAAGTAATGAAATTATTTCAATTTTACTGCTGGCCGTTTCTGGCATCTCCAAGCCTGAATGCTTGAAACCACGGTGAGCAAACAGTTCTGAATTATCTTACTGTTTATTTCTCGCCAACTATCAGTGAGAAAAATCACTGAGTTTTGAACACAAACACATGGTAGCAATGCTATTTAAAAACTGGTGTGTTGTCTAATAGCCACACAAGTTCATGCATCTGGCCTTAGTTAGAAACTGTTCAGCAGCAGTCTTTCAACCCAGTTAAATAGCATAGTATCCCAAATAAATGAAGGGAATCCCAGCTATTTTCCCAATTAGTTTTTGTTCTTTCAGAGTGAAATAAGCAGCTGTCCCAATTAACCAATGCCCCAATTAAATAAAACGCAGTGTAATTGGGATTATTCAAGAAGCCATAGACTGCTATCCCCGAGAAAGAAAGCAACTCAAGACTTTGCAATACTAATTATGTTTAAATGAAATAAATTTACTTTTTAAATTTCTTATTAAAGTCAACTGAAATTCAAAGTTCAAAGTTTGTTATCAAAGTACATATATGTTACTATATACTACTTTCAGATTAATTTTCTTGCAGGCATTTACAGGGAAAAAAGAAAAATATAAAATAGGATTTACAAAAAAAATACATAAACAAAGACTGAAAAAAAACAGCATGCAAAAGAACATAAACTGCAAATAAAAAAAAGAATAGTACAAACACGAATTGTAAAGAGTCCTTAAAGGTGAGTCTGTAGGTTGTGGAATCAGTTCAGAGTAGTGGTGAGTGAAGTTATCCTCACCAGTTTAGGAGACTGATGGTTGTAGGATAATAACTGTTCCTGAACCTGGTGGTGTGGGACCTAAGGCTTCTGTACCTCCTGACCAATACTAGTAGTGAGAAGGTGTCTTGGCCTGGATGGTGAGGTTTTGATGACGGATGCTCCTTCTGTGGCAGTAGTCCGCGTACATGCACACAGTGGTGGGAAGGGCATTAGCTGTGATGGTCTGGTCTCTATTCACCACTTCCTACAACCTCTTTCCATTCCTGGGAATTGATATTTCCATACCAGGCTGTGATGCATCCAGTTAGGATACTCCCTACCACGCATCTGCAAAAGTTTGTCAAGGTTTTAGGTGACATGCCAAATCTACACAAACTCCTAAGAAAGTAGAGGTTGAGTTGTACATACTGTGTGATGACATTTAAGTGCTAGTCCCCGGATAGGTCCTGTGACACGTTAACATTAAGGAATTTAAAACTACTCACCCTCTCCATCTCCGTTCCCCTAATGAAATATTCAGAACATTTTAAAATAATGATAATAAGTAAACACAATATTTAAAAAATAAACTTTTCTTTCTTCCCCACAACCCTACAAACCCCCCTGACAACATTGGACTCTCAGATCCTGCACTTGATCTAAAATGAGGTTACCTCAGCAAGAATAAGCCCCAGCACAGGATTCTGCCATGGACTCCATCAATGGAACATACCAAGAGATACCATCTCAGCTATATCTGGGAAAGCTTATGGCTTACATTCAGAAACACTGGCATTTATGAGGAATAGTGCAAGCTGAATGTTTCTTTTGCTAGCTTTACTATCCACTTCTTCCTTAACAATGGTTAGAACACAGAACATAGAAATCTACAGCACATTACAGGCCCTTCAGCCCACAATGTTGTGTCGACCATGTAACCTACTCTAGAAACTGCTTAGGGTTACCCTACAGCATAGCCCTCTTTTTTTCTAAGCTCCATGTACCTATGTAAGATTCTCTTAAAAGACCCTATTATACCCTCCTCTACCACTGTCACTGGCAGTGCATTCCATGTACCCACCGCTCTCTGTGTGGAAAAAGTTACCCCTGACATTCCTTCTGTATCTACTTCCAAGCACCTTAAAACTATGACCCCTCATGTTAGCCATTTCAGACCTGGGAAAAAGCCTCTGGCTATCCACATGACCAATGCCTCTCATCATCTGGTTGCAGGGTGAATTGCAGTCATTCCCAAATTGCTTCCTGCTCATAAGACCTGGACCAAAAACTGAACTGACAGACCAATGGATTTTCCCTTTACTGATGACAAAGATGCACAACAGAGTCATATTCCCTGTAGCACCACAGTGGATGAGGTGAACGGGTAGAAAAGGCATCCAGCCAGATTCCATGATACTATATTCAGCTTAGTAGCTCTTTACTTTAATATGGTCTGAGCCTTGAGCAGCCAGCAGCATCAATTAAATGCTAGCTATTTATGTGAGGACAGGCAGAAAATAAATGCATATGTACTCAATCCATGGAAGCAGCAATGCCACATTTTAAAACCTTGCAGTAAATAAAATCATCCATTTCAATGAATTAGTGAGAGAAACAAGAAATTCAAAAGAAATGCCCACAGCAGCTGGGATCAAAGATGCTGAGAAGAAAGCAACACACACACATAATGCTGGAGGAACTCAGCAGGTCAGACAGCATCTATGGAAAAGAGTAAACCGTCGCTGTTTCAGGCCGAGACCCTTCATCAGGACTGGAATAAAAAAGAATGAGAAGTTAGAGCAAGAAGGTGGAGGGAGGGGAGAAAAGTACAAAGTATGAGATAGTTGAAACTGGGAGGGGGGAGGTGTGAAGTATAGAGCTGTGAAGTTGATAGGTGAAAGAGATAAAGGGCTGGAGATGGGGAATCTGATAGGAGAGGGTAGAAGACCATGGAAGAAAAGGAAGAGGGAGGAGCCCCAGAGGGAGATGATGGGCAGGCAAGGAGATAAGGTGAAGAGGGAGGCAATTACCGGAAGTTCGAGAAATCGATGTTCATGCCATCAGGTTGGAGGCTACCCAGACGGAATATAAAGTGTTGTTCCTCCAACCTGACTGTGTCCTCATCGTGGCAGTAGAGGAGGCCGTGGACTAACATGTCGGAATGGGAATAGGAAGTAAAATTGAAATGGGTGGCCACCAGGATATCCTGCTTATTCTGGCAGACAGGTGCTCAGTGAGGCGGTCTCCCAGTCTACGTCGACTCTCACCAATACGCAGGCCACCAGACCGGGAGCACCAGATACAGTAGATGATCCAACAGACTCGCAAGTGAAATGTTGCCTCACCTGGCAGTATGTTTGGGACCCTGAATGGTTGTGAGGGAGGAGGGGCAGGGGCAGATATGGCACTTGTTCTGCTTGCAGGAGTAAGTACCAAGAGGGAGATCAGTAGGGAGGGACAAGTGGAGAAAGAAGTCGCTTAGAGAACAATCCCTGCAGAAAGTGGTAAGTGGGGGGAGGGGAGGAAAAGCTGTGTGCTTGGTGGTGGGATCCCATTGGAGATGGCGGAAGTTACAGAGGCTGGTGAGATGGTAGGTGAGGACAAGAGGAACCCTATCCCTGGTGGGGTGGCGGGAGGTTGGGGTAAGGGCAGTCGTGTGTGAAATGGAAGAGATGTGGGTGAGGGCAGCGTTAAAGGTGGAGGAACGAAAGCCCCTTTCTTTGAAGATGAAAGGTCGTTTCAAAGGCTGTGAAGAAAAGCCGCCTCAAAGCAAAAGACAACTTATAATTCAACCGGACATTCAAAATAAAATTCGACCCAAGTATGAGCACGGTTGAGAATATGGCTATGTGTCTAAATGTCTCTTGGGTGACAGACTATCAAAGACAAGCAGCTACTGTACTTTGTGATAATGTATTGACACCTTACGTAGAAATAGAACTTGTTGTAAAAACTGGGAATTGAACAGAGTAGTTAAGGACTTGATTTGCTCCTAGCAAAATTTTCAGATGAATGGATAAATAGGGAGAGATATTTTTGATAAACGTGATGGCTGAGGTTGTGAAATGAATACTCCTGAACAGGATGTTTTAAAAATATACAAAACTTGAAAAGAAAGTAATTATAATTGATTAACAAACGAAAATCTAACTGCTATGTAGAGTTAATTTCCCACAAGAGTTTAGGAAGCATCATAGTCATAGTCATAGTCATACTTTATTGATCCCAGGGGTAAATTGGTCTTCATTACAGTTGCACCATAAATAATAAATAGTGATAGAACCATAAATAGTTAAAAAGTAATATGTAAATTATGCCAGTAAATTATGAAATAAGTCCAGGACCAGCCTATCGGTACAGGGTGTCTGACCCTCCAAGGGAGGAGTTGTAAAGTTTGATGGCCACAGGCAGGGATGACTTCCTATGACGCTCTGTGCTGCATCTTGGAGGAATGAGTCTCTGGCTGAATGTACTCCTGTGCCCACCCAGTACATTATGTAGTGGATGGGAGACATTGATCAAGATGGCATGCAACTTAGACAGCATCTTCTTTTCAGACACCACCGTAAGAGAGTCCAGTTCCATCCCCACAACATCACTGGCCTTACGAATAAGTTTGTTGATTCTGTTGTTGTCTGCTACCCTCAGCCTGCTGCCCCAGCACACAACAGCAAACATGTTAGCACTGGCCACCACAGACTCGTAGAACATCCTCAGCATCGTCCGGCAGATGTTAAAGGACCTCAGTCTCCTCAGGAAACTGACCCTTCTTGTAGACAGCCTCAGTGTTTTTTGACCAGTCCAGTTTATTGTCAATTCGTATCCCCAGGTGTCTGTAATCCTCCACCATGTCCACACTGACCCCCTGGATGGAAACAGGGGTCACCAGTACCTTAGCTCTCCTCAGGTCTGCCACCAGCTCCTTAGTCTTTTTCACGTTAAGCTGCAGATAATTCTGCTCACACCATCTAACAAAGTTTCCTACAGTAGCCTGTACTCAACCTCATCTCCCTTGCTGATGCATCCAACTATGGCAGAGTCATCCGAAAACTTCTGAAGATGACAAGGCTCTGTGCATAAAGGGAGATGAGAGAATACAAGGGACGATAAATGTGCTAGAAGACATAGTTCATTGATCCCTTGACAGTAGGTACAACAATAATTATGTGAAACTTTAATCTAGAATAATCAAACCGGCAAATGTATTTTAGAGGACCTTGCAACATATTGTAGAACCAACCAGGGATCAGTGTTACTGACCTGATACAGTAAATCTATTTCTCTCTCCATCGTTTATGCATATCTCATTAAACACTTAGTTCATTTACTTTTTTTAATTTTAGATTTAGAGTGCCTGAAGTGTTTTGTTTTTAAATATTTATTAATATTGCCGTATAATAACGCAAGGTTAACTTGTAATTGTTCAGTAATTGTTTCACACGGGAAATGTACTTATATCAATTGTTATCTTGAGTTCAATTAATGTACTTCTGTTTCACAATTAAAACTTAAAGTCAGTTATACAGGTGTGAGGGTGAATTGCTAAAGTAGACTGGGAAATTAAATTGAAATGTATGTCAAAGACAAATAATGGTAGCATTTAATGAATTATCTTCTAATTCTCAAAGTGTGCGTTCCACTGAGAAATAAAATCTTCATTTAAAAATTTTCTGAGCACGTCTAGCCAGCTAGTTAAAGATTCTGTTAGATTGAAGGATTGGAGTGCTTCAGAGGAACCAGCAAGTATTCTCTAAAATCTTGAGAAGAAGGAAAGAAATAGACGATGAGCAAAGAAATTGCAAGAAACTTGAGACCAAATTGTAAGTACTTATAGAAATACATAAAATGTAAGTGTAACAAAATTATATCTTGTTCCTTGGAGGCAGAGAATGGAGAAATAATATGTAGAGATAAGAAAATGACCAAGATATTAAATATTTTGTAAGTCTTTTCACAGTTGATGACTCAAACCTGTAATAAGTAGTGGAGAAACAAGTGTCAAATAAAACTCTGTGAATGTAAAAGGAATATTAATAATATGAGAAAGGGATAGGGAAGATAATGGCCCTTTAAAGGCCCTCTTCTTGTTGCTACCTCCTGGAGTAGATTTTCCCTCTGCTTCTTTAGTTCCTGAGAAACAATCCCCAGGCTGCTAATTGCTTTGTCAGAATCAGAATCAAGTTTAATATCACTGGCATATCTCATGAAATTTATTAACTTAGCAGCAGCAGTACAATGCAATACATGATAAACATAGAAATATAATAATAAATTAAATACATTTGTCAATTGTAATTGACATTCTCCAGCTCTGATGATATTGTGGAAAATCTATTCTGTACCCACCCTAATACAATTTTCCTGTTGTGGTCAACTCAGACGAGCCATAATTCTTGAACTGTGCCCTAACTTGCATTTTATATAATTCCCGTATGAGCACCCTGCCGTTTTCTATCCCTTATGCAAGAAATATTGTCATTTCGTTTTTCCTAAACATCAGTGATTTACTATCTTCAGTGACCTGTGGATATGCATTGTAAGATCCCACGCTTACTCTACACTTCTCCATATCCTCTTCTTACCTTGTTTACTCCCTGAATTATGATTGTCATTTCATACTCAGTTCATATAATTAAATCATTGATCTTTTCAACCACTCTCACCAGCTTGGGATAACTCTCAAACTAAATGTTCATTCTTCCTTCATGCAATTGGTTCTGCATGAGCTATTTTCCGTCCAACAGAAACATTAGCAAATCTACAGAACTTAGAAAACAACTGCCAATGATCTACAATTGCTGAAATGATTTCTTAAAATTCTAGGAAACAGGCAATGGAGTGCAGGATTTTCTAGCTTTGAATTGGAATCAGAATCAGCTTTAATATTACTGGCATATGTCATGAAACTTGTTGTTTTGCAGCAGCAATACATTGCAATACATAACAATAACATCTATAAATCACAGTAAGTATACACAGTGGACTCTGATTAATTGGTTAATTAGGCAGTTGCTTATTTGGGACAACTCTTAAAGAACAAAAACTAATTAAGAAAACTGCTGGGGTTCCCATCGTTTATTTGGGACGCTATGTTGCTTAATTTGGGCAGGAGACTGTTGGTGAACAGGTTCTAACTAGCGTCATTCGCGAGCACTTGTGCGGCTGTTAGATGTTACGTTGAGCTCAGAGCGACCAGATTTAAAATAGCATCAGTTGCTTGTGTTTGTGTTCAGAAAGCAGGGATGTTTTGTCACTGATAGTTGACGAGAAATAAACAGTAAGATAATTCAGAACTGTTTTGCTCACTGCGGTTTCAAGCGTTCAGGCTTGGAGATGCCAGAAGTGGCCTGGAGTGAAAACGAACTAATTTCACTATTCGACAAGTTAGGAACTACAAAGAATTTGAAGGTATTGACAATCATCTTAAATGTTACAAATGAAAATAAAGATTTGGAGGATGCAATCGTTGATAGCATTGTATGAAGGCAGGCCATTATCTGGTGTCTGTGCTGATATTGTTCATTGCGAACACTAGATGGATTCCTCCATTGATAACTATTAAGAACTAATGCACAGTTTTATAGTACTGTTGCACTGTTGGTAGTGTTCTAATTTGTTCTGTATTTCCTTCAAATGCATAATTTGTTACCCAGTTTGTCTTTTTTATACCTATTTAACTTTTTCCATGAAACTTCAACTAATTGGGGAAGCTATTTATTTGGGGCAAAATGTACAGGTTCTGCTGTGCCTCAATTCACTAAATTCACTGTATATAAAAAATGAACAAAGTATGTAGTGCAGAAAGATAGGAGAAAAATATTGAGGTAATGTTGGTGGATGCATTGTCCATTTAGAAATCTGATAGTGGAGAGGACGGGGTGTTCTTGAAACATTGAGTGTGTGTCTTCAGGCTCCTGTACCTCCTCCCTGCAATGAGAAGAGGGCATGTCCTGGGCGATGGTGGTCCTTAATGATGGATGCTGCATTTTAGAGGCATCATCTTTTGAAGGTAACCTGGATGCTGGGGAGGCTAGTGTCCATGGTGGAAATGGCTGAGTTTACAACTTTCTGCAGCTTTTTCCGATCCGGTAGAGCGCCGCCCTACATACCAGATGGTGATGCAACCAGTGAGAATGCTCTCCACGGTGCATCTGTAAAAATTTGCAAGTGTCTTTGGCGATGCACCAATACTCCTCAAACCCCTAATGGAGTGTAGCCGGTAGTCTACATTACTGAGCAAGATGAAAGGACTAAATGGAATGGTTACAAGTTCATGAACAGTATTGGATCATAAAGCATGCAGTGACAATGGAAGATGTCTGCAGTTTGCATTATCGAGTGACAGGAAGGTGACAGATGGGAATGTTAGTTGTATTTATTTAAGTGGCAAGCAAACAAAACATTACTTTTCCAAATTATTGCACATAGGTGTATGGTGTAATATAGGTGTTTTTGTTCACAAGCACAGGAAGATAATTTGCAGGTATAGCAAGCAGTTAGGCTTTAATGTTAAAAGTGAGGAAATTGCTGACATTGTATAGAACCGTGTTAAGTCCATACTTGGAGCATCATACGGAAATGTGATCTGCATACTTATCTTGGAGGTGATTCATGTGATGCAGGATTGGCAATTCACCTGTGAAATAAGTTAGAATAGAGTTTCCACAGTTACTGGAGTTTAGAAGAATGAATGATAATCTCATTTAAATCTGGACATGTCTTAGAATATAAAAGCAAAGATATAATATTGAGGGTTTATAAAGCATTGGTGAGGCCTTACTTGGAGTATTGTGAGCAGTTTTGGGCCCTTTATCTTAGAAAGGATGTGCTGACACCAGAGAGGGTTCAAAGGAGGTTCACGAAAATGATTCCAGGATTGAACAGCTTGTCATATGATGAGCGTTTGATGGCTCTGGGCCTGTTTTCACTAGAATTCGGAAGAAGAGGGGTGACCTGATTGAAACCTATCAGATGGTGAAAGGCCTTGATAGAGTGGATGTGGAGAGGATGTTTCCCATGGTGGGAGAGTATAGAACCTGAGGACACATCCTCAGAATTGAGGGGTGTCCTTTTAGAACGGAGATCAGGGGGAATTTCTTTAGCTGGAGAGTGGTGAATCTGTGGAACACGTTGCCACGGGCAGCTGTGGAAGCCAAGTCATCTTTATGTACATTTAAGGTAGAGGATGCTAGATTCTTGACTGGTCAGGGCATGAAGGGATACAGGGAGAAGGCAGGAAATTGAGTCTAAGAGGAAAAGTGGATTAGCCATGATGAAGTGACAGAGCAGACTCTGCTCCTATACCTTATGGTCTTATAGTCTTAATTGTTTTATAGGACGGACTCACCTATAGCAGATAAGTGCATGATCTCAGAATACCTTGGACTCTACAAGGAAGAACATCTATATTCAGAGGATATTCAGCTGTTAAATATATTAAAGACTGAGAAAGATAAACGTTGCACTATTAAAGAAACCAATATGCATAGATTTCAGTCCCAATCCTATTACATGGTGATACTGTATAGCTCAAGGCTTTTTACTGCTGCTTATATTCTTCATCTTTTCTTTAAATCAGTACAAGACATACAGTAGGGTAGACCGTCACTTTATGAAGCAATTCTGTTTGCCCAAGATGACTAGGAATGATAATATCCTCAGTCAGTTTTTCGTATCTGAAATTAATCAAACCGTAGAAACTAGGATCACATCAGTATAATCTTTTCCTTTGCATTTCGCCTTACACAGCCACAATTAGACCAAAACCCAGAAAATATCACTGTACTACTTCCACAGGCAATGTTTAGTCAAAAACTGCTTGTACCTACATAAGTTACAGAGTTCAGAAACACAAATACTGGTGAGAGCAAGTTAAATATTTGACTGTTGGAATGGGGGGATACTTGGCCAAAGTAACTTTACGATAATAAATATGAAATGTTAGGAAGAATGAGAAGCAGCAATATAAAGACCACATTTCTGCATGGGATAGAAGAATAAAGTGATCAAAGGACACAAAGGGATTGTTTCTTGAAAGTGGTAGGAAAGATTGGGAAAGTAGTTTATAAACTATGGAATCCTGAACTTTATTAATAAAGACAAGAAAATCTGCAGATGCTGGAAATCCAAGCAACACACACAAAATGCTGGAGGAACTCAACAGGCCAGGCACACTATGGAAGAGAGTAAACATTTGGCATTTCAGGCCGAGACCCTTCATCAGGACTGGAAAAAAAAGATGAGAAGTCAGAGCAAGAAGGTGGGGGGGAGGGGAGGAAGAAGTACAAGGTAATGGGTGAAACCAGGAGAAGGGGAGGGGTGAAGTGAAGAGCTGGGAAGTTGATAGCTGAAAGAGGTAAAGGACTGGAGCAGGGGGAATCTGATAGGAAGGGGAGAAGACTATGGAAAAAAGGGAAGGGGGAGGAACCCTAGAGGGAGGTGATGGGCAGGTAAGGAGATGAGGTGAGAGAGGGAAACGGGAATAGAACGGTGAAGGAAGGAGTATTAGCGGACATTTAAGAAATCAGTGTTCTTGCCATCAGGTTGGAGGCTACCCAAACGGTGTTGTTTTTCCAACCTGAGTGTGGCCTTATCGCAGCAGTAGAAGAGGCCATGGACTGACATGTCGGAACTGGAATGGGAAGTAGAATTAAAGTGGGTGGCCACTGGGATATCCCATGTTTTTTCCCCACAGACGAAGTGTAGGTGCTCAGCGAAGTGGTCTCCCAATCTGTGTCGGGTCTCACCAATATACGGGAGGCCACACTGGGAGCAGCGGATAGAGTAGATGATCCCAGCAGACTCACAGGTCAAGCGTCGCCTCACCTGGAAGGACTGCTTAGGGCCCTGAATGGTAATTCTGTATATTAGTGAGACCCGGCATAGACTGGCATTAGGGTGGGTAATGAGGTCTTGCAAAGTGAGTTTAGGGAGTTAGGTGTTAAGTAAAAGGGCAGGAAATCCAGGGCTGTGATCTCAGGATTGCTACCTCTGCAATTGCTACAACCAGATATATAAGTATTCAGATTGACAGGTACTGATTAGGGATAATCAACATGGCTTTGTGCATGATAAGTTGTGTCTAACCAGTCTCACAGAATTTTTCAAGGAAGTTACCAGGAAAGTTGATAAAGGCAAGGCAATGGATGTTGTTTAGCAAGGCCTTTGACAAGGTCCTGCACGGGAGCTTTATCAAGAAGGTTCTTTGCTTGGCATGACTAAGATGAGGTGGTATATTGGATTGAACATTGGCTTTGCAGACAAAGCCAGAGAGTGGTTGTAGATGTTCACCTCTCTGACTGGAGGCCTGTGACTAGTGATGTGCTGCAGAGACTGGTCCTGGGTCCATTGTTGTTTGTCATCTACAGTGTATCAATGATATGGCGATAATGTGATAAACTGGATCAGCAAAATTGCGGAATACACCAAGATTTGGGGGGGGAGGGGTAGTGGACAGCGAGTAAGACTATCAAAGCCTGCTGTGGGATCTGGACCAGCTGAAAAATTGGTCTGAACCAAGGACGATCGAATTTAATGCAGAGAAGTGTGAGATGTTGTACTTTGGGAGGACCAACTAGGTTAGATGTTACACCGTCAGCATTAGGGCACTGAAGAGTGCAGTAGAACAGATGGATCTGGAAATGCAGATCCTTAATTCCTTGAAAGTTGTGACACATGTGGATAGGGTCATAAAGAAAGCTTTTGGCACATTAGCCTTCATAAATCAATGTATTGAGTGTAGGAGTTGGAATGTTATGTTGAAATTGTATAAGATGTTGGTGAGATCTAATTTGGAGTATTGTTTGCCGTTTTGGTCACCGACCTCCAGGAGAGATGTAAATAAGATTGAAGGAGTGCAGATAAAATTTGCAAGGGTGTTGCCAGGATTTGAGGGCCTGAGTTACACGAAAAGGTTAAACAGGTTGGGACTTTATTCCCTAGAACGCAGAAGAATGAGGGGAGATTTGCTAGAGGTATACAAAATTATGAGGGGTATAGATAGGGTAAATGCAAGCAGGTTTTTTCCCCTTTCACTGACTACTACTAGAGGTCATGGGTTAAGGGTAAAAGGTGAAATTAAGGAAGGGGGAAACTCCTTCATTCAGAGGGTGCTGGGAGTGTGGAAGAAGCTGCCAGCAGAAGTGGTGGATGCAGAAATTTGGATAGGTACATGGATGTGAGGGGTATGGAGGGCTGTGGGGGGTTGCGGGGGAATAGGTATATTAATGGCCCAGCACAGACTAAAAGGGCCTGTTCCTGTGTTGTAGTGTTCTGTGACTCTCTGATTCTGACAATTTGCTGGAGGAACTCGGCAGGTCGAGCAGCTTCAGTGCAGGGGTGGAAGAAATTGCTAACATTCAGATCAAAACCCTGCTTCAAGACTGACAGTGTTTTGATCTGAAACCTTTGCAGGACTAGTTAGTAAGTGCTGTTTTGTATATAGTGTTACGTACCCCGTAACTGGGTTGCCAAACCAGCAGAAATGGATCACTCAGTTGGAGTCTGGATTACTAAAACTAAGAAAGTTTTATTAAAGAAACAAGCAACACAGTAATCGAAAGGATAATAAATGCAACAGTTCAGCAATGATAAACACACATGTGCACAGAATTAAGATAACAGGATCAATCAAGCTCTATCGTTGTCTAGGGGTAAATGACCAATTTCAAAGTGACACAAAGTCCAGTTCAATTTAGTTCAGTTCGCAGTAATCGTTGCCATGGCGATGGACAACGTGGGGGGAGGGAGAGAGAGAACGAGAACGACTGATCATTCAAAACGGCTTCCACACACAGACCTGCGATACTGCTCACAAGCAGCTTTCGGGCGAGTCCTTGGTGATGTCACCTGAGGTCACCGACTGTGACCCCTCCTCCAGATGCGGTCGATCCTCTGCAGTGAACCCGGCACCCAAGCGAGGGTGGACACACACCGGGTTCCCGCTGATCGTACCTTTCCACCCTGTGCGTTTATGGCCCGGTACTTCCCACCGACTTGTGAGAGGCGCACCGCTTCCAGGGTCTCGTTACCTTGGTGGGTGTCGTGTGTATCCTGCCTTAGCGAACCTGTCCCTTTTTATCCCCCTGCTGGGGTATTGCCTGTCCATCACTTCAAACAGTTCAGGGTTCAAAGGGGGAGCCGATCTTGACAATACCCAGACTGATGGCTCCTTCATTAACACCTCCAAATGCTGCTTCATTGTTCCTTATCTCTCCCTCCCCTGAGGACAGGTGGCAGACCAACTGCTGATGCCACTGCTGCTAGCCCAGGCCAGCAAACATCTTAATTTATGTGTATTCTCGTCACAGTAGATAGAAGCTGGGTTTGTTCTTGGAACCTCTAAGGTTGTAAAGAGAACCAATAGATATATTTAAAATCATGAAGGGTATAGACAGATACAGTACTTTAGGGGGAGACAATCCCCTTTGGACCAAAGGAGCAGAGATTGAAGGGGAATGGCTAAAGAATCATAAGAGTCAGGGGGTTAATATTAACTTACACAGTGAATGCTTAGGTTTAGAATGTACTGGCACTAATAATACTAGAAGTAGATTCAATTATAAATGTTCAAAAAAGGTAGAGCAGTTCTTTCACACAATGCCAGTATGAACTGGTTTTGGGCCAAATGTCCTGTTTCTATTGCTACAAATATTCTATGAAATATCTTCATTGTAATGTACATTGTAAGCTGCATTCCATTATACATACAGAAAATCTAAAGATATATTTGGAAAAAGTACTTGGGCAAATCTGATAGGGATATAATAGCATTAAAGTTATGGACATACAGTAAAATTTACAAATACATCTGCCATTCTTATAGAAACCTAAATGAACATCTGCATTTCAAGGATAAAATTATCACATGAAATACAGAAACTACATTCTCCCTGAACAGACTATAATTTAGACCATACTGTAAGCATAAGCATCATCTTTGTTGTATTTGATCATCCACCCAGGGAAAGAGATGGGAAGATCTTTTGTTGTCTTGCCTGTATGTATATTCTTGGGCATTCAGTGGAGTCTACAATTCCAAGCCTAATGCCCATCAAACTGAGGTTCAACAAAGCTGGCATTATCCAGCAGCCTCCGAGTAAGATGGTGGCTGATACAATTCATGCACATGCTTTACTGTAAATCAGCAAATGCTAGTTATATGATAGTGCCACACCATTGGCGAAATTGGAGCTAAATTTTACCGTTGGTTCTTACTTAGGGATATATAGTGCATCTGTTATTTTGTAACTGTCAGCAGCTTTAAGCATTGAGTACTGAGAAATAATTCCCCTTGCTTGGCCTTCCAGAGGAAATTCTTCAAAGTTTGAAAATATATCAAGAAGAGCTCAGAACAACAAGTGTAAGAAATAGGTACATGTGTGGAAGCATTCAAGTGAAACATTGAAGTAATTTACTCAAGTCCTATGACTGAAAATATAAATGGCTCCTCCAGCTGTTCAATTCTATGAAATAAGGCAGCTATCAGCACTCACTGATCAAGACCCTAATTTCCCCTGGCTCCAAGATGTCATTATTTCTCTTCAATTCCTTTCCCCGTTCTTATTGTGGGTTTCTTTTTTTTTTGTAATTTATTTTTTATTGAATTTCATCATCAAACAAACATTTCTATAAGATGTATTTCAGGTACTGTACATATATATCATATAATCATATTCGTCACAAATCTCCACATAATATTTATCTGAGGTATACACTTACAGAAAGGAGAGGAAAGAAAGAAGAATCGAAAGAAGAAAAGTATGTACAGAGTAGGGAGTGATCTTTTTTTTTACAACATATTCATTGACTTGTGAGAATAAAATCAGGCCTGTGAGATGTTATGTAGTTAAACCATTTTTTCCAGTCTGAATAAAATTGTTCCAATTTATGATTAACAGATGCTGCTATCTTCTCCATTTTGTAAATGTCCATTGTAATTTCCATCCATACATTTAAAGTTGGGCTCTCCTGTGATAACCATTTCCTGGTAAGGGTCTTTTTACCAGCCACCAACAGTACATTCATTAAATATTTATCTCTTTTCAAATCATTCTTGAGGTTACCCAAAATATATGGTCTTGCTCTCTAAGGGTATTTCACATTTAAAGATGTCTTGTAGGGCATTGTGTATCCCACTCCAATAGTCTCTGATAACGGGGCATTCCCAGAAGATATGATAATGGTTTGCATTTTGATTTCCACAATTTCTCCAGCAAACAGGGGGGTTATGATCATAATGGCATTTCTGAGAGGGTGTAACAAAATATCTTACCAAGTTTTTCCACCCGAACTCCCTCCATGTCTGTGAACTGGTATTATTGTGAGTTTCTAATAGAAATTCTCAAAGCTTATTCCAGCTAAGAACATAAGAAATGTGGGTCGGAGGAGGCCTTTTTGGTCCATTGAGCTTACGATGCCATTCAATTTTAAGACTGACCTTTTTCTTTTATCTCCACACTCATGCCCAATCCTCAGAGCCCTTGATCCCTCAGTATCCTAAAATCTATTGACTCTGTCTTGAATGTGGCAGAGCATTCTGCCCTTTTGAGTTGAATAATTTCAAAGATTTCTACATGTAGAGAGGAGGAAGAGGAATGCACAGGAATTGCAGAGGGATTTCGCCAGATAATCCAAACAAATATACCTCCTGTGCTCCTTGATGCGGGTTTCCACAGTGCGTCCTGTCTGGCCAATATATGCTGCTCTGCATTCATAGGCAATCTTGTAAACGCCAGCCATCCTGAGTCCCAGGTCATTTTTGACCTGCATAAGCGGAGATTTGAGCTTCCTTACAGGCTTGTGTGTGGTATTTACCGGTATTTCTTCAGAATCCTGGCGATCCTTCCAGAAAATGTAGAAATATAGGGAAGACAGATGGTAGCAATTGGTTCCTGGTTTTTCTGTCAGTCCTTTTTAGGGTCTAATTGATTTCCTTCACCTTGTAGTCACTCTATAGGAACATAGTGCATAATTGTCTTATTTCCTCGTGGAGACTCTCCATATTCTCCGGGCTCATCGCCATCAGGCCCCAAATACTTCTTCAGGTACGTCAATGACACCTTTGGAGTGTGGCCACATGGACTCCAGGCACTCCAGCAGTTCCACAATCGTCTGAATATCCAAACGTTCAATTTACGTTGGCGATAGAGCAGAATGGTTGCTTCCCATTCCTGGACATTTGAATGCGACAGAAACCGGATGATAGCCGTCTATCAGAAGCCTGCTCACCCAGACTAATACCTCAACAATAACAGCCAGCATCACACTTCCCTACATAGAGTGGTTCTTTCTAATTTGATTAACCATGCAAAAATTATTTTGGACCCGGAGAGTCTCCACGAGGAAATAAAATGATTACACATAACGTTCCAACAGAATGGCTACAAGGCGAAGGAAATTAATCAGCCCCTTAAAAGGGCCAGCAAAAAAAACGAGGAAACCTAACAACCTGGAGGAATGTTGATGATGGGTCTTGGTCCAAAATGTTGACTGTACTCTTTTCCATAGATGCTGCCTGACCTGCTGAGCTCCTCCAGCATTTTGTGTGTGTTGCTTGGATCTCCAGCATCTGCAGACTTTCTCTTGTTTATAACAAGGAGGAGCCCATCACTACCGTTAGTTTGTACTCCTTCTCCTGCTCTCACCACCTTATTCTGGCTCCCTGAAGAAGGGTCTCAGCCCAAAACGTTGGCTGTTTACTCATTTCCATAGATGCTGCCTGACCTATTGAGTTCCTCCAGCATCTTGTTTATGTTGCAATTAACTCTCTGATCTTATTTGCTCTGTGCCAATTTGAATGTGATTCAGGTAAAAATCCAGAGATTATAAACACAAGAGACTCTGCAGATGCTCGAAATCTGGAGCAACACACACAAGATGCTGGAGGAATTCAGCAAGTTAGGCAGCATCTAAGGAAGGGAATAAACAGCTTTGGGTCAAGACTGGAAAGGAAGGGGCAAGAAGCCAGAATGAGGTGGTGAGAGGAGGGGAAGGAGTACAAACAGGCAGGATAGACAAAGGAGAGTCAGTAGATGTTGTTTACATTGATTTTCAGACGGCCTTTAACAAGAAGCTGCACACGAGGCTGCCAAACAAGGCAGGTGTCCATGGTATTACAGAAAAGCTACTAGCATGGACTGAAGATGGCTGACTGGCAGAAGACAAAAAGTGGGAATAGTTGTCTGCCAGGACTAATGATGTTCCTCAGGGGTCAGTGTTGGACCTCTTCAGGTAATTTGTTAATAATCCTGATAGCAGAATTGATGGCTTTGTGGTCAGGTTTGTGAGCGATGCAAATCTAGATAGAGGGGCACGTAGTGTTGAGGAAACGGAGTGTGCAGAAGGGCTTGACCAAATTAGGAGAATAGGCAACAAAGAGGCAGATGGAATACAGCATGTGGTCTTGAATTTTGGTAGAAAGAATAAAGGTGTAGACTATTTTCTAAATGGGAAACAAATTCAGAAATTGGAGGTACAAAAGGACTTGGGAATCCTAGTGTAAGATTTCCTAAAAAGTTAACTTGCAGGTTGGATTGGTAGTAAGGAGGTCAAATGCAATGTTAGCATTCATTTTGAGACTACTAGAATATAAAAGCAAGTGTGTAATGTTTTATATGGCACTGGTAAATTGCTTCTGGTGTATTGTGATCAGTTTTGGGCCCTTTATCTAAGAAAGATTGTGCTGGCATTGAAGACGGTTCAGAGGAGGTTTATGAGAATGATCTTGAGAATTAAAAGGTTAGCATATGAGGAGTGTTTGATAACTCCGGGCTTATACTTGCTGGAGTTCAGAACAATGAGAGGGATTCTCTTTGAGGCCTACCAAATGTTGAAAGGCCTGGACTGAGTAGATATGGAGAGTATGTTTCCAGTAGTGGAAGAGTCGAGGACCAGAGGGCTGAACCTCAGGACATCCCTTCAGAGCAGAGATGAGGAGCAACTTCTTTTGCTAGAGGATGGTAAATCTGTGGAATACATCGCCACAAATGGCTGTAGAGATCAAGTTATCAGGTATATTTAAAGCAAGGTTTGAAAAGTTCTTCATTAGTAAGGGCATCAAAGGTTGCAGGGAGAAGGCAGAAGAATGGGGTTGAGAGAGAAAATAAATTAGCCATTATCAAATGGTGGAGCAGACTTGATGGGCCTGGTGACCTGATTCCGCTCTTGTTTTTTGGTCTAAATGACGAGCCACTAATTCTGATATTGTGAGCCATCATTTTAGTTTTCCCAGCCAGAGGAACATCCTCACCACTAAACTCCTTATGAGTTTTATATGTCACCTATGATTCTTTGAAACTCCAGGGAAGATTGACCTAAAAAGCTCATCTTTTCTCAATGCACTCCAACATGCAGAAATCTATCAAAACCTTTTAGTGTCTTTATACACAATAGGTGTGAATCTATACCTTTGGGAATTCAGAAACAAAAATATCTGAGCAAACAAATGAAATATTTGTTGTATACATATTACATTGTTGCATTCTCCTGAGGCAAGGATATCCTCCTTAGGTATAGAAAACAAAATTGTACATGATGCTGCAAGTGTGGTCTCATCTGCCTTGTTAAATTGCCTTGTATGTTGCTTTGAATTTCCACGTTCCGCAGAATTTCTCCTGTAAAATTGCAGAACATTTTTTCTCTTATATTTAAATTGATTTGGAATAGAGGCTAATGTACCATTTGTATTCTAATTGCCCAATGTACCTGCAACCTAACGAGAAGGGATTAATATATAAAAGACTTTGAGGATAATCTGAATGTCTCCCATAATATGAAAAAAAATTATTCTTTTTGTTATTACCTCAAAACTAGATAAATCTACCTTTTCTCACATTATACATTTTATTGCGTACACCTGTACATCTGATTGTTAATACAAGTGTCTTATCAGCCAATCATGTGACAACTTATCAATGCATAAAAGCATACAGACATGGTCAAGAGGCTCTGTTGTTGTTCGGACCAAACATTAGAATGGGGAAGAAATGTGATCAAAGTGACTTTTACCATGGAATGATTATTCATGCCTGAAGAGGTGGTTTGAGTACCTCAGAAACTTCTGATCTCCTGGGATTTCCATGCCCAACAGTTTACAGAGAATGGTGCACAGAACAAAAAAACATACAGTGGGTGGCACTTCTGTGGGTGAAAATGGCTTGTTAATGGGTGAGGTGGTAGGTCAGACTGGTTCAGGCTGACAGGAAGGCAACAGTTACAGTAATAATGACGTTTTGCACAGTGGTATGCATGATCTCCCCTTTATTATTTAACATTTACTCAGAGGTAATCTTCAGAGTGTTGAACGATGAAGCTGGTGTCCAAATTGGTGGAGTGACGGTGAACAACTTGAGGTATGCAGATGATTCAGTGTTGTTAGCCGAGACTAAGGACGAGTTACTCAAAATAGTAGATAAGATAAATGCTGAAGGAGAACGATTTGGAATGAAAATAAATGCTGCAAAGACGAAGATGATGGTAGTATCACGGAAGAAAGAAGTTCCCAAAACCAGTATCATAATTAACGGTGTAGGCATAGAGCAAGTCAAGAAGTTTGTGTACTTGGGACAGATGGTCACAGGGGATGGGAAATGTGATACAGAAATTAGATGAAGAATTGAGATTGCAAGATCAACGTTCTGGAGTCTGAGTGAGGTGCTGTGTGGCAAGAGGTTGGACTTTGGGCTGCGTTGTAGAATTTGGAAATGCTACGTCTGGAGCAGTCTGTTGTATGGAGTCGAATCGTGGTCCTTATGCAAGGAAGCGCAACGACGACTGGAGGCATTTGAAATATGGTGTTTAAGGAGACTGCAGAAAATTAGATGGGTGATGAAGGTCAGTAATATGGAAGTGTTGAAGAGAGTGAGGAGAGAAAGAGTTGCTGAAGAATGTGCAGAAAAGGAAGCTGGAATATGCCGGGCACTTGTTAAGAAGTGGTGGACTGCAGAAATTGTTATTGGAAGGGATGATAGAAGGAAAGAGAGAAAGAGGAAGGCAGAGAACCACTTGGTACGATAATGTGAGGCAATGGACTGGGTTGAGAAATGCTGAGGACCGAAAAAGAGCGCAAGATCGAAGAAGATGGAGGTGCATAGCCGCCAACCCTGGATTCGGGACGGCACCCACTGACTGACTGACTGATGCATAAGAGCATCCCTGAATGCACAACGCATCAAACCTTGAAGTGGATGGGCTACAGCAGCAGACAACCATGAACATACACTCAGTGTTCACTCTATTAGGTAGAGGAGGTACCTAATAAAGTGGCCACAGAGTGTGTATGGATGGCGGGGTTGAGATACCTCTCTATCAAAAGAGGTGTAAGGCACTCCTTCCCTCCATTAACCTGCAGGTCACCCTTTTGCAAGTTGAAATATCTGCTTAGCCCCCCGATCAGAGTCATGGTGAAGCCATGGGAGCAGGCGGTAGATGGTCATATGAAGAGCTGGTGCATATCATAAGTCCTGGTTTTGCAACCAATGACACCAGGCAGACAATCACTGAGGAGTATTGATAATAGCTGGGGCACCCATCCTGTAATGACACTCCCCAGAAGAAGGCAATGGCAGACCACTTTTGCAGAATTTGCCAAGAACGATCATGATCATAGATCATGCTCGCCCACATCATGTGACATGACACATAATGAAGATGACTGAGTGTATACTTTCTATCAGGTTGTTTCCCACTTATTTAATCTGCCTATACCTCCTTCAAGCCATTTTATCCATTTCATGTCGCACTTTTGCACCTAGCTTTTTAGCATCAGCAAATTTGAATGTGTTACCCCTCGTCCTTGATTATGCGTAGATCTTTATTGTTGTCAATACTTAGAACTTATCACAGAGAAATGAACCATGCCATACGAATATGGTTTTTACCAGTACCCTGAGATGTAATTCTATGCAATAACTTATTCTGCAAGACCTTAACCTTTTACTTAATACAAATAACCAACTCCTAGATTTCTCATAGATTCATCCAATATGCTTTTCCCTTGATATATTCATGACACTCCTAGCTGATTAAACAATGATTTACTAGATATATTTTTTTAGTTTAATGGTTAACTTTTAATAATTAGTAACTGGTTCTCTGCTAGTGATGTCAGGCTGGTTGGCCTATCTTCCCTTATTTTCTTTACACTGTTTTTGAATAATGGGGTTATGATTCTAATCTGTCAAGCATACTCATTTTTCAATTGGTGGGAACTTCCGGACTATTCTAGTGGCTTTTAGTATTGTGGCTTTCTGAAGATTTACATAAATATTGCTGTGTATGCCTATTCCATAGTGACTTTGGGGTGATACCTGTTGTAAATATTACTGTTGGGACAATGCAGTATATACCTTGTTCATGTTCAATAGTCTTTCAATTTCCTCTTTTAATTCAGTGTATTTCTGGTGTTTTTCATTTATTGATTTTGGTATGTTGTGTGTGTTTATATTGGCTACATCTATTAAATCAATTGTTCAAGTTTGTTTCTGTAATACTATATCTGGGTGGTTATTCCAGATTGTGCTATCTATATTAATGGATTGGTCAAAATATAATTTGTAGAACTCTGACTTCAAAACTGGATCAGGCTTGTATTTATTGTAACATATGGTGTCTTTTATGAGTTTGTATTTTAAAGTAAGATTTTGGTAATTGATGTTTGCCACTTGATTGTGCCTGTGTAAGTAAGCAGATTGAGTTAAATTGTTACAGGTTCCTGTAATGTGTTGGATTGTTTCTGATTTCTCTTGGCATTTTCTGCATTTATCCTGAATTTGTTAGTCTTTCATTAGGTATATTTGATATTTTTTTAACCACCTGGTCATGTATTTCCACCAGGGGCCCCTCTGTTTCTTGGAAGTGGTCTCCAACTCTGAGCCAGGCGTTCAATGTTTCCTTGTCGACGTGTAGTCTGCTCAGATCATGGGAAGGCCTTCCATGGAGGGCCATGCTCTTCGATTGGTTAACTTTTTTTTCTATAGTGATAATTTCTTCATTTTTCTGGGTTGTGCTTTCATTTAAGTTTAATGGTGTGTATTTCTTATCAGAATTGCATATGCTTGTGTGGAGTATTGAAACTTGTTTTTGTAGATGAAAATATATCTTCAGAAGTTTTACCTGATTGTTGTGTAAATTTTTTATGTCTATTATTCGTCTTCCCCCTTCTGCCCTAGGTAGTGTTAATCTAAGTGCATTCAAATGTACTTGTTTTTTAAAATTTGTCCTTTCAGTTCTTATCTTTCTTCATAAATTTTCCAGATCAGTTTTGGGCCTAGATATTATGCCAAAAGAATACGTTAATATGAACATAACAGAAGTGTTTATTGTGCTTGTCATATTTTTACTATTGAGAAAAAACAAACTAATAAAAAATTATTATTTTTTTTTCTTTCCTATTGTATCTGCACAGTTTGTTATCTTCTGCACCTTGATTGTTTGTCCATCCTGTTGGGCACAGTCTTCCATTGATTCTATTGTGTATCTTCAGTTTACTGTGAATGCCCACAAGAAAATGAATCTCAGGGTTGTATATGGTGACGTATATGTACTTTGATAATAAATTTACTTTGAACTTTGTAGTTTGAACTTCGATTGATCGGTCTCCTTTGGCTCCCATTTCTTATGGTCTCTTGTAGCTCCGTATACCAGACGTAGTTCACCTCTTGTACACATTTCCAGTACTTCGACAGCAATTTTCAGACTCGTAAGCCAGAGGTCTAGTGATTAAATGTTGGCACAAACTATTATCCCTTTCCCTCTCAGGTATGGACAATGTCAGTTACTTCATTAATTCTTCCTGCTGGATCTGGGCATTGCTGGCAAGATGAGCAATGATTACCCATCTTTAATGGTTATTGACATGGTAATGATAAGCCACCTGTTAATGATTGAACTGCTATGCTATTTCAGAATCAACCACATAAGGTGGATCAAGAATCACCTAGACGTGAGGCACAAAACCTTGGGTATCGTGGCAGGTTGGCAGCAGTTTGCACTTTAACAAAGCAGAAGCAGGGAATAGGTTATAATAAATAAAGTCGCCAGCAGTGTAGGCACAATATTCTTATTTTGTCTGACCTAAGTGTTCAGGATGTTCCTGACATGTTCTTCTGTTCAAGCAACATCTGGCTGGCTACATTGACTGGTCCATACATACAATCTGCAACACGTGCATTTTAAATACATCAAAATTCAGTGAAGTTTCAGCAGTCAGTTCTGATTTTAGATGGTGAGCATGTCTCATTACTTTTGGAAGTTTAATTTGTGTCCCGGCTGCAATTTTCAAGCACTTCTGGGTAAATGTGATTATTGGTCAAAGTTGTGGATTGCAAATTGAAAATATTAAAATCTGATGTGATAAAAAAAATTTATATGTTGCTTTGAAACAATGACTTGAATGAATCATTTTATTAGGTGTTGTTTCCTAGCTGTCAGCTTATTGAGAGAACTTTGCTTTTGTCAGAGCTGCTTCCCAGGTCTTCTGAAGTTGTTTGCTTCAAGTTCTGTAGAATTGATTCTTCACTCTCAGTCAGGTTAGAAGCTATCATGTCATCACATGAATTATGCTGTTAGTCTATCTAGGCATGGCAGCCTCCTGCAAATGCTTTTAACACAAGTTTACAAGAACATTTTAAAAGTTTCTTTGCATGTGTACTTTTAATGTACTTTTTCAAAAGTAAGCCGACTTTAAGCTAATGTTCAAACCAAATGGTTTTAATGGGGAAATTTATTATCCACAAAGAGGCAACACTGTGCTTGATTTCCCACTGATTATTAATCTCATTTGCCATCATAAAGAATGAATGTGGTTTATGGGTTATAACTGATGTCCATAAATACAGTGTCCTCTACATTTACCTTGGCAGTTTGATGTTTCGGAGCAATTATTTTATAGGTTACTCTTCTGAACCTGATATTAATTTGACAAGTTAATGTCTGCATGGTGGCTGCAAAGGCTCAATGAATAGATTTTTAAAAGTTCTGTAAGAATTCTGTAAAACTTGCTATTGTTAACAAGAGTATTTGTGGAAGACAATAGGTACAAACTCACTGTATAGCAGTGGAAAATATGTTTCCCCAATCCAGTATTATGAGGAGAATTTTCAATTAAATTGATTGAATCAGGAATGGCAAAGATTTAGCAGAGAGTATCAGATGCGCAATTTCTTTAAAACGTGTTCCCTTTAACAGACCTCAAGGTGTCATGTGAAATGTAAATAGAGTGATTTTGTAATGCCCCATCTAAATCACATTAAAGAGTCTTCTGGAATATTTTATGTTACTCTTACAAATAGCCTAAAATTGCTATGAAATTGAATCTATCTACTAATTTTGACAGTGTGCTAAAGGTGCTGACATGCCATTGGTACTGAGTTCAAATTTCACCATGACAATAAAGTTAGATTAAAAATGTAATTAAAAATAGTTCAGAATACCACTAGATTGTTATAATGATCGTTTAGATAATTAATTCCATTATCTTTGGACTACCAATGATAGACTCAAATAATTTAACCTCTTCATCATGAAGGATGATTGCATTTCTTACTTTAATAGCTAGAAGGCCCATTTTGTTGAATTGGAAAGAGATCAACCCTCCTACAGTATTTCATTGGTTTTCACAAACTATGGTGTGTCTGAATCTGGAGAAAATTAGAAGTGCAGTTTATGACCCTTCTATTAAGTTTGAAAAAATTTGGAGGCCACTTATTCAGCATTTTCATTTGATGTAATTTGATCATTTCCAAACTTGTTTTATTTCTCTGTACTGTTGTTGGAGGGGAATGGAATCGTCGACGCTGAGGTTTTCTTCTTTTCCATTTTTAAGTTGTTAGTTTTGCCCAAGTCTTTTAGTTTAGTTTAGTTGTTTTTTTTTCTTTTGGGATGGGTTTTTTTTTCTCTTTTTCTTTCTTTTTTCTTTTTTTTTTGCTTTATATTATCCGTGATCAGTTCTACATGTATGGGAGTTTTGGTAATTTCCACTATTTGGTTTTGCAATTACTCTTTTTTTAAATGTAATAATACATCTCATATTATCTGTATTATTGCTATGTTTTGTTTCTATATTTTGAAATTAATAAAAAGATTGAAAAAGATAATTAAACCTGTAATCCCTGCAAAGTCAGCCATTTAACAACTTTAATCAATACTATCTGAAATTGCTGGATATGTTCCAGCCCAGGATTCCACTACATAAACTACAATGGTCAATCACAGAGAAAACTAGTATGAATTAAGAGTTTATCTTTGCCCTGGCTATTTCTCAATTTTGCAGCAATGTTGCAGTTTGCCTCCAACAAACCTTTCTGCAGGAGTGGAGTTAATCTTCAGAACTAATGGGAAACTAGCCAAGCTACAGCAAATAAATCCTACATTGACCCCATCAGTCACCTCAGAGCCCATAAACTCGAGTGGAAGCATGTCATTCTTGATCCTAATGAGCTATCTGCAAAGATGAATTAAAATTATTCTGTAAAATAAGACAGTGTCTGAGAAAGGTAGATAGGGAGCACTTACTTGATGGTAAGTCTGCATCTAATCAGTGGAGAACATCTTGAAGGGAAACTAACAAGAGTTCAGGCCATGATGTTCTTGTAACGTCATTGGTAACAACTACAGGGATATCAAAGGATATCAACTGTTGGATACAGAGGGGAAAAAGAATGCATAAGGCATGTAAAGAATTAAATATAGGGAAGGTTTGCCAAGAAAATAAACACTGGAGGGCGAACTTTAAAGAGGAAATTAGGAAGGCAAAGAAAGTTAATGAACTATTAGTAGCAGATAGGATAAGGTAAATCAGAAGGCGTTTTATAAGTAGGCAATAGAACAATCAGGAAAAGAGTAGGGCACATTAGAGAAAGCAGGGCGAGTAAGTTTGTGGAGCCAGAACGTAATGGTGATGTCCAAAATAAATGATTTTCATTTGTAGTCACAAAGGAAATGAAATTTGTAGATCTTGGAGAACTCAGCAAAGGGGAAGGGGAAATCTTACTGGAAGTGTCCATATATTTCAAAAAACAAAGAGGATCTACTTAATGCTTTAGCAGACTTAAAGATGGATATATATCTAGTACTCAATGAGATTTATTTGAGGCTGCTCTGAGAGGCCAGGGAAGTGATTGCTAACCACGTGAGAGACCAAATGACTGGTAGATGGCAAGTGTGCTCTCAAGAAAGGCAGCAGGGAAAAGACTCCTATTACAGAGCTGCAACCCTAATAATAGGAGTAGGAAAGTTATTGGGGAAAAAATATAGGGTGCAAGATTAACTATCACTTTGAAAGACAGGGACTAATCAGGGATAGCCAGCATGGCTTTGTCGAGGGGAGCTCTTATCTAAGTAATTTGGTAGAATTTGTTAAGGAAATATACCGAATATATTGGATGAGGGCAGTCAATAGATGCAGTTTACACAGACTTCAGTAACGCTTTCAATAAAGTCCATACGGAGACTGATCCAAAAGGTTAAGACCTGTGGGATCGCGGTCAAGTTGTTTACAAAATCGTCTTGGCAAAAGGAAATGGAGGGTTATGGTTTAGGACAGTATTTTTTGTGATTGATTGCTTGCGGTTAGTGGTGTTCTACAAGGATTAGTGCTGGTGTTCTTGCTGTTTATAATACAAGTAAGCAATTTTGATATTGACATAGGTGTCATGATCAGTATGTTTGCAGATGATGCTGTGATTCGTGGAATTTGAACAGTGTGGAGGTAGTCTTATGCTACAGGTTGATATTGATGTGTTGGTGAAATGAACTAAAAATAGCACTTGGAGTTTAATCCTGAAAGATATGAGGGGATGCAGTTCGGATGTATTAATAAGGCTAGGACATACACCATGAAAAATAAAGTCCTGGGGAGTATTGAGGAATAGAGGGGCTTAGACAAGGTTCTACATAAAAGGTTGGTTAAGAAGGTTCGGTCGCTTAGAATTTAGGATGAGGTAGTAAATTGGATTTGAAATTGGCTCTGTGGGAGAAGCCAGACGGTGATAGTAGATGGTTGCCTCTCTGAATGGAGGCCTGTGACCAGTGATGTGCCACAGGGATTGGTGCTGGGTCTGTTGTTTGGGTGATAATGTGGCTAACTGGATCAATAAATTTATGGATGACACCAAGATTGGGGCCATAGTGGATTCTAAGGAAGATTGCAGCAGGATCTCGACCAGCTGGAAAAATGGGCTGATAAGTGGCAGATGTAATTTAATGCAGAAAAGCGTGAGGTGTTGCATTTTGCGAGGACCAAGCAGGGTAAGACCTACAAAGTGAATGGTAGGGCATTGAGGAGTGGAGTAGAACAGAGGGATTTGGGAATACAGGTCCATAATTCTATGAAAGTGGCATCACAGGTAGATAAACTTGTAAAGAAAGCTTATGGCACATTGATTTTCATAGATCAAAGTATTGAGTACAGGAGTTGCAACGTTAAGATGAAGTTGGTGAGGCCTAATTTGGAGTATTGTGTACAGTTCTGCTCACCTACATTATCAATAAAACTGAAAGAGCGCGGAGAAAATGGACAAGGATGTTGCCAGGACTTGAGTTGCAGGGAAAAGTTGAGTAGATTAGGACTTCCTGGCACATAGGAGAATGAAGGGAGATTTGATAGAGATATAAACAATTCTGAAGATAGAGTAAATGCAGGCAGGCTTTTGCCACTGAGGTTAGGTAAGACTAGAACTAGAGGTCATGGGTTACGAGTGAAAGGAGCAATGTTTAAGGAGAATATGAGGAGGAACTTCTTCACTCAGAGGGTGGTGAGAATGTGGAATGAGCTGCTAGAGGAAGTGGTGGTGTGGGTTCAATACCAAGTTTTGATTAGTACATGGATTGGAGAAATGTGGAGCGTTATGGTCCATGTGCAGGTCAATGGAAGTAGCAGAATATTAGTTTGGCACAGATTAGATGGGTTGAAACGTTTGCTTTGGTGCTATGGTACCATATGACTTTATGACTTGAGGTTAACATGGACAATGTAGTTTCTCCTGATGAGGTTACAGTTTTAGTTGGGTGCACATGGGCAGTATTGTTCATTGTAATCAGGTCAAAAATATGAGCAAAGAGTACTAGTTAGGAATTTAAGCTATTTATGTTCAGCATCTCAAACCTTGAATAATTTCTTCAGCTTATAAAAAACCTGAGGTTAATAATTAGCACTCTGGCCTGGACAGTGAATATTCAATACAATATAAAGCTAATTTGAAGAAGGTGATTAAATAGAAACTGTTCTTCCTGAAGGTTCATATCAAGTTTAAGATTTTATTGGAAGAACATTTTAGGAAGGTGAAGGGAGCTTGAAGATTTCTGTTCGGGTGTCTTTGGAGCTTTTGCTTGTGCCAAGTATTTGACCTCACTTCATATGTGTTCAAACTAGCATGGCACAGGAGGCTGCTGTAATTTGTGTGAGGTCCCTGGACTACAAAGATCCTTTGCAAAGGAGGCCAAGAATCATGCACAATGGAATGGTGCTTAAGAGCAAATTCTTTCTTCTACAAGTATACACTCAGCTTGATGTGCAATGTTACACGAAGTTGGGGTTACGCACATGAACAAAAGCAAGAGTTACATCATCAAAAAATTTCTGAAGTGTTGGTGGGAGATGTGCCAAGCTAAATTCTTATAAAATCTTCTTGCCTGCGTTTACATACATTGGACATGTTAGCAGATGTTTAAGGCATATTCTTTTTAAACCATGTCCAGAGAGGCTTCAGCTCTATGGTTAAGACCTGTTTCGGTGAGAGTAATCCCTGTTCTGACTTCACTGCACGTGTGCAGAATATTTTTAAATTATACGACTAGAGCATTAGATTAAATTTTTTCCCATAATCCACAACATGGTGTGAGAGAAATTTTAGTTCCTTGATTTTACTAACACAAAATCTGTATGTTAGAAAACAAAATTAATATTAATACTACAAATGCTAAAACAGGTTGATTTGAAATACATCCCTGCTTATTCATTGTAAATATGGCTTTGAATTTTCTCTTCAGCACCAGTTGAAATTCTCTTTGTATCTATTCTATTCAAACAGAAAAACCTTCAATAATTTGACAGGACAAACACAAGAGGTTCTACAGATGCTGGAGATCTTGAGCAGCACACACAAAATGCAGGAGGAACTCAGCAAGTCAGGCGGAGAATGAAGTTTTTCAGTCCAAAATGTCAACTGTTTATTCGTCGCCATAGATGCTGCCTGACTCGCTGAGTTACTCCATAATTTTGTGTGTGCTCAATAATTTCAGAAGTCTGAGAGATCACCCTTCATAATTCCCTATACTTAAAAAGAAATTAGGTATAAGCAAGCCAACTTTCCTTACAGGGGCATTGATACACTTTGTGATAAGTGCAAAGTTACAATTCTGGTATCTTCCTTGTTAATTGTATTTGGAAATCATGAATCACATGTCATGCAGAAATTCTAATGTTGTAACCTATGATATCTCCTGTTTATTGGGAGTGGGAAAAGAATGAAGTACTACTTCTATAGCCACTTACTATCAGCTAGTAGTGTAATTTTAATGGAAATTTTAAAGTGAGGGGTGATTAACCTTTTCAAGAGCATGTGTCCAAATTAGTAAATATCTCACAAAAAAAATTCTCTCACATGCCATGGTAACATTGAGCAGAGATTATCAGTGATTAATGAATTAGTAACAATAATTATGGATTTTTTTTATGGAAGAGGCTAAAAGTCCTGTTTCTTTTATATGTGTATTTTATCATTAATAAAAGTATAACAGACAGATTGCAATAGATGAAGCATTTCAGAAAACTTCTTCAAAAACTATTGATATTATTCTTTTAAATGTGTGACATTAGATCGTCCTCAGAAACCTGGTGTACACTAGTCTTTTTTAAAAGACGATTGAAAATAATATAATTTCTAAATCGTATTGTTATTGTAGCCATTTATTATTCAAAATCCACCATCTAACATCACGCGTCCTCGCAAACATCTAGCTGGTGTCAAGCTGATGTGAGATGTTTCCTGTGAACACATCTCACTGCTTTTGTGTTGTAAAAAATCATTCGCTGCTTCATTTGGTAATAAAGATAATCATAATATATCTTTTTATTATGGGTGGCTTAAAGAATTGAGGGTCAGCACTGCATGCTGTGTGCCAGCAAGATCTTTGTGTGTGCCATCTTGGGTACATATACCATAGGTTTGTTCTTACTTTAGCAAGAAACCACATAAGTTACTTTTGGAGAAACAGCAAGATATGCGATTAAGGAAAGAGCAAAAAAATAGATTTAAAAATGGGTGGAAATATCTTAAGTGATTGAAAGTATTCCACTGTGTTGTACTCTAAGACTCATAGTTGAATCTGCCTATTATTTGGACATAGGTTTAAAAGGAATCTGGTATCTGAGTAGCCAGGGCATCAAAGGTTATGGTGAGAAGGCGGGAGAGTGGGACTAAATGGGAGAATGGATCAGCTCATGATAACATGGCGGAGCAGACTCAATGGGCTGAATGGCCGACTTCTGCTCCTTTGTCTTATGGTCTTATGGAATGATATTAAAATTTGCAGATGACATTAATGAAGTTTTTAACAATATGTATGGAGAAATTGGTTGCTTAAGTTGTCATAGCTGAGGGTGGGTAGTGGGGATGAACTCCCACTACCTGTTAAATGCTCCCAATATTGTGCATCTCAGATAGCTTCTGGCTACCAAGTCTAGCTTCTGGCCTTCATGTTTGGCTTAGCTATTAAGCCTGTTGGAACTGCTTCTACTGACACAAGATAGAGTGAAGGCCGGTTACCGGTGCCTTAAAAACAGTCGCCCTGGGCAGATAGGGATTTTCAGCCATTGTTGTCAGCTCATCTAGGAGAAGGAAAACTCTGATCTCAAGCCTCCGCTGCCTTGCTGCTAAACCAGAAAAAAATATCTGGAGCTGGAGTCCCTAAGGCAGTCCAACGTTGAGTTCAACATTGACTGGCACCTTCTACGACGCCACTGGTGCCAAACTGTATCAGTCTCTGCCGTTCCTTTAGATTTATCATCTGCGTGGAAAGGGGGAGCCAGCTGCATGCTGCGTGGGCAACATTGGGTCTCCATATCGCCCTGGCTTGCATATCATGCAGCATCCATGGTTGACTCCAACCAGTGAAGATATACATAGATATACTTTATTGATCCCGAGGGAAATTGGGTTTCGTTACAGCTGCACCAACCAAGAATAGAGCATAAATATAGCAATACAAAAACCACAAACAATCAAACAGCAAAATGCAAACTATGCCAGATGGAAAATAAGTCCAGGACCAGTCTATTGGCTCAGGGTGAGCCAATAGGCGCAGGATGCAGCATCCATGGTTGACTCCAACCAATGAAGATATCAGACATGGAGAACTTAACGAAAGTTGGAAGCAGATGTTACTGGCAGATAGTTGCAGGAACTCTCAGCAGGTCAAGCAGCGTGTGTAGAAAAACAAACAGTTAACATTTAAGCTCAATGATCCTCATCAGTTCTGATATCAGCAGAACACAGTATCAGAGCTCAGAAAGTTTTTGTCAAGTTTGACAAAAGCTGATAAACATTTTAATAAAGTTGCTCCTGCAAAAGAACAGCAGAATTAAATCACTGGAGATGGATGCTGAGACTGTTTAGCTTGTTTTAAATGAATACCGCAATAATAAGGATTTGCCAGCAGTCGGTGACGAAAAATAGGATATTTCCTGTGAATGTCAATTTTGAGCCCATTTAAACTTTTGAGATTTGACTTCAAACTCCTAGGCCCTGTGTTGAAGGCTGCTCCTCCAGGCAAAGAGCTGAATTGAAACTACTGCTGCACTGCTTGAAAACCAAGCCAGGCAAATGAGTCATGCCCCTGATCTGCAGGCACAGGAGAACAGACTTTGGAGAGTAGAATTAAGATGTTCATAGTTAAATTTAGATGAATTGTGTAGCTCACTGCCTGTGGCAACACCAATTTACATATTCTGAAGTTCATCATCTTTAATTTACCTGAATTACTTTGGCTGAAAAATTTTCACTCATTCATCATCAGGAAAAAAACTGTTAACTTTTCCAAGTAGATTCAAAGTACTTTTTTGCACAACATGTTCTTGAAGGCAATTTTCATTTTGTGCATGATAGTTAATTGCATGACCAAAGATGTCTTGAGGACACCTTTTCTGCCTACAAGGTCAATTTCCCAATGTACCTTCTGAGTTTTTTTTTGATCGAGTGATGAAGGTTGTTCTGCTTGTAAATGCTAATTGGATAGCAAATGTCATCAGTACCTTGGGAGCATGGTGCATTTTAAAATGTTAGTTGCCAGTAGCCTTACGTCATGTTCAATCTGTGCAGATAATGACACTCTTCATTGTCTTTGATCATTGCTGTGTTGCACCGTACATTTGACGGTGTAGTTCGGTCCTGCACATCTGCAATGGGGCAGAGCTCTTGAATGATTAACTTTGGTACAAAGGCACTGGTGAACGAATATCTTGATGCAGTGACCATCATCTGCCATGTGGTAATGTAAGTTGTTTTAGATCTCCCTCCGGGACTCCAGCGCATTGTGTGAACAGCATAGTCCGTCCCCTGTGAGTTGCACTACAGCTAAAAAGAAAATGAACAAAAAGCAGTGAAGGAGAAAGACATAAACTGCTCTCATTTCCTCCAGTTGATGATGAATTTGTGCCCAGCAGGGCTGAAGGTTTTATGGTAGTTCTAGTACAGCTGGGCACATAAGGCAATTTAAATATAGAAAGCAACATCTCGGCGGCATACTTTGTGTGTCCCTGCAGTTGTGGTTGGGGCGTACAGTTCAATAGCTGGCAACATGGATCAATTTTGAGCTGAGGTATGAACAACATTGGCTGGAAAGTTGATCATATCAAGAAGAGGGAATGGCAGTAGTGGTGGGAGGCACAAGTACTTGTGTGGAGGGTTCAGTAGATGTGATTTCATCTGGGGAATAACCGTGCTTGCACAAGTATACCAGCAAATTGTGTCCTTTTCAATTAATATTCCAGTTTGGACTCTTAAGGTTCAATGAGCAGTATTCTGAATAATTCCAAAGCAGCTTATCTGTCAGTGATTCAATGAAAAACAAAATTATAATATGCACTTCTTTTTGGTTATGCTGGCAGTAAGTGGTATCACTAGCATCCATTTGTCCAAATAATATCCCTTTAGGGTTACACCTTGCACTCAGTGAATGATTTGATCCCTTCAGTGGCCAACAAATTAGGCCAAAATCACAGCTTTGAGTCCCCTGACCTCTTGCTCTATTGACTGCTTTGTTTCAGTAAGTTCCTTTGTCATTTGTACAGAGCATCAAATTAAGCCAAAGACAAATTCAACAGGACATGAATTTGTTTGGAAGAGGACAGCAGTACCATGGAACTATGCCATTGGGAAACATGGTAGAAGGGAGGACAGGACTGGCATTTCCATGTTCCAGGGTATAGACGCTACAGGTATGAGAGAGCAGGTGAGGAGCAAATGCTACAGGTATGAGAGAACAGGTGAGGAGAAAATATGTAGGGGATCGCAGATAGTTGTAATAATTGAGTTCTAATATTGGATGATTTTTAACTTCTCAAATATTAGCTGTACTGCCATAGTGCTGAGGTCTTGAATGTGGTGGAATTTGTTCAGTGTATCCTGGAAAGTTTTCTCATGCAGTATGTGGATGGTTCTTCAAGTGAAGAAGCAGCATTCAACCTCCTACAGAGAAAGGAAGCAAGGAAAGTAACTGAGGAGTTGGTGTGGAGCGCTTTTGGACGGCTGACCGTAATTCTATCAGTTTTCAAATAATTATAGAAAAAAATGGAATTGGTCCATCAGTTAACGTCTTATATTGGAACAAGGCTATTGATGGTGTTAGACAGGAACATGTAAAGGTTGAATGGAGGAGGCTGTTTGTAAGTAAAGGAATATCTGGCAAGTGGAGACTTTTAAAAGTGAAATCGAGAGAGTTCAGGGCTGGCACGTTCCAGTTAGAGTGAAGGGCAAAGCTGACAGCATGAGGGAATCCTGGTTGATGAGGGATTTTGAGGTTGGGAAAAAGAGAGGGGCATATGTTAGAGATCAAGCGAATCCCTGGATGAGTAGAAGGTACTTATTACAATTAAGAGGGAAGAGCAGAAAGAGGCATGAAGTAACCTTAGCAGATAAGGTAAAGAAGAATCTTAAGAGATTCTATAAGTATAATAGGAGCAAGAGTGTAACACAGGAAAGAATTATTTCCCTTAAGGATCAAAGTTGTTGTATTTGTGTGGAGCCACAGGAAATGGGCAATGTCTTAAATGATTATCTCTTGTCTGTTTTGACCATGGAGTGAGTCATGAAAGCTAGGGAAATTAAGTGGCGATTACTGATCTCTTGATACGTACCCACTAAGGGTGAATAAATCCAGCAGCATCCATCATTAAGGAGTCCCACCATCCAGGCAATGGTACAAGAGCCTCACGGCCCAGGCTACCAGGTTCAGGAACAGATATTACCCCTCAGCCATCAGGCTCTTGAACCAGAGGGGAAAACCACTCAACTTTACTCACCCTCACACTAATCCCACAAACTATGGACTGATTTTCCAGGAGTATTCAACTCATGTTCTCGATATCTATTGCTTGTTTGCATGCTTATTTATTTGTTTTTTTCTACTTGTTCTTGCACACTTTTCTCCTTTTGCACATTGGTTGTTTATCTGTCTTTGTTGAGAGCAGCTTTTCATTGATTATATTGTGTTTCTTTATATTTACTGTAAATGTCAGCAAGAAAATGAATCTCAGGGTAGTATATGATGACATACATGTACTTTGATAATAAACTTACTTTGAACTTTGAAATCCCCAGGGCCTGACCAAGTAGATCCTAGGACATTTTGAGAAGCCAGTGAAGAAATTTCTGGGGCCCTGGCTAATATACTTCTATCATTGTTAACCATGGGTGAAGTCCCGTAGACTGGAGAGTGGCTAATGTTATGCCTTTCTTTAAGAAAGGCTGAAGGATAAACCAGGCAATTACAGGCCGGTGAGCCTAATGTCAGTGTTGGGAAAGATACAGGAGGGTATTCTGAGAGGCAGAATCTATTAGGCATAGTTAGCCTGGCTCTGTGCATGAGCAATCACTCCTTACAAACTTGAATGGGTTTTTTGAAGAAGTGACGGAGGATTGATGAGGGCAGGGGACGTGGTAGGTGTTTTTACATGGACTTTAGCAAGGACTTTCATATGGCACGCTGGTCCAGAATGTTAGATCACATGGAATCCAGGGTGATTACACTTGGAGTACTGAGAGCAGTCCTGGTCGCCCAGCTATAGGAAGGATGTCGTTTAACTGGAAAGAATCAGAATCAGGATTATTATGACTGAGGTAATAATCACAATGTGTTGTTTTGTGGCAGCAGTACAGTGCAGGTATAACAAGATATTATGAGTTACAAAAAAAAAGAAGCGCCAAAGAAAAAAAAGACAAACGATGTAGTATTCATGAGTCACAAACACGAGGAAGTCTGCAGATGCTGGAAGTCCAAGCAGGACGCACAAGATACTGGAGGAACTCAGCAGGCCAGGTAGCATCTATGGAAAAGAGTAAACAGTTGCCGTCTTTGCTGAGACCCTTCATAAGGACTCGATGAACGTTTCAGCCCAAAACATCAACAGTTTACTCTTCTTCCAGTCAAGATGGTGCCTGTGTGCAACGCTCCTTCAGTCGACATCTTCTGGATAGATCATGAAACCACATATTTCACTTCTTTTATGCCTTTTACATTTATTTTTTTTTGTCCTGAATGTGATTCTGGAACTGTTTGAGCCCGTGATCTGCAGTTTGGAGATTGTTTGGGTGTCTCTGCAGTGTCTCCGAGGGGGTTCCAGGAGGCTGAGGCAGTGTGAGTGAACCTGCTGGTGAGCAGGGCACGAGCCGATGTTCAGCTTCAATTCGCCAATTAAAGTGGCAGTGGAGATTGAAACATTGAGGCAAATGCAGAAGATGACCACCACTTCCTGCTGTTTGATTGCTGGTGGAATCGCTCTGCTATGGAGAGGGGAGACAGCTGTTTGATCGCTCTGCTACAGGGAGGGAAAGGACAACCACTGTGCCCGGAGAATGTCACCCACGTTTTCTGCGTTTTAGATATGGACTTGGACTATAGACTTGTTTCATCTTATAGTTTTTTATATTCTGTGCTTTTCACGATCTTCCTCGATTTTTGTGTGTGAGGGGGAAGAGGATTTGGGGATTGATGTGCCAATTCCGTTTTTGTTCTTTTTTGTGCGAGGAGGAAGGATTTGGTGATTGATAATTGTGCTGCTCTTCTTTTCTTTCATGTTTTTGTGGTTATCTGGAGAAAAAGAATTTCAGAATTTGTATACTTTGATAATAAATGAACCTTTGTACCTTTTCCATAGATGCTGCCTGGTCTGCTGAGTTCCTCCATCATTTTGTGTGTGTTGCCTAGCATTCATGAGCTCCTGGGCCCTTCCAGAAACCTGGTGGCAAAGGGGAGGACACAGTTTCTGAAATGTTGGGAGTAGTTTCAGGTTCCCGTGCCTTCTCCCTGACGGTAGAAATGAGAAGAGGGCAAGAAAAAGTGCAGGAAAGATTCACAAGGATGTTACCAGGTTTGGAGGGCTTGAGTTAAAAGGAGATATTGGATAGACTGGGTTTTTTTTTCTCTGAAGCAGAGGAAGCTGTGGGATAACAGTAGAGGTATGTAAAATTAGGAGGGGCAAAGATGAGGCAAAATGGTCAGTGTCTTTTACCAGGGTAGGGGAGTGTAAAACTAGAGGGCATGTTTAATATGCGTGGGTAATGATGGGCAGATTTTTCACACAGAAGCCAGTAGGTGTATGGATGACATGGGCAACTTCTGCTTCTGTATTGGATAACGCCAAGGGCCAATAGGATGCAAGAATGGTGCAAGTCATGGAGAAGTTATCAGGCATCAATACAAACTCACAAGTCTGGAATAAGAAAATCAGGACTCAATGTACCATATAACCAAGCAACAGCTTTGTTACAGGCCGGATAAGGTGTAAAATACTCTGCAGAGAAATCACTCGGCAACAGAGGGGATTCCCCCCCCCCCCCTAAACTGTCAATAGAGGTTAAGATCATTTACTGCTTTTCCAGTTTTGTGGGTTCTTTACAGTGGAAAAAGAAAATAATTGTCAAAAGAAATGTACTTTAGTGATTAGGTAGCAGATGATTCATATCCCTAGCCATGTTAAATTGTACCATAGAGAAAGGTGTTGGTAACTATGTGTAATTTCATTATCGTGAAGCCTATGTGTCAGCTCACCGAGTTGTAACTAGTGGCTGGGATTATTCCACTCTGCAGTGCTAAAGTAAGAGTTTACTTTGAAGTCTGCTGAGATCTCTGAGAGACTTGAGTGAACGGGTACTTCTGTCTCCTGATCAACTAAAGAAGCAGACATCATTCGACAGAATCCACACAGCAGGTTTCCTGTCAGCCTGAGGAACTCTCACAGTGCGATTGCCACAGACAGAAATACCCTGATCCCCATGCACACTAGGGAGCTCACTTCAGAATGTTGATAGATCAGTAGAAGGCAACAAACTCCATGACCTTGATTTAGTGCCAAATATTTATATCACAGTAGGATTGCAGCAGATTTTCTCATTATTTTTAATCTGCAGTCCTGCCAGTTTCCCAGAATGAGAGACTACAAAGTGGTTGTTTAAACCAGGTGAACTCACTTTTTATTCCCTTAATCCACAGCAAATTTGAAATTTCAAAATTAGTTGAAAACATCAGTGGATGCATGTTTTACTGGAATGTGAAATTATTGCATTTTACAACTGTAGATTTTAATATTATGCTCATTGAGCTGTATTTTATACACATGCAATATGTTGCATTTGGAGATACTGTAGATCTAAAGCTATTTAGGGTGGAACTCTGCTTGCTGGTTGGTAGCATTGGGGAGTTACATTCTGAGGATGTTCTGAGTGAATGGCAGGGTGCATTGCCTCTAAATGAGACCAAACAAGCCAGGGCAGTAAGGCAGTCCTGACAAAGGACAAATGTTTCCTATCAGAGTGGAGTTATCAAGGGTCTAGGACAAGTCCTTTTGGCCTCATCTGATATGTTTAGCATGAGAACAAGTAGAGGATCTTGTCTTCTATTTTGCATAATTGGTCAAACCGTCCTAAGTATAAGAGACTGGCACAGCACTGGGCAACGTGTCAAAATGTGCATCCTTTTCAGTGTTAAAATATCATAAAACCATAATGAATAAAGGCAGATCAAAAGAGGGCAAACCAAAGGTGCAAAATCACATCTGATCTCATGACATAATGACATTTTAATGATCAGCTGAATGATCGTACTCAGTATCACTAGTATTCTGTAAAAGACTGCAATGTGACTTGAGGAAATGCTGAAGAATTAAACTAGTACCTCGGGTACCCCTAAGTGGCAGTGGCTGCTTTCTTGTGTTTTTGGATGTTATGGTGGTTATGTGATCCTAACCAATTATAAACAGAGGTTTTCTTCTGTGAGGTTCATTAAATCTTCCCTTCATCCATTAATCTTTTGCCAGAGTGAATTGATTTTAGAGTGTGCAAATATTTCTGCAAATCCTGTCCTGCTGTGCTCAAGTCCTGTAAGTCACATGTATTGGGGTCACTGGCAGACCCTGGCCTAAACTTTTACTTTATACTTTATACTTTATTGTCGCCAAACAATTGATACTAGAAAGTACAATCATCACAGCGATATTTGATTCTGCGTTTCCCGCTTCCTAAATTACAAATCGATAATAAATATTAAAAATTTAAATTATAAATCATAAATAGAAAATAGAAAAATGGAAAGTAAGGTAGTGCAAAAAAACTGAGAAGCAGGTCCGGATATTTGGAGGGTACGGCCCAGATCCGGGTAATGAAACTGACCTTTCCATTAAAGCTAGACATACTGGAGCAGAAAATCTTCCTCTGTTGTGGGGGCTAAATCTACAGTGTTGTAATATTTGCACATTGACTCTGTATCTGAAATTGGATCCTATTGATTTCAGTCAGAGAGAACAGAAGGAGAAGGAGACAGGGTAAGCCATGGTTCATGACTAGTGCTATGTCTCTAATATTGGCGGGATGAAAATTAGATTTTACTGTCTTTAATTATGGAGTAGATGGAACATGTGGAAAATGATAAAGTCAACATTTAAATCAATTAATTAACTGAATTAGAGGTTTTTTTTAAAAAGAACTGCATTACATATTGCAAATGAAATGTTATTCCAAGGAGTTAATCTCCTAACTTGTAGCTTCTGTCTGCGATTCACTTGTTGGAGGGTCAAAATGTACGAGTGACGGACAACGGGGGCAAGAACGTCCCCAATGTTGCCCTCACCCTGATGGCCAGCTTCGTATGTGGCTGCATCAGGTTGTGTGTAGAACCCAGGTATGTGGGCACCAAGTACCACTATGTGCCCAGGTTCTACCTGTCACCCTGGCTACGAAGGATGGGTCTGGCCCCACTTCCACGCAACGCCCCAGTCAGCTGGTCGTTGCCGGCATACCTGTCCTACATAGCAAAGTTCTTCCAGGAGAACGCCTTTGAGCACAGGGCCATCAGGCAGTGGTCGGCACGTAGTGTCCTGCAGGCACTGCAGGAGAAGGACGTGATGGACACAGTGGGGTGGTTCCCTGAGCAGACTGTCCAGTTCATCTGGCAAAATGCCTCATCGCCAGATCTCACCAACAGGCACCAAGACCTCGCCTGGCTGGCGGTGAGAGGGGCCCTCCCAGTCAGAGCCCTCCTGTACGCCCGGAACGTCGTCTCCGCACCCCACTGCCCACGGGAGGACTGCAGTGAGGAGGAGTCTGTGACCCACCTCTTTGCACACTGTCAGTTCGCAAAGAGGGTGTGGAGGAGGTTGGACGGGCTAGTGTCACGTTTTATCCCCAGCAGCTGCGTAACAGAGGACTCTCTGATCTACGGGCTGTTCCCGGGGTCGCACACGGAGACCAACATCCGGTGCTGCTGGCAGATCATCAACTCGGTGAAAGACGCTCTTTGGTCGGCCCGAAACTCGATGATCTACCAGCACATGGAGATGTCCGTGGGAGAATGCTGCCGACTGGCACATTCTCGGCTGCAGGAGTACGTGCTGAGGGACGCACTGAAACTTGGTGCAGCCACCGCAAGGGCCCAGTGGGGAAGGACCACAGTATAGGTTTCTCCACCCGTGGGAGTGGGAGGGGTCGGGGGGCGGGGAGTATACCCCTCAACAATGATATGCTAAGCTGAACTACTGGAGTGCCACGTGGGTGGCTATAAATACGGATATGTACTGAGAAATGGAAACGACGTATGTAAAGGATGAAAAGTTATTGAATGGTTTATTGTATATATTTTTGAATTTTTGAATGAAGTATATTTTGAAATATATATAAAAAAAAATTCTGTTTCTTGTTAAAGTTGAGAAGGTTAAATATTCCAATGGCACCTTTTGGGTCCAAAACCCTTAGGTACACATCCCTTAATATATTTTATTCTAAGCAGTTTCCTGAAAATTGATATAAACTGTCAGATATTATAAACAAATCAACTGTAACCTTGTCCTTTGTTTGACAGCAGTGTCTCACAGTTATGGATAAGGAATGTGACTAAAACAACAGCCAGCTGTTTCCTGCTTTTAGTCATTAAAATTGATGAATAGTGCAGTGTTTTTGATTTATAACATAAAAGTCTGTTTGGGGTTATACATAGAGGATTATAAATGTGGATTGCGTTTCAAATCCTTGCTTTTATTATTTCAGGTATTGCCCAGTGGAAAGCACTTTTGCTCCCTTGCTCACTGTATATTGAGTAATCCTTTTGCTCCGCCCCATCCCTTCATTTTATAAATTTTTTTTCTATGTCAAATGCTTGTTACTGCATGTGATAAGTTGACTATTACATTTAGTACTTTACCCTAAAAGTTCCTCCCTTCAACACCAAAAAATATGACACTGGATCGCTAAAAATAATTTTAGCCGAACATAAGGCATGATTGTGCTATTTCTGGGCATTAGTGCCCGTCAGTAAATTCAACTCTTGACTTTTCAGGTGGATTTTTGATTACCTCAGCACCATTCTTCAGATGTAATATATCCCCGACATGATTTTCAACCTCACTGTTGTGAAAAATGGCCAGTTGCTCTGTGTTCACAGGAAAAGGGCCACTTTTCTTGAAACTGCAAGACTGAAACTTACAACTTTGTGGTCACTAACATCGATGACATACTGCTGTTAGCTTTTGTTGCTTCAAAACATTAAACTAATTCAAGGGAAAGCAAGAGAGCCAAGAGAAGAGAGTCTTAGTTTGTTCTTAAGCGAGACTCGCACGTATCACTTGGTAGTGTCATGTTGTATGCAATTCACTTAGTTTTATATATAACCTTGAAACAAATTATTTAAATAATCAAAAAATGCTTAATCAAAAATATTGACAATGTTAGTCAAATATTACTGAATATTAAATATACCAACACCTGCAACCTGAAAAACAAATATTTACTGGTGCCATGACTGAAGGTCCTGGCCACTCATGGTTTCTCAGCCTCTAGATAATTCATGGCCAGTGACAATGATCTGTGGCACAACTCACATTTTGCTGCTTTATGTAAGTCACTCAACTGGGGACTTCATCTGTTTTTAGTCTAGAGGGAAAGTAAGCCAAGTACTTAATGTAACAGAATACTGGTGCAATATGCCTATACCAGGTAGAAATTTAGTTATTGTACCAGTATGTGGCTTAAGTAGTTTTCACCCCGTTTTCAGTCCATTGGAACCAAGAGAGTGAGTATGGGGATTGCAGAATTCCCTAAAGTGCCAGCATTTATAGAATACGTTCATGTAGTGTTACTCTGTACAGAACGCATAATTGTAGCCATGGACTGTCTCAAAAAACACTATCCAACAAATACTTCTTTTCACCAACCTGTCCACAAACCTCTAATCCCCAGACCTTTATCCACCGTCCTTTCTTCATTCCAGAGTTCATACTATTCATTAACTTGATTACTGTACGTCCACCTGTCCACCTCTAATAGTTCTTGACAATGTGGTTGCTATGAGGGCTTTTCCGTTCTTGGAGGTGGACACACATCACATGTATTCTGAGTACTGGCTGCAGAGTGAGCAGCTCCGAGGCTGGATGGACAGCAGTTATATAAACTCGCAGAAAGACAAACAGTAGCATCTGTCGAGAATGCAGTTCTAAACCATGTTCTTGCACCAGTGTATTTCATTTATTTCAGATTCTCCCACTGTGCTTTTGGGAAGAGTTATAAAATGCACACCCAGTAATAATGAAAGAATGGTGTACATTTATTTCCAAGTCAGGATGGAGCAAAACTCGGTGTGATGGCTTTCCAGTGCGCTTGTTGCTCCCAGTTTTGGTGAGGTTGTGAGTTTGCGTGCTGTGATTTGGAGTTGTTTGGGTTGTTGTAAATCTTTTAAATCCGGGACACTGGGGTTTCTGCAGATGCTGCAAATCTTGAGGAACACATTCACAAAGTGCTGGAGGAACTCACCAGGTCAGGCAGCATCCGTGGCGAGGAATAAATAGTCGACGTTTCAGGCCATTACATTTCATCAGGACAGACTTTTTAGTCAGTTTGCTTATATTGGAGAAGAAAATATAAGATACATACTAGTGTGAAGCAGCAATCTAAAACACCACTCCTTTCATTCTCATCTATCTTACCCCATTTGTATACAAACAACGGGGGTTGCTGTGACTGAATTGCTTGGATTTTACATTCTAACTGGTTAACTATAATCCAGCAAATGATTAGTTTTTAAACTTGCACCAGTAGAACCAAAGACACATCTTTCTGGGGTGGAACTCATTTAATTTCATCACATCTTATTAACATAGAGAGTCGCTGTAATTTGCTATAACATGAAAGTGTTTCCTTTTTTGATTGATCTTATGAGGGCTGATCCATTTTAATTCCAAATGAATTACTTGAGATTATGTTCAATAATCCAGAGCTAAAATCTATAGGGATGTACGTAATATACACTTGTGAATTGTTACATACTTATCCGTTCCTTCTTTTACATTAAGCGTTTGAGCAACCTGCCGACAAGATACATCTTTCTTGGATGAAGGCACCTTCCTCACCTTGTCCCACCAAAATCAAATATTTATCCGTTCTCTATTATTGAGATCTTATACATTAGCCATGTAATTATCTACATAATAATGTAGTTTACACTTTAAAAATTCCTTTTTGATTTCTTCCTTTACTCTTCCTTATTGTTTTCTGCCTTTTGTTTCTTCCATTATTTCATTGGTTGAAATAGAAGCTCCAGCAATTCTGTAAAATGGAAGGCTTTTGATGCCATTGATGCTTGAATGTGAATGCGGTGTTTAATAGTTTCTTGTTTTTCAATCACAAGCCAGTGGTCCTTCCAGGATCCAAATCACATTAAATGCTGTGGACACACAGCCAACACGTACTACCCGCACTGTTGCCGATACTCTTCAGCATAATAAAAATGATCTGACCACAGCAGACATGCAGCGTTGGTCTTTGTTTGAATGCTGTCCCCGTGAGACCACTTTATATAACATACAATGTGCTCTGAGATATCCTCTGTTCCAGTACAATGTGTCTTCTCTCCTTGAATTTTGACCTTTAGGCATCTTTGAGCCTAAATTTTGAATGTATTATATGAATTTCATTTGCTTATATGGCAAACATTAATTCTGTTTAATTACCTTTTATGTGTATCACTTCACTATTCAAAGACTTAAAATTACTCATGTGGTAAATGTAGATGTATTATTGCTGTCAAGGAAATCCCCACATTTCGGTAATGTCAGCAGCTGTGTCCTGCTGTTACACAGAGCTGGTGTCTCTATTGTGATGATAATCTTCAGTATCCAAACTAATACTGCTCTGTGCCGTTTATATTAAGCAAATGATCATCCCTTTCAGCTACATGTCAGATATGTCTGGTATTGGGGAGTGGGGGGGGTGGCTTCTGCACGAGATTGAAGTAAGTTGCTGAATTTTGTAAAATTAGTCAGCTCCATCATGGGTACCAGCCTCCGTAGTACCGAAGACGTCTTCAAGGAGCAGTGTCTTAAGAAGGTGGTGTTCATCATTAAGGATCCCCACCACTCAGAACATGCCCTCTTCTCATTGTTACCATCAGGAAGGAGGTACAGGACCCTGAAGGCACACACTGAGCGAATCAGGAACAGCCTCTTCCCCTCTGCCATCCAGTTCCTAATAGTCATAGTCATAGTCATACTTTATTGATCCTGGGGGAAATTGGTTTTCATTAAAGTTGCACCATAAATAATAAATAGTAATAGAACCATAAATAGTTAAATAATAATATGTAAATTATGCCAGTAAATTATGAAATAAATCCAGTTGTAAAGTTGGATGGGCACAGGCAGGAATGACTTCCTATGACGCTCTGTGCTGCATCTTGGAGGAATGAGTCTCTGGCTGAATGTACTCCTGTGCCCACCCAGTACATTATGTAGTGGATGGGAGACATTGACCAAGATGGCATGCAACTTAGATAGCATCCTCTTTTCAGACACCACCGTGAGAGAGTCCAGTTCCACTCCCACAACATCACTGGCCTTACGGATGAGTTTGTTGATTCTGTTGGTGTCTGCTACCCTCAACCTGCTGCCCCAGCATACAACAGCAAACATGACCGCACTGGCCACCACAGACTCATAGAACATCCTCAGCATCGGCCGGCAGATGTTAAAGGACCTCAGTCTCCTCAGGAAATAGAGATGGCTCTGACCCTTCTTGTAGACAGCCTCAGTGTTCTTTGACCAGTCCAGTTTATTGTCAATTCGTATCCCCAGGTATTTGTAATCCTCCACCATGTCCACACTGACCCCCTGGATGGAAGCAGGGGTCACCAGTACCTTAGCTCTCCTCAGGTCCACCACCAGCTCCTTAGTCTTTTTCACATTAAGCTGCAGATAATTCTGCTCACACCACGTGACAAAGTTTCCTACCGTAGCCCTGTACTCAACCTCATCTCCCTTGCTGATGCATCCAATTATGGCAGAGTCATCTGAAAACTTCTGAGGATGACAAGACTCTGTGCAGTAGTTGAAGTCCGAGGTGTAAATGGTGAAGAGAAAGGGAGACAAGACAGTCCCCTGTGGAGCCCCAGTGTTGCTGATCACTCTGTCGGACACACAGTGTTGCAAGCACATGTACTGTGGTCTGCCAGTCAGGTAATCAAGAATCCATGACACCAGGGAAGCATCCACCTGCATCGCTGTCAGCTTCTCCCCCAGCAGAGCAGGGCGGATGGTGTTGAACGCACTGGAGAAGTCAAAAAACATGACCCTCACAGTGCTCGCTGGCTTGTCCAGGTGGGCATAGACACGGTTCAGCAGGTAGATGATGGCATCCTCAACTCCTAGTTGGGGCTGGTAGGAGAACTGGAGGGGATTTAAGTGTGGCCTGACCATAGGCCGGAGCAGCTTTGGTTATTAAAAATAAATGGTTATTGAACCCATGAACACTACCTCACTAGTTTTTTAAAAATGTATTTCTGTTTTGCACTACTTATTTTAACTAAACTTTTTAATAGACATATATATACTGTAATTCAGTTTTTTTCCTCTATATCTATTTATTATGTGAGTCATTGTACTGCTGCTGCAAAGTTAACAATTTTCACGACACATGCTGGTAATATTAAACCTGATTCTGATTCTGAAATATCCCATGGTAATAGTTTGATGAGAAACAGGAAAGTTTTCCCTGGTCAGTGTTTATCCCTGTACAAACATACCAAGAACAAAGATAATGTAATCCACATTATTTTATTGTACGATCTTGTGTGTAATTTAGCTGTTGCCTTTTGAGCTTTCCGGCAGCTTAACAATACTTCATTAGGTGTGAAATCTTTTGGAATGTCCTCAGATGCAAGTTTTTTTTATTATACTCTGATGTTTGAACTACGAGGCAGATACTTATTGAAAGTTTTTATTTATGGAACGAGACACATCCAGGAATCCATTACAAAGGTCAAAACCTTTTCTGGTAGTCTGAAGATAAATGGATTGTGTGGTGGCAGAAATCTGTGCCAGAGCCGTGATGCAAGCAACAGAATTGTTTTTAATCCACACAAGCTAGGGAACATTAATCAAGGCCTGGATAGAATCACTCATTTGTTTCAGATTTCAGACTGAACAAAGACAATTTACATTTATATTGCAACTTTAATGCAGAAAAATGTCCCAAGACTCGTACAGTGGTGTAAATAAATGGATGTTGGGTCTTCAGAGAAATGACTGAACAACTGGTTTTAGTAGTAGGTTTTAATGAAGGTCTTAAAGGGAGAAAGGGGAGGGTGAGAACTAGAAGAGCTTATCAGAGAACTCTTAATACATGGAACTGAGACAACTGTTGTCACTGCAATCAAAAAGAGAAAGGGTTCCCTGAAGGATAGTATCAAAGGATGATGTTTGGAATTGGGCTGAAAATTTATGGACTGTTGTGATAGTGTTGAATTTTTGGCAGCCTTTGGAATAGTGGCATGTATTCATGTCTTCTGTATTAGCAAGCTAAGAAGTGAAAGTTGGATTGAAGTGTAGAATTGTGGAAAATTCCAGAGCAGTAGGCTGTCATGTACTTGATAGTATTCATGCCAGATGAACCAAAGGCGAGGCAGTTAAACTCAGATTTTAATGCAAAGCTTGTAGAATTTAAGGTGCAGTTCCACATACAGTATGTTATCCAATGAGAATACCAACCACCATTAAAATAGTTTCATCACCAAATAGAGAACTTGTACTCTTTATTGGGAATCAAGCTGTTATTAAGATGATGTTTTATTGCCCACTTGAAATAAATTCCCGTCACATTTTTTAAAAAATGCAAGCCATGCTAAATGAATTTAGATTACAGTTATGGACAGTGTACAGCAAACCTGAATAGTGCCTTGTAAAGAACAGTGAAAGCAGCAACAGACAGTACTATCCAGAGCAAGACACACAAAATGCTGGAGAAATTCAGCAGGTCAGGCAGCATCCATGGAAGGAAATAAGCAGTCACATTTTCAGGCCGAGCCACTTACACCAAGTTCTCTGCCTAAGACACCAACTGTTTCTTTTCCCCCTCCATAGATGCTGTCTGACTTGCTGAGTTCCTCCAGCATTTTGTGTATGTTCCTCAGGATTTCCAGCACCTGCAGAATCTCTTGTGTTTAGGAATACCCTGAAATGGAGTATTACTTCAGGCCACTTCCTATTTCTTGTATGAGAATTAGTTAAGCATATTTTGTGCTGTACTTTCATGCTGAAGACTTGACCACTTTCCATTTCTGTTGATTATTATCGTTTTGGAACATAACTCCATGGCATGTAAATCAATGAGTGTTTTTGACGGTAGATTATGGCTGTAATGGCATTCAGCTGATAAGTCCTTAATTGAGAACTAATATATCCTGTTTTAGAGGTTAACAAGATAATGAGAATGTGACTTAAGTTACAAGGCTGCATTTCAATGAGTTCTGATGGTATCACACAAACTGAGCAATTTATTGCATAATATATAACTTGGTTTGTTGTGGATCTTTGTGAGGAGAGGCCTGCTATGAACATTGGTGGGCCAAATATACACTAGTGGGACCACTTTATTAGGTATCTGCTGTACCAAAAAAAGTGGCCATTGAGTGTATGTTCTTGGCCTTCTGCTGCTGTAGCACATCCACTTAAAAGTTTGATATGTTGTGCATTCTGAGATGCTATTCTGGACACCACTGTTGTAATTCATGGTAATTTGAGTTACTGTCACCTTCCAGTCAGTTTGAACCAGTCTGGCCATTCTTCTTTGATCTCCTCAGTAGCTTGGCCTGTTTGCCCATTGACTGCTGCTCAGTGGATTTCTCTTTTTATTTCTCAGACCATTCTCTGTAAACTGTAGAGATTATTGTGCGTGAAAATTCCCAGGAGATCAGCAGTTTCTTAGCTACTCAAACCACCCCATCTGGCACCAATAAATCATTCCCCAGTCAAAGTCACTTAGTTCACATTTTGTCCCATCCTCCATTCTGATGTCTGGTCTGAACAACAATTGAACCTCTTGACCATGTCTGTTTGATTTTATGCACTGAGTTGCTGCCAGTTGATTGGCTGATTAGATAAATATTTGCATTAATGGGCAGGTGTACAGGTGTACCTAATAAAGTGGCCACTTAGTGTCAATTATAGAATCCCGGATCTAAACACGTAATGTGAATGATTTTACGGTGTTAATGTGTGCTTGCAGCAGTGGTTAATCGCCCTCAGTATTCACAGCAAAACCCTGATTTTGCTGTCTGGCTGCCCGTCCCCACTTTTTGCTGTGGTCTTCATCCTGAACATGTTAAAACCCTGCATCTGCTGGTAATTAAATGGGTATGCAGTTAACTTCTGGCATTTACATTCGTAGTGGTGGTTAATTACCAGCTCTTGCATAGATGTGGGTTATTTAACTGCTGGTGTTTACATAGGTATGTACCAGTTAATTTGTAGCATTTACATTGTACTTGCCAGTTAACTGCGGCATATATATGCATTGGTTAGCTGCTGGCATTTGCATGGGTGTATGAGAGTTAAATCCTGCCATTTATGCAAGTATGTGCTGGCTATCTCCGGGCTTTGACCGACAAATTCCCGAATGCGAATATTGCAGAAACCAGAAAAAAGCGGATCTGAATTTGCAGTGATGTGCAGTTTTCCATAGCAACATTTGTAGGCTGAACAAAATTTCATGCAGCAGTTCAGGAAATTATTTTACCTCCAGGTCTCCTGTTATTCAATGTGTTATTGATAATTAACCAATTAGACTAACCCGTTATTGGAGTGTATGTGATTGCTGCAATTTTTCCCTTTTGGCTCAAGTAATCCTAAATGTGAGGCCCCTCTAATGACTGTGCCATTTCAGGGCTTTAAACTGCTACCACTCCTCTGTTAGCAGCTTGAATCTAGCATTACGTAAGGACATAAGAAATAGAGACAGAGGTTTATTGACTGCTGTTGAATCCTGTTCTGCACAAAAATGTAACAGCTGATGTTTTACCTCAGACATTTTCCTGTTTAACCCCATTTCCCCATTCTCTTATTATCCAAAAATCTATTTATCTCTGTCTTAAATGTATTGAGAGACTGAGTCTCCACAGTCCTTTCGTGTATAGAATTCCAAAGGTTTGCTTGCTTCTCTGGGGATGAATTTCTTCTCCACTTGGTCCCACATTTTCAGACCATGGTCTCGGGTTCCTGATATTACACCCAGGAGGAAAATCAACCTTATCACTATTTTCCAGGCTGTATAATATGCTTCAAAGAGATCGCACCTCAGTTTTCTAAACTTGAACTAATTTGTTAATGGGCTTCATCCCATCCCAAGAATCAATCTGGTGAACCTTTGTAGCACTCCTCTCTGCACATGAGACCTGGACACAATATTCCTGGTCTTACTAGGGTCCAATCAAATTATACTCCAATGTCTTTACTGTTATTCTCAAATCCTCTTGCAGTAAAAAAACCAACAAAACAAATGCCTTTCTTAAGCAACACACATCAAAGTTGCTGGTGAACGCAGCAGGCCAGGCAGGATCTGTAGGAAGAGGTGCAGTCGACGTTTCAGGCCGAGACCCTTCGTCAGGACTTCCTTAAGGCTTACTGAACCAGCATGCTAACTTTCAGTGATTCATGCACAGGGACAAGTTCCTAAACTTCAACAGTTCTTTTTATTTTCAAAACAAAAGATCTTCTCTTCTATTTTTCCTATCAGCATCAATAACTAGGATGAGTCATAGGGATGGCAAAAGGTAGACAATGAGCTGAAGCAAAAAAAAATCCATAAAATGGTTGACATGCTGTTACTCAGTAATTAAGCTGTCGGTATTATATTAAAGCAGTTCTGGGTGACTGATAATATTGTTCTGTGACGTTTATTGTTATTCAGTAGAATATGTAAATTACTTTGGACTTCCCTAGCTCCCTCTGCAAATTCAACAGCCTCTGAGCTTAGTATCATCTACCTATCTGATTAATTTGCATTAGGATTCAGAATTCTTGCAGAGCTCACAATACCAATCAAACTTCTAATATCTTTTTCTGAAGTTTATCCTTGTGACACCCCTGCACTTCTCTTCAGGATTTGTAAAGTTCATTGGGTAGTTTTATTTAAACTCTAATTAACTTGTTTATTCTGTGTTTTTCTGTCTTGATTATATAGTAATATTGCTTAGTATTAACTCCTTAAAGAAACTTGATAAGAACCTAAGTCAAGAGGTTTCTTCTTGTGCTGAGAGGGTAGTGGAAGCAGCCTCAATAGTAACTTGAAAAGCATAATTTAATAAATACTTCAAGGGCAGAAATTTCAGGGTTTGGGGAAAAAGAAGGAGTAAACCAAGCTGAGTAGCTTTTTCAGAGAGTTAGGAGTAACATGATAGAATGAAGAGCATTAATCTATGTGATAAGGTTCCATGATTCCAGTAAACCACTATGAAATAAACCTGATTGTAGTCTATTAACTTCACCTTAGTCCTCATCTCTCTTTGGTTAACTATTTCAAAATTGTACGTCTGTTGCTGTTAGTGAGGAAACCATTAGAAGCTATGACTAAAGATGTTACAGCAGGATATTAAAAATACATGGTAATATGCTATAGCTGGCAACATTTTGTAAAAGGGAAATCAGATTGGACCAGTCTGTTGGAGCTCTTTGAAGTAGTAACATGTAATGTGGATAATCACTACCAATGGATGTACGTCGATTTCCAGCAGACATTGACTTGATTTCACTTGAAAGATGATTGTTGAAGATTACCTGAGAGAACATTTATTTGCATAGATAGAAGATTGGCTCGCTAACAGGAAAAGGAGGCCAAGTCTTTATGTATACTTAAGGGAAGTTGATAGATTCTTCATTAGTCAGGGCATGAAGGGATACAGGGAGAAGGCAAGAGATTGAGAATGCAAGGAAAATTGTATCAGCCATGATGAAATGATGAAGTAGACTCGATGGGCCAAACGTCCGAACACTGCTCTTGTATCTTATGGTCTTATGGTTTATGGAAGTAGAATTGTTCATATTTGTGACTTTTTTTTTTCTGGCTGGGACAACGTAATGAACGATGTGGCACAGGGATTGCTGCTGAAGCCTAACCTAGAAGAAGACTCCAAAAGCAGAGTTGCTAAATTTGCTAGTGGCACTAAGTTAGGTAAGAAAGTAGGTTATGACGTGATCGTGAGGAGATTATAAAGAGGTGTAGTTAGTTTAAGTAAGTTGTCAAACATTTGCAAATGGAAAATGATGTTAAAAATATAAAATTTTGACCGCATGACCCAATTTACATCGGTGGTGCGCAAGTGGAACAGGTCAAAAGCTTTAAGTTCCTCGGGGTCAATATCACAAGTGACCTGACTTGGTCCAACCAAGCAGAGTCCACTACCAAGAAGGCCCACCAGTGCCTTTACTTCCTGAGAAAACTAAAGAAATTTGGCCTGTCCCCTAAAACCCTCACTAATTTTTATAGATGCACAGTAGAACGCATTCTTCTAGGGTGCATCACAACCTGGTATGGAAGTTGTCCTGTCCAAGACCGGAAGAAGCTGAAGAAGATCGTGAACACGTCGCAGCACATCACACAAACCAATCTTGTCCTTGGACTCACTTTACACCGCACGCTGTCGGAGCAGTGTTGCCAGGATAATCAAGGACACGACCCACCCAGCCAACACACTTTTCGTCCCTCTTCCCTCTGGGAGAAGGCTCAGGAACTTGAAGACTTGTACGGCCAGATTTGGGAACAGCTTCTTTCCAAATCTGATAAGACTGCCGAACGGATCCTGACCCGGATCTGGGCCGTACCCTCCAAATATCCAGACCTGCCTCTCGGTTTTTTTGCACTACCTTACTTTCCATTTTTCTATTTTCTATTTATGATTTATAATTTAAAATTTTAATATTTACCATCGATTTGTAATCCAGGGAACGGGAAACGCAGAATCATATATCGCTGTGATGATTGTATGTTCTAGTATCAATTGTTTGGCGGCAATGAAGTATAAAGTATAAACTGTTTATTTGGTCAGGAAAACAAAAAAAATATTTTATGCAAATAGGTATTGCAAAGCTCTGAGATGAGGAAAGATCTGTGTGTCCTGGTGTATGATTAATAAATAAGCTAGCATTTAGTAGAGCAACTAATTAATAAGGCTAACAGAAAGCTATTGTTTATTGCAAGGAGAATCAAATACATTTGTAGAAGGTAATGTTTCAGTTACATGGAGAAATGGTGCCTCTGCATCAGCATATGTTATTGGTCATCTTACTTAAGGAAGAATGCTAATACATTGCAAGTCATTGAGAGAAAGGTTTACAAGACTATTGGTTAGGTTGGATGGGTTGCCTAATGAGGAGACTTGAGACAGGCTAAGATCTACATTATCTGGACCATACATACTGAAACGTTAACTCTGTTTCATTTTGTACCACGTGCTTCCTGACTTGCTGAATACTCCAAGCACTTGTGGATTTAATTTGGGTTTCCAACATCTGCAGTCGTTGATTTTTATGTAATTAGTCTGTCTTCTTGTTGCAGGTTCAGGACAAATACTCAGGTTGATAGATTTATATCAGGGACACATTATCATCTAGAAAATATTAACTCCAACATTGCTGTCTTCCCTCAGAAGTGTCAGTCTGGATTATGTGCTGAAACTCTTATGAATGGATCATAAGACCAGAGTCTTCTGTCCCAGTGAGTGCTACCATTAAGTCAAAACTGCGTGTGAGCCAGGTTATTTTTCTTCAGGAGCTGATAACTTCAAATGGAATTTGTCATTAGGTTTATCATTTGAAAATTAATTCCTCATTTCTTGGCCATTCTATGTGCTTTAATGCTGCCATTCGCAGTAAAGGGAGCCCAAAAGGTAACGATCATGTTAGATTGGTGGCGATTCCAAGTTTGTGCAATGGGACTGTCATCTCCACTTGTACCAGCCAACAGCTCGCTCTTGCTTCATAGTCTTTCAGAGCAGCAGCAAACCTCCTTGTAAATACAGCAGGGAAAACAGCAAGAAGCCACTCAGCTCATGCAACCATGCTTCAAGAGCAACTAATTAGCACCACCTGATGAGGCTAATAGCCTAGGGGTCAGTAAATTTATGTGCAGGATTGAGCCTGAACCCGATTTACCTGAAATGCAAATTGAAGTCATCTGTAATTAGCTATTGCAACTTTGGATTTGCCTCCCAAGATCCCAGTCAACTATCAGTTTAGTTTAATACCTGTGCATCATTTTAGCAAACTAAACCTTTATTTCTGGAAGATAATTTCACATCTGTTCATTAGCAGATAAAATAAACTTTATTTACATTAGACTGTGCATCTGTTGCAATGTTTTTATTATTTTCCAGTTGACTGGAAGAATGTTCTTTGAAAATAGCAGTGAGCACGTCAAAATCAATTTTAATAAGCGCACGTTTCTCACTTGAACTTGATTTTAAACAGCACAATCATGTTTCTACCGTGTCCCAATACAAACAATACAATTTATGAACTGGTAATTATCCTTTTTAGGCAGTGCCTTGGTATCAAGAGTGACTTGCTTCCACTGTGGCTTTGTGAGTTATTAGCTGTTGAATTACAGCAATGTGGGAACTATAAATTCTTCCTTAGATGGGACAGAAGGTGCCTGATAGCATGAGATTCATCCACCAGATGCATAACATTCTATGTTCTCAATAATATTCTGAATGCTCCTTCTCCACTTGGAGCAGAGGATTCCTGGGAATACGCGGGGATGCTGCATTTTTTTCAAGTAGGCTTGAAAGCGTTGTTGAATCTTTTCCGCTTTCTATTGGTAATTCTTCCTGTGAAGGATTTCTGTTTCAGTTAATAGGCATCCGTTAGTCTTGCGAGACCATGGATCTGCGCCTGGAATGTCTTCACTCTCCAGGGCGCAGTCCTGGGCAAGGTTGTATGGAAGACCAGCAGTTGCCCATGCTGCAAGTCTCCCCTCTCTACGAAACCAATGTTATCCAAGGGAAGGGTGTTAGGACCCATACAGCTTGGCACCAGTGTCATCGCAGAGCACTGTGTGATTAAATGCCTTGCTCAAGGACACAACACGTTGCCTCGACTGGGGCTCAAACTCACGACCTTCAGGTCACTAGTCCAATGTCTTAACCACTTGGCCATGTGCCCACACTCTGTTTCGGTAGGCTGGTGTCAAGCATGCAAATGATATGACCTGGCTTAAGCAGCCAACTGTGTGAGCAACTGGGCCTTTAGAGCTGGGGGTGTTGACTCATCTTTTCTGTGGATTTGGAGGATTATGCAGAGGCAGTATTAGTGACATTTTTCCAATGGCTTGAGGTGCTTGCCTGCTGTAGGTAGTGCAGGCCTCAGTAACATTCAGGGCAGAAATCACTGCTGCCTGATAAACCATGAATCTTGTGCCATGTTTGAGATCTTGATCTTTAAGCACCATTTTCCTCAGGTGTTTAATCTATATGTCGTGTATATGCCTAATTGATCATCTATATCTGCCTGAAGCACCTCACATCCACCTCCATACGTACAATCTCCCTTCACCCATATCTTCCCAAGGCATGCACGCTCATCCAGAGGCACAGTAGACAGAAGGAGCAAATTTCATCATTGGTGCCTGTGTTTGCTGAGAGCTGGTTCCCAAGGTTCTGCAAAGAACCTTTATGTCAAAAGCAGTTTCAGAAAATATTTTCTGTCTTAAGAATATTGGGCCCAAGGCCCCTCCGTTTATATGCCTCCATGAGTTAGCTAATGATGACTTGTAACTGGGCATCCAAACATACACCAACACCATCGACATCATACACTGACTACTGGGACCCAGGGTGTCTCTGATTCTGGCAGTTAGCATCATAGGTTGAACATTTCTCCATTAATTATGTAGCCATAAGCATGCTAAAGGGAAGGTTCAGTATTGTGTGGCAAGAAAATTCATAAGGAAGTGTTGAGGGTAATAACAGCTTTGCTTAACACCAAACTTCACTGAGATTGGGTCAGTGGGGAAGCCCTTGATGAGGATCATGACTATCATTCCATCGTGAAGCAAATGTAAAAGGAATGAAAATTCCACAGGAAATGTTTCCAGCTGCTGGAGTCAAAACTTGAGTGAGGCTGAAAGTATCCATGCCGCTTTTTGAATTTTTCACAAAGGTTGCATAGTAAAGATCATGCAATGCCTTGAGATGGACCGAGTTCTCTGCAATTTGTTGAATGCTTTCTGGCCACTGAGGGGGCATAATTAATGATGCAAAACAGGCCAGAGGCTAAAAGAGGATGTTAGCATAGAACAATACAGCACAGGAACAGGCCATTTGGCTCACAATAGTATGCCGACCAATCCAATTAAATTAGTAATCAAATGGCTAACTAAATTAATCTCTTTTGCCCAGACAATGTCCATATCATTCCATTTTCATTGCATTCATGTACTTATCTATACATCTCTTAAAAATCCCCAAATGTTTCTCCCTCTACTACAACACCAGGCAGTGCATTCCAAAAAATATCTTGCCCCTCACATCTCCTTTGAAATTATCTCCCCAGCCCCTGGCTTAAATACATACCATCTGGTTTGAGACAATTCAACACTTGGAAAAATATATTGCTTGTCTACTCTATCAATCTTAAAAAACCTCTATCAGATCTCCCCTTGGTCTCCACCACTCCAGAGACATCAACCAAATTTGTCCAATTTTTGTTACTGCCCACGCCCACTAATCCAGGCAACATCCAGGTAAACCTCCAACCTCCAAAGCCTTGACATCCGTCCTATAATGGGGTGGACAGAACTGTATGCAATACGCTAGATTCAAAGATTCAGAGGTCCAATTTAATGTCAGAGAAATGTATACAATATACATCCTGTAATACTTTTTCTTCACAAACATCCATGAAAACAGAGAAGTGCCCCAAAGAATGAACAACAGATAAACGTAAGAACCCCAAAGTCCCCCCATCCCGGCTCCCCTCCCTCCCACGCGTAAGCGGCAGCGACCAACAATCCCCCCTCCCCCCACCGGCAAAAAAAAACAAGTATCGGTACCACCACCAAGCACTCAGTGTGAGCAAAGCAATAGCAAAGACACAGACTTACAGTTACCCCAAAGACTTCGCATTACACCCGGCATTCGACATACTGCGGTTCTCTCTCTCCCTAATAAGGGAGAAGAAGGTGTCTCCGTTTTCTCCCCAGCGAGCATGGAGACATACCAAACAACTCGCTGGTTTACGGTGTTAAGAGTCCGTTACGTTGCTTTTTCCAAGCTCTGTGCCCGAAGATCGCAAAGATCTTGGGTCTTCGGGCCCACAGCAGATATCCTGACTTCCCCAACAACACATGGGTCTCCTGCTGTGAGACCGACCCTCGATCCGCCCGTCTCCAGAGTCCCGAGGTCTTCGACTTTCAAATTCAAGCCAGACTCTCAGGCCGAACCCTTGGCGTGTTGAACAACGGCCAGTTATGGAACCCGCAAAACAGGTCCCATTCCCGCAAAGAACCGAAGTCAGCGTGTAACTCCAGGTCAGGGTCTTTAAAAGAACCCTGAAAGGGAAAAATAAAGATATTAAAGATGGAAATAGAGCTGTTCCCGAAGATGCAAGCAGAGGAGTCGCCATGATTTAACTTGAGTTTTATAAAGTTGTAACACATCTGACTTTTGAACTTAATACCTCAACTAATAAATGCAAGCATACTACCCTATCATCCTGTGCAGCCATGTTATGTCAAGAAGCTTTGAGTAGCTAAGCTGAGTGAGTAGTTAAAAGCAAGACACACGGAATGTATTAAAGAACAACATGAAGTCATCCATTTGGTGCCCAGAACAGAAAATAATTGGTTTATGTGGCAAGTGGTTGATATCTGAAGGAAATTAGATATCTTTGTAGACAAATCACAAAATACTAATGTGCAGCTGCAAGTGATTAAGAAGGTAAAAGGCCTTGACTTGATTACAGGAGTAAAGATACCCTTCGAGAATTACATATGTTCCTGATGAGATCATACTTGGAAAAAGGGTCACAGTTTGGATCTCTCAGACCCTACCAATAACTCATAACTGCATAACCAAATTCTGCTCTACAAATTTGCAGATATCCAGCATAGTAGATTACATTTCAGATAATGGTGAGACAGGAAGGAGATAGAGAATCTGGTGGCATGGTGTCAAGACAACAGACTTTCTCTCCACATCAGCAAAATGAAGGAGCTTGTCGTTGACTTTGAGCTCCTGTCTGTATTAATGATGCTGACATGGGAAGATTGAGAGCTTCATGTTCCTAGTTGTAAAATCACTAGCTGCACCTTGGATCCTCTCCAATTTGCCTACTGTCACAACAGGTCAGCAGCAGATGTCATTTCACTCAACCGTGGAACATCTGGACAGTGAAAATGCATACATCAGGATACCGTTCATTAACTACAGCTCTGCATTCAATACTATCATCAATGATCTCCAAGGCCTGGACCTCAATGCCTCCTTGTTAAACTCATTCGATTTTCTCAATCCCAGTCATTTCGGGTTGGGAACAACATCTCCTCCACTGTCACCATCAGCACAGGTGCACCACAGAACTGCATGCTTAGTCCCCTGCTCTACTTGCTATATACTGTACTTAAGACTGCAAGGCTAAGTGCAACTCCAATACTATATTTAGGTTTGCAGACAACTACCACTGTTGTGGTCTGAATCAAAGGTGATGACTAATCAGTTTACAGGAGGCTGGTTCAAATCTGGCTGAATGGTGCCACAACAAATCTCACTCAATGTCAGCAAAACCAAAGAGTGGATTATTGACTTCAGGAGGAGGAAACTGGAGGTACATGAGCCATTCCTCATTAGAGATCAGAGGTGGAGAGGATCGGTAACTTTTAAATTCCTTGGTGTTATCATTTCAGATATTCTGTCCCTGGTCCAGCACATTAACTGCCATTACAAAGAAGGTTCAGCAGCACCTCTACTTTCTTAAAAGGTTGTGAAGATTCAGCATGTCTTCTAAAACTTTGACTAACTTCTGTAGATGCAAGGTGGAGAGTATCTTGACCCTTTGCATCACAGCCTGGCCTGGAAAGAGCAAAGCCCTTGAATGGGAAAGCCTACAAAAAGTAATTCGTAGACCCAGTCCAAAAGGGGTAAAACCCTCTGATTAGTGAACACATTTACAATGTCACAGGAAAGCAGCATCCATCATCAAGGACCTCACCATCCAGGCCATGCTCTCTTCTCACTGCTGTCATCATGAAGGAAGTACTAGAGCCTCAAGTCGCACACCACCAGGTTCAGGAACAGTTATTGCCCCTCAATCTTGTACTAGTGGGGATTATGTTACTCACCCCCAACACAGAACTGGTTCCACAATCTACAGGCTCACTCACTCTTAAGATCTCGACAACTTGTGTTCTTGATATTTATTGCTTATTTATATATTTATCTATCAGTCCATTTATTTGTGCATTTATTTATTTCCTCTTCCCCCCCACACCCTTTTGTAATTGTCCGATTTGTTGTCTTTTTTAAACATTAGTTGTTTGTCCTTCTTTGTTGTGTGCAGTATTTCATTGATTCTATTGTATTTTATCTACTGTGAATGCCCACAAGGAAATGAATCTTAGGGTAGTGTATGGTGACATATATATACTTTGATAATAAATTTACTTTGAACTTTGAACAATCTGTCCTGGTCCAACCAAGTGAATACAATGGCAAGGGAAGCACACTTCTCTACTTCGTCAGAAGATCAACAAAATTTAACATGTCCCTGATGAACTTGGTAAACCTTACAGAAGAACTAGGAGAAGCATCCAGACCGGATGCATCACAGCTAGGAATGGCATTTGCTCTGCCGAAGGTCACAAGAAAGTGTAGAATTGTGAGTGCAGACTAGTCCACTGGTCCATTCATGTAAGTCAACCTCCATTGACTCCATCTACACTTCCAGCTGCTTGCGAAAGTGGGCAACGTAAACAAGGACGCTTCCCACCCCAGCCATTCTTTCTGCTGCTCTTTCCAGAAGTCCACCATGATTGGTAGCTCTGAAGAGACTCGTGGCTTCTCTACCAAAAGGAGCCAAACCTGGTTTGATGAGAGTGAACAGGAGACCAGAAGCTAATGATCCTCAATCTGAAGCTCCAACATGCATCAAGGAGAAAAAAAAACACCTCTACAGACACATGAACTGATATGTTTTAATATAAGCAATCCTGGCAGCCATTTTGTCCATAGCAGTGATAATCAAGTAAGAATTGGCCATTTTTCAATCAATGGAGTTGGAAGAATAATAATATATGATCATAACTTGTAGCAGCTACAGATTGGCATGTATGATGTTGTAGGCATCACTAAATCATGGCTGAAAGAAGATTATGGCTGGGAACTTAATGTGCAAAGGTACACATTGTATGGAAAGGACAGGCAAGAAGGCAGTGGGAGCGGGATTGCTCTGATGATAAGAAATGAAATCAAGTCATTAGAAAGATGTGACATAGTGTCAGTAAGTGTTGAGTTGTTGTGGATAGAGCTAAGGAACTGCAAGGATAAAAAGAACCTAATGTGAGTTGTGTCTCCACCACCGCCCCCCCCCCCCCCAACAATAGGAAAGATGATCTACAATTTAGAATGGGAGACAGAAAGTACATTGCAAAAAGACAATGTTACTATAGGCATGAGGATTTCAATATGCAGGTAGACTTGGAAAATCAGGTTGGTGCTGGATTACAAATGGGAAATTTCTAGAATGCCTACAAGATGGCTTTTTTTTAGAGCAGCTTGTGGTTGAGCCCACTAGAGGATCTGCTATTCAGGATTGGGTTTTGTGCAATGAACCAAAATTGATTAGAGAGCTTAAGGTAAAAGAACCATTAGAGGAAGTGATCATAATATGATCGAATTCACCCTGAAATTTGAGAAGGAAAAGCTATAAAATCAGATATATCAGTATTCAAATGGAGTAAAGGGAATTACAAAGGCATGAGAGAGGAATTGGCCAGAATTGATTGGAAAAGAACACTGGCAGAGATGACAGCAGAGCAGAAATGGTTGGAATTTCTGGAAGCAATTTGGAAAGCACAGGATATATACATCCCAAAGAGGAAGATGTATTCTAAAAGCAAGATGACATAACCGTGGCAAACAAGAGAAGTCAAAGCCAACATAAAAACCAAAGAGAGAGAAAATAATAGAGCAAAAATTAATGGAAAGTTAGAGGATTGGGAAGCTTTTAAAAACCAATAGAAGCCAACTAAAAAGGTCATTAAGAAGATAAAAATGGAAAATGAAGATAAGCTAGCCAATAATATTAAAGAAGGTACCAAATGTTTCTTCAGATACATAAAGTGTAAAAGAGAGGCAAGAGTTGGTACTGAGTACCAAGAGTTGGAGAATTATGCTTGCGAGGTAGTAATGGGGACGAGGAAATGGCGGACGAACTGAATAAGTATTTTGCATCAGTCTTCACTGTAGAAGACATTGACGGTATAGTACAAGTTACCGGTGTCAAGGATTCTCTCTAGTTACCATCACTAAAGAAAAGTTTCTTGGGAAACTGAAAGGTCTGAAGCTAGATAAGTCACATGGTCCAGATTTTGTACATTTCAGGGTTCTGAAAGAGGTGGCTGAAGAAATTATGGAGGTATCAATAATGATCTTTGAAGAATCACTAGATCCTGTACTGGTTCTGGAAGAGTGGAAAATTACAAATGTTGCTGCACTCTTCAAGAAGGGAGTGAGGCAGAAGAAAGGAAACTATGGGCCGGTTTGTCTGAACTCAGTCGTTGGAAAGATGCTGTAGTGGATTATTAAGGTTGGGTGCTCAGGGTACTTGGTCCGTATGGTTTCATCAACAGATAATCTTGTCTGACAAATCTGTTGTAATTCTTTGAAGAAATAACTAGCAAGATAGACAAAAGAGAATTGGTTGATGTTGTGCACTTGGATTTTCAGAAGGCCTTTGACGAAGTGCCACATACGTGGCTGTTTGACAAGCTATTAGCCCATGGTATTGCAGGAAAGATTCTAGTATGGTATGGATAAATCAGGAGACAAAGAGGGGGAATAAAAGGAGCCTTTTCTGGTTGGTTGACAATAACCAGTCATGTTTCATAGGGATCTGTATTGGAACCAATACTTTTTACATTATATGTCAATGATTTGGATGATGGAATTGATGACTTTGTTGCAAAGTTTGCAGACGATATGAAGATAGGTGGAGGGGCAGGTAATTTTGAGGAAGTAGAGCATTTACAGAGGGACTTAAACAGATTAGGAAATGGGCAAAGAAGTGGCAGATGGAATATCATGTCAGGAGTGTTTGATGACTCTGGGCCTGTATTCAGGAGAATGGGGGTGACCTCATTGAAACCTAGCGATGGTGAAAGGTCCTGATAGAGTGGATGTGGAGAGAATTGTTTCCTATGCTGGGAGAGTCTCGGACCAGTATCCTTTTGAAAAGAAAATGAGGAAAAATTTCTTTAGCTAGAGAGTGGTGAATCTGTGGAATTCGTTGGCACATGCAGCTATGGAGGCCAGTCTTTATGCATATTTAAGGCAGAGGTTGGTAAATTCTTGATTGGTTAGGGCGTGAAGGGATATGGTCCTATGGTCTTATAATAGCTCTCCATGCTTCTAGATGTGGCTGACAAGTGGACTTTCCTATTATCCATTTGAAAGATGGCAGTGTTGGCAATGCAGCATTCCCTCAGTACTACACTGAAGTGACAGTCCACATTATGTGCTTATGTCATGAAATGGAGCTTTAAGCACATTCTTCTGACTCAGAGGCAAACTCTATCATTGACACAAGCTGTTGCTGTCAGTGGTGAATAATGTGCTTGTAACAAAATTGCTTCCACTTATCAGGAATTCATAGCATGATATGAATTATTCATTATTACCCTCCATTTACTTTAGAATGTATGCCAAGCTATCAACAGAAGAGGAAAATGAATCACTATGTCTCAGCCATTTCCTACTGTTTATTTCTTCCTTGTCTATAGGTATTGACAGATTACAGATAATGTTAGAGCTACAAAACAGAAATTGGGTTGCCCGCAGAAACAAATGCTGCAGATTATATCAGTAGTTATTGAAAAGGTCAAGGACAAATTAAATGTGAAAATATTCACATGAAGGATGGTTTTCTAAATGAATTCAGTGAGTTGAAAAGAGAGCTTGGCCCTGCTGCATAGAAGTAAAACAAAACTGGGCAAGAAAAATCTGTGTGAACAATGAGGAGCTTCAAAGAAGGGTGAGATGGAGTCTGTCCATGAATTGGAAATGATTGGTGCTCAAAGCTGGGCCACTCTGCATGATTAGAAATATCACAAATAAAACGGTACATGCACTCAAAGCTTATGATAAATGTTGGTTCATAATTCAGCAGGCAATCAAGCTGAACTGAACGGTGAAAGGAATTAAGAGGAACAAAAAGTACTACCAGGCACAGGTTAGCAGGAAACATCGAAAGGAACGAAAGTATTTTAACATCTTAAATGGAGAAAAGCTGATCAAAGAATGGATAGGACAAATTAGGAACTAAAATGATGAAATGAAGTAGAGGCGTATCCAAAGTATGAAATGAATGATTAATGTTTTCTTCACAATTTCTACACTTGACTACAAGATGGCAGAAGAGGACAAGATTTTAATTACTGTATTGACATTCTAGTCAGTCTTCCAGTATACAAGCTTGGTGCCTGAAGACTGAAAAGTTTCAAAAGTTTGACCCAAAGTTCAGTAAAGAGCGAAAAAAAGGCAGAAACAGCAATTACAGGCCAATAACCTAACATCTCTGGTGTAGAAACCTTTAGAGACACCAGAGTAGAAATTCAATTGATTTTATTTTAAGGACTGCAGGTCCCCATTTTTAAGGTTGTGTGGTAAGTGCTTTGCAGTTGATGTGTTGATGCCCATGATGATTGAATATCCAAAGCAAGTGCATATTGTAATATACACTGTATATTTGAGAGATGGAGCAGTGATGGTTGAGAGAATGTAATTGTGAAGTTGTTGAGCAATGGTATTTGTTGCTATTTTCATTGACCTTGACTATACACTGAGCTTTTTATATTTTCTGCCACTGGTCCTGATAGCAGAGTTCTTTGTATTAACTTGATTTCAAAATGTTATGCCATTTTATATCATCCCTAGATGGCTTTACAGGTCAACAAGCATTCAGGATCCCTCATCTGACACCCTCTTTTTATACAGTAAATTACATTATAGCTTCCTTTGCTTAGCGGTGTGCTGATGAGAAATAAGTGCAGATCAGTGTCCTCTTCCATCTGACGCTTGCCGGGGTGTACAGTGAGTTCCAGCAGTGCTTTGATGCACTGATTTCAATCAGTTGCAGTTCACTTCAACTGTTGCATGTTTCCTGAGGACACGGTCCTTATTAGGTACAACTATGAAAAGCAACCATATGGCATCCTTTAGATGCCAGGTGTGCACTTGGTACCAGAGCAAACTGCCACGGGTCCCTGAGCAAGATCATTTTATTGTTTGGTTTCCATTGCAAACAGATTGTTGGGCCAAGATCCATCCAAAATTAATTTGACACTCATAAACGCATAGGTTAATCCAACAAATGTTCCAGGGTTTGTTAAAAGCAAATCATGTTTGATTAACCTGAAGAAGGAAAAAATGAAAAGATGTGGAATGCTTGAGGGCTTTTGAAAGGGTTTTTGATGAAGTGTTATATGTTGGTAAAAATTATTTGCCAAGGTAAAATGAACAGCAGTTGTTTAGGCATTGTATTTGTAAAGGCATATAATGTCGAATGCCTGTATTTCTGACCACAGAGAAGCCTACAGTAGTGCTCCCTAGAACTCAGCAATAGGGCTGTTGCTATCTTGATTTATTTATATTTATGATACAAAAGGCATGCAGGGATGAATTCAAAGAAGATAAATGGAAGATCATTTAGAAATATAGTAAACAATGACAACCATCTAGATGCAGGGAAAAAAATAAGATGGAATGGGCAGACAGCAGGCAGATGAAATTTAGTGCAGAAAAGAATGACATAACATAATTTGGTGGGAAGAAAGAATGGAAGAAATATGAACTAAATGACACATTCTTTTTATAGGTCTTTTGCGGGCTATTAAAACGCCGCATGATAAATTACATTTTACGGTATCTTTCTTTGGTTAGTCCTCAACACGAGCATTGTGACCAATTCTAGTGCAAAGCTTTATAAAGGGCTGTTAAGGATTTAGAGAAATTCATCAGAAATATATTAAAGACAAGTGTTAGGGGAACTGGGAATTTTCACCTTGGAACAGAGAAAAAATAGAGATTTAATTGAATTGTTCAGAATGTTGAAGGATTTTAGAAAATAATGAGTCGAGCAGTACAAATTAAGTTAAGTAACCAGAGGACCAAAATGTGACATGAGGAAATAATTTCCTGAGCAACATTTTTTTTATGATTTGATATGAACTGTGTAAAACGGCAGTGAAGAGGGAAAAGGTGCTGGAGAAAAATGTGAATGAAACCAGCTGGTTATCCAAAGAGAATTAATCTAGTTCTGTGCAACACAAAGCTATTAATGCATGACGCAAGTGTTACACCATAAAACAATAATCTAATTTCTCCATCCATTGATATTGGCTGACGTATAGATGTTTCCACTATTTTCTGTGGTTTCCCTCCAATTATACTTACATTTCTGCACAGACACAAAGTAGAAACCGTAAAACAACTACAGCACAGAAACAGGCCTTTTGGCCCTTCTTGGCTGTGCCGATCCATTTTAAACCTAGTCCCACGGACTACACCTCCCATCCATGTATCTGTCCAATTTATTCTTAAATGTTAAAAAGAACCTGCATTTACCACCTCATCTGGCAGCTCATTCCATATTCCCACCACTCTCTGTGTAAAGAAGCGCCCCTTAATGTTCCCTTTAAACTCCCCCCCTCACTCTTAACCCATGTCCTCTGGTTTTTTTCTCCCCTTGCCTCAGTGGAAAAAGCCTGCTTGCATTCACTCTATCTATACCCATCATAATTTTATATACCTCTATCAAATCTCCCCTCATTCTTCTACGCTCCAGGGAATGAAGTCCTAACCTATTCAACCTTTCTCTGTAACTGAGTTTCTCAAGTCCCGGCAACATCCTTGTAAACCTTCTCTACACTCTTTCAACCTTATTAATATCCTTCCTGTAATGTGGTGACCAAAACTGAACACAATACTCCAGATTCGGCCTCACCAATGCCTTATACAACCCCATCATAACATTCCAGCTCTTATACTCAACACTTTAATTAATAAAGGCCAATGTACCAAAAGCTCTCTTTACGACCCTATCTACCTGTGACGCCACTTTTAGGGAATTTTGTATCTGTATTCCCAGATCCCTCTGTTCTACTGCACTCCTCAGTGCCTTACCATTTACCCAGTATGTTCTACCTTGGTTTGTCCTTCCAAAGTGCAATACCTCACACTTGTCTGTATTAAACTCCATCTGCTATTTTTCAGCCCATTTTTCCAGCTGGTCCAAGTCCCTCTGCAAGCTTTGAAAACCTTCCACACTGTCCACTACACCTCCAATCTTTCCATCATCAGCAAATTTGCTGATCCAATTTACCACATTATCATCCAGATCATTGATATAGATGACAAGTAACAATGGACCCAGCAGTGATCCCTGTGGCACACCACTAGTCACAGGCCTCCACTCTGAGAAGCAATTCTCTACTACCACTCTTTGGCTTCTTCCATTGAGCCAATGTCTAATCCAATTTACCACCTCTCCATGTATACCTAGCGACTGAATTTTCCTAAGTAACCTCCCATGGTTAGTTAGTCCTTAGACCTTGTCAAAGGCCTTACTGAAGTCCGTGTAGACAACATCCACTGACAACAGTTTTCACTTTACAGAATTGTGCAGTAGCATAATTATGAAGCTATCTCATTCAACATTTTATCCTGAAGACATGAAAGTCATGGGTTTAAACTACCAGTCCTGGCAGCAGTCCACCATGATTTTTGACATACAGAAAGGCATTTCCAGTTGTTGTTTCTAAATAATATGGAAGTATCAGGACATCAGAGTGCTACCCAGTGTAATAGAATTAGTGGTTTCACTTTTTTGACTGGACTTTTTTGGGTCTGGGGCACCCCAGATGATCAGAAAATTACATACACCAGAACAACATTAAGACTCTGGTTTGAGGCAACTGTACCCTCAAAGACAAACTCTCCTATTATTAGGCACTGTAAAGCTAAATAAATGGAATGAAGAATAATTGAGGCGATGGCATATGGATTTCCAGTTTATTCAGTAATTTAAAAGAGATTTTACCATAATAAAGTTGATTTTTTTCATTCTTTAAGCTTCTGCCTGCCTCATTGAGCTTTGTGCAGTTGGTATGTTTTGGTAGCAGTATAACTTAATCAAAATGAATCATTTCAATGATTTGCATTAACTGAGATGGAATTGAATTATCTATGGAATCATGGGGGAAGGGCAAACATGAAGGAACTGGAGCTGACTTGTAGTGATCAAAGAAGAAGAAGATTGCCATCGTTGTCAGCTCTTTAGACTTGTGGAGAAACCTTTATCCATTTTAATAGCAATAGCTATAAAACTTGCAGTTTAACTTGCTCCAGTAGAAAAATGTATGGTCGTATAGAAGGCATGCAAGCTAAGGAGGTGTGAGATGCCAAAACTGGACAGCCCAAGAGCTTTCTCATTATGAATAATGCATTCCTCAGAAAAAATGCTTATTTTATTATTACTATATTGTGATCTAAATTAAATCACGAATACATTTTCATATTGTTGAATAAATGTGTTTACAGAAAATAAATTGCCATCTAAACCAGCCTGAAATCCATTATGTAAAACTATTTTAACATTTAATGTTAAATTGGGCAATAATTCATGGGTAAGTGCTTATAACATAAAAAGAGAAATTTTTAAAAAATAAATAATTTAACATTAATTTGAAGTTGTATACTAATGTGAGTGTTAAGTCAGAAATAGTACAGTTATTTAGTTTAACACATCTTGAACATTATAATTATAGGATTGTGACATTATTAAATATGCTGCATTTTAATAGAGTTTTAAAGGCACAAATTAATTTTGTACCACTGCAATACATTCAGCTTTGTTACTGAAAAAACCCTGGGCTCTTAAGATCAGAAATCAGGATCAGTACATTTCAGGTTTTGTTGGTCATTTTCTTATTCCCCGCCACCTCCTCTCAGAACAAATCATCAAAAAGGAGCGAATAATTCATGTGATATGATGTGGTTGTGTACATTGAGGTTACAATCATGACACCTTGTGAATGCAGGAAATCCTTGATTATACCTACACAATGGAAGGGTGATGTAGTGAAGTGTTGCGTAATTAATAATGGATTCCTTGTGATACTTTACTGGTGAACTAAAGATGACAAGATGACAGAAAGTTTTGAAGAATGGTGCTGTCTTTTGAGTTATTCTGTCAGCCTCCAGTTCTCACCTCCCTGGTGGAGTACAGACAGTTTTCTGTTGCTAATCAGTCAGAATTTCAGCTACTCTTTGAAAACAATGTTTACTCTTCTGGCCTGTTGCTGCTTGGTTCTAGTCATTGAGAAGGACTCCTTATTATCACCAGAATGTATGATAGGATAATTGATTGTAATCCTGCATGTGCAAAACAGGATAATCTCCTGGCAGTCCAGCATTTGAACAGCTAGGAAGTACTTTTTCAACACCATCTTGTGTGATTGTTTTTTTCCACCAGTGATATTGGCAGTCTTTTTTTTGGTTTATTAATGAGAATTTAATTTTCAGATTATTGACTTAGGCAAGCAATTAATTAATGCATTTTGGATGACTTGGTCACTATCCAAAATGGATTTTCTTTTAAATAATCTTTGTAGTCTCAGAGTGGGGTTAACTTGTGCTACTTAAGCTGTTTTTCTACAGTCTACTGCAAACAGCCCTTCTACCTTTCCAAACTACAACCACACAAGACTCCTGTATTTGGCCCGTCCCAGTTATTTCATAATCCCAATTTTTATTCCACTGTTGTTACCTGTTAGCTTTCAAATTGCCTCCATAAATGTCTCCACTTCTCCATTCGGCTCTGTGCCTCATCTTTCATCAACCCTCCTGCTTGAAACAAGCTTTAAACTTCAAACGTCTCCTCTCTTGGCCCAGTTTAAAATGATTTTATTTTGGTGGAGCACCTCAGGATTATTTGCTGCATTGAAATTACTTAAAAATACAAGCTTATTTGTCTTTTCTCCTCTTATATCTGAGCACGGTCATTGAAATTTATATGATGCTATGTTAATTTAGTACTCTCAGGAGAGGATGTCTGGTCGTATTTTGAAAATTTCTCCCATGCTGCACCTGGTATTGCATTGTGTTTTGTACCAAAGCTTTTAATACCAATAAAATATTGTTTGATAATTACGTTGGTGTCATGGTTTTCAGTACATTAGTACTAGATAGCATTGGTACAATGAAACAGCAATGCCAGACAACAGTAATAAGATTATTACGGTAAACAGTGCTAAATTGACATTATCTTGTGTTCATATATAACTATATTCTATTTCCTAAATCACCCACACTCTTTCTTGACATTTGCAAGTACTAGGCGAAATCTTGCTGGATACAATAATGGCATGTTCAAGCCATGTGCTGTTGCTATGCAGAAATTGGCCAGCTTTTCCTCTTGGTAAAAATGCCCACTGTGATTTGCAAATTTGTCTGAACTTGCTGATCATTTAAGCTGCTTCGCTAAGTTCCTCTACATTAATGGCACCTTTTCCTAGGTTTCTCTATTTTTAAGAATTGGATTTTCCTAATAAATATGCCTGAGAAAGTCAAGCCTGATATTTGAGAGCATAAATACAGTCTTAATGGCATTGTGAATCCAATATCAATTAACCTGGAAATTGAATCATTTAGAGATATTAAAGGAAGAAATGAGGAAAATGTTTAGAGCAGTGGTCCCCAACCACCGAGCCGCAAAGCATGCGCTACCAGGCTGCGAGGAAACAATATGATTTGGCGATAGGAGTCAGCTGCACCTTTCCTCATTTTTTGTCACGCCCACTGTTGAGCCATTAGGCATGCGGGGTCATTACCCACGCGTCATCCATGTCAACGCGGGAAGAAGATCAACTCCTCGAGCTTGCAAATGACGACGGGCTGAAAAGTATGTTTGACATAACATCTCTGCCGGCATTCTGGATCTCAAAGTCAAGGCTAAATATCCTGAGATAGCCACGAAAGCACTGAAAACGTTGTTTCCATTTCCAACATATCTCTGCAATGAATGCAACAAAAACTAAATTGCGGAATAGACTGGACATAAGGAACCCCCTTCGAGTATTGCTGTCTCCCATCACCCCTCGATGGGACCATCTTGTTGCAGGGAAACAAGCATTCAGCCCAGACTCCCACTGATTCAGCGATATTGGTGTGTTGCAATGATCTTATATGTTCATATGGGGAAAATATGTGCTGTGTGTTTAATATCCAAACGTTACTTAAAATGTTATGATGCTATTGACTTACTTATATAACCATATTACAATTACAGCATGGAAACAGGCCATCTCTGCCCTTCTAGTCCGTGCCGAGCGCTACTCTCACCTAGTCCCACTGACCTGCACTCAGCCCATAACCATCCATTCCTTTCCTGTCCATATACCTATCCAATTTTTCTTTAAGTAATATCGAACCTGCCTCTACCACTTCTACCGGGAGTTCATTCAACACTTACTTCAAGCTCCCCTGTCCTTCCCTGATAATTGAGTTATCGCTATATTCATGCGAGGAAAATATGCGCTGTGTTTAATATTAAATTCGTTAGATAAACCCTTTTAGAAATGAAATTGAGCGTATTAGCCACTTATCACCTATATTCCGGTCGTGATTAGCACCCCCCCCCCCCACCAGAATCGCCAAAAACGATTTGTACAAAAAATCGGCATGTACACGCAAAGGACGCATGCGCATTGGTGCCCGCGCAAGGCTTCATGGTCATTGTAGTCTCTCAGTGTAAGCAACGTATTTGGCTCTACTCTTGTCCGTTGGCAACCCTACCCACCCCCCCGGGTCGGCTGGTCAGCAAGAATATTGTCAATATGAAACCGGTCCGCAATGCTAAAAAGGTTGGGGACCCCTGGTTTAGAGAGGGAAACATAGCCAACATTATAGGTCAGTGATCTTACTTTTTTGCAAAAGAGCTTAAAAGAGGGAAATTCAGACATCAAACACTTTGAGAGGAGGGGGCTTCAATCTGGTCCACTGCCTGAGGATAAAAGGCAGCAGTGGGTCAGTACAGTGAAAAAAAAAGTGTTGACCAGCGACCAGTTGACATTTGGGATTGATTAGTAGGAGAAAATTAAAGGAAGGCGGGGCAAGTACAGTGACCATCGTCAGAGTGGACATAGCCAGAATGGTGATCTTGAGACTTTAGCTCTTCGAGGTTACATTGAACAGAGGCTTCAGTCAGAGAAAGCAAGGGACAGAAAAGCTCAAGTTTTTTTCATTCTCTTCTTTATATCTGCTCAGCAAGGACAGTAGAGATGACAGGCAGGATAGTGGAATGCTCGGCTTGTGGGATGTGGGAAGCCAGGGAGATCTCCAGTGCCCCTTACGACTACAACTGAGAAAAGTGCACCCAGCTGCAGCTTCTAACAAAACGCGTTAAGGAGTTGGAGTTGGAACTGGATGAACTCCAGATCATTCAGAGGGCTGAGAGGGTGATAGATAAGGACATATAGAGAGGTAGTTACACCCAAGGTGCAGGACACAGGAAGCTGTGTGACAGTCAGGAAGGGGAAAAGGGTTAAGGTGCCAGTGCAGAGTACCCCAGTGGTCAACTCTCTCAACAACAGGTAAATCACTTTGGATACTCTTGGGGGAAGTTGACCTAGCACACGAAAGTCACAGTGGTCGGGTCTCTGGCACTGAGTCTGCTCTGTGACTCAGAAGGGAAGGGGGAGAAGAGGCACGCTGTGGTGACAGGGGATTCGTTAGTTAGGGGAATGGACAAGAAGTTCTGTTAGAGAGAATGAGATTCCCAGATGGTATGTTGCCTACTGGGTGCCATGATCTGGGATATCTCGGATCGAGTCCACAGCTTTCTGAAGTAGGAGGGTGAACAGCCAGAAGTCATGGTCCATGCAGGTACCAATGACATGAGAAAGATGAGTGATGAAGTTCTGCATAGGGAGTTCAGGGAGTTAGGTGCTAAGTTAACGGGCAGGGCCTCCAGGGTTGTGATCTCAGGATTACTACCCGTGCCATGTGCTGGTGAGGCCAGAACGAAAAAGATTATACAGTTTAATATGCAGCTAAGGAGTTGGTGTAGGATGGAGGGCATAAGATTTTTAGATCATTGTCTCTCTTACAGGGAAGGTGGGACCTGTACAGAAGGGATAGCTTGCACCTGAACCAGAGGGGGACTAATATCCTTGCAGGAAGGTTTGTTAATGTTAATGCTACATGGTGGAGTTTAAACTAGAGTTTTAGGGGGATGGGAACCAGAGTGCCAGAACAGCTAGCGGAGAGGTTGTGGAGGCAGATATTGGGAAGACTTCAGACAAAGTTAGGAATCAAAAGGTTGAGGATAGTGCAACTAGTGTCCTGAACTGCATATATTTCAATGCAAGAAATATCATAGGAAGAGTGGATAATGGAGCTGAAGGTGAGGTAGCTGGTAGCTACACAGAGGCAACCTATAATGAGGAGGCTGCTGATAGGACAAAATTGCAGTCAACAGGATGAATTGCACCATAAAAGGCAGACAAAATTGAAAAGGGTGAATACAGGACTGAAGATGTTGTATTTCAACATGCACAGTATATGGAAAAAAGTAGATGAATTGATGAATTTGCAGCACAGTTGCAGATTGGCAAGTATGATATTGTAGGCATTCTGAATCATGGCTGAAAGAAGATTATACTTTATTTTCACCAAACAATTGAAACTAGAACGTACAATCATCACAGCGATACTTGATTCTGTGCTTCCCGCTCCCTGGATTACAAATCGATAGTAAATATTAAAAATTTAAATTATAAATCATAAATAGAAAATAGAAAAATGGAAAGTAAGGTAGTGCAAAAAAAACGAGAGGCAGGTCCGGATATTTGGAGGGTACGGCCCAGATCTGAGTCAGGATCCATTCAGCAGCCTTATCACAGATGGAAAGAAGCTGTTCCCAAATCTGGCCGTACGAGTCTTCAAGCTCCTGAGCCTTCTCCTGGAGGGAAGAGGGTGGAAAAGTGTGTTGGCTAGGTGGGTCGTGTCCTTGATTATTCTGGCAGCACTGCTCCGACAAGGTGCGGTGTAAAGTGAGTCCAAGGACGGAAGATTGGTTTGTGTGATGTGCTGCGCTGTGTTCATGATCTTCTGCAGCTTCTTTCGGTCTTGGACAGGACAACTTCCATACCAGGTTCTGATGCACCCTAGAAGAATGCTTTCTATGGTGCATCTATAAAAATTAGTGAGGGTTTTGGGCCAAATTTCTTTAGTTTTCTCAGGAAGTAAAGGCGCTGGTGGCCCTTCTTAGCAGTGGACTCCTTGGTTGGACCAAGTCAGGTCATTTGTGATATTGACCCCGAGAAACTTAAAGCTTTTGACCTGTTCCACTTGCGCACCACCGATGTAAATTGGGTCGTGCGGTCTGCTACCCCTTCTGAAGCCAACAACCAATTCCTTCATCTTGCTGACGTTGAGGGATAGGTTATTGTCTTCGCACCATGCCACCAGGTTCATAATTTCCGCTCTGTACTCAAACTCATCATTACCCGAGATACGGCCTACAATTGTGGTGTCATCAGCAAACTTATATATTGAGATTGATGGAAACTTGGCTACACAATCATGGGTGTACAGTTAGTACAGCAGGGGGCTGAGTACACAGCCTTGCGGGGCACCGGTGCTCAGAGTGATTGTAGAGGAGAGCTTGTCCCCTATTTTTTACAGCCTGGGTCCTGTCTATGAGGAAGTTGAAGGTCCAGCTGCAGACCTGAGTGCTAAGGCCCAGGTTCCAGAGCTTAGGAATCAGTTTATTTGGAATGATGGTATTAAGGGCAGAGTTGTAGTCAATGAAAAGGAGCCTTACGTATGCGTCTTTATTCTCCAAATGTTTTAAGGAGGAATGTAGGAAGGAAGATTATAGCTGGGAGCTTAATGTCCAAGGGATTGTATTAAAAGGACAGACAGGAAGGCAGAGGGGGCGGTGTTGCTCTGTTGGTAAAAAATGAACTCAAATCATTAGAAAGAGGTGACATAGAGTCGGAAGGTGTTGAATCATTGTGGATAGAGCTAAGGAACTGCAAGGGTAAAAAGACCCTGATGGGAGGTATATACAGACCCCCAAATAATACTAAGGATGTGTCCTACAAATGACAGTGGAAGATGGGAAATGCATGCCAAAAGGGTAATGTTACAATAGTCATGGTGGACTTCAATGTGCAGGTAGGTTGGGAAAACCAGGTTGGTGCTGGATTCCAGGAGAGAGAATTTCTATAGTGTCTATGAGGTGACTTTTTAGAGCAGCTCATTGTTGACCCCACAAGGGGATCAGCTATTCTAGATTGGGTGTTGTGCAATGAACCAGGATTGATTAGATAACTTAAGGTAGAAGAAACATCAAGGGCAAGTGGTCACAATATGATGGAATTCACCCTGAAATTTGAGAAGGAGAAACTAAAGTCGGATTCATCAGTATTACTGTGGATTAAAGAGAATTACAGAGGCATGAGCGAGGATTTGGCTCAAATTGATTGGAAGGGAATACTGGCAGAGATGACGACAGAGCAGCAATGGCTGGAATTTCTGGAAGCAAATCGGAAGGCACAGGATATGTACATCCCAAAGAGGAAAAAGTATTCCAAAGGAAAGATGACACAACTGTGGCTAACAAGTCAATTCAAAGGCTACATAAAAGCCAAAGAGAGTGCATATAATAGAGCAAAAATTAGTGAGAAGTTAGAGGATTGGGAAGCTTTTAAAAACCAACAGAAGCAAAATAAAGTCATTAAGAAGGTAAAGATGGAATATGAAAGTAAACTAGCCAAAAATATTAAAGAAGATACCAAAAATTTCCACTGATATATAAAGTGTAAAAGGGAGCGAGAGTGGATATTAGACTGCTGGAAAATGATGCTGGAAAGATAGTAGTGGTGGACAGGGAAATGGTGGATGAACTGAATCATTATTTTGCATCACTCTTCATGGTGAAAGACACTAGGACTGTGGCGGAACCAGGTGTCGGGGTCATGAAGTGTATGAAGTTGCTGTAAGGTCTGAGGCTAGATAAGTCACCTAGACCAGATGGTGTACATTTCAGCGTTCTGAAAGAGGTGGCTGAAAAGATCGTAGAGGCATCTTTCAAGAATCACTAGATTCTGGAATGGTTCCAGAAGACTGGAAAATTGCAAATGTCACTCCACTCTTCAAGAAGGGAGAGAGGCAGAAGAAAGGAAACCACATGCCAGTTAGTCTTTTCTCAGTGATTGGAAAGATGTTGGAGTTGATTATTAAGGATGAGGTCTCAGGGTACTTGGAGGCACGTGATAAAATAGGTTTCCTCAAGGGAAAATCTTCCCTGACCAAATTGTTGGAATTCTGTGAAGAAAGAACACGCAGGATCGACAAAGGAGTGTCAGTTGATGTTGTCTACTTGGATTTTCAGAAGGCCTTTGACAAGATGTCACGCTGTTAAAGTTGAATCTGAATAAAACCCGGGAGACCAATTTCTTATAGTTACAACAGTTTATTGCACACCCTCCTGCAGGAGTTTGAGACCCAGATGTCAGATGGAAGGCACGTAAGTACTGCCACCATCCGACAAGTGGGCCCACTCTCTCCGTTTATAGCCGTATATTTATACATAGTAAGCCCAATACATTACTGTTGCAAGATGTCATTTGATCTGGTACGCCCACCAAGTCTGTTGGTGCGAAACTTAGTTACAGATAAGAGATTCCGCTAGATCAAGGCTTAATTACAGATGGATATGCTGTCCAGTCCTTATCAGTTATTCCCTTTGCTAGGCCCTGACTTAATTACAGATGGATGTTCAATCCTGTCCTTATTGGTGAGTCCTCCTCCCCTACTCAAACGAGGGTACAATGTACAATGTTATCAAACTCTCAATGTCTCTCTGCAAACCAAGGGAGAACTAGTATAAGCCGGTTTTAGCTAACTGCTGAAGACAGAGTTTACTTCAGTTCAAAAATTCCTATTCAGTTCCAATTATTCTTTTAGCCAGAGGTTACATAGGTTCAAAATGATTTTTTATATCCCCAATTCCTCAACACATGAGGCTGCTTAACAAGCTATAAGCTCATGGTATTACAGGAAAGATTCTAGCATGGATAAAGTTTTGGCTGATTGGCAGGAGGCAAAGAGTGGGAATAAAAGGAGCCTTTTCGGGTTGACAACCGGTGACTAGTAGTGTTCCACAGGTGTCTGTGTTGGGACCAATTCTTTTTACATTATATGTCAGTGATTTGGATGATGGAGTTGATAGCTTTGTTGCAAAGTTTGCACAGGATTAAAGATGGGCGGAGGAGCAGGTAGTTTTGAGAGAGTAGAGAGGTTTCATCCATTAGTCTTGCGAGACCATGGACCTGTGCCTGGAAAGTCTTCACTTTCCAGGGCGCAGGCCTGGGCAAGGTTGTATGGAAGACCAGCAGTTGCCCATGCTGCAAGTCTCCCCTCTCTACACCACTGATGTTAACCAAGGGAAGGGCAAGGGCCAATACAGCTTGGCACCGGTGTCGTCACAGAACACTGTGTGGTTAAGTGCCTTGCTCAAGGACACAACAGGCTGCCTCAGTTGGGGCTCAAACTCACGACCTTCAGGTCGCTAGTCGAATGCCTTAACCACTTGGCCACATGAGAGTAGAGAGGCTACAGAAGGGCAAAAACAGGTTAGGAGAATGGGCAAAAAAATGGCCCAGGAACTGTATGGAATGCACATTGATAGAAGAAATGAAAGGGTTGACTATTTTCTAAATGGAGAGAAAATATAAAAAGCTGAGGTGCAAAGGGTCTTAGGAGTTTTTGTGCAGGATTCCCTAAAATGTAATTTGCAGGTTGAGTTTGTAGTGAGGAAGACAAATGCAATGTTAGCATCCATTTCAAGAGGACTAGAATATAAAAGCAAGGATGTAATGTTGAGACTTTATAAAGCATTGGTGAGGCCTCAGTTGGAGTATTGTGAGCAGTTTTGGAAAGGATGTGCTAAAATTGGAGAGTGTTCAAAGGACTTGCACAAAAAAGATTTGAGGATTGAATGGCTTGTCATATGAAGAGCGTTTGATGGTTCTGGGCCTGTATTTGCTGGAATTCAGAAGAATGAGGGGTGACCTCATTGAAACCTATTGAATGGTGAAAAGCCTTGATAGAATGGATGTGAAGAAGATGTTTCCTATGGTGGGAGAGTTTAAGACCAGAGGTCACAGCCTCAGAATAGAGGGGCGCATTTTTAGAACAGAGATGTGGAGGAATTTCTTTAGCCAGAGAGTGGCGAGTCTGTGGAATTCTTTGCCACAGGTGGCTAGGGAGGCTAAGTCTTTATGTATATTTAAGGCAGAGGTTGATGGATTCTTGACTGGTCAGGGCATGAAGGGATATGGGGAGAAGGCAGGAGATTGGGGCTGAGGGGAAATTTGGATCAGCCATGAAGAAATGGTGGAGCAGTTACGATGGGCCAATGGCCTAATTCTGCTCCTATATCTTATGGTTTAATGGTCTAAGATCTCATTTTTCAGTAGTCTAATGTTAATAGCACTATATATTCACTACTGCATATTTCAAATTCCTCAGGATTAATTTCAAATATTTAACATTAATATTTATATCATTTAATTTTCCATATCTGTCTATTTGTCTCTCTCACTCACAATACAACCTTTCGCTCCTCTCATTATTTATCCTTTTGTCCCTGATTTATACCTAGATGGGCCAAAGGGCCAGTTTCTCTGCTGTTGTGTTTCTTCCCAAACTTAATTTTGTTTATTCATTAGTTGGAATCTAGATGTTACTAGAAAAGCTAGTATTTATTTACTTTTATCCTTTATTTGCCCTCAAGTAGGCAGTGGTGAACTGACATCTTGAACAAGTGCTTACATTTAACTGATGGTGCTTCCATTGTGCTACTGGGCAAAGAGTTGCAGATTTGAACACAATGACAGTGAAGGACAGTCACGCAACTTGTGAGGAATTATTCAGGTGATAGCATTCCAGATAGGTGATAGATATAGTCTGCTACCCTTGAACATTCTTGCAGGTAGAGGAGAAAGGTTGACAAATAGTTGTAGTGCAGTTTGTGAATGGCACATTCTGAAAATGTATCGATGATAGAGGTATCTGAGGTAGTGGATGGGCTACTTAGTCTTGGATTGCATTTAGGTCCTTGAGTGCTATTGGAGCTGTGTTCATCCAGGTGAGTGGAGCATATTCCATTCCACTTCTGACCTAAGCATCCCTTGTTTACATCTCTTAGTTCTTGATTTCTCTGCTAAAGGAAACAATTTGCACTATGAATTTCAAATAATTACTAGTAATCTATTAATAGATGCAGAGCAGTAGATGTAGTGTCTATGGATTTCAGCAAGGCATTTGATAAGTTACCCCATTCAAGGCTTATTGAGAATGTAAGGAGGCATGGATCCATGGGGACCTTGCTTTGTGGATCCAGAACTGGCTTGCCCACAGAAGGCAGATTGTGGACTGGTCACATTCTGCATGGAGGTCGGTGACCAGTGGTGTGCCTCAGGGATCTGTTCTGAGACCCCTTCTCTTCATGATTTTTATAAATGTCCTGGATGAGGAAGTGGAGGGATGGGTTAGTAAATTTGCTGATGACACAAAGGTTGGGGGTGCTGTAGATAGTGTGGAGGGTTGTCAGAGGTTATAGTGGGACATTGATAGGATGCAAAACTGAGCTGAGAAGTGGCAGATGGAGTTCAACCCAGGTAAGTGTGAGGTGGTTCATTTTGGTAGGTCAAATATGATGACAGAATGTAGTATTAATAGTAGGACTCTTGGCAGTGTGGAGGATTGGAGGGATCTTGGGTCCAAATCCATAGGACACTCAAAAGCTGCTGTACAAGTTGACTGTGTGGTTAAGAAGGCACACTGTGCATTGGCCTTCATCAACCATGGGATTGAGTTCATGAACCAAGAGGTAATGTTATAGCTGTATAGGACCCTGGTCAGACCTCACTTGGAGTACTGTGCTCAGTTCTGGCCACCTCACTACAGGAAGGATGTGGAAACTATAGAAAGGGTGCAGAGGAGATTTACAAGGATGTTGCCTGGATTGGGGAGCAATGTTTATGAGAATAGCTTGAGTGAACTTGGCCTTTTCTCCTTGGAGTGACGGAGGATGAGAGGTGACCTGATAGAGGTGTACAAGATGATGAGAGGCATTGATCGTGTGGATAGTCAGAGACTCTTTCCCAGGGCTGAAAAGGCTATCATGAAAGGGCACAGTTTTAAGGTGCTTGGAAGTAGGTGCAGAGGAGATGTCAGGGGTAAGTTTTTTACGCAGAGAGTGGTGAGTGTGTGGAATGGGCTGCTGGTTACGGTGGTGGAGGCGGATACGATAGAGTCTTTTAAGAGACTCCTGGATAGGTAATGGAGCTTAGAAAAGTAGAGGGCTGTGGTTAACCTTGGGTAATTTCGAAAGTGAGCACAACATTGTGGGCCAAAGGGCCTGTATTATGTTGTAGGTTTTCTATGTTCCTATCTCTTCTTTTCCAAGGACAAGATCTCCAGCATCTCTGGTTAATATAGTCCTCACCCAAAACCACTTATCTCCAGAAACATTTTGGTAATTTATTCTGCAGACTCTGAAGTCATCCAAATGTAAGATGCAATGCAATGTTGCTCCATTTGGGATTAGACCAGTGTTTTATAAGATACAGTAGTGCATGAGTCCCTCACTCAAGTTGTCCTTTTTAAAACTTGGAACTTGTATGTATATTTTTTCCACCACTTCCTCAGCTTCCTCAGTCATGTTCACAAGCTGTGTGCAAACTCCCAGATTAACTTGTTCTTATAACCCTTCTGGAATTGTGCCTTCTAATTTATATTTGGATGGCAGGGTGGAGATACGTCCCTACCAAAGGAGGTGTAAGATACTCCTTCCCTCCCCTAGCCTGCAGGTCACCCTTGGGCAATATGTAGCACCTACTTAGCCCTCTGATCAGGGTCACGTGAAACCATGGGAGCAGGTGGTGGATGTTTGTATGAGCAGCTGGTGCTGGTTATGCGACCACTGACACCAGGCAATCTCTGAAGATTATTAACAATGGCTGGAGTTACTCATCTTGTAAAGACACTGGCCAGAAGAAGACAATGGCATAACCACTTCTGTAGAAAAATTTGCCAGGAACAATCATGGTCAAGACCATGAATGCCCACATCATACAAGCACAACACACAGTGATAATGAGTTTATATTGCTTCTTCTTATTTTCCCATTAAAATACAACGCTTCCTACAGCTCAGCATTAAATATCACCTTCCATCTATCTGCCCTTTTCACCATCCTATTTGGATATATCTGAATAAATTGGCACCAATTCCACATGTCTCTTTTGTGTCATCTGCAGAATTTCAGTATTTGTGCCTGATATTCCTCAGTTAAAAGGCTAAAACCACATGTAACACTCACTTTGCCTAAGTGGCATGATCTCAAGGTGATAACCCCCTGGCCAAACCTTAGAACTCTCGTTTGGGTGAATGCTTTGCGATGTGTCCCCTGTTTCAAATCGGTACCCCGTAATAACAAGCCGTACACAGGATGCGGTTAAATAATTAAGATTTTATGACTCTTACTTGAACTATGGGATTAGTAGAGAACCAAAATATAAAATAAAAAGGTGCCAAGAATAATAATTAGTCAGTTTGTGCACAAATAACTCGTTGGAGCTCTGTTCACAGTATTCTTGGTCCACCATATGATTTCCTCCTAACTCCGCGGGTCCCGACACCCCGATTGGGGTCTGCTCCGCTAGCCAGCTCACAGCATCTCTTCATGTGCATCTTCTCTCTTCATCCCGATGGCGCGTTCTCACCAAATCCTGCGCAAACAACAGTTTTCAGACACACAAGGAAGAATAACATCTGTCCTAATTGGTTAGCAAATGAATACAAGTCCCATTATCACTAATTATAAGCCAAACATACTGCTACAGAGAACCCCTTGCATCAGCAGTTAATATTACAGAGAATCCATTTTATTATAACACTACAGAGAAGCCATTTTATTAGCCTTAGCAAGTAACATGAAAAAACCCCTTACACGCAAAAGAAGTACTTTTGGGTCTGTTTTCTTTTTATGATACTATTAATGGTGCACAAGTATTTATGTTAATTTGATTGTAAATAAAACAGAAAATGATAAAGATACTCAGCTGGTAAAGTAGAATCTGTGGAAAGAAATGCCTTATGCAGTACCCTAAAGGAAATATCTCTCAAGATTGACATAGACATATGATTTTATGATTCCTTTACTTGACAGATTTCCATAATGATTTACTTCCATACTTGGTTTTAGTTTGAATGTATAATGCTGTGCAAAAGTCTTAGGCACATATCTATAGCAGAGTATAAGAATTTTGCAGAGTACTGCATATTACGTCTTTCCAATTAACAAATAACACTTAATACTACTAAGCTAATAGAAAGTTAAGTACTCTATTTCTGTTTCCCAACCACCTACCTATTTTAACCAATATGCAGTACTTTACAAACGTCTTAGGCACCCTAGCTATATCTATGTATACTTGTACAGGTCAGTACCAATGAACATTGGCATTGATACCCCACCGACAGTGCCTATAAAGAGTATTCACTACCCCTTGGAAGTTTTCATGTTTTATTGTTTTACAGTATTGAATCACAATGGATTTAATTTGCCTTTTTTGACACTGATCAACAGAAAAGGACTCTTTCCTGTCAAAGTTCAAACAGATCTCTACAAAGTGATCTAAATTAATTACAAATATGAAACACAAACTAATTGATTGCATAAGTATTCATCCCCTTTAATATGACACACCAGATCATCACTGGTGCAACCAGTTGGTTTTAGAATTCACATAGTTAGTGAAATGGAGATCTGTTTTTGGAGACTTGTGTGCAGCCAAGGTGTTTCAATTGATTGTAAAAATACACCTGTATCTGAAAGGTCCAACTGCTGGTGAGTCAGTATCTTTGCAAAAATTACACCATGAAAACAAAAGAACACTCCAAGCATCTCTGCAAAAAGATTATTGAAAAGCTCAAGTCAGGAGATTGATTCAAGAAAATTTCCAAGTCACTGAATATCCCTTGGAGTACTGTTAAAGTAAATCATCAAGAAAAGGAAAGAATATGGCACAGCTGTAAATCTGCCTAGAACAGGCCATCCTCAAAACTGAGTGGCTGTGCAAGAAGGGGACTAGTGAGGGAGGTCACCAAGAGACCGATGACAGCTCTGGGGGAGATACAAAATTCAGTGGCTGAGAGGGGAGAGACTGTGCATACAATAACTGTGCTTCGCCAGTCGCTGCTTTATAGAAGAGTGGCAAAGAGAAAGCCACTGTTGAAACAAACTCGCATGAAATCTTGGCTAGAGTTTGCCAGAAGGCATGTGGAAGACTCTGAAGTCTGCTGGAAGAAGGCACTATGGACTGATGAAACCAAAATTGAGATTTTTGGCCATCAGACTAAACATTATGTCTGTAATAAACCAAATACCTCATATCATCAAAACACACTATCCCTACTGTGAAGCATGGTGGTGGCTGCATCGTGCTGTGGGGATGCTTCACTGCAGCAGGCCCTGGAAGGCTTGTGAAGGTAGAGAGTAAAATGAATGCAGCAAAATACAGGGAAATCCTGGAGGAAAATCTGATGCAGTCTGCAAAAGAACTGCAACTTGGGAGAAGATTTGTTTTCTAGCAAGAAAATAACCCCAAACATAAAGCCAAAGCTACACAGGCTTAAAATCACCAAAGTTAATGTCCTGGAGTGGCCAAGTCAAAGTCCAGACATTAATCCAATTGAGATTTTGTGGCTGGACTTGAAAAGGGCTGTTCACTCACGATTCCCATGCAATCGGACAGAGCTTGAACAGTTTTGTAAAGAAGAGTGGGGAAAAATTGCATTATTCAGATGCACAATGCTGATAGAGACCTATCCACACAGACTCAAGGCTGTAATTACTGCCAAAGGTACATCTACTAAATACTGACTTAAAGGGGGTGAATACTTATGCTATCAATTATTTTGTGTTTTATATTTGTAATTAATTTAGATCACTTTGTAGAGACTCCTTGACATGAAAGAGTCTTTTTCTGCTGATCAGTAACAAAAAGAGCCAAATTAAACCCACTGTGCTTCAATGTTGTAAAACAATAAAAAATGAAAACTTCCAAGAGGGGTGAATACCTTTTATAGGCATTGCACATACTTTCTGGAACCTTTCATCTTGTGCTGACATCTTCCACAGGAAAATTTACAGGAGAGTCATTAACTGGATTGAAAAATTCAGTCTGTGTTGAAAAATAGCATCTTTGTCTCTAATTCAGTTTGCTGCTCACGCTGTTGTCACCTTTTCTTGTCTTTAATTTGTGAAGTAAGGTCATAAGTAACCAACAAATCACGCAATACACATTTAATGGATCAGTACCACTTCAGGACTATTTATGACTTGTCCACATGCATGAAAGAGTTGCAAAGATAATCCACAAGAGCTATTCAGATAGTTTCAGTCATTTTTCTATGAATTTTAACACAAACTTTTAATTGTATGCAGACCATATACATAAAGATAATATTGAGGGTCGCGTATTGCCATTAAAGGTGTAGGAGGCAGTTATTTCCTTAAGATGTGGGTATTATTGAATGACTAACCACTATTTTAAGAGAAAGCATCATCAATTGGCTGGATAATGTTTGATAAGATATGAATAAAAATAATGTTAAACTGCTACACATCTCATTGTCTTGCACCCTTCCTATCAGAATGTCTTATTTTTTATTAAACCTATAAAATAAAATTTTGTAAAAATTACATGAGTTTAGTGTATGATAGGGTTACGTTGCCTTTAATCAGGTGCTGATTCAGTTCTGAAATATTTCTGTCTATTGTTATATTTGTGTTATCTTTAAGAAAGACAAAAAGAGCTGGTGTATAAACCTAACTCTTCATGAAAGAGCAGAAATCTTCATTATTTCATGAGGTGTAATTTTATTTTTCCCTCTTTTCTTTTAGGTGGAAAGAGAGATTGCCATCCTGAAGTTAATAGAACATCCACATGTTTTAAAGCTACATGACGTCTATGAAAATAAAAAATATTTGTAGGTATATGTTTAGTATTTAATTGAATGCATGTTATGTTGGTTTGTCACTCTTGAATTACTTTGAATTGGTTTATAATAAATACACTTCGGTTCACTTTAATTGTAACATCTATTTTTGCAAAAATCAAAAATAGTTATTATTGAATTATAAATGAAATTTTGTCTGTTAAAATTGATTGTAGGTTGCTACGTACCTGGTTCTAAAGATCTGAGGAGCTGAATGTCTCATGTTTTGGTTTCCTCACTTAAAAGTCAGTGCGTGTATGTCCTGCTAAGAAAATTTAGAATCAACAGACTATGTAAATTATATGAGGAGGTAGCCTAGTGGATTATTATCATGCTTTCACATCCAAAGCTAGGCTTAAACTGCACTTTAGATGTAAGTAAATGTGTTTAGGTGGCATCCTTTAGTGTTCTGTTATCAATTCACATCACAAAATTGTTCGTAATTTCACTACATTAGCATTCTCACTTTGGTAGCCTGGGGAAAAGTACACACTCTTTATCGAACAAATACTTTTTCGGGTTTAATTCCTTTATCTGTTTTAGATGTTTTAGTGCTGGAAGAGGGTCTCAAAACAAAATGAATGAATTTACTACCAGTTCCTGCCATTACAATCTCAGTTTAACTTTCGATCCACATCCTTGTGTATCGATGAATTGCGTAGGCAGTATAAAAATACATAAAGCAAACCGCACAAAACGAATACAGAACTAATACGGTAGTGACAATTCTGAAGGAACACAAAACAAACAACATTAGAATCCCACCAACCCTATTCATAGCAGCGAAAATGTAAGCGAATACATCTCATCTAAGACGTCTTCTGCTTTTTAGTACACACGTGCTGAACTTCCAAACAGAGACTAAACATTCACGTTACGCGGTTACATTCACAATCGGTCATGATACAATAAAGTTAGACAAAAGGTACACTTTGACACAGCTTTTACAAGATTTTGCCTGGTAGTTAAATTACAGGAAGACTGACCTACTTGGCCGGTAAGGAACTTTGCACAAGCCACGCTCTCCAGCGCCAATGCCTTCACTCGTGAAAATCTAAAGCATCCACACGTAAAACATGTCAAATTACTGATATTCTTGATTCACCAACAAGCATAAACGAATTCACGTGGATATTGTCAATTAACACTCACCTTTCCTCACCATGCCCAGTATCTCTGGGAGGAACTTAATCCTTCTTCTGCAGAAAACAAAAATGGTCTCCCCACTATCCCGCACGTGTGTAATGACATCACCATCTCCACTTAAAGGCACAGACAACTATTCTAGCATTACCCGGATGGATGCCTAAGTACACTTTTAATGATAATGAATACAATTCGACAGTCACCCGGTTACATCACGTAGAGAATTTTGTCGGATGACTAGTCTTTGAAGTGGAAACCAAGGATGAAGTAGAGTGCTAATTGCATACTTTACCTGGTATTTCAATTAAACTATACTGAGGGGCAAGCTCTGAGTACAAATAATACTATGGGTCCCTTCCTGAGATTGAGAAAGGAAAATTCAGAAAACAAGAATCCAAGTAAATATCTCTTTATGCTTCTGGCACATAGTGCGGGTTTATTTTTGCTTTAGTTTACGTGTGGGTTTACCGTTGGCGCCAAGGTAGCATAGCGATTAGAGCAACATGGTTACAGTTTGGCTAGTTCCAGAGTTTGCAGTTCAATTCTGAGGAGTTTGTACATTCTCCCCATGAACTGTGTGGGTTTGCTCCAGCTGCCCCAGTTTCCACCCACAGTCCAAAGACATACCAGTTAGTAGATGATGTGGTCATTGTAAGCTGTCCCGTGATTGGACAGCTGCCTTGTGTTAAATAGATGGGTTGCTGGGACGTGTGGCTCATTGGGCCGGAAGGGTCTGTTCTGTCTGTATCTCCAAAAAAAATTAAATAAAAGAACAGTTTTGAACCTATTTGCAAGCAACCATCAAGGTTGGAGAATTGTTTCCTCCGTGCAGCTGAACACATGATGATACTACTAAGAGTCAGTACTATACAGCATTGAATCAGGCCTTTTGACCCACGGAGACCATGGGAACATCACATCTCATTCTATCCTTCCCACATTATCATAAACTTCAACCCCCACCGAGATTCACCTACACACTATTTAAAACAGTTATTTAGCCTTGCAACTCACAGATATTCAGATACGGGAAGAATAGGAACACCTGGAAAAAAGCATGAGGTCAGAAGAAAAGTGGGTAAGCTCTATAGAGGGAGCACCTGTGGTCAGGACTGAGCAACCCCACTGCTCCCCCCCCCCCCCCGCAGTCCCTAGAGACGCAGCAGCTCTGGCACCATCATTATGTTACCATCATAGCTTTAAACAGGCTACTATTTCCAACCTACTCTTGTGTCCTATAATTAGAAACATGTTACCATGTCAAAAGGAAGAGGGGATTTAAAGATGATGTGGTCATAGGCATCCATAGTGTTTCTAAAATACTGTGCTGTTATTGGGTGCTGATGTATTTTGAGCCTATTGCTTTAGCCAACCAAAAATGTATCAGGACGGAAAAATGGAAAAACACTTGTAGAGGTAGATGTAGTTTTTTATGTTTTGATGCAGTCCCCACTGTGAAACAAAAGAGTAAGGTGTCAGGCAGCACACACAAAATGCTGAGTTCCTCCAGCATTTTGTGTGCTTTGCTTGGATTTCCAGCATCTGCATATTTTCTCGAGTAAGGAGTCAGATTTGAGACATTGATCTATCACACTCTGATCTCCTGGCTTACTCCCTTGAGGCGTGTCAAGTGGAAAAGGTTTCCTTGTGTATACTTCACCCTGGGTTCGACAGTTTTTGCAGAGGCCTATACCTGTCGATCATATACCTGAACTTCAAGTGCATTCCATGTTTGGAGAAGGAAGAAAAATTGAAAAGAAAATAATTCTGTCCTTCCAAAGAAGAAAAATCACCCAGGTGGAACAGTGGATATCAGTCTACTTCCTGTTTCCTGGCCAAGGAAGGAGGGCAAACAAAAGACACAGGACTATATGCCAGTTAGTTAGCAAGATGCAAAGGCCAAAAATCAAAGAAAATATTGCTAATTGTTTCAGAAAGCTTCATGTAATCAAACCAAATCAATATAGTTTCAGGATTAACAAATCATATTTGACAAATTTACTTGAATTCATTGAAGATGTAGCAAGCAGAGGAGATGAGAAGAATCTGTAGATTTGGAGTCTTTGGTCTTAAAAAAAGACATTTGCAAGGTGCCAAAGAAAACACTTGGTGCATAAGAGTTTATGGTTTTGATGGAAGTATGTTATCATGGATTGAAAATTAGTTATCATACAGAAAGCAATGTTACAATAATTTTTTTAGACAGTTTTTAAGGGGTATTGGCAAAGTACCACATGGGTCCCTTCTTAGCTGTCAGTTATTTAAAGTTTATATACAAGGGGAGGGAACAGAATGTAAGGTATACAAGTTCACCAGGGTGGTGATATTTGGTGGAAGGGCAGGTGATGGAGAAAGTGAGATTGCAATGGCCTATTGATAGATTGAGTAGGCAAAATCTAGGCAAATGGAATTTAATGTGGGAAAGTCTGAGGCCATGCACTCAGTGAGAGGAATTAAATATAGATGTTAGCAGGCATATGCAGCAAGTTATTAAGAGGGCTAATAGCACAATGGCCTGAATTGCAAAGTGGTTGGAGTTCAGAAATAGGAGAGCTTTGTTACAATTGCTTGAAGTGTAGGTAAAGCCATACCTGCAATACCGTGCACAGTTTTGGTCTCTCTTCCTAAGAAAATATATAGGGTCATTAGAGGTAGTCCAGTCTTTCCTGTTTTCATTTTAGGGTGAAACTTGACATGGACATTTGTAAAAAAGAATGTGTTAGTGAGTTGGCCGTGCACTCTTTGCATTAATGCATTTTTTCTCGATTGGAAATAAATTACTAGTGGTATTAGATTGACTAATGATCTAGGCAGCATCTGAGTAAAAAGAAACTGATGATTAATGTTTCTGGTCTGAGAACCTTTGCAGTCCTGTTTCACTTTCCACCAGCTGTTTCCTGACCTATAGTATTCCCAGCATTTTTTTTTCCAAATTTCACCCTATTTTTCTGAGATTAGAAATATGATTTTAAGACGCTGTGTCTCTAAGCAGAGCTCAGATTTCTTTTGATTTGTCTTGGCAGGACACATCAGGGAAGCACTTACCAGTGCATGGAAGGGCACTGAAGTGTGCAGTACAACAAAGGAATCCGGGAATACGTATCAGGGAGTGTGCCTTGAATTATGTATCTATATTTGCGTTCAGGTAGACAGGGTCATCAAGAAAGCTTTTGGCACCTTAGCCTTCATCGATCAGAGCACTGACTACAGGAGTTGGGATGTTATGTTGACATTGTATGCAACATTATTGAAGCCAAATTTGGAATATTATGTGTAGTTCCAGTCACCCACCAGCAGGAAAGATAAGACCATAAAATATAGGAGCAGAATTGGACCATTCAGCCCATTAATTCTGCTCCACCACTTGATTATGGCTGATTTATTTTCCCTCTCAACACCATTCTTCTGCCATCTACCTTTGACATCCTTACTAAACTAGAACCTATTAACGTCCACTTTAAATATATCCAATGATTTGGTCTCCACCGCAATGAATTCCACAGATTCACCGCTTCTAGCTAGAGGCATGACCATACATTTCCCTCCACCAAATTCCATCCGCTGTTTCTTTGCTCATTCTCCTGATCTGTCCAAGTCCTTCTCCAAACTCCAGGTTTCCTCAACATCACCTGCCCCTCTATATATTTGTACATCCACAAATTTGACCACAGAGCCATCAGTACCGTCATCCAAGTCATGAACATACAACATGAAAAATAGTGGATCCAACATCGACCTGTGCAGAGAACCACTCGTCACTGGCAGCCAATCAGAAAAGGTCCCTTTTATTCCCACTCTTTGCCTTTGCCAGTTAGCCAATCTTCTGTCCATGTTACTATCTTTAATATCAATCAGATATCATAAGGTATCGAGATACCAGTAAGAATTATTAGAATATAAAATATCTAGATATTGATAAGACTTGAATGAGAGAAGAGAAAATTTACGGTGATGCTGGGACTGGAGGACCTGAGTTATAAGGAAAGGTTCAATAGATTAGGATTTTATTCCCTGGGGAACAAGGGAAGATGTTATAGTGGTATACAAAATTATGAGGGATGTAGATAGAATAAATATATGCAGGCATTTTCCCCTGAGGTTGGGTGAGACCAGAACTAGAGCTCATAAATTTACAAAGTAGATTAAAGGGGGGATGCAGGTTCATTGCAATGCCTAAGGGAAGTTTGGATATGTACATCGATAAGCCAGGTAAGGTGGAGCCAGGTCCCTGTGTGGGTAGAAGGGGCTAGGCAGAAAACAGATTGGCATGGACTAGATGGGCTGAATGGCCTGTTTCTAATGCTCTCTGACTCTCACAGTTACAGATCTAAACTAATTAAACCAAATGAACAAACCTCAGACTTCTTTATTTGATTCTTCACTAATAATGTAAGCTCAAGGTTGCATGCCATTTATATTTGTGTTTATCAGCCATTAACAGTCAGCATCAGTGCTTTGTGTATTCATAGTAAATCAGTCCTCAGCTGCCAGGAAGCCCTAACACTTTAAAACTTCAATGAGACATAAAAAGACATCAAGATTGCCAGGCACAGGTCATAACCCAGACCATGGAGAAGCTCCGAAAATCCCTTAAAAAGAACTTACTATTATACTGTTCAGGGTCTAACTTATTTCCATACACGTGAATACAACTCTACACAAGGTAAGATCCCTGACATGTGATTTCCACATGATTTCCAGTAAATCCTGCCAGACAGACCTACCGAATTAGAGCCTAAAATACAGGGTGGGTTAGCCAGATTGTCAACGTTTTCAGCCATTTTATAGCTATTCAGGGAGTGTGCACAGCAGCTCACTGATGTCTTCACAGACATCTTCAACATTTCACTCATCCAGACTGTTGTCCCCATGTGCTTCATATCAGTCACCGTCATCCCTGAAGAACTGGGGAGGGTTTAAACTAATTTGGCAGGAGAATGGGAACTGGAGTGATGGAGCAGTTTGTATACAAGTGGATGAAGTGTGTAGTGAGACTGTGAGGAAGGACAGACTAATAATAGGGCAAAATTGCAGTCAGTGGGAAGAACTCACATGTAACAAGGGACCAAAACCAAAAAGAGTGATGAATACAGGAGTGAAAGTTATATTTAAATTCATGCAGTTTACAGAATAAGGTAGATGATCTTGTTCTGCAGTTAGAGATTGGCAGGTATGACGTACTGGGCATCCTGAGCCATGGCTGAAAGTTCACAGTTGGGAGCTTTTCGTCCAAGGATACACATTGTATTGAGAGGACAGGCAGGTAGGCAGAGTGGGAGGGATGGCTCTGTTGGAAGATCTGAAATCAAAGCCTCAGAAATAGGATGTAAAATCCTTGAGGGTAGAGATAAGAAACTGCAAGGATAAAAAGACCCTGATGGAATTATATACAGACACCCAACCAGTGGCCAGGATGCGGGATTACAAATTTCAAGAGGAAATAGAAAGCACATGTAACTCTCGGTTCAGCTAGCAGCTTAATATAGGGGATGATAGCCCCCAGCCCAACCAAACTTAAGAAACCTTGTTTGGGTGGATGCTGTGGGATGTGTCCCTGTTACAAATCAGTACCACAAAATAACAAACAGTACACAATATGCGATTAAACGATTGAGTTGTGTAATTCTTAATTTGACTATATGGTTAGTAAAGAAAACCAAAAAAAAAAGAGAAAGGGCCCGTTCTCTTGAAACAAAGTCTAATGTGCAAATGTTGGAGCTCACTGATAAGGCCGTTCACCCACCATCGACCTCCTCTGATTGTCACTGACCTTTGGACCCTCGCTCCAAACCCATTCCGTCTGGCAGTCTACATACTCTTTCCATTTGCGTCTTCTCTCCTCATCTCTCCCTGGCAAAAGACCGCGAAAATCTCTCTTCCAGACTCACAAGAAAGAATGACATTTCTCTCATTGGATAGCTCCACATTCCAAAGCCCTGTTATCCTCCGGCGGGAGGAGAGGATGGCGGTGCGATGCAGCTCGCAGCAGCCACGCCGATGGTGATGTCTGTTGTTTGTCAAGTAGGGTGTCGTGCACAATCCTGAATTGATGGAGACGGATGTGAGAGCACGGAGGAACATCTGGTGAAACTTCTGAAATGCCTGCTTCGCTGCTACTGCTGTTACTGTGTGGTCCAGAATCTCCGGAGGAGAAGGCCCCGAGTCCTCGGCTTTGCTTGTTGCTTGGCGGCCGGGGCGGGGTCGAAGCGCTTGGCAGAGGATGGTGCTCGGAGAGGCTGTGTCGGAGGGGCTGGGCAGAGGCTCGAAGTTTTCGGACGGACTCAGAGTCCGCTGCAGTCAGGTGCTTCCAATGGTGCTGCACTGGCAAGTTGGCGGCACTTGGAGGTTCATGGCAGGGAGAGTTTCTCCCTTCTACTGTCTGCGTGAGATGATGAGTCTATCGGGACTTTGAGACTTTTTTTTGACCTGTCTGCTCTTTATCAAATTATGGTATTGCTTTGCACTGTTGTAACTATATGTTATAATTCTGTAGTTTTGTCAGTTTTAGACTTGGTTTGTCCTGTGTTTTCTTGTGATATCATTCTGGAGGAACGTTGTATCATTTTTTAATGCATGCACTTCTAAATGACAATAAACGAGGACTGAGTGTCCTCATAATCTAATCTAATTTAATCTGATCTAATCTCTGGTCATAACCCAAACATTGCTGCTACAGAGAAACCAATACAGTAGCAGTGAAACATTAAAGAGAGGCCATTACATTAGCAGTGGAACCTTACAGCACATTCCAGACATGTAATGTTGCAATGGTGATGGTAGATATCAATATGCAGCTAGATTGGGAAAATCAGGTTAGTGCTGGATTCCAAGAGAGAGAATTTGTAGAATGCCGATGAGATGGCTTTTTACAGTAGCTTGTAGTTGACCCGACTGGGGAAAAGACGATCTGGATTGGGTGCTTAAGGTAAAGAAACCTTAGGTGGCAGGGGTCATATTGTGATATAATTCGTGCTACAGTTTGGGAGGAAGAAGATAGTGAGATATATCAGTATTACAGTGGAGTAAAGGGAACTACAGACACATGACAGGGGAGCGAGCTAAAGTTGATTGGAAGGGGACACTAGCTGGGTTAATGGCAGAACAGCAATAGCTGGAGTTTCTGGGAGGTGACTAGGAAGGAGCAGGATAGATATATTCCAAGGATGAAGAAGTACTCCAAAGGGAGTATGAGGCAACTGTGGCTGACGAAGGCAATCAAAGACAACATAAAATCAAAAGAGAGGGCTTATAACATAGTAAAAATTATTGGGAAGTTAGAGGATTGGGAGGATTTTAAAAACCAACAGAATGCAACTAGAGATCCATAAGGAGAAAAGAGGTAAAATATGAAGGTAGGCTAGCCAATGATACCTGAAGCTTTTTCAGATATGTAAAGGGTAAAAGATAGGTAAGAGTATATATTTGACCACTGAAAATAACACTGGAGAGACAGAAATGGGGGAACAAATAAATTGTGGATGAACTGAATAATTATTTTGCATCAGTCTTCTCTGTGGAAGACGAAAGCAGTATGTCAGAAATTGAGGAGTTATCGGGGCAGAAGTGAGCGTATTTGTATTACTAAGGAGGAGGTGCTTGGGAAGGTGAAAGATCTGAAGGTAGTTAAGTCACCTGCAACAGATGGACTAGACCCCATGGTTCTTAAAGAGGTAGCTGAAGAGATTGTGGAGGCATTATTAATGATCTTTCCAGAATAACTAGATTCTGGAGTGCTTCCGAAGGACTGGAAAATTGCAAATGTTACTCCACTCTTTAAGAAGGGAGGGAGGAAGAAGAAAGGAAAGTATAGACCATTTAGCCCAACTTCAGTGGATGGGAAGATGTTGGAGTCGATTATTAAGGATGAAGTTTTAGGGTACTGGGATGCGTCTAGTAAAGTAGGCCAAAGTAAACATAGCTTCCTTAAGAGGAAATCTCACCTGACGAATCTCCTGGAATTCTTTGAGGAAATAACAGACAGAATAGCCAAAGGAGCATCAGTGGATGATGTTTATTTGGATTTTCAGGAGGTCTTTGACAAAGTGTTGCACGTGAGGCTGCTTAATAAGATAAGAGTCCATGGTATAACAGGAGAGATACTAACATGGATAGAAGATTGGCTGACTGGCAGGAGGCAAAGAGTAGTGACTAGTGGTGTTCGGCAGGGGTCAGTGTTGGGACGGCTTCTTTTCTTGGTATATGTCAACAATTCAGATGATGGAATTGATGGCTTTGTGGCCAAGTTTGTAGACAATAGATGGAGGGCCAGGTAGAGCTGAGGAAGCAGAGAGTTTGCAGAAGTACTTGGACAGATTGGGAGAATAGGCAACAAAGTCACAAATGGAATATAGTGCAGGGAAGTGTATGGTCATGCACTTGGGTAGAAGGAATAAAGGTGTATATTATTTTATAAAGTGGGAGAAAATTCAAAAATCAGAGTTGCAAAGACTTGTGAGTCCTTGTACAGGATTCTCTAAAGTTTAACTTGCAGGTTGAGACAGCGTGAAGGAAGGCGAGTGCAATGTTAGCATTCATTTTGAGAGGACTAGAATATAAGAGCAAGGAGGTGATGTTTAGGCTTTCTAAGGCATTGGTAAGACCACACATGGAGTATTGTGAACAGGGTCGGGCCCTTTATCTAAGAATAGATGCGCCGATATTGGAGAGGGTCTAGAGGAGGTTCACAACAAATGAATCTGGGAATGAAAGGGTTAATGTATGAGGAGTGTTTGATGGCTCTGGATCAGTGTTCATTGGAATTTAGAAGAATGGGGGAGGGGATCATTCCTATTGAATATTGAAAGGCCTAGACAGAGTGGATGTGGAAAGGATATTTCCTATACTGGGTGAGCCTAGACAAAAGGATGAGGACAAATGTCCTTAGACGGGGATGAACCTGTGTTGCCACTGAGAGCTCTGGAGGACAAGTCATTGAGTATGTTTGAAGTGGAGGTTGACTGGTGCTTGGTTAGTCAGGGTGTCAGTGGTTACAGGGAGAAGGCAAGAGGATGTGGTTGAGAGGAATAATAAATCAGCAGTGATAGAATAGTGGCTCGATGGGCCGAGTGTCCTAATACCACTCCTATATCTTATAGTCTAAATGACTTTCACTCAGTGGATCTGATGCCAATCATCGTGAAGTTGTTTGAGTGGCTGTTAATGGCATGTATCAAACTCTATTCCTGTCACTTTGAACACTCACCAAAATGCTGACAGACAGATCTGCTCTATGACAGATGTCATAGCATCTGTTATGCACCTGGCCCTGACACACCTAGAAAGCAACGACACATGTCAGAATATTGTTTCTGCATTTCAGTTCAGCATTAAACACCATTGTCCCACAGCCCATGGTGAACAAACTTTTACTCCTCGGTCTGAGAACACCACTGTTCAGCTGGGTGTTGGACTTCCAAACGAAGAGACCTCAGATAGTCAGGATGCACAACTGCTCCTCCCTTCCCATCCTCCTCAACATCTGTGCCCCTCCCCTTAGGGCTGTGTGCTGGACCCATTGCTGTACACTCTGCTCACACTTGACTCCACGGCTAAACAACTGAGTAATCACATTGTCAAGTTCGCTGATGACACGGGAGTAGTGGGGGGGTCATCACCAGCAATGATGAGACAGCCTACAGAGAGGAGGTGGAAGAGCTCAAGGCCTGATGCCAGGCAAATAACCTCTTCCCTCAATGTCAACAAGGCAAAGGAGATGGTTATCAACTTCAGGAGAACTCGCACCACTCACATTCCTCTGTTTATCGACGACGCAGCAGAGCATATTCAAACACCTGGTAGTGCACATCTTGTACAATCTCTCATGGTCCCAGAATACATTCCGCACCATCAGGACAGCTGGCCAATGTCTGCTTTCTAAGGAGGCTGAAGAGAGCTGGACGGTGCACATATACACTCACGTCATTCTACAGATGCGAGGTAGAGAGCATCCTAAAATGCTGCATCACTGCATGGTATGGAAATTGCTCTGCAGCAGACAGGAACGCTCTGCAGCAAGGAGTCAAAACTGCCCATTGCATTACTGGCATCAGCCTGCAAGCCATCAATGACGTATATATAGAAAGGTGCTGGAAAAGGGTCAGAAACGTCATGAAGGATCCCAGTCACCCTGGTCATGGACTGTTTGTCCCACTCCCATCAGGGAGGAAGCTACATAGTATCCACATCAAGACTACCAGAATCAAAAACAGATACTTTGACCAAGCAGTAAGGTTAATCGATATCTCCACCTACTAACCCAGACCTCCACATCCCCGATTGCCACTACTTTATCTTTTCGTGTCAGACATCTTATGTACAGACAGTCATGCGCCAGACGCCACTTTATGGACAAACAGTCAATCTATTTGTATAAATTACCTAAAGGATTTATATTTATTATGTTTTTTTATTATTGTGTTCTTTATCTTATTGTGATTTCTTTCTTTTGTTCTGCATAGATCCTGAGTAACAATTATTTCATTTTTCTTTACACTTGTGTACTGGAAATGACATTAAACAATCTTGACCTTGAACAGTGTAATCACTAATTCTGTTTCATTATACCACACAGTTTCTGACTGATCCATAGACAACCAGTTAAAATGAGGTTTCTCCCCACTGGGGAATTCTTAAGCAGAGGGATTTCTCCAAGGTACTGAATATTGTTTGGAATAACACAGGAACCTTTAAACAAAATCTATCAATTATTTTTGTCTGTGTAAAACAAGTACATAGAAATGCACTTTCACAACATGAAGTTTCTATGGCATATACAACTTTATAATAAAAAAAATACATTTTATTGTACTTAACTACCTTCCTCCCTTGTTCCACTCACCCCTTTTATCCATAGATAAAATGTTATCTTGAAAGTTGATAAATGTTCTGACTTGATTACTAATCATGATCATGACTTCAATAGTATTACAACCTTCAATGCAAAGCACACCTTCTTTTCTGAACCTTTTTCAATAAATTATGCATGTATGGCCCTTTGTTCCTGACCCTTTGACAATTAGAAACACACTATTTCTATCAACCCTGTCCTATTTTTTCCCAGTTTCAAAAGCTTCAATTTTATCATGCATCAATATCTTGTTCAAGCAGAGAAATAGCCAATTACTCACACTTTCTTTATATTCTTATTTCCTTCAGACCAGATTCTCAACTAAGGCCTTATTAAAGGATCTTCATTATGGGTTCATCACTGGTTCTTCACTTTTACATTTTACATGTGTTATAGATAACCCTAGCAATTCTATCAGCTGTTAGAAATCCTGTCAATCTTTGATTTTCATGGATTCTATATCCACAAGTCCCAAAGCACAAGATCTACTTCAACTTGGCTCATAACCATAGTGTTTTTTTTTCCAAAGTGCATCACCTCACATTTAATGATACTGTTTCATCACTCACTTTTTTGGCCATTATACCTTCTTTTCCTTACTTCTTTGTTATATTTTCTGAAAAATTATTTTCACATAATATCCTTTCCTAGAGTGACATCTAAAAAGTTTATTAAAATATGCACAACAAATGGAAGTGGCCCAAGTGAAACACTTCTGTCCACTGATAATCAACCTGGAAAAAAAATGATCCTTCACTCCAACCTTATTTTCTCTCTTCTATCTACATTTCTCTATCTAGTTTATTTTCCTCTTCTTAATTCTATATATTTTAATATTTTGTACTAACCTTCTATATGATACTTGAATCTTGCTGGTAATTTCCTTTTTGAATTCTGCTGTTTGTCAAAAATCACTCGTTTGGGTCTATGCAGTATCTATCCTGTGATGCAGGTTTTTCATTCTTGTTGCTGTGAATGTTAAGCTCAATATGTCAATTAGGTCAATCTCTCATTTTAAAACATAGTATTATTTTGACTAGCCTCCAGTTCTTCAGTGCATTTTTACACTCAATATTGTCTTGTGATAATATCCCTCAGGCAATATACTTTGTTCCTGCAAAAGCTTTCATAATTATGGGTATTTATTACTTTATATACTCTCTATGCTGGCTATTGACAAAGTGTGCCCAAAAATTTAGAATCCTTCATACATTGAAGTCATAGAAATTAAATTTCAATGTTATTGTTAACTTAGAAACATTCATGTAAATTTTAGTATTAAATATGTAAAATCTAATTAACATTTTCAATTCGTTTTCAATTCTGCATGTTGCAGAACTTAACATTAAACATTGCACTATTTCTCATTCAATAAAATATTCACGAGGATATGAAAAATAAGTTTATTTTATAAGTTAATTCTGCATGCTTCTGCTAATAAATGGAGTAATTATATTAAATGTTTTTATTTAAGAAGCAGCCCAAACAGTTACCTTTCTGGCTGAGGTGAAGAGACATTTCTAATGATGGTGTTAGTGCTTGACTGACTACTGGTAGCATACAAAACTTGCTTTAATTTTGATTACAGTTACATGAGCCATGTTGTGTAATTTCATAAAATATTCCTGTAGTTTATCATTAATGAGAACAATCACCAAGTAAAACGTAAGTATATAGCAACACGCAAAATGCTGCTGGAACTCAGCAGGTCAGGCAGCATCTATGGAAAAGAGTAAACAGTCGACATTTCAGGCTGAGACCCTTCTTCAGGACTAGAAAGGAAGGGGAGAAGTCAGGGTAAGAAGGTTGGGGGTGCAGGGGAGAAAGAACTACAAGATAAATACGTGATTGATTAGTTAATAACAAAAATAAGCAAAACAAACTATCTATCTTAAATCTTATGAAGTATAGTTCTTTGGACAATGAATAGTTGAAGAAAACACGCAAAATAGTTTTCTCTTCCTTTATTCAACCATATACATTTTGCTGTTGTTTTGTAGGTCAAATCAATAGCGTTGAAACATTTATTAATGTCATGATGTTCAGTGTATTTTATATTTAATGCAGTGTTCCTTTCTTTGTCTATTATGACATCCATTTAAGAAATTCAGTGGGTTATTTTTACTCAGCAAGTTCTATTTTGTAATCCAAGGCAGCAAATGAATAATGTTGGCTTGGACTTTATAGTACTCTGCGTCACCTCAGATAAAATCCTGTAGAGATTGGTGGAATACCTGTTCTCCAAAACTGTGTATGTCTTTAGCTTCGAGTTCAAACAAATCCTTAACGGGTACCAAAAACATTTCTCAGGCTTGGAAAGAGGACTGTTTTAATTAATAATTTTAAAAATCTATGAGATGCAAAATAGTAATTAAAACATAGTCATAAGGTTAAGGCAGAGATTGAAATAACATCAACAAAAAAAGATCAAATGATCATTTTTGTATCAAATGATCATTTTTGTATCAAATATATTGCTAAATATTTAATTTTTGGGAATCACAATCCGCATATATAAAATGAGTTTTATTTGACCATAGAGTATTAATTTTCTAATGTAGCTCAGTTTGCTACTAACAATAGTTATAATTGGTATAACAAAGTGTAACCTTTACAGTGATAATATTTCATAATTAGCTGAAATTCTCATAATGAACTGTTCAGTCAAGAGCTTCAGATTTATGCCTTGATTTTTTTGCCTGCTTGTTTTCGGAGTACATAATCACTTTCATAATTGAATGATGTCAAATATGGCCATTTCCCTGTCATTGCACAATCAAATTCTAGGCTGTTATGTTTCCATACACACCAGTGACTTTTCATTTCCTCAAGTATAAATAATGCAGACATTCTTTAAAAAGGTGTTCTAATAATTCCTGAAATGTAAACCGCTCAATCTCATATGTGACCTGTAAATGATTAGGTGATAATCACACACATGAATACACCAGTTTGGTATGTTACCTACTTTAAATGACATTCCAATATTGTGTCAGCAATAAATTGGATCCTCGCATACACAAATACTTGGAAGCTATTTATTTTAAATTTAAGCTCTGCTGTGACTGCTAATTTAATGAGTTTTGTTGGGATAAAGAACATGTGGTCCAAATAACTCCTGAGATGTAGATCCAACATGCCTTTTAAATGTTTACAGTTTTTGATCATATTGCATGAAACTTGTAACTTTAAATCATGGGTTTAATATCCTATAGTGTATATCATTTTTCTTTCATTACATTATTATTAAATATCTGTTCCTGTTCTGTGCAGTGTTCACTTAATAACTGAACTGCCTTTCAAATTATTCCAGAAGGATTGTTAATTTATGTATAAGTAACTCACTAGAATTGTTAGAAATCTGTTGAGATTTGAATGATACAGAGTAATATGTGATAAATGAGAATTAGATTCAAATCAATAATCGACCATTTTCTCCAAACTTGGAGTGCTTATCACACACTCCACCCATATTTATTTTTCATGTACATCTATTTTGTGCATCTGAGTATTTGCAAAACTATTGATGAGTGGATTAACGTAGAAATTACATTATCATACTGTTGTTTACTTGTGTTCTGTTTTGGCTTATTCCAGCAACTATGTGCACAAGTTCTCATCTTCAACTCAGTATGAAAGCAGACCCACACCACATCAGCCCTGCTCTAACCTGAACTATACACAGTTGTTGTCCAGGGTAGAGAATTACAGGGATTATAAATTTCTCTTCATCTCAGCCCTAAACTGCTTCTCTTACTTTCAACTGAACTGACCCCAGTTCAGACTTCTCATTCAAGGGAAGTGTGCTAAGTATGCACTGTGCATCTAACTTTTAAGAATACTGTATTACAAACTGCTTGATATCACCTCTGGCCTCCTCCGCAACTTGCCATCTCTGGAACCAATCTATGAATTCTTTGTTGTGTTTCCATATGAGATAACCATATAATATTATTTTGAAGTATGGAGCCTAGAACTTCACATAGTATTCCAGGCACTATAAAATTGCAATAAAAATTTCTTGACCCTGTAATCAAACGCATAGTAAAGGATTACATACCATCTGCCCTCCTAAATACTAAATGTTCAGTTCACCTGCATGTTGTCCCCCAGTAATTTGTGTACTAGCATTCCTACATTCCAAGATAAAAGTTCTAGCCTGTCCAACCTCTCCCTATAACTTAGTTCCTCAAGTCCTGGCACTATTGTTGTAAATCTTTTCTGCATCAATCCTCTCTTTCCTAGCACAGGATGGCCAAAACTAAGCACAATACTTCAAGTGTGGCCTCACCAGCATCCTATACGATTTTTAATAACCTTCTTCACTGCCTATTCCATCATCCATTTTAGTGTCATCTGCAAACATACTAACTATGTCTTGTATGTTCTCATCCAAATTATTGTTATACAGTGGGTACCAAACAATAATGAGCCCAGCACCGACCACAGAGAGACACATTACGAGTTATGGGTCTCTATCCAAGAAACAACTTTCCACCTTTGCTCTCTGCTTCCTAGTGTAGGTTATATATCTAATTAGCCAACTCTCCCTGGTTCCATGTGAAGCATAATCAAAAGCCTTACTAAACTTCATATTGACCACATCTACCACCCTGCTGTCATCAACCTTCTTGGCTGCTTCATCAAGAAACTCAATCAAGTTCATTAGACATGATCTTCCAAGCATGAAAGTCACGCTGACTGCTCCTAATCAACTGATGTCTTTCCAGATGCATGTGTAACGTATCCCTCAGAATCCTCTCTAATGACTTACCAACCACAAATTATAGCTTTACTGATCTATAGATCAGCAGATAAAAACATAGGCCTTCAATTTGGGGCCTAGTGGACAGATTGATGTATTGGGTAAATTGTGTACAGGGGCCCGTAAATGTCCAAGGACATAATCCTGAAATGTGGTGCTAAAATGTTCTTTTTGTTGGTGGTTGAGAAGGGTACAATTAGAGTGGTTCTCTTGATGGATTAGCCTACTCTTGACTTTTAGCATATCTGTTCTCTTGCTCAATTGCTGGTTGTAGCAGTAAGTCCAAAGATGGAACTGGGTTACGCTAAGTCACACAGTTAAATAGCATGTAGTAGGCCCTTTGGCCCAACTCGTCCAAACCGACCAAACTATATGTTTGAGTGAGTCCAACTTCCCTGCGTTATCCTTCCACGTGCCTGTCTAATCTGGTCTAAGATATGTTTTATATGGCCCCTCATTTTTAGGTTGACACGGCTGGCATATTGAGAACAATCCTTTTCATTTGATGGGTACGTCTTTAGAGTGAGGGAAGAAACCAGAGCACCCGGAGGAAAACCACGTGGTTACGGGGAGAATGCACAAACCCCTTGCAGGCAGCAGCGGAAATTGAACCTGAATCACTTGTACTGTGGAGCGTTGTGCTAGCTACTATGTGACCGTGCCGCCTTTTTAATTAATGTATCAATTAAATAGTTTTAAAGTAAACAGATTTTATATATTTAAATTATGTTTTTATGTCATTTAAATCCATTTAAATTATTTTTAATCATCTCTGGTTGTTAGTGACATACAGAAACAGTTTGAAAAGTCCTTCACTTAATGTAGCCACTTGGATAGTGCCAGGGGAGCAAGCCTAACGACTGAGACAGACTCGCCGTAATCTGACATGTGGATCCTAACAATTTACCCACCATTAGTACTTCAGTATCTGGTCTGTACTTGCTCAATTTATCCTAATTGCTTTTTCAGGTTAGCAAATAAAGCAGAATATAATGATGAATACTTAGAATTGATGAGTGAAACGAACTTGAATAACCCTCTTGAGCAAATGCCATGCTAACTGATAAGAAAGTAGCTTATAGCATAATTCTAATAATAATACAGCAAGTAGCAAAATAATTCTATTATATTAGAATCAGCTATGCAGTTCTCAATTATGTTGGAATCAATCTGTAAACATTTTAATAGAATCACAAAGGGAAGAATGCTAGGGGATCATAGAAAGAAAGTGTTATTCGACTATTCAGGAACTTGCTTAAGAGGAAATTGCCGGATGGTGAAAATAATATTTGCATAAGGTGAATAGCCTCTTGCTCACTTTACAATGTCTTGCTTCTATTTTCCTCAAGTTTCAAACCATTTCAGCTGTGTTGTCTTGACTCTCCACTAAATTTCAATCACTGTTTCCAATCACATGCTTCATTACCTTTGAATTCTGAATCACTAGGACCAGACGGCAGCCACTGGGTAAGGGAAACGATGGCACCTGCTTTACGATTAACTCATCGTGGTGTATGGATCTGCCAGTCTCATTCCATTCCTGCTTCTCTGACCCAGAACAGCCGGCAGTGAAATGCCGACTGTTTTGCCTTCCATGGGAGTTCTCTGCCATCGTCCTGACTGCAGACTTCATCTCACTTCAGGCAGTCAACAAGCAAGCACTTGAGCAACTAGAATGAAGCAGCTTACTCCAAGGCTTGTCATATTGTGGTGGGAGACTTGTATCACGCTTGTTTAAAGAATTGTCTGCCTCGACACTATCAACATGCTACCTACAGTACTAGAGGACTCAACACACTCAACCACTGCGATAATGCCAAAAACTCCCACCGCTCCATTCCTTGCCCAGATATGACTGTGTGGCTAAGTACAGCTCCTATGCCAGCTTCAAATTTGCCAATGAGACCACTGTTGGTAGAAGATTCATAGGGGACAATGAATCAACTTATCAGAATGAGATAGCCCGCCTGGTTCAGTGGTGCCAGAAGTGCAAACTCGCACTCAACGTCAGCAAAACTAAAATGCTGATCAGTGACTTCAGACCAGGTTCCAGGCTGCATCGATGGATAGAGTAATCAGCTTTAACTTTTTGGTTGTTAACGTATCAGATGACCTTCCCTGGGTTCAGCACATAGATGCAAACATAAGGAAAGTGCGCAGCAGTCTTCATTTACGTAGGAGGTTTGGCTTGTCACTGAACGCTGTATCAAATGCCTACCGATGTACTGTTGAAAGTATCCTGACCAGTTGCATCGTGGTCTGACACGGCAATTCTAATGCAGAGGAGAGTGAGAGCCTGCAGCGAGCAGTGGCCTCAGCCCAATACATCACGGGTACACCCTTCCCCGCCACTGGTAGTATCTACATGAGGCGCTACTTCAAGAAGGCAACATCTAGGATCAAAGCTCCCCACCATACGGGTCATACCATGTTGAAGATAGATAGCATTAGACAGGAGGTAAAGAAGTCTGAAATCCCACACTGCCAGGTTCAAAACCAACTATTTTCCTTTAACCATTTTTTTGTTATAATTGTGTTTTCTTGTAAAAAATTGCATATAATTTCTGCTTAGTGTATTTTTTTTGTGAATGCTGTTGATATGATGCAGTATGCTCTTGCTGCTCGGCAGGTAAACCTTTCTTTGAGCCTGTGTGTACGTGTACATGCATATGACAATATACTCGACTTGGATTTGGACTTTGAAGAAGTCTCAATCTGCTATCCATTTCCACATTTTTAAACTTTTGTTACAGAATTCCATAATTTGCTTTTATGTCAATTATCCCACACAGTTAATGACTCTATTAAAAATGCTATAACTTATATTAGCCTGTCCCTAAGAGCTCAACAAGTGGTTGCATTTTGAACCACTATTAACCAACTTTTATAAGCATGTGACTTGCTGTTTAAAATTGCATTGGCTATTGTAATCAAAACAATGTGGAGAACAGAAAGCCTAATAACTATTCTGAAGATCATTAAAAATCATTATAAGCAAAATCAGTTTATTGAGATTTTGGAAATATTAGCATCTGTGCCTGTTGTTTCTTTAAAACATAGCATTTTGGTTTATTGCCCAATAAGTATTTTAAAATTCATGCATTATATTAGACTGAATACAACTCTTGCATTATTTATAAATTGAACCAAATACAGCATTTTAATATCTTGTATAGATTGTTTAATCAATACAAAAATATCCAACAAAAAAGCCTTGTGAGAATTTCAATTTTTGCCCGGTAATGCAATGTACCTTAATTAACCTTTGAACAGATATATATAATTTGTTGCTTGAAGCTCAGCTTAATGTTAAGTTAGCACATAGCAATGAAAATAATTTGCTGAAGTACAATGAGATATTTCCTTTGATGCTACAAGTGAAAAACAGCAGATTTCTATTTTCCAGTTCCCTTGTATGAATGCAAAATACAGAAATAGACTGCTAAGGCCATTGGTTCTTATCTTAGTGTCAGCGAGAAATCAGACCTTTATGAGCTCCTAATTTATTTACATATTTGTTAACTGCATGAGATGCTTAAATAACAAGCTGATTTACATGAGAGTGTCTGGGTCAGAGCAAGGTTACATTTCATCATTATAAAACCATCCACATCTACTCTCATTATTTTCTGTGGATTTGCTGGCATTGTATTTTATGCAATTTAGTGGCAATCCTACTGTTGTAAATGCATTGCACTGTTTTAGTTCCCCCGGTGTATATTGTACTGATGTCTACTGGTAAAATAATTCAATGACATCCCTCCTTTCAGAGATATAATTCTGAAAATTCCCACAATAGGCCTTTTTCTCCATGAGTATTTACAAAAATACACAAGTATATTAATTTAAAGAGAATTTATAGGCTTTTGAAATCTAACTGCATTACCAAAGAATGCCTGGTCTTTAAGATACATATCTGGAAGTATGGGGTTCTGCCAATAGTTGTTTGAGTAAAGCATTCTTCACCTAGTGAACATTAAAGATAGATAGAACAATGTTGACGCTATGGGTGAATGCCAGAATGATACGTCTTTTCATTTATTCCTTAAGAGCAAGGTCGAAAAGTCTGTTTTAATTCTGACGCTAGCCACCACATTATGAGTTTGTAAAATGTGACGTTATCTTGCAACATAAATGTAAAGTGACATATTTCAAATTTTGATCTTATGTATATTAGAAGATTTTGTCTGGGCTGTGTTCATTATTCCAGTTTAGTATTTGAACTGATAATTGAGTTTGATACAGATTATTGGTGATGACTTGCTGTCATTTACAGTTGAAAAGAATTACAGAACAAGATTGTAAATTACATTTTCAGGAAGTATTATCTCTGATACTTCAGTATCAAATTGAAAGAAATAGCTCTTATGAACTTGAATCCAGTGACAGCATTACTGGAGCAATTAAAGCCTTTTTTATTTAATTGAGTGCTTCACTAATTCGGATGAGATGAAACACATCAAGTCACCAGTCATGTTAATGCTATTCAATCTGCTGCGCACTTTTTCATTATATGTATTTGCAGTTGGATGCTCCTGCTTAAAATGTGCATTCTCTTCATAAATAAATCTAGCTGTTTCTGAGTAATAATTGTTCCCAGTCTGTGGTAGCATTTGTGCCTCCATTTAACTGAATGATATGGACACAGTTTCAGCCACAATTTTTAATCAGTTAAGAAATGAGGACATTATCGGCATTTGTTGTCCATCTCTAATTGGCATGAACTGAGAAGGTAGTTTAAAGTTAGCCACATTGGTAGGGCTGGAGTTGTATGCAGATGACATCAGGTAAAAATGACCAATTTTCTCCCAGAAGGACATTAGAGAATTAGATAGGTTTTTACCACACTCCAGTAATCTATTTATTATGATTGAAACTTTTTTTTTATTCTGGATGTATTTAATTGCTTTACATTAAGTTCCTGGTGTTCGGTGGAGAGATATGTATTTGTTTCATTTGGTCAGTGGTCCAGAACTCTACACCATTTTTCCATTTGGTTGATGTGGGCAGCACTGGCAAGCCCTACAGTTATTGCTCAACCCTAGGGAAAGAGGTGATGAATCACTACAGTCTCTCCGGTGAAATTATTTGATGCCGTTTACTAGGAATTACAGGATTTTGTTCCTACATTGTCATAAGATTTAGCAATATTATTGTCAAGTTAGGATGATTTGTGGTTTAGGAATTTGCTGGTGCCTGTGCCCTTGTCCTTCTTAATAGCAGAGATTTGCGAGTTATTATTGGTGTACCCGAAGTGAGGAATTGCAGTGTAGGTACCACATACTGCAGCTACAATGTGCTGTGGAAGAGTAAAGTATTTAAGGTGACTGATGGGGTGCCAGTGAATTGAGCTACTAGTCCAAGAGTTTAACAACAGCACTGTTGTGTCCCCATTCACTGCAAAAGATTATGTTCCATCAATACTGACAGCCTAAATTCCATTGGAGATATTCAGATTATTCTCATTCCACATTTATAATGACCAATGTTTTATATCCCCTGCAGTCAACACTTTGTCTGTGCAACTTTTAAGTAAAGCAGCATGTGGTGAAGACAATAAAAGAACATTTCTTTGGAGGTGATTAGTGTTCAGAACTGAAAAATCTAATGTGATTTTGAGTCTTGCTGATTTAAATGCTGACACTGAAGTCCCTGCTGTAAAGACAATTTCTTGGATTATAGACTATTTACATATTATTTGAGATGGAAATAAAAAAAGAGAATGGCTCAAAAGATTTCAGGTGGCAGAGTGTATTGCTATTAGTATTAAACATTACATTTGTTTTGGCATACTTACATAAAAGCCAGAGTGACCTTTGCTAGAACTCCTGAAGCATTACACAACTAAGAAAGGACTTTTGCAGGACAGTCAGTGCTGTAATGTTAGAACAATGTTTAGAAAATGTATAGTCCACTTAAACCAGTAATTCATTGAGATCAAGGCCATCCATTTTTAAATATATAGCCCAAATTAAGCCATTCAGATTTCATTGAAATGAATTGTGAATTCTTGATATTTACAGTGGGTTTAAATACAACCAGACAAACACATTTTATCCCAAATTAGTCGCACACATGTCCCTATTTTTCAGTGTGTATGTCTGTAAGTACATGTCCTTCCCTGCAAGCTTCCCCTCACTCATAAGCACATTCAGATGGAATGCATTACTGTAGCATTGCTTTATCTCTTCCTCTCTCTACTGACCATCCAACATAGGAGCAGAATTTGGCCATGCAGCCCATCGAGTCTGATCTGCCATTTCCATTATGGCTGATATATTATCCTTCTCAGCCCCATTCTTCTGTCTTCTCCCCCTAACCTTTGACACCCTTACTAATGAAGAACTTATCAACCTCCGTTTTAAATATACCAATGACTTGGCCTCCACGGCTGACAGTGGCAATGAAATCCACAGATTCTGGCTACAGAAATTCCTCCTCTTCTATGCCTAAAGGAATGTCCTTCTATTTTGAAGCTACTGTATGCCTTCTGGTTCTAGACTCGCCCACAACAGGGAACATCCTCTCCTTATCCACACTATCTAATTCAATATTCAATGGGTTTCAATGAGGTCCACCTTCTTTTTCCTAAACTCCCGTGAGCACAGACTCAGAACCATCCAACGTTCCTACGCCCATGGTTGTTCTAGTGAATCTCCTCTGGACCCATTCCGATGCCACCACTTCCTTTCATATGTAAGGGGCTCAAAACTGCTCACAGTTCGCCAAGTGCAGTCTGACCAATGTCTTTTGAAGTCACAGCATTACATCATTGCATTTACATTCTTGTCCTCTCGAAATGAATACTAATATTGTATTTGTCTTCCTCACCACTGACTCAGCCTGCTACTTAACCTTTATAGAATCCTGAATGAGGATCCCCAAGTCCCTTTGCAGCTCTGACGTTCGACTTTTGTGTCCATTTGGAAAATAAACTATGCCTTTATTTCTTCTCCCAAAGTGTATACCATACACTTCCCTATATTACTCCCAGGTCTATTTGCACCTCTGATTTCTGAATTGTCTCCCCATTTAGAAAGTAGTCTACATCTTCATTATTTATATTAAATACATGATCATACACTTCCCTACATTATATTCCATCTGCCACTTCTTTGCCCAGTCTTTCTGTAGACTCCCTGCTTCTTCAGCGCTACCTGCTCCTTCACCTATCTTTGTTTCATTCACAAACTTGGCCATGGAGCCATCAATTTCATCATCCAGATCATTGGCATATAATATGAAAAGAAGCAGTCCAACACTAACTCCTGTGAAAACCGCAACTCACCAGCAGCCAACCAGAAGAGGCCCCCTTTATTCCCACTCTGCCTCCTGCTGGTCAGCCCCTCGTATCTTTCCTACAATACGATTGACCTTATATGTTGTTAAGCAGGCTCACGTGCAGCACTGGTCAAGGGCCTTCTGAAAGTCCCAGTAAACAACATCCACTGAATCTCATTTCTCTATTCTGCTTGTTATTTCTTCAAAGAATTCTAACAGATTGCAGGCAAGATTTCCCCTTAATGTAGGCATGCTGACTTCAGCCTATTTTATCATGTGCTTCCAAATACCCCAAAGCCTTATCCTTAATAATGGACTCTCAACATTTTCCCAAAAACTGAAATTAGGCCAACTGGCCTATAATTTCCTTTCTTTTGCCTCTCTCCCTTCTTAGAAAATGGAGTGACATTATCAATTTTCCAGTTCTCTGGAACTAGTCCAGAATCTAATGCTTCTTGAGCGATAATTACTAATACCTCCACAATCTCTTCAGCTGACTCTTTCAGAACCCTGGGGTATAGTCCATCTGGTCAGACCTTTCAGCTTCCCGACCACTTTCTCCTCAGTAACAGCAACTACACAACTACACTCACTTCTTCCCCATGACCCTACTGAATTTCTGGCGTATTGTTGCTGTTTTCCACAGTGAAGACTAACACAAAATACTTATTAAGATCATCACCATTTCTTTGGTCTGCATTACTACTTCTCCAACATCATTTTCCAGCAGTCTGATATTCACTCTCATTACTCTTTATATATCTGAAAAAGCTTTTGGAATCCTCTTTCTAATATTGGGTAGTTTACCTTAATATTTTACCTTTTCTCTCTTTATGGCTTTTAAAAGCTTCCCAATCCTATAAATTCCCACTAATTATTGCTGTATTATATGTATGTCCTCTCTTCTGCTTTTATGCTGTCTTTAACTCATTTGTCAGCCACAGTTGCCTCATTCTGTCTTTGGTGTGTATCTGTCCTGCATTTTCTGAATTGCTCCCAGAAAGTCCAGCCATTGCTGTTCTGCTGTCATCCTTGCTAGTGTCTCCTTCCAATCAACTTTGGCTAGCTCATCTCTCATGCCTCTACAGTTCCCTTTACTCCACTGTCTTATTACTGATACATCTGACTTTACGTTCTTCCTCTCAACTTGCAGGGTGAATTCTATCAGATACTCTCACTGCCTCCTAAAGGTTCCTTTCCCTTAGGCTCCCTAATCAAATCTGGTTGAATTGATTTTACCCAAGTGGGCTCAGCCAGAAGCTGCTCTAAAAAGTTATCTCATAGGCATTCTACAAATTCTTTCCATTAGGATCCAGTACCAATCTGATTTCCCCAATCTATCTGCATATTTAAATCCCCCATGACTATCTTAGCATTGCCAGCTTTATATGTCTTTTCTATCTTACTATTGAAATCTGTAGCCCATATCCTGGCTACTGTTCAGAGACTGTATATAGCTCCCATCAGGGTCTTTTTATTCTTGCAGTTTCTTCACTTTAACCACAAGGACTTGACATCTTCTGATCATATGTCAGCTCTTGCTAAATATTTAATTTCATTATTTATCATTAGAGACACACTGCCTACCTGCCTGTCCCTTCAATACAATCTGTAAATTTGGATGTTAAGTGTCCGGCTATGATATTCTTTCAAGCACAATACAACAATGCCCACAACATCATACCTGGCAATTTCTAATGGTGCTAAAAGATCATCTATCTTATTCCAAATGTAATGCCCTGGTTAAGATTTATACTGCTATGCTGTAGGTGTATTATTTTAGCAGTTTTCTGTAAAAGCAGTGTGTCCTGCTGGTAAGTGTTTTGGCTTCAACTAAAGATAAGGAGCCATGTTATACAACATAGGAATGTTGTCTCAGATAATTGTAACTTCCTGCCCAGTGGAAGATTCAGGAGAGCTGGGCAGGATCAGATTTCTGAAGGACTGTATTCTGGTTTGGGGTCTTTTAGCGGGAGCTGCTGAGCAGATCACAAGGGAAGATGCTTGCAGAATGCTGTTTGAAGGAGAGACCCCGTTATAAAAATTGCTTTGTGCAGATGAATGTCTCCAAGGAGGAAGGGCCAATACTCCTGAGAGAGCCAGTTCACTCAAGGTGGTCTTTGAGAGACGTTCGAACTGTGGCTGATGTCCTTCACGCAGAATGTGGGTTCAGCGTGTGAGTAAAGCGATAGACCCAGCTACTACAGAAATGAGCTCCAATGTTTATGTGCACATTTAGATTGGTTTAACTGTAATGGGCCCTTTTATTTTTCTTTTCTTTTTCTATAACTGCTCATTAAAGTTGAAAATTTGGTAAATATATTTCCTTTGTAATTTTATGCAGGTGTACGATCTGTTAATTATCTGGAGAACAATAACTTTGCAGGGAGCAGTATTTACACAGCATTCGCTGCAATCAAAGTTCCTTAATTGGAACATCACAACTTTCCTGTTTGGTTGAAGCCCAAATCATACCAAACATTGACATATATTGCTTGTCTTCTCACCACTGAGTCATGTGGCTGTTAGCAAAGTTAGCTAGCAAGCCGAGTTGGTGTATGAGCCTGGTGAGAGTGTTGCACAAATATTGCATACATTCAATTATAACACCTTCAGTCCTGTGTTCGTCACCCTCTTTTGCCCCTATGTTATACTTCAACTCATCCCACTGACTGCAAAGTTGCCCTGTCATTTACCTGTCATTTCTTACAGTCTCGCTCCAAACTGCATCTACTCTTGCACCTACTGCCCCATCCTCAGCCTTATCATTATGGTTCCCATCCCCATGCCAAACTATTTTAAACCCTCCCCAACTGCTCTAGCAGCCTGCCTCTGTCAAAAAACAAAGTGAGTATTTTTTTCACATTCATTTTTTTAAAATGCCTGCAACCTGTTTCGTGTCTAATTTTATTCTTTTGCTTTTTCTGAGTTCCTCTGTCATAGGATTTTAGGGAACTGGGCCTCACTAGAAAGGCCAGCAGTTATTGCTTGTTTTTCTTGCACTTGAGTTGGCAGTGATAAGCAGTCTTTTTGTATTGCTGCAGTCTTTCTGGTGAACTATTGTTTACAACTATTGTTGGCAGAACTTCAGATGTTGACAAGAAGGCATACGGGAACGAGATATATCAGCTAGTTAAGTGGCGTCACAGCAACAACCTTGCACTCAGCATTAGTAAGACAAAAAAATTGATTGTGGACTTCAGAAAGGGTAAAATGAGGGAACACACACCAGTCTTCATAGAGGAAACACACACCAGTCTTCATAGGAGTGGAAAGGGTGAGCAATTTCAAGTTCCCGGGTGTCAACATTTCTGAAGATCTATCCCGGGCCCAACATATTGATGCACTTACAAAGAAGGCACAATGGTGGCTATATTTCATTAGGAGTTTGAGATTTAGTATGTCACCAAAGACACTCACAAATTTCTACAGAAGTATCGTGGAGAGCATTCTAACTGGTTACATCACCGTCTACTGGGGCTGGGGTGGTGGACACTGCACAGGATCAAGATAATCTGCAGCAAGTTGTAAACTCAGTCAAGTCAATCATGGCCACTAGCCTCCCCAGCATCCAGGATGGCTTAAATGAGTGATGTCTCAAAAAGATGCCATCCATCACCCAGGACATGCCCTCTTCTTATTGCTGCCATCAGGAAGGAGGTACGGGAGCCTGACGACACACTGAATGATTCAAGAACAGATTTTGAATGTATTTGTACAGTGTGGTTAGATAAGGAGCTCCAGGATTTCGAGCCAGTCGTAATGAAATGGAACTCCCTACCAAGGGTGGCAGTAGAGTCAGTTACATTAGGGACTTTAAAGAAATTCTTACATAGGCACTTGATTGATAGAAAAATGGAGGGCTATGTAGGAAGGAAGGGCTAGATTGATCTTAGAGTACGTTAAAAGGTCAGCACAACATTGTGTGCCAAAGAGCCAGTAACTGTGCTGTAGTGTTCAATGCTCTAAGACCAGTGATAGATTTCCAAACTGGGATGGTTGTGTAACTTGAAGGGGAACCTGAAAGTGCCATGTTCTCTTGCCCCTGAAGTGTTTTTCAGCCTTGGTGCTCAAGGTGCTGTCAGAGTAGCCTGGGCAAAAAACTGCAATGCATCTTGTAGATGGTAGACACACCCACAGTCACCATACTCCAGTTGTGAAGGGAAGTATTATTGAGAGTGATTGATTGGGTGCCTGTCAAGTGAAATGCTTTGTCTCGGATGATATCAAGCTGTTGACAATTGTCGCAACACAGCTTATTTAAGCAAGTGTGGTGTGTTCCGTCATCCTGCTGTCTTGTATCTTGTAGATGGTGGAAAGGATTTGGGATTCAAGCAGCGAGTCGGAAGAAAAAATTCAGCCTTTGTCTTTTAACCATGAACGCTCTCTCACTATTTTGCCCTCTGTGTGCACTACTTTTATATATAATTCTTATTATTTAATAACTTTTTAATTTATTGCCATGAAACAACAAATTTACAACATATGTCAGTGATAATAAACCTTATTTTGATTTCTTGAGTCCCAACAGTGTTAGCACTCATCTCTTCAAATTCCTGTGACGACTCACAGAGTTTTCATGGCACTCATGTTGCCCCATTGATTCCGATGTACCTGAGGAACCTCAAGTAACATGGACTAATACACTTCTACTTGTTTCGATAACTTGCCCATTCCTGATATTAGTCCAGTAAACATTCTTTAAACTTGCTTCCATAAATAAAGAGACTTGCATTCTACACTGTATTTATATGTAGTCTCAGCAGCTTCCCACTTTGTACTCCATTTACTGCATAATTGTCTACTCAATTAATCTATTTTTATCCCTTTCATAGGTTCCTATTCCCTCTTCCCAACATGCTTTCCACCTACACTTAGAAACAATGCCTTCAGTGTTATATCTCAGCTGATGTGATTGAAATTACAGGAAGTTTGATTATGAGTTCGTTAATGAAGCAAGTACTATTCAAACCTTAAAGCTTTTAAGCAAAGCTGATGGCCTTGAATTTCCTACCAGAACCTACAGGTATGTGTTAAGTATGATTTTCTCCTTCATAATGTCACCTTCATAGAACATGTAAATATTAACTAACTTTTTTCAATTATAATTATCCCTGGCTGAAGGTTTAAGTTCACCCTATTTTCTGTAATCCATTACATTAGAGCAGAAAACTTGAAATTAATGTACTATTAGTATAGTATAGTACAGTATAAATGAGTATAAATTGGTTGTTTGATGGTTGTGTAGGCTCATTGGGGTGTAGGGTCTGTTTCCAAGGATCTGGTACCTTTACAGCAGAACTGCTTGGTTATGATATAAGCAGAAACCTGAGGCTTCTGAAAATTGTTGATTTCTGTATTAAATCCTGAAGACCTTGATGTGATCAAACAGAAATAAGGAGCTGTTCCTTTGAGCAGTGCAGAAGATCACAGACAGGTCAGAGTGGGAGTACAATGAATAAATAAAGTGATAGGCAAGTAGAAGTTCGGGGTCACTCCTGTAGACTAATGGGACAGCAAAGCATTCAGCCACTTTGAATTAGAGTTGTCCTGGGTTAAGGAAAATAGCCAGAAGTGCGAGTTGGAAGAATTGCAAGTGAGTCAGTCTAAAAGAGCATCTCCTCCAGTTACATGGTAAAAGGCCATGTGAGGTAAATTATGGATGAACATCAGAACATAAAAAATAGGAGCAGGAGTAGGCCATCCGGCCCATCGAACCTTCCCCGCCATTCAATAAGATCATGGCTGATCTGTTCGTAAACTCAGCTCTATCTACCTGCCTTTTCCCCATAATCCTCAATTCCCCCACTATGTAAAAACCTATCTAACTGTATCTTAAATATATTTAGTGAAGAAGCCTCAACTGCTTCTCTGGACAGAGAATTCTACAGATTCACCACTCTCTGGGAAAAACAGTTTCTCCTCATCTCCGTCCTAAATCTTCTCCCCTGAATCTTGAGGCAATGTCCCCTAGTTCTAGTCTCACCTACCAATGGAAACAACTTTTGTACTTCTATTGTATCTATCGCTTTCAAAATTTTGTATGTTTCTATAAGATTCCCTCTCATTCTTCTGATGGACTTGGAAGAGCAAGGCAGGAAGTCATGAAATAAATAGTCATTTTGGAATGATGAACAAGGACATTAAAGTAAGATATTGGTGTTGGAAACCTGTTGAAGATGGTGGAAATTGTATAAGATGATAGGGTGATAGTTGGCAGAACAAGAAAACTCTAATTTGTTCCATTTGGGAGAAGGTACAGGGAGATCAGAAGCATGGGAAATAGGTATGACATACTTGAGAGTTCTGACTACTTTGGAAGAGAAAAGGCCAAGGTTAAGGCCAAAAGGAAGACATCTCTAAAGCTCCTATCTGATCATCAAAGCAAATATGGCAGAGCTGGAGTATCTAGGAGAGACGAAAAGAATCCTTTCAGAAGGTAGGATAGCAAAAAATTTTAAGTTGTGCATTTATGTGTCCACCACAGTGAATTTAATAAAAATTAATTGAGACAGAAAAAGAGTGATTTGACGTTTACTTAATGGGTTAGCATTTAAAATTTCTTCAGTGTTACACAATAAATTCCATTGGAGGGTTCATGTTGCTGTTAGAGAAATAGTAATTACTATTAATGAAATTTAAAACTAGCACATTTATATTGTACTATTAAGTCTAGATTTAGTGACCTTTACATGATTTATAATGAATAGAATTTTGTAATGAAAGTCAGATTTTCACAATAGGTTAGAAAATGCTAATAATTCAATTTAACTGAACATGGTAAAGATGTTCATGTGTAACTTAGAAATATTGGGAAGTGTCTATCAGGCCACAACCTTAGTAAATCAATTCAAAACCATAGTATAGTCTGAAGTATACTAGCCCAAATCATGTTAAGCAACAAAATATCTTACCTTAATTTTGTGGATGACACTCAGGTTTATATAACAGTATCATCAAGTGACTATGATCCCATAATATTGCTAAAAAATAATTTTGGATGAGCCAATATATAGATAAGCCACAAGAGGAGAGACTGTACTTGATTTGGTATTGGGAAATGAACCTGGTCAGGTGTCAGATCTCTCAGTGGGAGAGCATTTTGGAGATAGTGATCATAATTCTATCTCCTTTGCAATAGCATTGGAGAGAGATAGGAACAGACAAGTTAGAAAAGCGTTTAATTGGAGTAAGGGGAATTCTGAGGCTATCAGGCAGGAAATTGGAAGCTTAAATTGGGAGCAGTTGTTCTCAGGGAAAAGTACGGAAGAAATGTGGCAAATGTTCAGGGGGTACTTGTGTGGAGTTCTGCATAGGTACGTTCCAATGAGACAGGGAAATTATGGTAGGGTACAGGAACCATGGTGTACAAAGGCTGTAATAAACCTAGTCAAGAAGAAAAGAAAAGCCTACAAAAGGTTCAGAGAGCTAGGTAATGTTAGCGATCTGGAAGATTATAAGGCTAACAGGAAGGAGCTTAAGAAGGAAATTAGGAGAGCCAGAAGAGGCCATGAGAAGGCCTTGGCGGGCAGGATTAAGGAAAACCCCAAGAGATTCTACAAGTATATGAAGAACAAGAGGATAACACGTGAAGGAATAGGACCTATCAAGTGTGACAGTGGGAAAGTGTGTATGGAACCGGAGGAAATAGCAGAGGTACTTAATGAATACTTCACTTCAGTATTCACCATGGAAAATGATCTTGGTGATTGTAGTGATGACTTGCAGTGGACTAAAAAGCTTGAGCATGTAGATATTAAGAAAGAGGATGTGCTGGAGCTTTTGGAAAGCATCAAGTTGGATAAGTCGCTGGGACCGGATGAGATGTACCCCAGGCTACTGTGGGAGGCGAGGGAGGAGATTGCTGAGCCTCTGGCGATGATCTTTGCATCATCAATGGAGATGTTAGAGGTTCCGGAGGATGGGAGGGTTGCGGATATTGTTCCTTTATTCAAGAAAGGGAGTAGAGGTAGCCCAGGAAATTATAGGCCAGTGAGTCTTAGTTCAGTGGTTGGTAAGTTGATGGAGAAGATCCTGAGAGGCAGGATTTATGAACATTTGGGGAGGTATAATATAATTAGGAATAGTCAGCATGGCTTTGTCAAGGGCAGGTTGTGCCTTACAAGCCTGATTGAATTTTTTGAGGATGTAACTAAACATATTGATGAAGGAAGAGTAGTAGATGTAATGTATATGGATTTCAGCAAAGCATTTGATAAGGTACCCCATACAAGGCTTATTGAGAAAATAAGGAGGCATGGGATCCAAGGGGACATTGCTTTGTGGATCCAGAACTGGCTTGTCCACAGAAGGCAAAGACTGGTTGTAGACGGGTCATATTCTGCATGGAGGTCGATGACCAGTGGTGTGCCTCAGGGATCTGTTCTGGGACCCTTACTCTCCGTGATTTTTATAAATGACCTGGATGAGGAAGTTGAGGGATGGGTTAGTAAGTTTGCTGATTACACAAAGGTTGGAGTTGTTGTGGATAGTGTGGAGGGCTGTCAGAGGTTACAGCGGGACATTGAAAGGATGCAAAACTGAGCTGAGAAGTAGCAGATGGAGTTCAACCCAGATAAGTGTGAAGTGGTTCAGTTTGGTAGATCAAATATGATGGCAGAATATAGTATTAATGGTAAGACTCTTGGCATTGTGGAGGATCAGAGGGATCTTGAGGTCCGAGTCCATAGGACGCTCAAAGCAGCTGCGCAGGTTGACTCTGTGGTTTAGGAGGCATATGGTGTGTTGCCCTTCATCAATCGTAGAATTGAATTTAGGAGTCAAGAAGTAATTTTGCAGCTATATAGGACCCTGGTCAGACCCCACTTGGAGTACTGTGCTCATTTCTGGTCGCCTTACTACAGGAAGGATGTGGAAACTATAGAAAGGGTGCAGAGGAGATTTGCAAGGATGATGCCTGGATTGGGGAGCATGCCTTGTGAGAATAGGTTGAGTGAACTCGGCCTTTTCTCCTTGCAGCGACGGAGGATGAGAAGTGACCTGATAGAGGTGTATAAGATGATGAGAGGCATTGATCATGTAGATAGTCAAGAGTCTTTTTCCCAGGCCTGAAATGGTTGCCACAAGAGGACACAGGTTTAAGGTGCTGGGGAGTAGGTACAGAGTAGATGTCAGAGGTCAGTTTTTTACGCAGCGAGTGGTGAGTGCGTGCAATGGGCTGCCAGCAACGACGATGGAGGCGGATACGATAGGGTCTTTTAAGAGACTTCTAGATAGGTACATGGAGCTTAGAAAAATAGAGGGCTATGGGTAAGCCTAGTAATTTCTAATGTAGGGACATGTTCAGCGCAACTTTGTGCACCGAAGGGCCTGTATTGTGCTGTAGGTTTTCTATGTTTCTAAACTCTAGTTACACAAAAAGAAAACTGAAATAATTGTTTTTGGTGCCAAAAAAGAACAATTAAACATCAGTGCTCGCTTAGAATCCCTGTCTTTACAGACCCCAAACCAACTGACTTAAATTTTAACTGCCACAATAAGACAATTACAAAGTTGGCCTACTACTATCTTAAAAATATAGCAAGAGTTAAAGCTCATCTGTCTCAGCAAGATCTAGAAAAACCCAACCATGCATTTATTTTTCGTAGGCTTGACTACTGTAATGGCGTTTTCACAGGTCTCTGTAAAAAAAATCCCTCAGACAGCTGCAGCTCATTCAGAACACTGCTGCCAGAGTTCTCCCTAAGACCAAGAAAGTAGAACACATCACTCCAGTTCTCAGATCGCCACACTGGCTTCCTGTCCATCAGAGGATTGACTTTAAAATATTACTACTGGTTTATAAAGTATTGAATGGTCTCAGGCCAAAATACATCTCCGATCTCTTGCTACATTAGGAACCTTCCGGAGCTCTTAGGTTGTCTGGGGAGGGTCTGCTTACCGTCCCCAGGGTCAAAACTAGACATGGTGAAGCAGCTTTTAGTTACTATGCTCCACATACCTTGAATAACCTTCCAGAGGGTCTGAAATCTGCCCCAATTTTAAGTTCTTTTACTTAGAGGCTTAAAAATTTCTTTCTGCTGTAGCTTTTAATTTGAATCTCCTGCACTTTAACTTCTATTTATCATCTATTTTTGTGTGATTTTACACTCTTATATATTGTCTAAAAATTTGATACTTGATTTTTATATCTTGCTCTATGTAAAGCATTTTAAACTACCTCCAGTTTGAAAAGTGCTTTACAAATAAACTTGCTTGCCTGCTATATGAAAACAACATAGGTATCTTGCTTGTTACTTCCTCAAAGAATTCCAACAGGTTTCTCAGGCAATACATCCTCTTGAGGAAACAATGCTGACTTTGGCACATTTTATCATGTGTTTCAAAGTACACCAAATCCTCATCCTTAATAATGGCCTCTAAAATCTAACTAACCACTGGAGTCAAGCTAATCAGTCTATAAATGTAGTGACATTTACGATTTTCCAGTTGTGCAGAAACATTCCTGAATGTAGCGATCCTTGAACGATTCTTGCTAATGCCTCCACAATCTCTTCAGCTACTGCTTTCAGAATTCTGGGCTGTAATACATCTAGTCCAGCTGATTTATCCTCCTTCAAACCTTTCAGTTCCCAAAGCACCTTCTCCTTAGTAATAGTAACCACAATCACTTCTGTCACCTGACTCTCTTGAATTTCTGCCACATTGGTGGTGTCAAAATACATATTCAGCTCATTTGCCATTTTGTTGTTCCCTATTACTACTACTTCAGTACTTTTTCCAGCGGTCCAATATCCACTTTTGCCTCTCTTTTACCCTTTATATATGTGGAAAAACTTATGGTATCCTGTGTTATATTATTGGCTAGCTTGCCTTCATATTTCATCTTTTCTCCCCTATCGATTTTTAAAATTGTCTTCAGTTGTTTTTTTAAAAGTTTCCTGCTCATTTTTTGCAATATTATGCTGTCTTTGACCACCCTTATGAGCCACATTGCCTAATCCTCCTTTTCAAATATTTCTCTTTCCTTAGGATGAAATAATCCTGTGTTTTTCGAATTACTCACAGAAATCCCATGCCTTCTTGCTCTTCCATCATCACTTTTAGGGTCCTTTTCCAATCCTCTCTAGTTCTCCACGCTCTCATGACTCTGTGGTTACCTATAGGCCATAAGACCAGAAAATATAAGAGCAGTAATAGGCCTTTTGGCCCATTGTGTCTGCCCCACCATTCCATCATGGCTGATTTATTATCCCTCTCCTATCACTGCCTTATCCCATAATCTTTGGCACCCTTACTCATCAAGAGCTTGTTAGCCTCCTCTTTAAATTACACATTATCTGACTTCCACTGCTGTCTGTAGCAATGAATTCCACAGAGTCACCACTCTCTGGCTAAAGAAATTCATCCTCATCTCTGTTTTAAAGGGACATTGTTCTATTCTGAGACTGTGTCCTCCGGTCCTCGACTCCCCCACTATAGGAAGCATTCTCTCCACATCCACTTTTTTCAGGCCTTTCAATATTCAATAAGTTTCAATGAGATCACCTCATTCTTCTAAACTCCACTGAGTACAGGCCCAGAGCCACCATGTGCTTCTTATACATTAACCCTTTCATTTCTGGCATCATTCATGTGAGCTTCCTCTGGACCCCCTCCAATGCTAGCACATCCTTTCTTAGGTAAGGGGCCCAAGCTGCTCACAATACTCCAAGTGCAGTACAAGCAATGCCTTATAAAGCCTCAGCCTTACATCCTTGCTTTTATGTTCTAATCATCTTGAAATGAATGCTAGCATTGCATTTTCCTTCCCTACTACTGATGCAACCTGCAAGTTGACCTTCAGGGAATCCTGCACTTGGATTCTCAAGTCACTTTGTACTTCTGATTTCTGAATTTGCTCATGTTTAGAAAATAGTCTACCTGTTTATGATCTCAACCAAAATGCATGACCATACACTTCCCTACATGGTATTCTATCTACCACTTCTTTGCCAATTCTGTTATTCTGTCTAAATCCTTCTGGAGACCTCTTGCTTCCTAAACACCACCTGGCCTTCCACCTATCCTTGTTTCACCTGCAAACTTGGCTACAAAGCCATCAATTCCATCATCCCAATTATTGATGTGTATCATGAAAAGAAGTGGCCTCAACGCTGTCCTCTGTGGATCATCTCTAATCACTGGCAGCCTTTCAGAAAAGACCCCATTTGTGCACACACTTTGCCTCCTGCCAGTCAGCTTTACTCAACTCTAATGCCGATACATTTGCTTTTATTCTCCCTCTCAAATTGCAGGGTGAATTCTATCATATCAGCCTCGTAAGGGTTCTTTTATATTCATCTCCTTAATCACATCTGTTTCATTGCACAACAGGAAATCTACTTTGGCCTTTTCTCTAGTGCACTCAACCACAGGCCATCTCGTGGCCATTCTACAAATTCCTTCTCTTGAGATGCCGCATCAAGTCTTCTTGCACACTGAAGTTTCCCATCACCACCGTAACTTTGCCTTTCTAACATTGCTTTTTTGTCTCCTGTTACAGTTTGTACCCCACATCCTGACTGCTATTTGGAGGCTTGTATATAACTCCCATCATAGTTTCTTCTTACTTTTGTTTCTTGTTTCTTAAGTCTAAGTAGATGCTATATCACTTCTTGCTAAGGAATTGTTAACAATTTTTACCAACAAAGCCACCCCATGCTGTTTCTCCATCTGCCTGTCTTTTCAATACGATGTGTATCCTTGGATGTTTTGCTTCTATCTTTGATCCTCTTTCAGCCATGTCTCTGTGATGCCCACAACATCCTCCCTGCTAATTTCTAACTATGCTATAAACTCACCTACCTTGTTTCATATACTGTGTGCATTCAAATATAACACCTTCAGTCCTGTATTCACGACCCCCTTCTCAAACTTTTCTCCCTTTTCTCTGAATTTAATTTCCTATCTCTTTCCTAAACTTTGCAGTTTGTTATCTGGGATGGGATGTTTCTGGGTTAATAATCCTTAGAGAAGAGGAAGCTGAGAGGGGACCTGATGGAACCATTTGAAATTGAGAGGCATGGACAAGATAGAAAGCAGGAAACCTTTCCCCATGGCAGGGATGTCTAAAGCCGGAGAGAATGGGCTTACAGAGAGGAGTATGAAGTTAAGAGGATCTATGAGAAAATATTTTCTTCCCACTCAGAGGATGATTGCAATCTAGAACACATTGCCTGAAGTGGTGGAGGAGGCTGTCAGGATGTTTGAGAAGTATTTAGAATTGCTTTTGAAGCATCCAGGCATGGTAGGCTACAGAGCCTGTGCTGGTAAATGGGATTAGTATAAATTGGAAACGCACACAAAATGTTGGAGGAACTCAGCAAGCCAGGCAGCATCTATGGAAAAGAGTACAGTCGACATTTCGGGCCAAGACCCTTCAGCAGGTCCTGCTGAAGGGTCTCGGCCTGAAACGTGGACTGTACTCTTTTCCATAGATGCTGCCTGGCTTGCTGAGTTCCTCCAGCATTTAGTGAGTTTTGCTTGGATTTCCAGTATCTGCAGATTTTTTCCATTGTAATTAGAATAGATTGGTACTTGATGACGGGCATGTGCAAGGTCAGCTAAAGGGCCTGTTTCTGTGCTCCATGACCCTATGACATTACAGCTTAATGACAGGAATATGAATCCATTTCCCTTTCCTCAAGACTGCATTGCCCCTGACACGTGAGCGTGGTTCACTTAAAAAGAACCTGGTTCTACTCTTGGACTTCACTATCACTTTGCCCTGTGGTTATGGAATATATAATTTACAAAGTTAACTCAGTGCTTTGTTCTAATAATTCTCTTGGATATGTCTGTTACCTTATTCCCTGTATGTTTTATGCATGTGTAGTGATAGGATTTATCTCTTTATTTTCTTGCATTTGTTTTATATAAAAATAGTGCCGCAGAATGTGTGGGCAGTAGAGCCAGGTTCAGTTCTGGCCTCTGTTTCTACCTGTGTGAAGTTTCATGTTCTCCTTGTGACCCCTTAGCTTTCGTCCGGGTATTCCTGTTTCCATCCATGTCTGAAAGACATGGGTTGGTAGGTTAATTGAATAATGTATATTGCCCTTGTATGTGGGTGAGTGAGAGTTTGAGGGCAATTGATACGATTGCGAGGAAAAACAAATTGGATTGATATATTACTGGTACAAATGGCTGCTTGAAGGGCCGCGCAGACTTGGTGGGCTGGAGGGGCTGATTACATGCTGCACTTCTTTCTTACTCTATGATTCCAACAGAATGTCAGAATATTTCAACTCGTTAATATCCTAACTGAGACCTTGTGGATGACCACACTGCTAGAGAGCCTGACTCCTATGCATTTTCCAAAATTCTGCCTTTCACATGCTTCGAATAATTGAATATTATTCCTATCATTTATTTGAACACTTTGTGAACGTGAGGCACTTGTGCAATGAAATATGAATGAATTCTGTCTCCACTTGTATTTTAGTTCCTGCCAGTCGTCCATGGAGCTTTATTAGTCGTAGCACTTATCAAGTCTGATACCCAGATCTTCCAATTAGTTGGGATCTCTAAATGGAGAGAAAAGGCAAGGCCTCAAGCAGGATAACAAACACTTTAAGACTTAAGGAATATATCTATAAAATAACGATATGTGGAATATTTGCACTCTAATTTGGGTTTATAATAAATGCATTGCAAAAATTCCAAAATGAAATAACGTTGAAATTCAGCAATGATCTTTAGGAACTCTCCAAATCCTTCCTTTCATGTGAATTTGTAATTTTAATAATGAATAGTTTAAAAAAAACATTTTACCAGTTCTCTGTCTGTTCAGCAGTAAAGCTACATAATTTAGTGCTGTCACATGTAGGATATAGCAGGTATAAATAGATTATACTGGGCAGAAGTAATAATGGTGCAAAATATTACTATTTCATTTTTGAGATGATGCTCCTTTGATAATGTTGGAAATTTGGATCTATTTTATTTAGAAAGATGTGCTTTACTTCCTTACTGCAGGACCAGAATATCAGTCAATATTAATCCATCTTAAACAATACAATTGCTAAAGAACTACAAGAGCAATTAATATCAAAATAAATTACTATTGAAAATAAGGGCTGATTTCTTACAAGCTTTAAAGTTTTAAATATCATCTGTATGTATTAACTTGTCTTGCTTTTGCTGAAAGTGAAATTCTGGTCTTCCCTTTACTCACATCGACTGAGAGTGGGCAGAAGTACAACACTGCATATATACAGTGTATGAATACATACTGAAGAAACCAGAATGTGATTTTATTGTTTTGGAGAGTGTGTTTCATTAAGGATGTGCATATGTCTCTCCACATTAAGGTATTCTGTATGGTAAGAAGCTTATTAAGAAGCATTAAGTTGGAAAATTCAAATCCACAGTTGATCTTGAAGTATTCTACTTGATTTGTGGGAATTAATTCAAGAAACTTCATTCTTTGTCAGTGTTTTGACTTCCATGCACAGTGTATGTTGAAATTTTTGTAGTTTTGAGGTGATGTGTAGGCTCAATAGTTCCATTTAATATCAGAGATTGTATACAATATACAATGTGAAATTCTTACTCTCTGCAGTCATCCTAGAAACAAAAGAAAACTCTCAACGAATGAATGACGGAGAAAAAAACTGAAGAACCCTAAAGCCCCCTGGCCCCCCCTGTACAAGCAATGTCAACCCACCCCTCCCCCATTTATTCTAGCACAACACTTATTCAGCATTTCCACCACCCAGCAAGCAAAGAACAGCAAAGCCCCTAGAGAGAGACAATGATCTACAGTACATGAAAAACTAACTGATCTCTCTAACATTTTTGACATCCCCCAGGCACTCTCTCTATCTAACATGGGAGAGATATTATACCAAAGTACATTTCACTATCAAATTCAATGAGTACATATGAACCTCCACAGATTTGAAATTTGTTAATAGATACTGCAGTGATCTTACACATATTAGATATTTCCTCAAATTCCTGTGTTCCACTGGGCAGTGTTCCAATTCTCATGATATTTATAAGATACACAGGGCAGTATAAAGTCAAGATAAATATAAAAATTGGGAATGGCAAAGTGGAAGATCCATATATGGTTTGATTCAAAAACGTGAGTATTTCAAGTTCACGTTCAAGATTACTGTCATTCATCCATACATAGGTATATAGCTGAATAAAACAAAGTTCCTTTGGGACCAAGATGCGGAACACAGTACAAATATCACATACAGCACATGAAATAATATTAACACAATCATATTAGAAGCATAGAAGCACAGAAAACTTACAGCACAATACTGACCCTTCGGCTCACAATGCTGTGCCAAACATGTACTTACTTTAGAAATTACCTAGGGTTACCCGTAGCCCACTATTTTTTGAAGCTCCATGTACCCTTCCAGGAGTCTCCTACAAGACCCTATCGTATCCACCTTCACCACCATCGCCGGCAGCCCATTGGTATATGTCCTGGATGTGGGGTGAGACCCAGATGATTCTCTCAGCAGTCCGCACAATCCTTTGCAGGGTCTTGTGGTCAGATGGCTTGCAGTTCTCGTATCAGATGGTGATACAGCTGGTCAAGGCACTCGAAATGGTTCTCCGGTAGAATGTGGTTAGATTGGAGGCAGGAAATCTCCTCAGGAGGTGAAGGTGCTGCTGTGCTTTCTTGACGAAAGAGATGGTGGTGAGGGACCAGGTGAGATCATCCATGATGTGCAGTTCCAGAAACTTGGTACTTCTGACTCTCTCCATGTAGAAGATATTGATGTGCAGTAGGGGAGTGGTTAGTCTGCACTCTTCTGAAGTCCACAATCATCTGATTATAGTCTTGTCCATGTTGAGACTCAAATTGTCGTGTTTGCATCAGTCTACAAGCCTCGCTGTATGACGACTGATCATTGTTGCTGATGAGGCCAATCGCTGTTGTGTTATCAGTGAACTCAATGATGCGATTAGAACTGGATCTAGCTGTATCGTCATGCATCAGTGTTGTAAACAGAGCAGGTTAAGCACACAGTCCTGGTGGGGGAGGTGGGGGGTGGGTGGTGCCCAGTTCTCAGCAAGACGGTGATAGAGATGTTACTACCAACATGGACTGCTTGAGGTCTCACCTTCAACAAGTCAGAGATCCAATTACAGAGGGAGGTGTTGAAACCCAACAAGGTCAGTTTACCAACCAGCTTCTGAGGAGTGATCACATTGACCACCAAACTGAAGTCGTTGAACAGCATTCCGATGTAGGAGACACCTTTCTCCAGGTGAGACGAGTCTGAGTAGAGGGCAGAAGTTACTGCATCACTGGTGGACCGATTTGGGCAATATACAAACTGGTTAGGTGTCCAATGTAGAGGGAAGGCAGGATTTAATGACCAGCTGCTCAATGCACTTCATTATTATTGAGATCAGTGCCACTGGATAGTAGTTGTTAAGGCAGCTTACTGTCTGCCCCTTCGGCATTGGGATGATGGTGGCAACCTTGAATCCTGAAGGGGCAGTGGATTATTTCAGAGAGACGTCCACGTGAACAGCCGCTAGCCAGGCTGCACACCCTCTCAGCACCCAACCAAGTATTTCCAGTATTTCCTATTTTTATTTTAGACTACAACAGCTGTGGTATTTTAGTTTTGTAGCACTGACACAGAACAAAATTGGGATAATAATTCTAAAAAATTAGATGTGGCTATTTCCTCTAGTCAGGTCAGGAGATGAATTGATAACTATTTATTTCTGAAGCTGTCTGCCCTATCAAACCTGACAGGTCCATGAAGTAATGATAATCCATAATGCAAGGAACAAATCTACAAAATTGGTCTCCAGCAAGTCTGCTGCTGGTTTCACGAAGAAATATTAAGATATAAAATATTCAATATTAAAACAAATTAAATAGTTCATATGATACATGTTTAATTCTGCTGTGGGGCCATTTACTTACACCAGTTATTTATTTTTCTACAGTTATGTTGGATATTGTATAATTTTATGCCCTAACTTCTGTAGATCGACACGAGCAGCCTCATGGTTTCTTAAAAGAAAAACATGCATGTAATGAATAACTTTATAACCAGCAAATTATTGCAAATGTTCTCCTTTTCTGAGAACAACTTCTTTTAAATGGTGAATTAATCCATTATTTACCTGTCTAACATATTCCCACTTGTGCTAATTGAATCAATTTGACTAGTATCTGATTAGGTGGAACAGATAAATAAGTTTTTGGAGCCCAGGATTTCACATCTGAAAACAATTTAGAATCCAGAGGTATAGGATAGTAATCTCCTCATTGTCATAGAAACAATGAGGATCCTTAATATAATCCCTAAGGGTATGTCCACAATACAAAAGAGTGTATTAATACTGCAATAGATGGATTTAGAACTGAAACTCAAAGGCACTGAATGGATTGGAAAATGAAAAATGCTATCCATTGGTAAAATCAAGAGTTGAGACTGCTTTGCATCTAGACTCTGCTTAGGCGAAAGTGGAGTGCTTAATCTTGTGAAATAGAGAAATGTAGCTCTTCACGTCACCAATTTAGAATCAGAATCAGGTTTATTATCACTGGCAAATGATGTGAAATTTATTAATTTAGCAGCAGCAGTTTATGCAATACATAATCTAGCACAGAGAGAGAGAGAGAAATAAATAAAATTAAACATAATAAGAATAAATAAACAAGTAAATCAATTGCGTATATTGAATAGATAAAAAATGAACAAAAACAGAAATACTGTATATTAAAAAAGTGAGATAGTGTCCAAAGCTTCAATGCCCATTTAGGAATCAGATGGCAGAGGGGAAGAAGCTGTTCCTGAATCACTGAGTGTGTGCCTTCAGGCTTCTGTATCTCCTACCTGATGGAGGTCTTTAATAATGAACGCTGCCTTTCTGAAACACCGCTCCCTAAAGATGTCCTGGGTACTTTGTAGGCTGGTGCCCAAGATGGAGCTGACTAGATTTACAACCTTCAGCAGCTTCTTTCAGTCCTGTGCAGTAGCCCCTCCATACCAGACAGTGATGCAGCCTGTGAGAATGCTCTCCACGGTACAACTATAGAAGTTTTTGAGTGTATTTGTTGACATGTCAAATCTCTTCAAACTGATAATAAAGTATAGCCGCTGTCTTGCCTTCTTTATGACTACATCAATATGTTGGGACCAGGTTAGATCCTCAGAGATCTTGGCACCAAGGAATTTGAAGCTGCTCACTTTCTCCTCCTCTGATCCCTCTATGATGATTGGTATGTATTCCTTCATCTTACCCTTCCTGAAGTCCACAATCAGCTCTATCGTCGTACTGACGTTGAGTACCAGGTTGTTGCTATGGCACCATTCCACTAGTTGGCATATCTCACTCCTGTACGCCCTCTCGTCGCCACCTGAGATTCTACCAACAATTGTTGTATTGTGAGCAAATTTGTAGATGGTATTTGAGCTATGCCTAGCCACACAGTCATGTGTATACAGAGAGTAGAGCAGTGGGTTAAGCACACACCCTTGAGGTGCGCCAGTGTTGATGGTCAGCGAGGAGGATATGTTATGTTATCACCAATCCACACAGACTGTGGTCTTCCGGTTAGGAAGTCAAGAATCTAATTACAGAGGGAGGTACAGAGGCCCAGGTTCTGCAACCTCTCAATCAGTATTGTGGGAATGATGGTATTAAGTGCTGAGCTATAGACGATGAACAGCATCCTGATGTAGGTGTTGTCCAGGTGGTCTAAAGCCGTGTGGAGAGCCATGGAGATTGTGTCTACCATTGACCTATTGTGGCAATAGGCAAATTGCAATGGGTCCAGGTCCTTGCTGAGGCAGGAGTTCAGTCTAGTCATGACCAACCTCTCAAAGCATTTCATCACTGTCGATGTGAGTATTACCGGCCGATAGTCATTAAGGCAGCCCACATTATTCTTCTTTGGCACTGGTATAATTGTTGCCTTTTTGAAGCAAGTGGGAGCTTCTGCCCATAGCAGTGAGAGGCTGAAAATGTCCTTGAATACTCCCGCTAGTTGGTTGGCACATATTTTCAGAGCTTTGCTAGGTACTCCATCGGGACCTTCTGCCTTGTGAAGGTTCACTCTCTTTAAAGGCAGTCTAACATTGGCCTCTGAGACAGAGATCTCAGGGTCATCAGATGCAGCAGGGATCTTCACAGCTGTGGTTGTGTTCTCCCTTTCAAAGTGAGCATAGAAGGCGTTGAGTTCATCTGGTAGTGAAGCATCGCTGCCATTCATGCTATTGGGTTTCACTTTGTAGGAAGTAATGTCTTGCAGTCCCAGCCAGAGTTGCCATGCATCTGCTATCACCTCCAACCTTGTTCAAAATTGTCCCTTCGCCCTTGAAATAGCCCTCCACAAATCATACCTGGTTTTCTGATACAGGCCTGTTTTATTGTTTTAATGAGAAATTGCTCAGCATAATGAAATATTCTTGAACAAACAGTTTGAAGGTTAGTCAAACTTTCAAGTGTGTGTTTAAGTTCCTGATGTATAAGTATAACTTGAGACCTCACTGATTGTTATTATTATTAGTGAGCAACCACTTAATGTTCTGCTTTCAACAGTTTGTGTTGTTGCTGACGAGAGTCATGTATTGCACAAGTATAATAAAAGAGCAAAAGCAGCAGATTACGGAAATCTGAAATAAAAATCAGAAATTCTGGATTCGCTCTGAAAGACGACTCTGCCTGTGAAAGCTGAAACAGTTAACAATCCAGATTTTAGCAAATAATGGTGGTCCACCTGTGTTCACTGTTAAACTTTGGATTGATTTCTCACCTTTTTTATATTCCATGAAGAAAACATGCTGCATGAAGCTGGTTACAAGTTCAATAGCAATGTTTGAATACTGACAATGCCTTTCCATCAACTAGAGTATTAACAGATTGGATCTAAACAAGCCTTATCCATGCAATTGCTGATAAAACTTATCAGCAGCTAAAGCACTGAAATTGCAGTGCATGTTTCTGGATGTTACTAATATTAGAAAGCTTTTCAAAAAAAAAACTAAAAATCAAATAATATTAAACATTGAAAAGTGAAAATATTTCCAAACATATTCATTGTAAGTGTGGGTCTTGGTCCCCTTGATTTGGGTACAGGCTCACTACAAATAATTGTCAGAAACTTTAGAACGTCCAAGTGTGCACCTACATCCACAGAAATTCCGCACTTAAATGTAAGCTGCTGGCAGTTTCCCTAAAATCTACAGACAATGTTTCAGACCTTGAGCGCTGTCTTATGATAGTTGTTGTAATCTTGTACTAAGAAACTTGCCTAACTAATATTAGCACTCTGAGGGATTTGTAGTACATTATGATAGCTAACTCAATGTAATGTCTGAGTGGTTATAGGGATAACCTATAATGTCTATAGGAATAACCTACTTGTACAGCACTTTTAAGTTAGTTTTCAACAAATTACGAACCTTCATTCAATTTGCCAAGATCATAAGACATGGGGAGCAGAATTAGGCCATTTGGCCCATCGAGTCTGCTCCAGCATTCAATCTTGGCTGATCCTTCTTTATCTCCCTCCTCATCCCCACTTCCCAGCCTTCTCCCCGTAACCTTTGATGCCATGTCCAATCAATAACCTATCAAACTCTGCCTTAAATACACCCAATGACCTGGCCTCCACAACTGCCTATGGTAATAAATTCCACAAGTTCACCACCTTCTGACTAAAATCTCTCCACATCTGTTTAAAATGGATGCCCCCTGTAATCTGAGTTGTGCCATCTTGTCCTAGTCTCCTCCACCATGGGAAACATCCTTTCCACATGTACTATGTCTAGACTTTAGGTCTCACTGAGATTTCCCCCCACCCCCCCATCCTTCTAAATTCCAGCAAGTACAGACCCAGAGCTAGCAAATGTTCATTCCTGGAATCATCCTTGTGAACCTCCTCTGAACCCTCTCCAACTCCAGCACATCTTTTCTTAGATAAAGAGCCCAGAACTGTTCACAATACTCAAGGTGAGGCCTCACCAGTGCCTTGTAAAGCCTTTGCATCACATCCCTGTTCTGGTGTTCTAAACCTCTTGAAATGAATGCAATGTTAGCATTAATTTCAAGAGTTCTAGAATACAGGAGCAGAGATTTGATGCTGAAGCTTTATTCATGAAGGCATGTTAGGTCTTTTCATTGCTTCTTTATTTGGTTTGATTATTAATAGGTTGGGTTATTGTGGATTTTTTGAAACCACTAACTTCTACTTCCAAATCCTCTGTACTACATCACTCCTTTGCATCAAATGTTTTCCATTTTGTCCTTGATTGTACCATTTTGTTAACTCCTTGTATTAGATAATCCTTCTGTTTTTGAACATATTCAATCTGTGCCAATCTTTTCTCTTAGATTATCTCAGATAACTCCACAAGTCTCACTGATGGAAATACCCCTCACTTTCTACAGCTTCTTTACCCCACATTAGATCAGTCTTGTCTTTGTCAAATCTAATTTCCTTGACATTTTCATAGATGCTATCTGAATGTCTTTACTCAATACAATATTCCCCATTCATTCAGTAGAACTAATTATGTAGAATTTACTAAATAAACTTCAAGCAAGTGGGTGCAAATTCTGGGCGTAGTGAACCAGTCATATCTTGCTACATGAATCGTCATTCAAGTGAGGAGGAATGAGAACAGGCTAGGAAGAATGGATAGCTAAATGGGCTGGTGGTGGAGAAGAGAATAAATGGGGCATAAATTAGGAGTGAAGAACTGAATGAAGAAATGCCCTATGCCAGAGAGGGACAGGCTGAAATTGGGAAGAAGACAGAAAATAGGAATGTACTTCAGTTTTATATTGATAATTTCTCTATAACCCCGCAGCAAAATTTGGCAACATTTACATTTATTGGGATTGAGTAACATGAGAAATGTACTTTTACTCTTGTTTACAATGTAAACTCATCAGTATTCTGATATAAAGTGAGATTCCAACAGATGTCAATGTTGGCACACAATCGATCCAAGGTAATTTTGGCAGAATAGGAAGTCTCAAAATAACCTCTACACATGTGGTATAAGTAATTGTACAAGCATCTCCATTACAATCTGCTTTTGTGTAAAAGCCAGGTCATCAGAGGACAAATGAAATTTTCCTGTTGAATTAACAATTATAAGAACAGCAAGCAATTTTTCCATAACCAGGATTCTAGAACTGTAATCTTCACATAATTTATGTCTTTCCCTTTGTTTCTAAATTGAGCACCATATAGCCTGCACAATCATAAAGTATTACATGCTGTTTTACAGCTGTTAGAGCTCCATCTCTGAACAAACTCTTTCCCTGCTTGCTTACCTTATATTGCAAATCTTTATACAAAAACATTTCCATTAAGGGTGTTCACAATTTGTTTAGCTTTCTTTTGCTGAAACGTGTGATTAATTGAATGGAGCAGAACAATGAGGGGAGATTTCATTGAGACCTATCGAATATCGAAATGCCTCGATAGAGTGGATGTGGAGAGCATGCTTCCTATAGTGGGGGAGCCTAGGACTAGAGGGTACAGCCTCAGAATACAAGGATGTCCCTTTCGAACTGAGATGAGGAGAAATTTCTTTCACCAGAAGGTTGTGAATCTGTGGAATTCAGTGCCACAGACGGCTGAGGAGGCCAAGATACTGGGTACATTTAAAGCAGAGGTAATAGGTTCTTGATTAGTAATGGTTTCAAAGATTACAGGGAGAAGGTAGGATACTAGAATTGAGATGGATAATAAATCAGCCATAATAGAATGGTGGAACAGACTTAATGGGCCAGGTGGCTTAATTCTGTTCCCATGTCTTATGGTCTGTGGCCTTATTTCATTCTTTTCAAAAGGTTATTACAACTTTTCATGCTTTTTGCTATACAGTGTCAATAACTAGTTGAGTATGAATCAAAAAGTGTAATTTGATGAGCTATTTTGATAAACCTTTGTTTGCATGTCAACAGGACAGATCATTGTACACTGAAGTAGTCAAAAGGAAAACAGAATTCAGAATATAGTGTTATGGTTACAGAGAAAGTGCAGTGCAGGTGGACAAAATGGAAGTGACTTCCTTAGTCCTAAATTACAGCTTCCCCTCTGCCATCATTGATGGAACCTTCATATGTCTGGGCAGAACATCAGTAGACTTCCCTTGATCCTCACCTTTCAGCCCACTAGCCTCTGCATCCAACATATCATCCTTTGCTCTTTCCACCAAATCCAACATGATCCCACCTCATATCTTCCCTATCTCCTGCTTCTTGTTTTCAGCAGTGATGGCACTCTTCATGACTTACTTGTTCATTCATCCTTTCCACCCACCTCTCCTCCGCCCATGGTACTTTTCTCCTATAACCATAGCAGGTATAACATCTGTCCTTCCACTTCCTCCCTCACAGCCATCCAGGGACCTAAGTAACCCTCCCAGCAGGTATTCATCTACAACTCCTCCAATCTGGTCTGTTGCATTTACTGCTCACAATGTGACCTCATTAGAGAAATCAGGCATCGACTAGGGCACCATGGTAGTGCAATGGTGAGTGCAATGTTATTATTGTTCGAGACATTCTGAAGTTCAAAGTTCAATTCCAGGACCATCTGTGAGGAATTTGTACATTCTCCCCGTGAGCTATGAGGGGATCCCCCAGGCACTCCAGTTTCCTCCCACTGTCCAAAGATATACTTGTTAGTGGGTTAATTGGTCATTGTAAATTGTCCTGTGATTAGCTTAGTGTTAAATAGGTGAGTTTGTGGGAAGTGTGGTTCACTGGCCAGAAGAGCTTATTCTGTATTGTATTTCTAAATAAAATAAAAATTAATAAATAAAGGCTGGATCATTTTTCTGGGAGTGGGGCTGCAATGGTCATTGCAAACTTCCAGTTACATGTCATAAAAACATAGAAACATAGAAAACCTACAGCACAATACAGGCCCTTCGGCCCACAAAGTTGTGCCGAACATGTCCCTACCTTAGAAATTACTAGGCTTACCCATAGCCCTCTATTTTTCTAAGCTCCATGTACCTATCCAAAAATCTCTTAAAAGACCCTATCGTATCCACCTCCACCACTGTTGCCGGCAGCCCATTCCACGCACTCACCACTCTCTGAGTAAAAACTTACCCCTGACATCTCCTCTGTACCTATTCCCCAGCACCGTAAACCTGTGTCTTCTTGTGGCAACCATTTCAGCCCTGGGAAAAAGCCTCTGACTATCGGCACGATCAATGCCTTTCATCATGTCATTTTAACACCCTTCCCACTCCCACACTGATTTGTCTGTCATCAGCCTTCTCTGTTGCTACATTGAGACCAAAGGCAAATTAGAACAACATTTCATACTTATTATGTAGCTTACAATACAATGGTATGAACATTGAATTTTACATTTTCAGGTGACCAACAGCTCCTCCCATGCTCTCGCACTCATCCTGTCCACCAATATTTCTTCTCCCTTTGCTCAATTTTCCTAACCCCTTCCATTCCCCCTCCACCACTTGGTGCCACCTGTCTAGCGCTGCTCTGTCATGTGACTCCACCTATCAACTTTTGCCCCAACTCTCCCTCAAACTACTGCATAATCTGTCCTCATCCCTTTCATTCCTAATGTAGGATCTCAACCCAAAATAACAGCTCACACTCACAGCTTTTGCCTCCACAAATGTCGCTTCACTCTCTTGAGTTCTTCCAATATTCTGTTTGTCCAGATTTCAGCATTTTCAGTATCTTTGCCTTCCAGTTAATCTATAATTTTTCTGCAACTAAAACCTCCAGAGTGTGTAGTGTAGTGAATTAAATGTGTTTCTTTTTTCTTTTTTAGGCCGTTTGCTTAGGTTATCGCAGACCACATTCTGATGTTTGTCTGAACAGAATTTGAATCTCTTGACGATGTCTGCATGCTTTTATACAGTCATACATAAAACACTACATCATAGAAACAGGACTTGGCTCATCTAGTCTCTGCCAAACCATTAATCTGCCTAGTCCCATCGATCTGCACCCTGACCGTGGCCCTCCATACCTGTCCCATCCATGCACCTATCTAAATTTGTCTTAAATGTTGAAATCAACCACACATCCATCACTTGTGCTGGCAGCTCATTCCACAATCTTACCACCGTCTGAGTGAAGAAGTTTCCCCGCATGTTTCTCTTAAACATTTCACCTTTCACTCTTAACCCATGACCTCTGGTTTTAAGACCATATGACTATAAGACAAAGGAGCAGAAGTCAGCCATTCGGCCCATCGAGTCTGCTCCGCCATTTTATCATGAGCTGATCCATTCTCCCATTTAGTCCCACTTCCCCGCCTTCTCACCATAACCTTTGATGCCCTGGTTACTCAGATACCTATCAATCTCTGCCTTAAATACACCCAATGACTTGGCCTCCACTGCTGCCCGTGGCAACAAATTCCATAGATTCATCACTCTCTGACTAAAAAAATTTCTTTGCATTTCTGTTCTGAATGGGCGCCCTTCAATCCTTAAGTCATGCTCTCTCGTACCAGACCCCCCCATCATGGGAAACAACTTTGCCACATCCACTCTGTCCATGCCTTTCAACATTCGAAATGTTTCTATGAGGTCTCCCCTCATTCTTCTGAACTCCAAGGAATACAGTCCAAGAGTGGACAAACGTTCTTCATATGTTAACCCTCTCATTCCAGGAATCATTCTAGTGAATCTTCTCTGTACCCACTCCAACGTCAGCACATCCTTTCTTAAATAAGGAGACCAAAATTGAGGTCTCACCAGTGCCTTATAGAGACTCAACATCACATCCCTGCTCCTATACTCTATTCCTCTAGAAATGAATGCTAACATTGCATTCACCTTCTTCACTACTGACTCAATCTGGAGGTTAACTTTAAGGGTATCCTGTACGAGGACTCCCAAGTCCCGTTGCACCTCCGAACTTTGAATTCTTTCCCCATTTAAATAATAGTCTGCCTGTTTATTTTTTCTGCCGAAGTGCATAACCATACGCTTTTCAACATTGTACTTCATTTGCCACTTCTCTGCCCATTCTTCCAATCTATCCAAATCTCTCTGCAGACTCTCCGTTTCCTCAGCACTACCGGCCCCTTCACCTATCTTCGTATCGTCAGCAAACTTAGCCACAAAGCCATCTATTCCATAATCCAAATCGTTGATGTACAATGTAAAAAGAAGCAGCCCCAACACGGACCTCTGTGGAACATCACTGGTAACCGGCAGCCAAACAGAATAGGATCCCTTTATTCCCACTCTCTGTTTCCTGCCAATCAGCCAATGCTCTATCCATGTATGTAACTTTCCCGTAATTCCATGGGCTCTTATCTTGTTAAGTAGCCTCATGTGTGGCACCTTGTCAAAGGCCTTCTGAATATCCAAATATACAACATCCACTGCATCTCCCTTGTCTAGCCTACTGGTAATTTCCTCAAAAAATTGTAATAGGTTTGTCAGGCAGGATTTTCCTTTAAGGAATCCATGCTGAGTTCTGCCTATCTTGTCATATGCCTCCAGGTACTCTGTAACCCCATCCTTGACAATCGACTCCAACAACTTCCCAACCATGGATGTCAAGCTAACAGGTCAATAATTTCCTTTTTGCTTCCTTGCCCCCTTCTTAAATAGCAGAGTGACATTTGCAATCTTCCAGTCCTCCGGAACCATGCCAGAATCTATTGACTTTTGAAAGATCATCGCTAATGCCTCTGCAATTTCCACAGCTACTTCCTTCAGAACACGAGGGTGCATTTCATCTGGTCCGGGAGATTTATCTACCTTTAGACTATTCAGCTTCCTGAGTACTTTCTCTGTCGTAATTGTGACTGCGCACACTTCTCTTCCCTGCCACCCTTGAGTGTCCGGTATACTGCTGATGTCTTCCCGTGTGAAGACTGATGCAAAATACTCATTCAGTTCCTCTGCCATCTCCTTATCTCCCATTACAATTTCTCCAGCATCATTTTCTATCGGTCCTATATCTACTCTCACCTGTCTTTTACTCTTTATATACTTGATAAAGCTTTTAATATCCTCTTTGATATTATTTGCTAGCTTCCTTTCATAGTTAATCTTTTCCCTCTTAATGACCTTCTTAGTTTCCTTTTGTAAGCTTTTAAAAACTTCCCAATCCTCTGTCTTCCCACTAATTTTTACTTCCTTGTATGCCCTCTCCTTTGCTTTAACTTTGGCTTTGACTTTTCTTGTCAACCACGGTTGCATCCTTTTTCCACTTGAAAATTTCTTCTTTTTGGGAATATACCTGTCTTGCACCTTCCTCACTTCTCGCATAAACTCCAGCCACTGCTGCTCTGCTGTCTTTCCCGCCAGTGTCCCTTTTCAGTCAACTTTGGCCAGTTCCTCTCTCATGCTACTGTAATTTCCTTTACTCTACTGAAATACCAACACATCAGATTTCAGCTTCTCTTTTTCAAATTTCACAGTGAACTCAATCATGTTATGATCACTGCCTCCTAAGGGTTCCTTCACCTCAATCTCTCTAATCACCTCCGGTTCATTACACATTACCCAATCCAGTACAGCCGATCCCCTAGTGGGCTCAACAACAAGCTGTTCTAAAAAGCCATCTTGCAGACATTCTACAAATTCTCTCTCTTGAGATCCAGTGCCGACCTGATTTTCCCAATCCACTCGCATGTTAAAATCCCCCACAATTATCATAACACTGCCCTTCTGACAAGCCTTTTCTATTTCCAGTTGTAATTTGTAGTCTCCATCCCTGCAATTGTTTGGAGGCCTATAAATAACTGCCATCAAGGTCCTTTTACCCCTGCTATTTCTTAGCTCAACCCATAAAGATTCTGCACCTTCCGATCCTATATCACCTCTTTCTAATGATTTAATATCATTTCTTACCAATAAAGCCATGCCTCCCCCTCTACCTACCTTCCTATCCTTCCGATACACCGTGTATCCTTGGACGTTCAGCTTCCAGAGACATGCATCCTTTAGCCAGGTCTCAGTGATGACCACAATATCATACCTGCCAATCCGTAGCTGTACGACAAGATCATCCACCTTATTCCTTATGCTGCGCGCATTTAAGTAAAACACCTTAAGATCAGTATTTGATACTTTTTGCTTTGATTTCACTGCAACTTTATTGCACTACAACTCATCCCAATGGCTACAAATTTGCCCCATCACCTGCCTGTCTTTCCTGACATCTTTACTGCTCACTATCTTAGATTTATTACTGTTTTCCCCTTCCTCCGCTCTGTCATTTCAGTTCCCATTCCCCTGCCAAATTAGTTTAAACCCTCCCTAACAGCTCTATTAAACTTTCCCGCCAGGATATTGGTCCCCTTCGGGTTCAGGTGTAACCTGTCCTTTTTGAACAGGTCATACTTCCCCCAGAAGAGATCCCAATGATCCAAGAATCTGAAGCCCTGCCCCCTGCACCAGTCTCTCAGCCACGCATTCATCTGCCTGATCTTACTATTCTTGCCCTCGCTAGCACGTGGCACAGGTAGCAATCCCGAGATTACTACCCTGGAGGTCCTGCTTCTCAGCTTCCTTCCTAACTCCTGGAAATCTCTCTTCAGGACCTCCTCCTTTGTCCTATCTATGTCATTGGCTCACTCAACCTCAGTATGGAAAGCTTGCTTGCATTTACACTATCTATACCCCTCATATTTTTGTATACATCTATCAAATCTTCTCTCAATCATCTACGTTACAGAGAATAAAGTCCTAACCTTTCCAAGCTTTCCCTATAACTCAGGTCCTCAAGTCCCGGCAGCTGCATCCTTGTAAATTTTCTCTGCATTATTTCAATCTTATTTCCATTTTTCCTACAGGTACATGACCGAAACTGGATGCAATACTCCAAATTAGGTCTCATCACACCTTGTACAACTTCGACAAAACATCCCAACTCCTGTACTCAGTACATTGATTTATGAAGGCCAAAGTGACAAAAGCTTTCGTTGCAACCCTATCCACCTGTGCTGTCGCATTTGAGAACTTATGGATCTGTATTCCCAGATCCCTCTGTTCTAACACATTCCTCAGTGCCTTGTCGCTCACTGTGTAAGACCCATCCTGGCTGGTTCTGCCGCAGTGCAACACCTCACATTTGTCTGCATTAAATTCCAACGGCCAATTTTCAGCCTATTTTTCCAGCTGGCCTAAATCCCACTGCAAGCTTTGATAGTCTTCCTCACTATCCACTATCTCCCCAACCTTGGTGTCATCTGCAAAATTGCTGATCCAATATACCACATTATCATCCATATTGTTAATATAGAGACCCTGAAGTCACAGGCCTCCGGTCAGAGAGGCAACCATCTATAACCACTCTCTAGCTTCCTCTGTCAAGCCAATATTTAATCCAAGTTACTACCTCATCTTGAATGCCAAATGACTGAACCGTCTTGACCAACCTCCCATGTGGGACCTTGTCAAAGGCCTTGCTAAAGTCCATGTAGGCAACATCCACTGCATTGCCTTCATCAGCTTTCCTGGCGACTTTCTCGAAAAACTTTATAAGATTGGTGACTTATCACACATACAGCTATGTTGGCTATCCCGAGTCAAAGTCAAAGTACATTTATTATGAAAGTATGTATGCATTATGTAACCCTGAGATTCGTCTTCCTGCAGACAGCCACGAAACTAAGAAGCACCATGCAACCTATTCAAAGAAAACATCAAACACCCAATGTGTAAAAAAAAGAACAAATGATAGAAACAGCAAAAAAATGAACAAATAACACATAGAATATTAAACATCAAATAGTAGAGTCCCTGAAAGTCTAGAAATGTTGACTTTAGTTCAGTTCAGCTTAAGTTAGCCCTGTGTTGTTCACTGCCAGAATGCCCTGATCAATATCACTCAAAATAACAATAAAATAAAATAAGTAACAAAAAAATGAAATAAAATAAACCAGAAATGCAGAGTCCTCTAGAACTGAGTCCAATCTGCAAAACATGCCAATTAAACCTTGTCAGGACTCAAGATCCCGGCACCTTCCTCCGGCACCAGTGAGGGAGATGGAGACCAGTTAGATGCTGGTGTCTTCCTTCAGCAGCAGTATGTGAGAGGGAGAAGTAGACCGGTCAAATGCAGGTAGATGGTGCTGAACATCGTCGCTTGCAATCAGCTTTCGTCCTTGTTGATTCCAATCTTGCTCAACATTTTAATTGGCAAGGTCAGCACCACTTTTTCTTAAAGGCACAGGCAGCTATTTTAGCATTACCAGGGTAAATACATAAGTGCACCTTAACAATAAAAAATAACATTTAATAGTCACCTGGTTACATATTGATTAAACATATTTCACAAATTCTTTCTCATCCAGCTCTGACTTTGTATTTAGGTTTAACAACATCCTCCTCCACAACGACTGCACTATCTGTTCTGGAGTTCTGGTTCCCAGCCCCCCACAGCTCTAGTTGAACCTCACTACCCCCTCCCTCCCCCACACCCCCCGTGCAGCACTAGCAAAAGTTCCCCACAAGGATATTGGCTCCCGTCCAGTTCAGGTGCAAACTGTCCTTTCCTTGGTCCCACCTTCCATGGAAAAGAGCCAAAAATCTGAAGCTGTCCGTCCTGCACCAACTCCTTAGCCATGTGTTAAACTGTAGCATGTGGCACAGGTCGCAATCCTGAGAACACAACTCTGATGGTCCTGTCCTTTAGCTTAGCGCCTAACTCCCTGAACTCACTTTGCAGGACCTCATCACCCATCCTGCCCATGCCATTGGTATCGACATGGACTTCAATTTCTGGCTGCTCATCCTCCCACTTAAGATTGCTGTGGAATCGATCTGAGATATCCCTTATGCTGGCACCTGGGAAGCAACAAACTATCTAGGAATCTTGTTATTGTTCACAGAACATCTTTTATTCAAGATTCAAGATTCAAAAAACTTTATTGTCATTGTAACCATACATCAGCTCTGCAGGGCAGAATGAGACAGCATTTCCCAGGAGCAGTGCAATCATAACATAACAAATGCAACACTAAATAATAAACATAACAATAAATAGTAAAACACAACAGCCACATGTCAGTTAAAATCAGTTATAAGTGTCCAGTGCAAGTTAAAAGTGTCCAAAGCAGAGTCAGGTGGAGCAGCTATTTAGCAGTCTGACTGCCTGTGGGAGGAAGCTGTTTAGTAGCCTTGTGGTTTTAGTTTTGATGCTCCTGTAACATTTGCCTGATGGCAGAAGAACAAACAGTTCATGGAGAGGGTGTGGTTATGTTCCCCTAACCAACGAATCCCCTATTACTACAACTCGCCTCTTTTCACCCTCTTCGCTTCTGAGCTACAGAGCCAGACTCAGTGCCAGAGACCTGATCACTATGGCTTTCCTCTGCTTAGTCATCCCCCTCAACAGTATTGAAATTGGTGTACTTGTTGTTGAGAGGAATGGCCACAGGGGAACTCTTCACTGGCTTTCTATCACCTTTCCCCCTCCTGACAGTCCTGTGTGCTGTACCTCGGGTAAAACTACCTCCCTCTAAGTCCTGTCTATCACCCCCTCAGCCTCTTGAATGATCCAGAGTTCATCCAGTTCCAGTTTCAGCTGCTTTCCATAGTCTGTTAGAAGCTGCAGCTGGATACATTTCTTGCAGGTGTAGTCATCAGGGATATTGGAGGTCTCCGTGCTTTCTCACATCCCGCAAGAGGATCTTTCCATTATCCGGTCTGGCACCCCCACAGGTCTAAATGTGCAATAAGAAAGAAATAAAGAATAATAACGGAAAAAAATCTACCTACTGCCTTCACCTCTCCTCGCAGAAGCCCTAATGACCCTCATACTCAACTGCCCACACTAACACTGGTTGCTCCACTTAAATCTAACTTATTTTTGTTGGACCTTGCAGAGTGCCTAACTTTGCCTCCTCAGGAACTGTGGCACACAAAACAGTGCTGTCTGCTCCTGGCCGTTCCTTTAAACTCCTCTGCTACTCAATCCGGTGTCTCCTCAGGACTATAGCGCCCAAAAAGTTATTGTGCATTATACATTGTTTTGCTGCCACGTGATTGGCTGATCTTGCCACTGTGCATCTGCTGAACATTTAAAACCATTTCTAAATTTGATGAGAATGTTTCACAAATGTATTTTATGTGTAAAGTTATTTCATATACATTAGAGAATGAGAAAATGCTGGTAAAATAAGGTAATAAATTGATTCTAGGAACTTAATCATGGGGGACGGTAGATAGATGAATTAAATAAATATTTTGCATCAGCGTTCAAAATCGAACATACAAATAAAATACCAGAAATAGTGCCAAAGGGGAAGGGAATGAACTTGGGAAAATGTTAGAGCTGCAGACTAACAAGACTTTGGGTACTGATGGACATCTCTCAGGACCACAAAAATAGTGAGTGGGGTAGTGCATGGTTTCTTGATAGTTTTCCAAATTTCCTTAGTTCATTTGGGAAAAGAAACAAATGTGAGAGAGAATAAGATGGAAAGCAGGAAACTACGGCTGATTAGCTTGCAGAAAATGTTGGTGTTATTAGTAAACATATTACAGCAGTGCTTTTGGAAAATGTCAAGGTTATCAGACAAAGTCAACGTGGTTTTATAAAAAAATTCTTCTGTGATGAATTTTGTTGAGTTCTTTGAAGGAGTAATGTGTGTTGAGAAAGGGAACAGGGAATGTTCAAAGTCAACAGGAAGTAGAGAAGGCATAAGTAGGTAGTTGCTTACTTGGCGAGATACTGTGTGCTAAAGAGATGGACCTCATTATTTTAAGTTTAGATAAACAAAGTCATAGAGCACTATAGAATAGAAACGGGCCGGGGCTTTCAACCCACCTGGTATATAACTGTTACTCTGCCCTGAGCTCAGTGTTCAACGCCATCATCCCTCAGAATAATCAACTAAGCTTCAAAACGTAGGACTGCAACTGACTGTACAACCGACTGCAACTGGATCCTCGACGTCCTTATTGAGAGATCTCTTTCAGTGACAATCGGCAGTAGCATCTTCTCCTCACTGACAGTCAACACAGGCATATTCTGTTCTACTCTCTCTACAGTCATGATTGGGTAGCTAGGCACAGCTTAAACACCATCTATAAATTTGCTGCTGATACCGCTGTTGACAGAATCTCAGATGGTGACAACGTAGTGTCCCGAAGTGAGATAGTCGAATGGTGGCACAACAACAACTTCACACTCAAGATCAGCAAGACCATGGAATTAACAGCGGACTTCAAGAACAAGTTGAGAACATACACCTGGCTTCATTGAGAGATCAGTGTCAGCATTGTAAAAGATGAGAGGCTTCTCAACATCTCAGAGAAACTATCCTGAGACCAACACATTGATACAATCATCAGAGGTCCAATGTCTGTGGGTCCACCGGAGACTGCAGTCCCCGACAATGGCCTGTCCTAGAGTTGGAGACCTGTCTGTGTGTGTGTGGGTGAGTGTGAGGGAGGAAAGGGCTTGTTCTGCCGTTATTGTTGTTGCTGCTTACGTTGCTCTGCTGACTATTGGGGGCATGTTGGCACCGGAATATGTGGTGACACTTGTGGGCTGCCCCAACATACCTGGGTTGTAGAATGATAAACACAAGAAAAGCTGCAGATGCTGGAAATCCAAGATCAAGATGGCACCTGCATACAATACTCCTTTGGTCGCTGTCTCCTGGATGGATCATGAAAACATATCTTTCACTTCTTTTAAATCTGTTACGTTTGCTTTGCATCTTGGTTGTGATTGTGGAACTGTTGGAGCCTGCTATTTGCTGTTTGGAGATCGTTTGGGTGTTCCGGTGCTCTGCAGTCTCTGAGAGGATTCTGGGAGGCAAAGGCAGCATGTGGGAACCTCATGGTGGGCAGGTTGTGAGCCGATGTTCGACTCCATTTCGCCAATTAAATCTGCCATTGTTCACCGATTTAAAGCGACAAGGGAGATTGAAACTTCGAGGCAAATGTCAAAGCCTGGAGGTCGTTTGGGTGCTTCAGCACTCTGCAGCCTCCGAGAGGATTCCGGTAGACAGAGACAGTGTGCAGGAGCCTCGTGGCAAGAATCCTGCAGGCCAGGATGCAAGCTATTGTTTGACTCCATTTCGCTGGATAAAGCTTCCATTGTTCACCAGTTAAAGCGACAAGAAAGATTGGTGCGAGTGCAGAAGGTGAGCACTGGCTGCCTGTCTTTTAATCGCTCTACTATGGAGAGGGAAAGGTCTGCCGCTGGGCCCGGAGACTATTCCCCAGGTTTTCTGCATTTTGGATGCGGACTTGGACTTTAGAGTTTTTTCAGTCTTATTGTTTTTTATATTCTGTGTTTTTTGCCCAACGTTTCCTGTTTTTTTTGTGCGGGGACGAGGAATTTGAGGGGGGTGGTTGATGTGCCTGTTCTGTTTTGTTTGTTCTGTTTTGTTTTGTGCAGGAGAAGAAACTTGAGAGGTTGATATGTCTGTTCTGTTTTTGTTATTTTTTTGCGAGGGAGAAGGGATTTGAGGGGTTGATGTGCCCGTTCCGTTTTGATTTTTTTTGTGTGGGAAGAGGTATCTGGGGGTTGACGTGCCTGTTCCTTTTTTTTTGTTTTTTTGTGTGGGAGGAGGAATTTTGGGGGTTAACGTGCCTGTTCTGTTTTTGTTTGGTTTTGTTTTGTGCGGGGAGGGGGCTATTTTGGGGGGTTGATGATTGTGCTGCCTTTCTTTCTTGGTTTCATGGCAACCTGGAGATGAAGAATTTGAGAGTTGATATACTTTGATAATAAATAAATGAACCTCTGAACCTCTGAACAAATTGCTGGCAGAACTCACCTAGTCACGCAGCATCCATGGAAAGGAATAAACAGTTAGCGTTTCGGGTTGAGATGCCCTGTGTTTATTCCTTTCCACAGATGCCGCCTGACCGACTGAGTTTCTCCAGCATTTTGTATGTGATACCTAGGTTGGGTTAGTTGTTATGCAAGCGACACGTTTCACCATATGTTTCAATGTACATGTGATAAATAAATCAATCTGAATTGGAAGAATGCATGCCAGCTGCTCTTCTTAGATTAGATTAGATTATGAGGACACTCAGTCCTTGTTTATTGTCATTTAGAAATGCATGTATGCATTAAGAAATAATACAATGTTCCTCCAGAGTGATATCACAGAAAAACAGGACAAACCAAAGCCTAACACTAACAAAACCACATAATTATAACATATAGTTACAGCACTGCAAAACAATACCATAATTTGATAAAGAACAGACCATCGGCACGGTAAAAAAAAAATCTCAAGTCCCGATTGACTCCTATAGTCCCTGATAGCAGGCAGCAAAAAGGGAGAAACTCCCCTGCCATAAACCTCCAGGCACCGACAACTGACAACTGCCGCTCCATTGGGAGCAGCCAACTGAGTCCATCCGAAAACTTCGAGCCTCCGACCAGCCCCTCCGATACAGCCTCCTGAGCGCCATTCTCTGCCGAGCACCTTCGACCTCATCCCAGCCGCCAAAGCAAGCAAAGCCGAGGACTCAGAGGCCTACTCCTCCGGAGATTCTCGATCGCACAGTAGCAGCGGCAGCGAAGCGGGCATTTCAGAAGTTTCTCGAGATGTCCCTCCGCGCTCTCACACCTATCTCCATCAAATCAGAATTGTGCACGGTACCCTACTTAACAAATACAGATATCATTCCGGAGCAGCCATGCGCGCTGTGTCGTGCTGCCATCTTCTCCTCCTCCTCCTCCTCATTAGGAGTTTGAGCAGATTTTGTTTGTGTCCAGAGTCTGGAAAGTTTCTGCTGATGTGCAGTGGAGAGCAATCTGACTGGTTGTGTCACTGCCTGGTATGGAAGCGACAATGTGCAGGATCCAAAAAGACTGCAGAAGACTGTAGTCTCAATCCATCATCGTGGACACAATCGTCCCCACCATCGAGAACGTCTTCAAACAGTGATGCCTAAAGAAGGAGCCGTTCATCATTAAGGACTTTCACCATCTGTGCATGGCCTCTTATTGCTACCACTGGGGAGAAGGATCAGAAGACTCAAGTTCCACACTAAATGCCTTTGGAACAATTTCTTTCCCTCTGTCATCAGATTTCTGAATGGTCCATGAACGCTTTCTTGTTATTCCGCTTAGCACTATTTACTTATTGAAACTCAGGAATTTTTTATGTCTTGTGCTGAACTGCTGCCACAAAACAACAAATTTCATGACATACGTCAGTGATAATAAGCCCGATTCTGATTCGGATGACTCCTTGCCCTCTTTGCATTCTACTGATTTTATTCTGCTTTCTGCCACATACTAGAAAGTGTTTGAAGCAACTTGTGCATTAAAAGAGTATTATGGAGGTCAACCAGACAGCACCTCGACTACAAGCAGCTTTCTGTAGCTTAAAGGCAATGACTTCTAGGGGGCACATAAAGCAGTTCTCTCGCTATTAGCCGTGGTAATTGCAACGTGTTCTGCATTGGCCTTGACTGCCAGCAGTGTCCGAGTTAAAACAACATGGAGTTCAGTGCTTTAGTCCTGTTCCCAAGGCCCTTTATTACGTAGATATCAAAATGCCATTCAGTACAATGTCAGCTGAATCATTGTTTCTGAATTTGCCACCTCAGCATGACAACCAGGTAAGTTCACCAAGTATGAGCCAGCTTCCTGGCACCCTGGGATTCCACTCTGCCTTAGCAGTATCCTTACCTAATTAAAAATGGAGACGAACAATTTAACTCTTTAACATATACTTTCTAGTAATAATAATAATAGTTCTGGTAGTGGCATTATTACCATTTTTATAATTAGTTATGAACATATTTTATTGTTATTGTAGTTTCCTCAGAATTCTCTGTAAATGCCACTATGGAGGAACTGTCCTTCACAACCACTGATTGTTCTGTGGAAAGCTTTTCGTTGTTGAAATGAGTTCTAACTAAATCTTCTGCCCTTATGTTTTGGAGTAAACGAGTCATTTTAAAATGTGATTTATTCATATGCTGTTGTCTTATTTATCCCCCTTTCTGGTACTAAAGCTCAGAAGTTGTTGTTGCTGATACTAATGGAAATATTCGGTCCACAGTTTTAATGTTGTCGTAAATCTTTTTTTAATAGAAATGAGTTAACACATTCATTAATCTAGTGGCAAAATGCTATTATTCATGAATGTTGCCTGTTAGGCCATTAATATCGTCATCCACTGTTTATATCCTTCTTTTGCAGTGTACTCTGTAATTCTTCAACATTTCAACCATTATTGGGGCAGTTCCAATTACATCACAAAAAGTGCAGAAATAATTATGGTAATAAAAGAATGGAGTAGATCCTGTGATCCTTTATCCAAAGTGGTTGCTGGCTTTGACTTTTGCAGCTTTGTGACATTTAATCTGGAACACTGATTGTCCCCTTGCACCCACAAATGTTGCTTGACCTGCTGAGTTTCTCCAGCAGTTTGTCGGTCTATAGCATCTGCAGCCTCTTGTGTCTCCAAGGTTAATTTCTTGATGCTTTTGCATTACGTACCTTATTTTTTAAAACATAAAATATTATTTGTTTTTAAACCACAATAGCAGGCAATTAGAATATTATTTTGTCCCTTTCATTGAGATAGAACCTCTCAGCAGAAATATTCTGCTGATTTAATTTCTTATGTTTACATGACTCCTCAGATCATCTCCCATTACTTTTCTTACTTTGTGTAATTTCATTCCTCAGGTACTTGGTGCTAGAACATGTTTCGGGGGGAGAACTCTTCGATTATCTCGTGAAAAAAGGACGATTGACACCAAAGGAGGCCAGAAAATTCTTCAGACAAATAATCTCTGCATTAGATTTCTGCCATAGTCATTCAATATGGTAAGCTACAAACATTGCTTCCACATAAAATAAAAAATGAACCTGTTTATGTTTAAATGGCATGTATAGAATATATTTTGTTCGACACTATTCAACAATTATTGAGAATGATCACATCAATCAAGAAAAGGTTCTGTGCATATGTGGGCTCTTTACTATTGGGATGCTATTAAAATTTGATGATAGTAAGAATTTTAGAATCTTTTGATACCATAAGACTTTTATCCGCATTCTCCAGGAAGAGAATTCGTCGTGGGACTGGCATCAAAAGCATGATAATTAGTCAAATTCCCTCAGAGATGTTGAATTTGACTTTGGAAACTTTCCTTATGGTAAAAAGTTTATTGTAACTAAAGTCGTATTTACTTGGCAGACAGCTGTATATTAACATTTTGCCAGAAGCCAAAGTTTATTAGTAGTGGTGACCATATAATTTGTGCTGAGGTCTTTTCATTTTTCTAATGTTTAAGCTCTGAATTGTTGATTTCACTAGACAGCTATAGTTCAGTGATTCCTATTCAGTTGTCCCACTGGGGTCTCAATCACACTCAGTCCCAACTCGAAGTAGCAAAGGATACATTTGCTCTTTTACAGGAAAGCAGGTTGTTGGTGTCCAACAAGCAGCAGAGGCCAGCAAAGATGATCACAGTTTTACTTGTTCATTCCAGTCCTCCTCTATGTAACTGTGCCTTTACTTGGCTTTTTTGTTTGGTTGCCTATTTTAAGGTGAGACCATCTAACATCATTTGCTTTGCTGTGCGATTTTCTGCGTGGGTAGTTGTTTGCTCTTCATCTGTTTCTTCGTTCTCTCTATCTACGAATGGGAATGCGCTACACACATAGCAGGTCATTACTGTGATCAACTTTAATATCAGCCTAATCCAGAATAATTTGGGCATTTTCATGTAAGTAATATGATAATAAATTACCAGAAAAGAACACAGAATTACGTAGCCTTCTATTATTTGTTTGACAGTTATTTCTTTAAGCCATTCAAGAAGCCTTACCCAATGTTTAAATGTGTATTCTTCACAGTTTACGAACTTTTATTAGCAATTCAATAAATAAACTTTGAGCAACATTGAAATAATGAAGCAATGATCGTACAATGTTTTAAGAAAGGAGTAATACAGTAAAGATAGTACTGTAAGAAATTAGTCATTATAAATACGCAGTGACAGATTAGTGAATTTATCAAATTCCAAGATGAAACTGCAGCTGTGGTCACTTCTTTATGGCTGAAAGTTATTCTGTATTAGAACTTTTTTGCTATTTTATTGTGGCTGGTATGACCAGTGTTTTCAGGGCAGACTGGCAGCAATATATAAATTAAAATCACATGCAGGGCTTGCGGTTTTCACAAGTGGTAATCTGTGACAAATTAACAGAACAATCCCTACATGTTTAAAATAAAAACAAATAACAAGGGAAATGCACATTTGAACTACAACAAGATATCATCTATACAGAGAGAAACAGTTTGGAGCTTATCTTGCATCAGAACTCTAAATTGCTAGCAACAAAATGAGTTTTAAAAAGGAGGGTGAAGGCTGAGCAGTGTCATCAGTGACCCCACCACACAGCCCATGCTCTCTTCTCACTGCTGCCATTGGGAAGGAGGTACAGGATCAGTAGGACCCACACCAACAGGTTTTTACCTTTCAGCCGTCAGGATCCTGAACCAGAAAGATAACTTCACTCACCTCAACACTGAACTGATTCCACAAACTATGGACTCACTTTGAAGGATTCCATTATTTATGTTCCCAGTATTATTATTATTGTTGCATTTGCACAGTCTTTTTTTGCACATTGGTTGTTTGTCAGTCTGTGTATGTGGTTTTTCATTTATTCTATTGTATTTCTTTGTTCTACTGTGAATGCCTGCAAGATAATGGATTTCAGAATAGTACATGGTGCTATATATGTACCTCGATAATAAATTTATTATAAACTTTGAAGAACTGAGATCCAAACAGAAGGTCTGTGATAAGGAAGCATGCAGGAGAAATAAAATAGATTGTGCTACAAAGCGGAAGAGTGTGATTATGAAACAATTGTGAAGAAACTGATCAAATTGGAGCAGTTGTAAATGGAAGTAGTATAATCCTGCTTAACCAACAAAAAAAAATATAAATTCCAGAATAAAATGGAGTTTAATATTTTAAGACAATGGAAATCTCACTCACTTTTCAATGTTAGAATTCCATATTAGAGGATGCAGAGATGACTTTAAAGTTACAATTAAAGGATGCATAGGTGGAATAGTGTACCGTGTTGGAGGCATCTAATGCTAAATAAAATAATTAATAAAAGAAAGCAACAGTAAAGCAATGCTTCCTTTCATTACCAGAAGCAGAATGTTAAATGTTTAGTGCTTTGAAGTCACCACTTGGATGAGCATCAAACAAACCTAAAAGGAGGAGCTGAATTGATTGGCATTTCTTCAATGAAATAAATCATCTTCACTTTGAGTTGTTTGCAAAAGGCTGCCAAGATTGTTGAGTAGAAGGTAGGCCTTTGGATAATAAGGTGCTGAAGGCTTCAACGAGTCAAAGATAACCTGCATGATGAGAACAGGTTTGAGTCCTTTGCAAACACCAGAGCTGCACGCACTCACTTGTTCATTTGTTGACTCGTATCCTGCCGGCTACTGACTTCTGACTTTATTACTGTCGTGTGTTTCAGACTGTTTGGCTTTATGTATCCTGCAACTCAGAAAGGTAGTTGCATGCACAGTGTCAGTGATGTATTGAAACAAATCAAGCTCGGTATATGCTGTAGTCTTATTTTCATACTGTAAGTTTTACCTCCTCAAAATGCAAGTATTGAGATAAGAGAAATAATTGTTCATAGGAAATTCAACTGTTCATTTTATGATTTAAAATAAAAGATAATGTAATTTGTAAGTGAATTTATTCATCAAAGGTAATGTGAAACTGATTATGATGCAAATATATTCAAATATAGGCACAATTACTTGAGGTTAATTAGGCAGCAGGTTAAACAGGGCAGTCTATCAACCATTAAGACAATGTCACTTTGGTATTTTTAACTAAATGAAGATCTGGAAAAATATTAATGTTCTAATAACGTATTCTGTGGAAAAAGGCTTTGAAGTTTATCTGACACATAGATATGATGAGACTTCAATCTTGCTGCAGAACTTTGATGCAACTCATCAACTAATGAGATCCTGTTCAGTAGATGAATAGAACTGTGCAGTATTGTTATCCTCTCAGCTCAGTACACTATTGAATTGCAATTCTTGTTTTATTTGACCACAACCTACCAATGTTGCCAGCTGAACTTTCTGAGGTTAGGCTCCATAGTTTCTTGCTGCACTCCATCAACACAAAACAAAAAGCGAACACTGAACGCTGTCCTGTAGTTGTGGATCAATACAATGTGTTTGTAGTAGGTATTCTAAGGCTTCCACAATGGAAGATTCAGGCCTGTGGTGGGGAGTAGGTATTTTTTGCCTCGAAATCCCTTGTCAATTGATTTATGGTGGATTGAGTCAGGGGAATCAAAAGGGTGAGATATGCAATCGTGAAAGGATGGGGGTGTAGCGGGTAGAAGAGAGAATGGGTTGAGAATGAGGACCAGAACCGCACAGAGTAGTCCAAATGTGGACAAACCAATGTCTTATTCGGGTGCAACATGACTTCTTGACTTGAATATTCAATGCCCTGAGCAATGAATGAAGGTGTATGTCATACACCTTCTTTCCCACCGTTTCAACTTTCAGGGAGCTATGGATTTCCACCCCAAGATCCCTCTATACATCAGTGCTGTTAAGGTTCTTACTAATTACCGTTTACTTTTCTCCTAGTCTTGACTTCCTAAACTATCCTCTTCAACCTTTTATTCTCCTGTCCTTCCCTCATCCTCACACAGCAATGTTTTGATCAGCTCATGCCTTTCAGAAACTGTGTCCTCAGCAAGCTCTTGACCCATGCCAGCTCCTTAAATCTTTCTTCTCATATAATGTCGAACAATATTGAACCTGCCTTCAAAAGGAAATCTGTTCTCTACTCTTGACACAGACATCACCTTCTGCAGCAGCTGCTCGCAATAAGCTAAGTAGACTCCTACTTCAGAATTCCTTCTTTCAGTGTCCCCACTTTCTTTGATGCACATTCTCTAATACTCCATGTTACACGCTGGGAAAGATTTCACTGCAAATGTAATGGTATTTCTGCAGAAGCAGTATTTGAGTTATAGTAGAGATAATGGGTGCTTTGGAATGTGAGCTGGGTCTTTTGTTCGGCGGGAGACGAAGAGAGAAGACGCTGGAGAGAACTAGCCATTGGATACGACGTGGTGGGGGTCCATGATTTGATAGAGCCAGGTGCCAAGATCGACTGAGGATTGTTGAATATGAATTCTGGGAAGAATTGAGCTCCAATTTGTGCACGTTTGACTGTTTAATTATAATGGGACCTTTCTGTTCTTTTTCTTTCTTTACTAACCCTTTAGTTAAGTTCAGATTCATAAATATAATTCCTTAATCGTATGCAGTGTGCTGTCTGTTGTTTTTTGGCACTAAGTTGTAATGGTGGTAAACTACACAGCATCCACACAAACTGGGGTTTAGGGTGGGAGAGCAGTCTCAATCTCACAGGTTTGGCGGGACCAGAGCGTATCTTCCCTAGACTTACGCAGCCAAGGAAACTAGCGGGGTTTCATCCATCTTTCATAACACGTCTGTAGATCCTTATGTCTCTGAAGCTTCTTGCAATTATCTTCTTCCTTAAATACACCGTTTGAATGTCAGGTTTAGTCATAGTAATTATAGTTGATAGTAGAGGCAATCCTGGGTAGAAAGCTTAGAAAAATTCTCCTTTTTGCCTTATACATCAGAAACTGGTGTGTACTAGGGGATGACCTGAATAAAATGCAAAGGTTAACAAAAAAAAAACAAGAAAGCATTTGATTTACAGAAATTTAATCAGTCCAGCTTCATTTTACCATTATTCTTTTGAATGTGGAGTTATAGCAAGATTTTGGAGATTTTACAGAGATATGTAAACAGTGTGACAATTTAATATGCCATGTTGTCAAGGACAACATATATCACAAATAAATCAAACTGAGGTATTCATCAACTTGAATGTCATAACTTAAAGTACACCATTAATTAAAAGGGTCAAAGGTTCATGTATTATCTAAGTATGTGTGCAGTATACAGCTCTGGAGACTTTCCTTCTCCAGATAGTCATAAAGCCAAGAAAAACCATGGAAGTCAGTTCAGTGAGAAACAGCAAACCCACCCCCCTGCACAAAAAAGAACAGCACACAATAATCAACCCCCCTTCCCTTGCATAAAACACAAGGAGAACATCAGCCTCACACAAAAAACTAACAAAGAAATGCAGCATGAAATCAACCCCCATATACCCCTTCCCCCGCACAAAACGCCACAAGAACATCACAAAAATTTTAAATAAACACTAGAGAGTGAAATGGATGAAGCCACAAGCTGCTGCTTATTTCTGAGAACAAAAATTAAATTTTTCTCCACAGTGGGGATATCTTTCCCTGCCAGTTAACTGGTTAAGGTTCTTATTAAGTTTTAATTATTACAGAGAATGTAGCCTCTGGTAGTTGCTGCACCATACATTAGATAAACTGCAGATATATTCTGTATTGCCAGTGCATTTGTTAATAATTTATATTGTTTCCATAAATATTATGTATCGGATTTAATGGAATAAATTACACATAGCAACATTATTAGGAAGATTTAATTTATAAATCTGAGTGTGTACACGGCTGACATCAAATAAAGATGTCAGGTCTGATTTTAGCACTTAAAAATAGAAGTTCGAACTTGCCTCTACCAGTTGTGCTGATTTTCATGAGAAATTTTAACTTCTTGTTTTGAGCAGATAAAATGGGTGGCTTCTTGAAAGCATGGAGCCTTTCTTTATGTTTGCACACAGGGCACAGATTATGTAATTGGGACAGTGCAATCTTAAGTGAAGATCACTTATCAGGCCAACTTATAGCTAAGAAGTGTCCAATATTAAGAGATCTTGAAGGGGTTAAACGTTCCCCTGTTGGCTAGAAGAAGAAAAATTATACCTCCAGGCCCTGCAAAGAAACACTGGAGGTTTCCAAGCTGTCCTTCCAGAGTCACAGTTAACACTGGAACAAAGCTGTAAATTGTACAGTGATTGAGAGCCTCTTTCCCCTTTTGGGGGTGATGTCAGACTATAATGACTATTTCATTCAACACAAATTCACCACTAGTGGAAAACACAAATTCAACACATAAGTAATAGCCTTTTGATATAAATGCACACCTAAAGCATAATCGCATTTGCCCCTGAGGTGGCTTTCTTCATAAATGGTGTATATCAGGACACTTATGCATACAGACCAATAAAAGATTCTCTTCTGCAGTCCCTCTGATTCCACACCAGTTCTGTGGTTTCTGAAGTGGCCGACCATACCAGGGTGAGAATGACACATTTTGCAGCAGGTAATGTGAGAAGTGCATGGTGGGCAGGCAGGTGGGTAGTAGGAAGGAGATGTCATGATTCCTTTGGGTTATGTGCTTCTGATGCTTGAAATAGAGGTTCTTAATGCCTCGCCCAATGTTCCTTCTCCGCTTCATCCAGCTGTGGAATTCTCATAAGTTGATGAGGATGTTGCAATTTCAAAGAAATTTTGACAAAACCCTTGAATCCTTTCTTCTGTCCCCCGGTGATCTTTATCCATGATTGAGCTTGGAATAAACCATCTGTTTTTGGAGTCCAATGTCAAGCATGTGAACAGAGTTGATGAGTAAAGGTTTAACCCTTGTTCCTTGAAAAGTGCAATGATTATATATTTATTTATTTATTGACGCTGGGCAGCAATCCTCCAATTTATTTCCAGCCTAATCACAGGACAATTTACAAGGACCAATTAACCGACCAACCAATATGTCTTTGGACTGTGAGAGAAAACCAGAGCACCTGGAAGAAACCCACGTGGTCACGGAGAACGTACAAACTTCTTACATCTGGTTTCAATGAGAGCGTTATTTAAGATCTTTGGATTTTAAATTGAATTGAATTAAATTAACTTTATTTCTTACATCCTTCACATACATGAGGAATAAAAAGCTTCACGTTATGTCTCCATCTAAATATGCAAAAAAAACCCGAAAAACAGCAAGAGGTTCCATACCTACTTTGTGACTCCCGCTCAAAGTAAGAATATACTGTGTGCATATCTTTACAAGTAAAGTAAGGGCCAAATGGCTTCTAGATATAAACATTTGGTGACACTAGGTTCTTGGTGGGTTGGTCTCATTTGAACTGGACCCGTGAAACTACAAACGTATATAACATAAAAAGATACTTTCTTTATACATTTCACAATTTGTTTTAACATCTTCATAGAGAATAAATACTCAGATTAGGAAGTTTAATTTCACAGTTGTTCTGTCATAATTCTCTGAGACAGAATACAACCAGAATGAAGACTCATTCTTCACTCTGAAGATGACTCCTTTTCCGCACTTTAAACTCACTGCAGCTCGGCTGGTGGTGGGAACATATGCCTGAGCTGTGCAGTACCAAGAATTTCTCTGTTCAGTCACTTGACACGAAGGGGGTGACTGATCTCAGCCACATGAGAGATTTGGCTTCCTTCTGATTCCACGTGTGGGACTGGGGAAATCTCAGTTGGGATCCCGCTCCTGCATTCTGCAGGCTGAAAATTGCTAGATGGTATGCCTGAGAGCATTGTGAAACAGCAGGGTTTCACACTCACTATTCAAAAGCCTGCTAAAAGTCATTGCCTTGCACCAAGAAAGATAGGGAAGTATAGGCCTCAAGTAACTAGCACATGACAATTACCATCAATAATTTTTATAGATATCTCAGAACACCTTCACCCTCTCTACCATCCAGGGCCCTAAACAGTCCTTCCAGGTGAGGTGACACTTCACCTGTCAGTTTGTTGGGGTCATTTACGATGTTCGATGCTCCCAGTGTGGCCTCCTATATATTGGTGAGACCCGACGTAGATTGGGAGACCACTTTGCCGAGCATCTACGCTCCGTCCACCAGAGCAAGTGGGACCTCCCAGTGGCCACCCATTTTAATTCCACTTTCCATTCCCATTCTGATATGACCATTCATGGCCTCCTCCACTGTTGTGAGGCCACACTTAGGTTGAAGGAGCAACACCTTGTATTCAGTTTGGGTAGCCTCCAACCTGATGGTATGAACATTGATTACTCAAACTTGCGGTAGTGCTCCCTTTCCCTTTCCCTTCATCTTCACAAAATTTGACTCCCAGGGATGTGGGACTGAAAAGAGTGAAGGCAGTGCAAAGACAGGGAATGTGCAATAACCATAGAGTTTAAGTCTAACAATCAGGAAAGCCATGTTTATAGTGAAAGGGCAGAAGGAAAAATACTTTAAATTTCAATGCATATAGCTTCATTGGTCAGGCAGATGAACTGAGGTTGTGGATTGCCTCTATGGACTGGGATATTGTGGCCATAACAGAAACATGGCCGAGAGAAGGACAGAACAGGCATCTCGATGTTCCAGAATACCAGTGCTTTAGACATAACAGAAGACAAAGCAGAGTGGAGGGGATTTTGCCTTTTTGATAAGGGACAGCATTACAGCAATGGGATCATCTAAAGCAGCTATTAAATGATCTCTCAAAAGCTTAGAAATAATTCCTGCAATTACTGCTCTGCCATTCTCTCTGGAGTCCCTTTCAATCCTCTTTGGTCAGCTACTCTGTCATGATTCTATGTTACCTTTAGACCACGAGACCATAACATAGAAGCAGAATTAGGCCATCAGCCCATCAAGTCTGCTCCACCATTCCATCATGACTGATTTATTATCCCTCTTAACCCCACTCTCCTGACTAATCATGAACCCATCAACCTCTGTTTTAAATATATCAGATGACTTGTACTCAACAGTCATCTGTAGCATTGAATTCCACATTTTCATCATCCTCTGGCTAAAGAAATTTCTCCTCATCTCTGTTGTAAATGGACATTCCTCTCTTTGAATGCTGTGCCCTCTCTCCTAGACTCCTCCATTATAAGGAGCATCCTCTCCACATTCACTCTGTCTTGGCCTTTAAATATTTGATAGATTTCAGAGAGATTCCCCCCCTCATTCTTCTCAAAGGCTCATCATATGTTAACCCTTTCATTCCTAGAATCACCCTTGTGAACCTCCTCTGGACCCTCTCCAATGCCAGCACATCCTTTCTTAGATAAGGGCCCAAAACTGCTCACTATACTCCAAGTGCGATCTGGCCTATGCCTTATACACCCTGACTTTATATTCTAGTCCTCTTGAAATGAATTCTAAAACTGCATTTGCCTTCCTTACCACCGACTCAACCTTCATGTTATCTCTCAGGGTTTCCTGCATGAGGACTCACAAATCCCTTTGCACCTTGGATTTTTGAATTTTCTCCCTGTTTAGAAAACTGTGTATGCCTTTTTCCCACTACCAAAGTGCATGGCCATACACTTCCCTACACTATATTCCATCTGCTACTTCTTTGCCTATTCTCCTAATCTGTCTAAGACCTTCTGCAGGCTTCCTGCTTCCTCAACACTACCTGGTCCTCCACCTATTTTCATATTGTCTGCAAACTTGGCCACAATGCTATCAATTCCATCATCCAAATCACTAGCATATAATGCGGTCCCAACATAGATTTTCATATTATGTACAACCACCTGGACATACTATGCTATAGAATTTCAGATCCAGATTGCTCTACACAAGACTGGGATAGCTGATCATGCAGCCAACTTAAAATGCCTTTCCAAGGATGCAGCAACTTCCAAGCAATTTAGAAAATGTTTTGATAACCATTGCGTGTCAAAAGTTGATAGGGTGGTTAAGAAGGCATATGGAGCGCTGGCCTTCATTAGTTGGGAGAATGCATTCAAGAACTGCAAGGTAATGTTGCAGCTTGATGAAACTCTGGTTGGTCCACACTAGGAGTGGTATGTTCAGTTTTGGTCATCTCATCTTAGGAAGGACGTGGAAACTTTAGAGAGGGTGCAGAGGAGATTTGCCAGGATGATACTGTGATGGTATTGGGATCCCTGTCTGCAAACCCCTCAACTCAAAAGAAGATTTTAAACTCTATCCAATATAGATATCTATGGAAACCCACACTATATGGAGGTTATACTCTTCAAGGACTCTTCAAGGACGATCTTAGTTCCCCATTTACTCTCTGCAGTGAGGTTTAGCTGCCAATGTCCACTGCTTTAGTGGAGGGTCCCTTCTCCCTAACAAGGAAATAGTTCAAATACAGTTTGTTTTATTTTTAATGATACATGTTTAAATTTAGACAAATAATTCTTAGCACACATTTAACACTCATAGAGGATTTCGGATTTTTTAAAAGATTTACAAACTACTAAGGATTTCCAAACCCAGGTACAACGCTTATGAGCTGGAAGAACATACCAACAAGTTGCAGATGAACAAGTCATCCATCGCAGAAACTGAAGGAATTCTAGTTCTGATGTCACCTCATCTTACTGTCATTCTCCTTGTCACTTCCAACAATCCCCAGTGATTCTGCTGACATCATCTGCATGTGATATTTTCTAGATACCTTTGCTGGGATAAATGGTGGATGCATTGAATGCACTGCCACATGTGGTGGTAGTGGATTACACAATGGGGACATTTAATAGAGAATTAGATAGAGACGTGAGTGACAGAAAAATGGGGGGCTAAGCAGAAAAGAAGTGTTTGGTTGAGCTTGGAGTATGTTAAAAGGTCAGCACAATATTGTGGGCTGAAGGGCCTGTACTGTACTGTGTGTTTAACTAATTGTTTGTACTTTGATATGCCCCCAGTAAATATGCTGCCTGTGAAGATCGTTACAAAGTGAGTTCCACTGTTTTAGGATTGACATCTTCTGTTGATACTAAGACAGCATCTAGAGTATGGTGTGTAATTCTGATTGCCGTACTACAGGGAGGATGTGGTTAAGTTTGCAAGGATGCAGAGAAGATTCACTAGGATGTTGTAGAATGTCGGGGGTGGGGGAGGGTTGAGTTAAAAGATAAGATTATATAGGTGTAAGGGGTTTCTTCTTTTATGTTACTGCGTATGTTAATCAAAATGGCTAGCACTTTGCTTGGGTTATAACAGATAATAGAGAAATTGAACCAATGAGTGTCCATGTTATTCTTTCTTGGGGCGATATGCTGTCTCATATGGCCGGGAACCAGGGGGTTTTGGCGGGGAGTTGAAGGAGAGACTGGGAGGACGATGGATGTGCAGGAAATCTCAGGTTGATCGCTCCGGGTGGTCCCGGGCTGTGAGTCGACGGGCTCAGAGTGGTCCCGAAGAGGTCCCCGAGCTTCAACGTGTGCACGAAGAAATTGAATTTTGATAAGTCTGGCGCCTTTTCCATTCCTTTTTTTTGTATTGAACTTCTATTAATCTCATAGGCTGATAGATATTACTATCTATAAAATGTAACTGGTAAAATGTACATTGTGTGCTGGCTGATGATTGATGTTTGAAACTGAATCAGGTGGCAGTTGTACAGCAACCGACACAACCCGGAGACAAGGCGGGCAATGGACGGGGTTTCCCCTAGATAAACACGAGCCAATATAGCTGAGCATTACATAGGCTTGAACTGTTTTACCCAGAGAGACGGAGACCTATGAGTGGCTTGTAAAAGTTTATAAAACGCCACCCTGGGGAAAATAGGTGTCAAACGCCAGAGGGCATGGGTTTAAAGTGAAGGGAAAAGAACCTGAGAGGCAAGTGTTTTAGACAGAGGATGGGGTGTGTATGGAATGAGCTGTCAGAGGGAGTGGTAGAAATGTGTGCAATTACCAAGTTTAAGATACAGTACATTTGGACAGGGACGTGGATAGGAACAGATCTGAGGGATATGGGTGAAATAGGACTAGTTCAGGAACACAGCTTGGTCAGTCTGAGCAAGTTGGACCGAAGGGCTTGTTTCCGTGCTAGAATGGTGCTCAGTTCAAACCTTGGTGAGGTCCTGAATTGTACTTCTCTTTGGCAGCACAGACATAATATCAGCTCTTGATTCTGTTCTTGCGTTTGATCCCTTCAAAAATATCATTCCGTTGCTCCTTCAAGTATCACAGTCAGGTTGACTGCAGTAGAATGAATGAATTCAGGCAATGGCACTGAAATGCAGAAATCTATATGGATGGACACAGACCTACTTTAATTTCATGAGCTGGTAACCCTTTTCTTTATTTGAATCCATGAGCATTGGGAGGCCATAGGACTGTAGCCCATCTGACTGAAGCCAGTTATGCAATGGACTGAAAGGAAGCCTACTATATATTGAAGTGGAGAGCTCAATCTTGTTGCCAATTGCCCTCATAAAGAAAATATAATGGAATTGACAGCCGTGCTATAGAGAATGTAAATGTCCCAGTTCACGTTCATGGTAGGGAATATCATTAAGCAAAGAATAGAAGTCAGAAATTCTGATTTGCTCTGCAGATTTTTTCTATTTGCATGTCAAGCATTTAGGAAGCTTCCACTGTGAAATTCCAAATGTGTGGGGCGATGTGGGAGAAAAGAAAAATGTTGTTGAAGAGCAGTAGGAAAAACTTCCTGCCAAGACTATATGGAAAATTACACCCAAGTACGGTTAGTGCCTGATTTGTGTCCTGGAAATTGGAAAATGCAGTAGGAGCATTGATATTTGCATGTAATAGAACAGCTCTAAAGTTTTGCTCTAGCCTTTAAAGCTGATGTCAGAGACATTACTGACCATCTCTAATATAGTTTAGTTGGAAAGTTTGGCCTCATTGTACAGGTGTCAGATTATTGCCAGAGACAGGTCTCTGGCCGTGTGAATACAGTTCACAGCATTAAAAGAGATCCTAATCTAACTGCAGAACAAATGCTCTTTAGTCCACCTTCAAATACATGCTCCGAAATTTGGTTGTACCAACAGCGACTGATAACAGTTAAAATACAATTTTTAGAAGTGGACAGGCAGATTTCAAGAAGTTCCTTGACTTTGTTCTACTTGATAAGTGTTCAGAATCTGAGTCAGATTTGCTATCACTAACATTTGAACACTAACATTTGAACTGAAATTTGTCACTTTGCAGCAGCAGTACAGTGCAAAGATATAAAATCTATAAATTACGAAAAAAATAAATAAATCAGACATAAAGAGGAATGTTGTACAGTAAGTGAGTTAAAATATAAATATTTTAACAACAATGCCTTAACAAAAGTGGATGGATCTCCCTTAAAGACATTATTTCTCAATACCACATAGTTTATTGAGTACTCTTTAAGCACAGACATTGTGTTATGTGGATAAATCCCTACCAGGATCAGATATATTTGTTTAATTTGCTTAAGACTCTAGGCTCTCTCATATTGAAAATGTGTATACATGCCATGCCAAATGCCTTTTCACATTACTGGCCCCAATATGCGTGAAGACTCTCTAAACAAATATCCCATGTAAATTGACCCAAAAATACTATGTAATTGACCAATTTTCTGCCGAGAAGAATGGATGATGTGTAATATGGAGAAAAGGGAGATGCATGGTGAAGATGAGGGGAGTAAGAAAAGATCAGACTGAGCAAAAGGGGAGGGAAATACGAGGGAGAAAATCAGAAGGAACAAGGTGGGAGTAAAGAGGCGAACGAGGGACAGAGGAATCCTTGAAGGGTTGAAGAGGGAAAATGTTGCTGGAGAAAGGCAATTGATCTGGGAGAAGAAATTAGAAAGAGAGAAAATGTGAAAAGATGTGAAGTAGATGAGATGAGAGTGTGGAAGTGTAGAGGGGACAACCTAGCTGGAGATAGATCAGCTGGTTGAGTGATGTCTCAACAGCAACCTTGCACTCACCATCAGCCAGAGCAAGGAATTGATTGTGGGCGTTAGGAAGGGGAGGTTGAGAGGATGCATACCAGTCCTTACTGAGGGGTCAGTGTGGTAAGGGTAAACAACTTTATGTTAACCTATTGGAGCAGCTACCCTGGGTCCAACGCCATACTAGTGATTATATTTCATGAGGCGTTTCAGGACATTTTTGCCAAAGACTCCAGCATTTTTTTACAGATGTACGGTGGAGAGCATTCTGACTGGCTACGTTGCTGCTGGTCATGGTGGCGCTGACATACAGGATCGGAAAGGGCTGCAGGGAGTTGTACACTCAGAAACTTCCCTGATGGGCAGAAACCTCCCCACCACTGCAGAAATCTTCAAAGGTCAGTGCCTCACGAAAGCGGTGTCGGTCATTAAGGACCCTCACCAACCAGGGCGTGTCCTTTTCTCATGGGCGGAGGACGTACAGGAGCCTCAAGACCCACATCAGCATTTTAGGAACAGCTTCCTCCCATCCGCCTTCATATTTCTCAACAGTCCATGAACACTACCTCACTATTACTCTTTTGTACTATTTATTTATTGTAGCTCAGAGTGACTTTTACGTCTTGCACTGTACTGCTGCCACAAAGCAACAAATTCCATGACATGGGTCAGTAATATTGTCCAATTCCAATTCTGAAATGGTGTACATACCTCAATATTCTGACATTATCTCTGTACTCCTCATGTGCAGATTGATTTGCATTTGAAGTGCATATGTGTAGAAATACAATTTGTTAAAAATGTAATTCCCTGCCTATATTACAAACCCTTTTGTCTTCTTCGCTGTGCTGCCTGCGTGTGTAGCCTGGAATCAGTTTAGACAATGTGGTCACCTTATAAATTATCTTTAATAAACAGACTTGCTTATAACATTTGTCTTCACAAGATGTATTTAGAATCACTCTGCAATACCGACTCTATAATTTGATAGAGGCATATTTTCATTCTACGAGATGTTGATGAATTTTGCCTTGCAAATGAGAGGTTCTAACAAAAGGGCCTGATGTATTCTTATCTTGTGGAGAAAATGTCATTTGCCTGGATCTTTGCAGCAACTAATCTTTGCCTTGTATATAGGGTCAGACTATTATCATGCAGCTTGAAGAGAAATCACAAGCAAGTCCAAAACCTGGAGATAAGAAATATATACTGCTGAGTTTATAATGATCAGAATTAGAGATGACATAAATTTAATAAGTGTCAACATTGTCGGGTTCTGCTGGAACTGCTTGGCATTATCTGTGTGGCAAAATATTCCTAGCCAAAGAAAATGCTGTATTGCCGCGTGTATTCATTGACTAAGACTGAAATGCAAAATGTACAAACAAATGGTAACAGGTATAAAAAATAAGCAAGTGATGCTAGGTTAGGCTCTGATGCAACTGTGCTTTAAATGCAAAATAGCCTCTTGTAATCATGACTGAAAGGAGTGACTTATAACAGTCTGTCCTGGGAAACAATGCTTGCTCATGATTGCATGTCAGTCAGCACCTACAACTACCCATGCAATACCCATTGTTCATGTCAGCTTTAAAATCTCATTGGAATACATTGCCAAGCTGGGACTGTTTAAAAAAAAGCACACAAATGTGTTATTGTTTCTTTTCTCCTAACTGGTACGAATGATTTCCACCTGGCACCATGTAATTACAGTATTAATCTTCAAAGAATATCGACTCAGATTCTTCCAGAATTGTTACTTTAAAAGTGGAGAGTTTTGGTAATTAGGCAAAATCACAATGCGTATCACATTTCCACTTGATAACTGTGGTTTAATAATAGTGTGAATGTGTTACTTTTGATTTTGTATCTATTTTTCAATAAAATTATCAATAGGAGGAATGCTGAACATATAATTTTATAATCTGTGTGCGTGTATATAATAGTCTAATAGAAGATGTATAATATATTTTGGCCAATCTCCTTTCTTGTCGAATCTCACGCTTCTTTCCTGATTTTACCAGATTGGATCTGCTTTTAAGCTAATGGCAAAATGGAAGGCAAGACTACTTCATTTCAGTAACACAATTATTAATCTTTGAAGTTATCTTAATCAATGAGTTAATTTTGATATTTTCCATTAGAATATTTAAAATAATGTGAATTGATTATCTGAAACTAACAAGTCCTTATTTGCGTCACTGTCTTTGTCTTTGCTGCTGGGGAGGTCTGCCATGCCTTTAACAGTCAGTGCTGGGGAATCCCACATACTTTATCCTGGGGAGGAGATATTTCAGGCTGAAAAAGTAAAAAAGTCATTATGTCTGTAATTATTAGAGAGCACATAATGAATTTTAAAATGTTGAAGTATTATTATCTTTGGATCCCAAGGTAACTATGTACAAAGTACTTCTGAGAATGACCAAATATTGATGGACATTTTTCTATTTCAGATTGTGTAAAATGTGACCTTTTTAATGAAGGCAGATTCACCAGTAAAGTACATCAAACGGCATAACTATATATGCGAATATTAATTAAATGCAGCTATGTCTTCATAGCTGAGAAGACATTAAATGTGGATGGTCATAATTAGTCTTTCTGTTTTGTTGATCTCTCCAGGTGTGAAGGAGTAAGGGCCAATTAATAGATTTTGTTTTAATAATTACTGGTGATGGACGTAAGTGAAATTATTCCTCAGCACATACATCAGGGTTATTAACATGCCATGATCTTGAGGTATTATGGAAATAATTGAGCTGCATTCTAAGCAATTGTGCTGCCAACATGAAGCATTTTGTTTTATATATTTCAAAGCAGAAAAAAAACATCTTTTGCATTGTGACCCAAGCCCTATGCTGTTCTAAAGCTCCAAATCTTTGCTGTTTTTTTTTTACAAGATTTGCAATTAATGTGATTAATTGCGTCTGCAACCATCAAAATTGGTTGCACACACCTCATGTTCCCAGCATGCCTGCCCCATTAGTTATTCAAATAAGAAATTAGAGTTCAGATATTGAACATTTTGGCCAATAAAGTCACTTTGTACATCGATATGTTGCCTTTTACATCTGCACTTATTCATTGAACTCCAGAATGGGGATTATTCATATCAATACCTGAATTTTCCATTTTGTTGTAATGAATAATGTGATTCAGGTTCTTCCAGCACTACTTTCAACAACTAGATTTCTAATCTCTTTTTGTTTTGTGTCAAATTTCAACTTTGGGCTTTTCACAGTATTTTACAATTGGTTAATTTGCATGTATAGTAGACCCAGGATAGGGAAATGTACATGGCACATGGATGTAAGATAAATAGAGGATTATGGGCTGTATAAGATGTTAAATTAATCTAGAAGTAGGTTTATAGAGGTCTGCGCAACACCGTGGGCCAGAAGGACCATTCTGTACTTCTATCTGTTCTGTGCTCCTTCTTCTACTTGAGGGAAAGCGCATTATGAATTGGTGTTGGGTAATGAGTAGAAAGTACAGTAAATGTGGAGGTGAGAGCAGGGATTCTGAGACAAGGGTTTGGCCATCAATTGCCACAGAACATTAAAGTTTGACATTTTTTGGCAGTCCAAAGTTGCTAAAGTGAAGGGACAAGGATGCAATTTACAGGAGATAAACTTGAAATATTGAGGGGACAGATAAATTAAAATTGAGCTGAGGGTGATGAGTTGGTGGTGAGAGGAAGGAAAATTATTGGAGAAATCACAATGGAAGATAAATTCCACTTGTTTAAAAATGTAGAGTGTAATTGAAAGCATTTGGTGCCTTGAAAGTGATGTGGTAAAATTCTTGTCTGTTCTGGAAAGTCCATGGTTTCAATGTCATGAAGCCTAAGCTGTTTCAGGTTGTCACTCTGGTGATAAAAGCAAATCGGTGTGGACCAAGACAATTTGATAAATTGGAATAAAGAGGCAAACTAAGTTCATATGTGTGAAATTTGGACTATATTAAACTATATTAAGAGTATATATTGTATATACTCTATATTAATATGTCATATACATTATATTGTATATTAAGGGTAATAGTTAACTATTATATACAGAAAGACTATATTTATATTGCTTAAAAGTGCAGTAATGTGTGAGGGGGCAGAAAGAAGATCTAAATCAGGAAATGATGTCTGTGTCTGTGGACAGCAGAAGAAGGTCTGAACAGAAACCCATATGCATTGCCTTGTCAGGGTATGTGTAAAAGAATAAATATTCAAAACGTTCTTTCAAGTATTTACACTGAATGCATCCGATTCTGATTCTGATTCATATTTGTTTATCACACGTACATTGAAACATGTAGTACAGTGAAATGCACTGTTTGCAAGAGCAACCAACACACCCAGAGATGGACTAGGGGTAGCACCAACATTCATGCCCACGCAATGTTCAGCCGAACACAACCCCACAACACAAGCAGCCCCACAACAACGAAACAAAACAAGACAACAGCAAAACAAGTCCATTTCCCATTCTCCCATTCACCACTCACACACACAGACAGGCCCCCAACCCAGAACAAGCTGTCTCAAGGCCTCCTGTCCTTGGCTCTGGACCTCCAAGCTCACAGACATCGGGTCCCAACCCTCCTGTCCCTGGCCAGGACTCGTAGACTGGAAGACATTGGGCCACTGACCTCCAGATTAGAAGAACCAGAGGCTTTGACCTTCCACCATACATGCTACCCTTGGCCTTCAAACATAGAGTTTCTACCTCTGACCCAACCTGTGCTCTGGACTTCACTGACCTCTGGGTATCCACTAGAGAACTCGCTGATCACAGGTTTGACTTTTGGGCCTCAACCTGAACTTGCACGGACCTCTGACGCTGGTGATCTAGTGGGTCACCAATGCTCATGGCTCCCGCCCATATGAACCTCTGTCCTGGGACTCATCAACCTGGTGTTCGCTGATGTCCATCCTCAGCATTTGGTCCTCGACTCCAGGAGTCAACAATCATAATCACAATCATGTGCATAAACTATTTGCAGGAATGGATATCTCAAATTTAACAATGAACTTGTTATAAACTAAAGGAATCTTAGACAGGCTAACTGAATTGAAAAAAGACATTTCCAAGGATGGAAAGTACTTAACTAAGAATGCAAAGAGAGTAGGCAGACAGTAATTGACAGGACACCAATAATAATCATAAAAGAGTCATTGAGTATGAGGAAAGCAAGTAGATTAACAACACCAATACAGTGCCATTAATCAAAAAGGGCATCAATTGAATTTAAATTTGCAGTAAGCCCAGAGAATGGTTAAGAACAAAAGAGTTTAAAAAATTAGATTAGATTAGATTATGAGGACACTCAGTCCTCGTTTATTGTCATTTAGAAATGCATACATGCATGCATTAAGAAATGATACAATGTTCCTCTGGAGTGACATCACTAAAAAACAGGACAAACCAAAGACTAACACTGACAAGGTCACATAATTATAACATATAGTTACAGCAGTGCAAAACAATACCATAATTTGATAAAGAGCAGACCATGGGAACGGTTAAAAAAAAGTCTCTAAGTTCCGATCGACTCCCGATAGTCCCTGATAGCAGGCGGCAGAGGGAAGAAACTCTCTCTGCCATAAACCTCCAGCCACCGACAACTGTTGATACATTGCAAGCACCCGACCACAGCTGACACTGAGTCTGTCCGAAAATGTTGAGCCTCCGACCAGCCCTTTGACACCGAGCACCATCTCTGCCAAGCGCTTCGACTCCGTCCCGGCTTGACAGATAACAGATATCATTCACCGGAGTGGCTGCGCAAGCTGCGTCACGCTGCTATCTTCTCCTCCTCCTACTACAACTGATAGTTATTGAGGGAAGTATAACAGCATTTGGGTGATAAGGGTGTGGAGGTAGGAAAATACTAATCTACAATCCTGGTTCCATTTGGTATTAAGTTAGGAACTCAATGGGTTAAATTGATCTGGCTCTAAATGTAAATACATTTTGTTACACAAGGTTGTGCTATATTCACAGGCATTTGTTGCTCTGCTTTATCACTGAACTTCATGTAAAGTCCAACAACAATACACAGACATATAGCAAATCTGCCTTAGCCACATCTGCCAGAAGATCAGAATGTTGATTCATTTGTATGGAGATTCCTGACCTAAGACTTAGATATGAAAGGAAAGGCATTTTATTTTACTGCATTTTAATATTTTCAATTGTTACAGTTTTATGTTAGTACAATTTATTTTTATTAAAAATCACAATTTTAATATTTTCATTAGTAAAAATAATTTTGGTAATTTGAATGTCTTAGGCACTTTAAAATTCTTTTAAAGCCTCACAAGCTTTGATAGAAGGTGAGGCTGCACCTTGTTTTACATTAAGTTTGGCAGGATAATCTGGGGGTGATGCTTCAAGTGTTGTAAGATTAGACCTTGTTCCTTGACTTTAGGATTAAGATGTCCAAGATAATTGGACCTGTGCATTTGCCAAAGACTGGAGAATCTGGGTCAACAACACACATCAAAGTTGCTGGTGAACGCAGCAGGCCAGGCAGCATCTCTTGGAAGAGGTACAGTCGACGTTTCAGGCCGAGACCCTTCGTCAGGACTAACTGAAGGAAGAGTTAGTAAGAGATTTGAAAGTGGGAGGGGGAGGGGGAGGGGGAGGGGGAGATCCAAAATGATAGGAGAAGACAGGAGGGGCAGGGATGGAGCCAAGAGCTGGACAGGTGATTGGCAAAAGGGATATGAGAGGATCATGGGACAGGAGGTCCGGGGAGAAAGACAAGGGCGGGTGGGGAACCAGAGGATGGGCAAGGGGTATATTCAGAGGGACAGAGGGAGAAAAAGGAGAGTGAGAGAAAGAATGTGTGTATAAAAATAAATAACGGATGTGGTACGAGGGGGAGGTGGGGCATTAGCGGAAATTAGAGAAGTCAATGTTCATGCCATCAGGTTGGAGGCTACCCAGACGGAATATAAGGTGTTGTTCCTCCAACCTGAGTGTGGCTTCATCTTTACAGTAGAGGAGGCCGTGGATAGACATACAGTAGAGGAATCTGGGTCAGTTTTCCTTGGAATAGAATGGGTTAAGCGGAGGACACAAGAGACTGCAAATGCTGCAATCAAAATCAAGAAACAAGCCTCTGGACAAACTCAGCAGGCCAGACAGTAACTTTGGGGGCAAAAGTTGATGTTTTGGATTGATTCTCTGCATCAGGACTACAAGGGGAGAGTTGACATTTTGGGTTGGCACCCTGCATCATTCCTGATACAGAGTCTTACCCCGAAACATTGTAAATCCCTTTTCCTCCACAAATCCTGCTTGACCTGCTGCGTTTTGTCAGTCAGTTCTTTTTTTGCTCATGTTTAAGAGGCAGTGTAATTCAGATAGATAAAAAATATGAGAGGTATAGACAAAGTGTATGAGGTGTCCGACTGGTGGAGGAGTGGCATCAGCACTGGTCTTCAAGGCGGAAGGTCCTGAGTTCTAATCCGGCTGGGTCCCAACCTGGGCAGCACCAGCTTCTGCTCTGAAGAAAGGCCTGGCAATCAACTTCTGTATCATGCCACAAAAGCCCTATGGACAACTACACTATCCATGGACTCAGCATGAGTCAATGAAGACTTGACAACCCTCAAAAACACAGACAAGTTAGATAGGAAATTATTCTACACATCAGAGACAGATAAAACTAGAAGATGTAAATTTAGAGTAAGGGGTAAGAGATTTAAAGAGAACCTTTTTCATCCAGAGAATAATGAGTAGCTGTATTACAAATCTGAGGGAGTATTAAAAAAAATGTCTGGATAATCACTTGAATCACTTAGGCATAGAAAGCTATGGGCAAAGTGCTAGAAGATGATATTCATCCAGGTCCTGCTCTCTTCTCACTGCTGCCATCTGGAAGGAGGTACAGGAGCCTTAGGTCCCACACCACTAGTTTCAGGAACAGTTTTTATCCTTTAACCGTCAGGCTGCTGAATCAACATGGATAATTTCAGTCACCTCAGCATTGAACTGATTCCACAGCCAATGGACTCATTTCCAGGGACTTTATAATTTATGAATCAGTATTATTTATTTACTATTGAATTATTATTACTAGTATTTGTTTTTTTTATTTGCACAGTTTGCCTTTTGCACATTGGTTGCTAGTCTGTCTTTGTGTGTAGTTTTTCACTGATTCTATTGTATTTCCTTGTTCTACTGTGAATGCCTGCAAGAAAATGAATTTCAGGGCAGTACATGTTGACATATATGAAATTTGATAATAAATTTACTTTGAACTTCTTTATACAATGTGTCTCCAATAGTTAGTGCATACCTCAGGTGGTGACGAGAGGGCGAACAGGAGTGAGGTATGCCAACTAGTGGAGTGGTGTCACAGTAACAACCTGACACTCAACATCAGTAAGATGAAAGAGCTGATTGTGGACTTCAGAAAGGGTAGAACGAAGGAACACATACCAATCCTCATAGAGGAATCAGAAGTGGAGAGAGCAAGCAGCTTCAAGTTCCTGGCTGTCAAGATCTCTGAGGATCTAACCTGGTACCAACATATCGATGTAGTTATAAAGAAGGCAAGGCAGTGGCTATACTTTATTAGGAGTTTGAAGAGATTTGGCATGTCAACAAATACACTCAAAAACTTCTATAGTTGTACCGTGGAGAGTATTCTGACAGGCTGCATCACTGTCTGGTATGGAGGGGCTACTGCACAGGACCGAAAGAAGCTGCAGAAGGTTGTAAATCTAGTCAGCTCCATCTTGGGTACTAGCCTACAAAGTACCCAGGACACGTTTAGGGAGCAGTGTCTCAGAAAGGCAGCGTCCATTATTAAGGACCTCCAGCACCCAGAGCATGCTCTTTTCTCACTGTTACCATCAGGTAGGAGATACAGAAGCCTGAAGGCACACACTCAGCAATTTAGAAACAGCTTCTTCCCCTCTGCCATCCCATTCCTAACTAGACATTGAAGCTTTGGGCACTACCTCACTTTTTTTAATTACAGAATTTCTGTTTTTGCACATTTTTAAAAATCTATTCAATATATGTAATAGATTTACTTGTTTATTTATTATTATTTTTTCTCTACCTCTGCTAGATTATGTATTGCCTTGAACCGCTGCTGCTAAGTTAACAAATTTCACGTTGCATGCCAGTGATAATAAACCTGATGCTATAAGTCTGTGATGTTAATACGAATGGGGATGAGACTGGAGAGAATGCAGGGATAAGGGCTGGATTAACAGTTGGAACAGCAAGCTGATGATTGCAGCATGATTTGACTTAATACAAAGTGCGGTCAGTCAGCATGAAATGGCTGGACTTTTGTGAGAGCACATCTGGTTCACAAGTATCATCCGTGGAAGCAAATTTGGTTTCCTTAGACAGAGTGGTCTTACGTGACTGTACATTAAAGGCAATATGGTTGCTTATTAACCATACTCTGAAATGGGCTAATTCAAGGCCATGCACAGTGGGCTGGATTGTACCGCTCTCCAGCTGATCGTTCATTCACTCCTGACTTCCTTGTCTGCAGACTGCAACATGTGGATCAGGAACAAGCTGGAGATCAAATGCTCACTTTGTTAGTAATGGCTGTATCGGTAAATGAATTAAAACAGCAGTCTTTGATTGTTAACAGAAAAAACCTCATATCTGTCATCAGCGTATATGGCAATTTGCATTCATGTTGAAGAGAGCCAAGCAGTATTGTGTGGGAAATGACTGTGTGAAAGAAGCATGAGCATTCTGTAGCTCTTTTGTAGCATATAAGATGTTATAGATGCAGCGCTATGTTTGCCATTTTAGCTTTTGCTTGGTCTTTATTTATCCAGGACAAAATAAAATATACTTACGAATACTGTGCAGGGCTCTTTGTTTCCCTTTGTGACTTAAACAGGCACAGAACTGAAATCCACTATGTCTCCTCCCCATCCCCCTATCTAAATCCTATTGTTTGTTCTTCACCAGAAATGACTGGAATATTAATTAAATATGCCATAACATCAACACTTTAAAATTCTAGGAAATTGTAATGAATGAACTGTACTACATACTTACTTTCATTTGTGTTGGTTTGCGAAAATGGAGCTTTTTATCATTTGTGTTTCACTGGAGCTGACATTAGTCTGTTCATCTTGATTATGTGGTTGGAACAATTAAATGATATTTAACTGTTCCTCCAGAGAAGGGACGAGCTAGTGAAGAGGAAGCTGGCTTTCATGTCCAATATTTTGAATACCCTGCAGCATCTAGCATAAGCATGGCGTTGCAGAGATCTGGAATCAGATTGCCTATCTGCCTTCAGCATGGTGTGATGGTTTGATGTAGGATAGAACTGCTTATTAGTATCAAATATGAATATCTATTTGTTATTGGTTGAACAGATTTCTCTCATGTTTCCTGTTTTGTTCATTAACATTAACATGTTCCAAAGAATGACTGAATAGATGTATGAGCTACTGAGGGCTTTGCTTTACAGTGTTTGAGTTATTGGAGCAATATTCCAGTAACTTGTTCTCTGAATTTGGTGTATTTATTTATACAGTGCACAACAGCAGTTCCTTTCTTTTTGAAGTTTGTTATTTCTCTGCAGTTTTCTAAGCATAACCTGAATTTTTTTTAATCACACTCTTAGATAATTTTCTAAAGGAGAATGAAGCAATGTCGGATAAATGCTTCCTGATATATGAATAACATTTCTTGTGATAGGACTCCAAGGCACAGATTAAATCAATGTTTTTAATTCTGTCCTTTACAATAGCGAGCAAATCATTTCAAGGTTGCTGGACTCTGCTGTTTCTGTTGGATAATCACTTAAACTAACATTTCAGTCAGTTGCCTGAACACATCATTCTGCACTTGTGCAAGGCAATCCTTTGCTTCTAGTCTGCAGGTTTAGCTGAGAATGTTGTAAATGAAACTTTTTTAATAATATACCGAATAATGAATGGATTTGAAGATAAATCCAGTATTACATATCTAAAAGCTTCGAATTGCTTCTCTGCCTGTATACTAATGATATGAAATCAGAAGCTGTCCATTCAGTACCTTCATCTGAATTGATTGCATCCTCACAATCATTATTTTTTTTCGGAGCTCTGAGGGTGAGGATCATTTGGTTAAGGAGCTGGGAAAATGAGTTTGCGATTGTATGAAGGAGAGGGAAGGCTTTCTGCTCACATGTGGGCAGGTTAATGGGAAGCTCGACTGTGTGATTCAGTGGTTAGCAAACAGTAATATCATAAATCATGCTCGGCTTATAAAGAATTCTGAACATGTTTTCTATTTATATCAGTGTGAGAGACGAGTTGAACAGCTCTTTCCAAAGTACCGGATAGGAGTTCATCAAGTTAGCAGGGGCAGTGAGGTTTGAAAATTCGTGCCAGCAGGGAAACCATTCAGTTGTTCAAGGCAATGAAAATGAAGGTGAACAACAGTGGAATCTCTGCAGTAATCTGGAGCATGGCATGAATTGCTTTCAGAAACTCCGGCTCATTGTGTAACGAGAGTAAATCAATAGGCTAAGTACAACACTCTCCTTCCAGTGGGGTTGCATAAATAAAACTCTTACAGAGATAAACTGCATACAGTACACTGCCATGGACACCCCCAATAGCACCAGTGTCATGAACCCCATTAATAGCCACAACTTGTATTGATCTATGGCAAAATGAAAATGCGCCCTTGAAGAATTCAGTACCTATTCAGAATGTTTCTGCCCTCTAGAAAATGGTTTGTCTTGATTATCACATTCTCTTCTTCCTTGCCCCAGATCAAATGAAATACCAACATTTTTCAATCTCCTGATTACTTCACCTATGCAGCCAAATTAAAACATCATGATAGATTTTACCATTGTTTATGGATAGAAAAGGCAAGTACCCAGTCTTTGCACTTGCTATTCCCCTGGCTTATTGTATCCTTCAGACGATCACTCATACTGATAAGCTGAGAGTTTGGGATTGAAAAAAAATAAAGCAAGATCACATGTCCATTTCAGATTTATTTGGAGTTTTAATTGGATACTTAACAGCATTAATTGTCCCTTACTTGAAATGATAACACTTCAAAGCTGTGGTTTCAAGCACATCATTATCTAGAGCCCACAAACCAGGCTGAGATTTCTGAGGGATTTTTGCGTTTTCAGCGGTTCCCAGTTTTTACGATTACATGCAAGAATGAGAATTGCCTGATGCCCAGAGATCAGGAGAGTAAATGTTGCCAGGCCATCTGGCAAAAATCCGGTAAGCTGCTTACGTGCTTAGTGGTTAGGATGTGGATTTCTTCCCCCTTCTGTTACATTCTTATCCAAGATTATCAGCACATTTGCTAGTGAGCTTCCAGAGAGATGTACAACTAAAGGCATTTTAAAACTCTGCTGCGGTGGGTAGTTGTTAAACTAGTTTCAGAATTCTGCCTCTGAAAGCTGCTGGGAGTTTGCAGAAAGTAAATACAAAGATTGTCCCATGAACATGAGCTCTCATCAGCAACATCGCACAAAGCATGTAATCTGTGAGATCGTGCATTGTGCAGATTGCCTATAGTTCCCCAAATAACAGAAGTGACTGAATTTCGAAAATAATCCGGATTTTGTGAAGTGCTTAAACATCCTGAAAATAAGGACAGGCTTCAAAGATTATGAATAGAAGTTTTTTTTGCTAGCAACAAATTTTGATGCCACATCTTCAGTTTGCTGAAGTCTGAGTTGCTGTTGCTGTGAGCAGTCTCATTGATGTAAATCCATTGTTTGCTTTATGTACCAAATGACATTGGGATCAGAAACTGAGCTAACATTTCTTCCAGGTTTCCTTCCTTTTCAGTTCTTTTCTTTGAGTTTGGTCCAGTGATCAATTATCTGTAGCACTTTAAATCTATTATTCAGATAAAGCCAGCCATGAATTAATCAGTGCCCTGTACACTATGTCCTAGCTATATATTGCCCTGTACTCATTTGTACAAATTGCTCACTTACACAGCTATCTAAAGAAGGACTTGTTTATTTTTCTCTTTCTTTCAAAGTTCCAACTAAAGATTATGCATAAAACCAAGAACTTAAGGTGGCAGAAATCCATAACAAAAGCGGAGATGTTGAAAATGCTCAGTGTGCCAAGCAGCATCCATGGGGAGAGAAACAGAGTCAATATTTTAGTTCAATCACTTTTCATCTCCCCATGGATGCCACTTAACTTGCTGAGCACTCCCGGCATTTGTTTTCATTTGGGGCATGGATATTGTTGGGCATGTCAAAAGTTGTGCTCCTCAGACAGGTTGCTTTGAGGAGTTTATGTGGGATTGAACATTGTGCAATCAGCAGTAAACATAACCAGTTCTGGATCGATTATGGGTGAAACAGCTGAAAATACCTGGCCAAGGACATTGTCCTGAACAATTTCCGAGTGTTGTCCTGGGGCTAAGATCAACAACCACAGCTGTCTTTCCTTATGCCTGATATAGCTCAGGTTAGTGAAGTAATTTCCCTTTCATTTTTATTGACTTCCATTTCTTAATATCCTATTTCCATTTTTGTCTCACTTCTAGAAGTGATCTCTTTTATCCATGTTTGGAGCATGACTGTAATGACCCCTGAAAACGTGATTGTGGGAAAACCAAATGGAATATCATTGGTGAGGTTGGTGCTAGTTCTGGAACACTGTTATTCAGGACTACTGCTGAGGTGTTGTGTTGGCCCACAGAGCTTAGCTAATGCAGTGCTGTGAGAATAAGTGGAGTGAATTGACTGGGCTGAAGACTGGTTTCACTGACTGATGTTGGAGATCAAGAGAGGAAGATGAGTTTAATCATGCGCTTGGGTGAAGATGATTGCAAACACATCATCCTTTTTAGCCATTGTGGTTTGCTGTTGCTCAGGATGATGATCAGCCTCTTCCTCCTGGCAACAGTCCAGTTCTTCACCACCTTTCATGAGTAGATGCAGTAGGACTACAGAACTTGGATCTGATCTTTGCTTGCGGCTTTGTTTATTGACTATTACATATTACTTTTGCTATTTAGACACATGATCCTCTATTATACTGACATTGGGCTGGCATATTATACCAACAGTGACCAAATCAATCAAGTAAAGGCACATAATTGAATCACGGAATTTTATTGATGCATTTGCTGGATAGTTCTATCAGATTAGATCCATGGTGTCCATAATGGAATCTTCATAACTAGAAGGAATACACAAGAAAATTAATTGCCCAGTTACACATTGATATTGTTAATGGTGATAACTTTTATCAATGATCATTTAATTCACTTTCTATAAATAAAACGCACTCTTTTCTATTTTTTGTTGTGTCAGTGTAAAATGATGAGTGCTGGAACAAAATATGAAATTTAAAGATGTATGAACTACTCGTCATTGAAGGGAGTAACATTTCCAATGAGCTGATCAGCTCCATAGACTGGCAAATGCACTTGCCTCTGTAATGGTAGCTGCTTTCATGTTAGTGCTCCTGGAATAAGGAAGGAAACTATCAGCCATCATTCTCACTGGTAATTCCCCATAGTGCCAGCACGGAGTGTACTTCTTTGTTTGTGCACATGGAATGCTAAGAGAACTTTGGCTGAATGTGAATACTGAGATATTTCAGTGCACCTAAAGGTTGCAAGACAACAAACATTGGTTCCACCTTGTTCTTTTTACTTGGAGCCAGACTCAAGAGGTCAATAGTCTGAAATTGGGTTTCCTGCTGGTAGAGAGAGGGTGAGGAATTATCGATCAGGGATTTACCTGTGTAGCACTCCAGCACTCTCTGCATGCACACGTGAGCACATGTGCGCGCACCCCATGGTACTGCAATGGGGAGAAAGAAAGGTGAGAGTGACCTATTGTTGGGTGTGCTGGGAGGCAGGTATAAGTTGGCTGTACATTGAAGGGAGTGGAATTACATAACAGCAAGAGTAATTATCTGCCTAAGTACAAATACTTTCGCTTAATTATTTTACTCATGCTGCAGACTTCCCAGTCTGGCACTGCAGGAATAAGACTGTATTCTCCCAGGAAAACAAAAGATGGGCATCCAAAGGACATTGTAATCCAAGATTCCCAGCAATGACATCATTTCCTGCGGTTGTATCAGGGTGCAAAGCGTGACTCACAACAGGAAATGTGTGCTTATGTTTTCTGAGTAGCACAAAATGAAGTTAACTTTGTCATGTTGCACTCATGGTAAAATTAATCTTCCATTCCACATCGATATGTTACAAATATTTTGTGGCGATCCAAACTGAGCTCTGCAGAAGATTTTGAATTTGGCCAGAAAAGCTTTATACAATTGAATACCCAGACAGAATAGTCATTGTCAGAGCCATTGTCAGTAATTCCTGCAAGGAGTTTACAGCTTCCTCCTGAAGATGGGAAAAAGGGGAACACAAGCACTTTCACAATAGAAGGATGCAATAAGAGTTAACCATAAAGTCAATGCTTGTAGTAAACCTAGAAAGATGGAAAGAATATAACAAATTCAAAAATTTGCTGCAGTATTAAATTTGGAGCTCTAAAAAGCATGATGTGTAAAATAAACTGATTTGTATATTGTATTCATTGGCTTAATCTATTGCCTATACTGGTTAGCCTACCTCGCCCACGCACATTCTGTTCTGAAAATGCTTTTGTTAGAATGTTCAGTTGTTGCTAGGCAGTGAAGTAGCAATTGGAAGTACCATTAGAACATGCTTTATAATTTTAATTCATGCTATAAATTACTAGTGACGATATTAAGAATACGTGAAGACTTTGCAGTATTGAATCCCTACAACGGGGTGACAGTGTATTCTGTCAAATGCTAAGAAGAAAAATAGCATAATAAAGCACAGTTACAAAAAAAAGCAACAAAAAATGTACTAGGGTTTAGCAAAAGCTTGCTTCATTTGGTTGTATCCAAGATTCTACTAAGGATTGTAAACACGTCATTTTGTAGTAACTATAAAGCAAAATAACTACACTTGCTGGAAATCTGTAATAAAAATGCAGGAGATAGTGTACAAGTCAGGTAGTGTCAATGGAGAGAGAAACAATGAAGCTTTCATATCAGCATATAAATTAGGATGAGGAATAGCATGCTGATAGTGTTGGAGTAGATGTGATATTAGACCGGTAGTTAAAATAGCAAATTGGGAAAACAGAGAATTGAGTTCATATGGTACATTACCTGGTCAGTTGGGGAATTTAAATTCAGTTACTAATCTGTAATTTGATTTTTAAAAAAAACAAAGTGTTCTTAGTAGTGATAACAATGAAAACCTAATGGATTGTCAATAAATCAAAAAATAGGTGACCTCACCCTCACCTCTGTATGTGTGGCAGATGCAGCTGTCCAAGAAAACATTGGAGGAATTGATTAGTGTGTGATCCTTGTGGAAGATAAGCCCCTGTCTTCACATTGAGGAGATTATCCATCAGATGGCATGATAAATGTGCAAAATGGGATTGATTAAGAAGAGTACTGGGAATTCAAAATGGGCGTTCAGGAGATATTGGAACTGTCGGTAGAAGGAGAAACCTTTACTTACCTCACAACCCAGCATATTCCTTACATCAACATTATAATTCATCCAGAGGATCAACCTTGCTCAATGAAAGAGCTACTAACAGCAATACCAGGCTATTGATTTGCCAATGATACATCTTGTCAGCAGAATCTCCCATAGTCACGAAGAGGCATTACAGAAGTGAGATAGATTAGGTGATTGAGTGGTGTCACAACAACAACCTTGCACTCAACGTCAGTAAGACTAAGGAACTAATAGAGGAAGTCCTCACTGAGTGGTCAGCAGGGGAAAGGGTGTACAGTTTCAAGTTCCTGGTGTCAACATCTCAGAAGATCTATCCTGGGCCCAACATACTCATGCAATTACAAATAAGGAATGGCAGAAGTTGTATTTCATTTGGAGTTTGAGGAAATTTAGTATGTCACCAAGGACAGTAAAATTCTACAGATGTATCATGGAGTGCATTTAACTGGTTGCATCACCATCTGGAATTGGCAAGAACAGGCTGAGACTCCACCTGTCTTTTTCTCTTTCTTTGTCTATCAGTACATAGCTTGTGTGGTGAGAATGGGTCCCACATCTCACTTGTGTCTTGTGTGAGATGCAGGACACCTCCAGTCTCCCTGATAACTATAGCTGCATGAAGTGTATTGAGCTGCAGCTCTTTAGAGACTGTGCTAAGGAACTAGAGCTGGAGCTGGATGACCTTTGGCTCATCTGCAAGAATGAGGAGGTAATACATTGCAGCTACAGGGAGGTAGTGACCCCTAAGTTTTGGAAAGGTGCAAAAATAACAGGGTTGTTATCATGGGTGACTTTAACTTCCCCAATATTGATTGGCACCTGATTAGTTCCAAGGGTTTAGATGGGGCAGAGTTTGTTAAGAGTGTCCAGGACGGATTCCTGTCACAGTATGTAGACAGGCCGACTAGGGGGAATGCCATGGTAGATCTAGTACTAGGTAATGAACCGGGTCAGGTCACAGATCTCTCAGTGGGTGAGCATCTGGGGGACAGTGACCACTGCTCCCTGGCCTTTAGCATTATCATGGAAAAGGGTAGAATCAGAGAGGACAGGAAAATTTTTAATTGGGGAAGGGCAAATTATGAGGCTATTAGGCTCGAACTTGCGGGTGTGAATTGGGATGATGTTTTTGCAGGGAAATGTACTATGGACATGTGGTCGATGTTTAGAGATCTCTTGCAGGATGTTAGGGATAAATTTGTCCCGGTGAGGAAGATAAAGAATGGTAGGGTGAAGGAACCATGGGTGATGTGAGGTGGAAAATCCAGTCAGGTGGAAGAAGGCAGCATACATGAGGTTTAGGAAGCAAGGATCAGATGGGTCTATTGAGGAATATAGGGAAGCAAGAAAGGAGCTTAAGGGGCTGAGAAGAGCAAGAAGGGGGCATGAGAAGGCCTTGGTGAGTAGGGTAAAGGAAAACCGCAAGGCATTCTTCAATTATGTGAAGAAAAAAAGGATGACAGGAGTGAAGGTAGGACCGATTAGAGATAAAGGTGGGAAGATGTGCCTGGAGGCTGTGGAAGTGAGTGAGATCCTCAATGAATACTTCTCTTCGGTATTCACCAATGAGAGGGAACTTGATGAAGGTGAGGACAATACGAGTGAGGTTGATGTTCTGGAACATGTTGATATTAAGGGAGAGGAGGTGTTGGAGTTGTTAAAATACATTAGGACGGATAAGCCCTCGGGGCCTGACGGAATATTCCCCAGGCTGCTCCACGAGGCGAGGGAAGAGATTGCTGAGCCTCTGGCTAGGATCTTTATGTCCTCGTTGTCCACAGGAATGGTACTGGAGGATTGGAGGGAGGCGAATGTTGTCCCCTTGTTCAAAAAAGGTAGTAGGGATAGTCCGGGTAATTATAGACTAGTGAGCCTTACATCTGTGGTGGGAAAGCTGTTGGAAAAGATTCTTAGAGATAGGATTTATGGGCATTTAGAGAATCGTAGTCTGATCAGGGACAGTCAGCATGGCTTTGTGAAGGGCAGATCGTGTCTAACAAGCCTGATGGAGTTCTTTGAGGAGGTGACCAGGCATATAGATGAGGGTAGTGCAGTGGATGTGATCTATATGGATTTTAGTAAGGCATTTGACAAGGTTCCACGCGGTAGGCTTATTCAGAAAGTCAGAAGGCATGGGTTCCAGGGAAGTTTGGCCAGGTAGATTCAGAATTGGCTCGCCTGTAGAAGGCAGAGGGTCGTGGTGGAGAGAGTACATTCAGAATGGAGGATTGTGACTAGTGGTGTCCCACAAGGATCTGTTCTGGGACCTCTACTTTTCGTGATTTTTATTAACGACCTGGATGTTGGGGTAGAAGGGTGGGTTGGCAAGTTTGCAGATGACACAAAGGTTGGTGGTGTTGTAGATAGTGTAGAGGGTTGTCAAAGATTGCAGAGAGACATTGATAGGATGCAGAAGTGGGCTGACAAGTGGCAGATGGAGTTCAACCCGGAGAAGTGTGAGGTGGTACACTTTGGAAGGACAAACTCCAAGGCAGAGTACAAAGTAAATGGCAGGATACTTGGTAGTGTGGAGGAGCAGAGGGATCTGGGGGTACAAGTCCACAGATCCCTGAAAGTTGCCTCAGAGGTGGATAGGGTAGTTAAGAAAGCTTATGGGGTGTTAGCTTTCATAAGTCGAGGGATAGAGTTTAAGAGTCGTGATGTAATGATACAGCTCTATAAAACTCTGGTTAGGCCACACTTGGAGTACTGTGTCCAGTTCTGGTTGCCTCACTATTGGAAGGATGTGGAAGCATTGGAAAGGGTACGGAGGAGATTTACCAGGATACTGCCTGGTTTAGAGAGTATGCATTATGATCAGAAATTAAGAGGGCTAGGGCTTTACTCTTTGGAGAGAAGGAGGATGAGAGGAGACATGATAGAGGTGTACAAGATAATAAGAGGAATAGATAGAGTGGATAGCCAGCACCTCTTCCCCAGGGCACCACTGCTCAATACAAGAGGACATGGCTTTAAGGTAAGGGGTGGGAAGTTGAAGGGGGATATTAGAGGGAGGTTTTTTACTCAGAGAGTGGTTGGCGCGTGGAATGCACTGCCTGAGTCAGTGGTGGAGGCAGATACACTAGTGAAGTTTAAGAGACTACTGGACAGGTATATGGAGGAATTTAAGTTGGGGGCTTATATGGGAGCGAGGGTTTGAAGGTCAGCACAACATTGTCGGCCAAAGGGCCTGTACTGTGCTGTACTAATCTATATTCTATGCTTTATGTTCTATGTTCCAAGTTGCAGAAGGCAAGTACCTGTCAGGAGAGGGACAGGGTATAGGCAGCCAGTGCAGATTATCTCTGGGGCTGTTCCCCTCAAATATAAGCATACAACTTTCAATACGGTTGGTGGGAACAGCCTACTGGAGGAAGCTGCAGCAACTGGGTCTCTGGTTCTATGGCTCAGAAGGGAAGGAGGGAGAAGAGGGCTGCAGTAATGATAGGGGATTCCATAGTTAGAAGAACAAACTGGAGACCCTATGGATGTGAAAGAGACGCCCGGATGATATGTTGCCTTCCAGGTCCAGGGTCAAAGATGTCTCAGATTGGCTCCACAGCATTCCAAAGGGGGAGGTTAAACAGCCAGAGGTCATGATACATATGATACTAATGACATGGGTAGGAAAAGGGATGAGGGCATAAAAAGAGAATGTACAGAGTTAAGTAGAAAGCTGAAAAACAGGACCTCCAGGGTAGTAATCTCTTGAATTGCACTTGTGCCGTACAACAGTGAAGGTAAAAATAGAATGATTTTGCAGATGAATGCAGGGCTGAGGAATTAGTCCAGCAGGCGGTGTTTCAAATTTCTGCATCATTGGGATCTCTTCAGGGGAAAGTACGATCAGTGCAAAAAGGATGGATTACACCTGAGCTCGAGAGGTAGCAATATCCTGGCGGGCAGGTTTACTAGGAACGCAGAGGAAAAAACAAATGAATAAAATTCAACACAAAACCATTAACAGGTCCCGAGACATTTTAAGAATGTGAGTAAAAGCAAAGCACTCACTTTGTGCGTTCCTAAGGGCAGGTTCACTTGAGGTGTCGGGAAGAGTTTAAGCTAATTTGGCAGGGAGATGGGAACCAGGGTGATAACATGGAGGATGGGGCAGCTGGTATACAAATAGATGCAGTGTGTGGTGAGACTGTGAGGAAGGACAGGCAGATAGTAGGGTAAAATTGCAGTCAGTGGGATGAGATGAAATGTAACGTGGGGGCAAATCAAAAAGAGTGATGAAAACAGGACTGAAGGGGTTATATTTTAATATGCGCAGTATACAGAAGAAGGTAGATAATCTTGTAGCGCAGTTACAGATTGGCAGGTGTAACATTGTGGGCATCACTGAGTCATGGCTGAAAGAAGATCCAAGAACATCCAAGGGTACACATTGGATCAAAAGGACCAGCAGAAAGGCAGAGGGCGTGGAGTGGCTGAGATGGTAAAATATAAAATCTAATCTTTAGAAAGAGGTGACATAGGATTGGAAGATATATAATCCTTGTAAGGGTAGTTAAAGAACTGTAAGGTTAAAAAGGCTCTGATGGGAGTTATGTACAGGGTTGCAAACAGTAGTCAGATTGTGTGGGGTATGTATTACAATGGGGAGATAGAAAGGGCCTGTAAAAAGGGCATTGTTACTATAGTCACGGAGGATTCAATATGCGGGTAATTGGGAAAATCAGGTTGGTGCTGGATCCCAAGAGAGGGAATTGGTAGAGTGCCTATGAGATGGGTTTTTAGAGCAGTTTTTAGTTGAGCCCACTAAGGAAATGGCAATTTGAGATTGGGTGTTGTGTAATGAACCAGATTTGATTAGGGAGCTTAAGGTAAAGGAACACTTTGGAGGCAGTGATCATAATATGACATAATTCACCCTGCAGTTTGAGAGGGTAAAGCTGAAGTCAGATGTATCAGTATTACATTGGAGTAAAGGGAATTACGGAGGCATGAGAGTGAAGCTGGCCGAAGTTGTTCGGAAGAGGACACTAGCAGGGATGATGGAGAACAGTAATGGCTGCCATTTCTGGGAGCGATTCAGAAAATGCAGGATCATTTCATCCCAAGGAACAAGAAGCATTCTAAAGGGAGGATGAGGCAATTGTGACTGACAAGGGAAGTCAAGACAGCACAAAAGCAAAAGCGAGGGAATATAATATAGCCAAAATTAGTGGGAAGTTGGGGGATTGGGAAGCTTTGAAAAACCAACAGAGGGCAACTAAAAAAGTCATAAAGAAAGAAAAGATTAATTATGAAGTTAAGCTAGTCAGTAATATAAAAGAGGATACAACCGTTTTTTTTTCAGATTTATAAAGAATAAAGAAGAGGCAGGAGTGTCTATTGGACCTGTGGAAAATGATGCTGTAGAGTTAGTATTGGGGTACAAAGAAATGGCAGATGAACTCAAAATATTTTCCATCAGTCTTCACTATGGAGGACATGTACAGTTTGCCAGAAATTCATGAGTGTCAGTGGGCAGAAGTGAGTACATTTGCAATTACTAAGGTAAAGGTGTTTGGGAAGCTGAAAGGTGCAAAGGTAGATTAAGTGGTTGTGAGTTCCTGGGTTAAGAGCCCATGGTATTGCAGGAAAGATACTAGCATGGACTTCGTCAGAATGGAGGGGACACCCATTTGAAACAGAGATGCGGAGGAACTTCTTTAGGCAGAGGGTGATGAATCTGTGGAATCCATTCGCATAGATGACTGAGAAAGCCAAGGTACTGAGTAGGTTCTAGATTAGTCAGACTGTCAAAGGTTATGGGAAGAAGACGGGAGGATGGGGCTGAGAGGGATAGTAACTCTGTCATGATGGAATGCTGGAGCAGACTCGATGGGCTGAGTAGTCTAATTCTGCTCCCGTGTCACTCTCAAGGACATCTTCAATAGACAATGCCTTAGGCAGGCAGCATCTGTCATTAGATCCCTGACCACCCAAACACGTCCTCTTCTCATTATTACCTTAGGAAGGGCGTACACCCAACATTCTCAGAATAGCTTTTTCCCCTTTGCCATCAGATTTCTGAATAGTCCGTGAACACTACTTCACTATTTTGGTCTCTTTTCGTGCTACTTATTTTTAAAAATTATTATTGTAACTTAGAATATATTTTATGTATTTCCACTGTAAGTCTGCCTCAAAGCAACAAATTTCATTATATATGTCAGTGGTAATAAATCTAATTCTGATTCTGATTCTGAATCCGAGGCATACGTGAACTGAATTGCCATCCTAGAGTCAAACTACGATAGACGGCCTCACAGCAAAAACAGTCTGAATTAGGTAAAAATAAGTAATCCTCATAACTAACAAATGAGATCGCAGCTCAGCAGTGATATAGCATCTAATTATGGTAGAAAATTAAGCAGTGAGCAGGAAGGAAAGGTCTCAAGAACAATCCCCCTTCTCAGCAAACAATAGTAGGGTTCAGTATGTGAGAGCCAAATAAAAAGCTAAAGCATTTGTACACCATATTCAGCCAGAATTGCTGAATATATGGTATATCTCAGTGCAGCAATAACTCCTGAAACATTAAGCTATCATTTTGCTGTGAAAGTACCTTCCAAAACTACAGCCCCTGACAACCATTAAGAATAACAAGGTAGTAGACACATGAGAATACCACCTGAGGTTCCTACGCAGTTGTACAACAGCCTGACTTGAAATTACATTGCTGGTCCTTCATCATTGCTGAGTCTAAATCTTGGAATTCCCTACTCAACCACATTCTTGGTTGGTGTTCCTTCACCTGATGTGTCATTGTAGTTCAAGAAGATGATCGTGACCGCCTTCTTAAAGGTAGATGGGGATAGCAAATAAATGTTGGTCATTTCAGCAATGGCCATATCCAGAAAATGAATCTCAAGCCTATTCTATCATTTAATAACATACTACATCTGTAACCACGTGAGTTGTAACCACAACTCCATATTCCTGTCTACACCCAGTAACCTTTCACTTCTTTGACTATCTCTGTCTGAAAAGTATCTATTGACCTTCACTGTCCTTGGAGGAACAGAGTTCCAAAGATGTATACCGTCTGTGATAAAAAAAAAGGTCACCTCTCCTCTGTCTTAGATGTGTGACCCTTGGTTCTAGACTTTCCCCCAGAGGAAACATTCTCTCTACTTCCATTCTGTCAAAACCATTCAGTATCCTAAATGTTTCAATCAAGTCCCCTCTCCCTCTTCTAAACTCTAACAGATAGCCTGTCCAAACAAGAACAACCTGTTCATTCAAGCATTAGTCAAGTAGAGCTTCCCTGAACTCGTCCCAATATTCTGGTCCTTCCTTAAAAATGGGGATCAATGCTCTGTAGTCCATTATATTTGAAGCATAATATTCTTATGCTTGTATTTAGTTCCCCAAGTAATAAATGATAATATAATAAATAATAACATTGGATTGCTTTCCTAATTACTTATGGTACTTGCATAATAAGTTTTTGCAAACTAAACATTAGTACATCCAGATTTCTCTGCATATCAGAGCAGTGCAATTTCTCACCATTTAGCTAATGTGATTTTGATATAATTTTCCCATGTTATGCTCCATTGGTCAGATATTTGCCCATTCATATAACCATTATCAAATTTAGCATTTATACAGTCCCTGTGGCACACCACTCATTGCATCTACTCTCTGTCTCCTGTTAGCATGCCAGTCCTTGATCCACACCATTATCCTATACTATGAGCTTTCATTTCCTGATTTCCTTTGATGCAGCATCTTATCAGATATCTCCTAGCAAATGCAGCATCTTATCAAATGTCTCCTAGAAATCCAAATAATTGTTCCCTTTCATTTTCAAAATAAACATACTGACATTGCCTGATTACCTAGAATTTTTGTATGTCTAACTATAAATTCTTCAACATAGCATAATATTTTATTAAGCTAACTGGCTGGTACTTTTCTGCTGTCTGTCTTCTACCCTCTTCATCAACTTGAAACATTAACTCTTTTCTCCATAGATACTGCTCCGTCTGCAGTATTTCTCCAGTGTTTTCTATATTTATACAAGTTGGCACTTCAGATTTGAATATGCAGAACTTAACATCAGCTGCTTCATAGAGACCAGAGTATTAGAAGCAGCCTGGAAAACAGAACTTTCAAAGAAAAAGGAAACTAGCCACATAAATTAAGAAAATCTAATTGGAGTGTGCATTATATTCTAAAGCAGAATTGATAAACTATTCTCTTAAAGTGGTAACATCTCTAAAAGTCACATTAATGCAAACTGTTATTCCTTCCTACCTAACTTTTAAATTTCTTCAGAGACCACATACAATACCCTCTCCCAGAGGACATGCAGTGGTTAGGAAATGTCAAAAGGGCCTAATCATCTTCTCATCCCTATATACAGTATAAATATTGTGACTTTCCTATGTAGATTTACAATCCACTGAACAGCTGGTGACTTCATTCCATTGCAGTGTTGATGCTCCAAGTTTCAATAGATAAAGCTCAGGAAACATTCCCAGCAAAGCAAGCGAAGACAAAGGATCTTCAAATGGTGGAAATTTGGCGCAGAACCAGAAAATTAGGGTTATATTCCACAGATTTGTCAGTATATGTGACAAGAAGAAGGCAGTTCAACATCTTGACTGTAAGATCTTCCATATCAGACTGTCAAAAATATTTAGAATTTTGACAAGTGATTGACATCAAAGCATTAAGCCACCCAATCCCTTTACAACTGCTGGAAGTTCATGCTTATGTTCTTGACGTTCCTTGTCTCTAGTCCAGACACGTTTTAAAAGAGAATGAAGGTAGATTTTTCTCTGACTGCATCTGGAAAAGTTAGCAAACTGCTCCACACCCTCCCCAACACCAAAACTTAGAAATGAATTTCACAGATTTTGGGCATTATCAGTATTTCTCTTCAATCATGGAAGAATGCTTTCATTCATCTCAATGGTTGCCTCCACAATAGCTGATGCATTTTAAGAGTAATTTATTTGCTAAACCCTTTAAATTGGTTCAATGTGAAGAAAAATCACAGTACTCTACTTGGCTTCAGGGAGAAAGAAATTTCCAGCCAATATCAGGAAAGGCAAAATCCACAGTTTTCTTCCCCTTATTCCTTTCCCCTTCCTTTCAATATGTTTTTTTAATCCCGTCCATCTTTGTGTTTGGTTTTGTTATGCAATGTGTAGTTTTTTTGGATCATTTTTATAGTGAAAAATCCCAACTGCAGTCCAGCTTTAGAACATAGAACAGTACAGTACAAGAACAGGCCATTAAGCCCGCGATTTCTGTGCCAAGCTCAATGCCAAATTTAAGCTAAATCTCCTCTGTTTGCATATGATCCATATCCCTCCATTCCCTGTATAATTCACTTGGAGGCAGAAGAGCCTTTTGAAAATCCTTTTAAGGAGATAAAAAATCAGACCACATAGAATGTAGCTTTGGAGGAAAAATTACAGTCAAAAATTAGAAATGGGGGGAGAGAAGGAGAAAAGATTTTATATATATAGAATCTGAATTGTCTTCTGGTTGCAAATTGAGTATTTTCTCCTGGAATTGTTTCTTTGCAAACAATCTATTTGCTACATGTGGTTGAAAAGATGGTCAAGTGGTTTTAATGAGACAGATTTTACAGTTGCAGTGACAGATACTGCCAGCGTTTTTCATCATTATATCAGTAAACTGAGAGCTCTGAGTTTGCATATGTATGTTTAAATGTGGAACTCCAGATGTTAATTGTCAATGTCTCTTCTGCTTCTTCTCACGGTGATGTTTTTTTGTAGCCTTGCAGAGCATAGTCAGTAAACTGATGAGAACATGGGTTTTAACAAATTATTCTTGCTGTAGAATATCTTGAAAATGTTGTGCTTGATACATGAGATGAGAACTTTTAGCAATGTACATAACCATAAATATAGCTTAGAAAACTCAATGACTTGAAAAATAATAACTTTGTACAGGGAGATTATAATACCCTCAAATGAATTACTGCTAATGACACTAAGAACTTAGGAAAGTATAACAAAATATAATGAATTGTGAATAATAGGTTCTATATTCTTCAAAATGTCTGCTTATGTTATTTCAATCTTTGTATTAATCTTTTTGTTTGTTCCTATCTTTATTTCATACTGTCAGAATACTTAAAACTTCTGTTGAAAGTTGCTATTTTAGTTCCTGGTTTGCTATTGGTGTGAACAACCAGGTTGAGGACATCACTGTAGTTGATCATCATGCATTCTTTAAAATTGATGTCTCACAGCAACCAATATCAGGGGAGGAAAAATCGACAGCTTTCTTTATGATCACAGCATCACTGCTGACCGCTAAACCTGAGCTAGTTTATTTTTTCCCCCTTTTTTCTGTCCCCCTTCCTTTCGATATGTTTATTTTATCCCATCCCTCTTCGTATCCGGTTTTACTGTGAAATGTGTAGTTCTTTTACCCCATTCCTTTCTTTCACTGGATAAGGGGAGGAGCAAAGAACAGCCACAGAGACAACTACCAGAACTCATAAAAATTTGCAATCCCTCTATTCAACCTGTAGAGTTTGTTTTCTCAAAAGGACTTGTTCTACAATAGTAAATGAGTGACAGCTGTGCCTTGAGAGTGAAGACTTGCTTCTCTCACTTTGCATTCTGCATACTACAACAGAGTGCTCTATGGTCAATGTCTCTCATCCACTACATAATGTACTGGGTGGGCACAGGAGTACATTCAGCCAGAGACTCATTCCACCGAGATGCAGCACAGAGCGTCGTAGGAAGTCATTCCTACCTATGGCTATCAAAGTTTACAACTCCTCCCTTGGAGGGTCAGACACTCTGAGCCAATAGGCTGGTCCTGGACTTATTTCATAATTTACTGACGTAATTTACATATTACTATTTAACTATTTATGGTTCTATTACTATTTATTATTTATGGTGCTACTGTAACGAAAACCAATTTCCCCTGGGATCAATAAAGTATGACTATGACAATGACTAAAGTTCAGCTTCAAGGTGGGAAAACATGCAGAACTAGACTGTAGAACAATAAGATGTAGGAGCAGAATATGACCATTCAGCCCATCACGTTTTCTCCACCGTTCAATCATGGCTGATTTATTATCCCTCTCAACGCCATTCTCTTGCCTTCTCCCTACAATCTTTAATGCCCTTCCTAATCAAGTTTCACTTTTAAACTCATGAAAGTCATTTGTTTTAGCCATAGAAGTACAGTTTCAAATAGGGACTACGGAAAAAAAACTCATCCTCAGAAAATATACAAGTGAATCCTCACAAAATCATTCAGCCTTCCCTAATCAGTAACCCTAGATGAACTATGAAATCTACAACCTCTGAGGACCAGATCAGTAGCACTCAGATTTGGTGACCAAGTTAAATAGAAGAGGACCTGGTACAATCTCTGGAAAGCTGTCTCACGTGCGAAGTGAAGTGGCAATGCTGAATGAAACTTGAATCACTGAAGGAAGCTTGACCACTGTGGCAGGGCTTGAATGCTATCACTTGCTACAAGGTGAAACCAAGCGACGTGGGTGACAACAAAGCTTCACTCCCAGGTGAGTTCAATGCCTTTTATGCTCGCTTTGACCATCAAGGCATGGAGGTTCCTTCACAAACTCCACAGCCCCTGATGACCCCATGATTTCAGTCTCTGAGGCTGACATGAGAACATCCTTCAGAAGGGTGAACCCATGGAAAACATCCAACCCAGACAGGGTATCTGGCCGGGTACCTATGCTAACCAACTGGCTGGAATATTCACCGATACCTAACCTCTCGCTTCAGCAGTCTGAGGTACCCACTTGCTTCAGGCAGGCTTTACTTATACCTACGCCCAAGAAGAATGTGGTAACCTGCCTCAGTAACTATCATCCAGTAGCACTTACATCCACAGTGATGAAGTGTTTTGAGAGGTTGTTGATGAAACATATCAACTCCTGTCTGAGAACCGACTTGAATCTGCTCCATTTTGCCGACCGTCACAACAGGTCAACAGCAGATGTCACTTCATTGGCTTCTTATTCAATCCTGGAATACCTAGACAGTGAAGGTGCTTTTCATTGTCCACAGCTCGGCATTCAATACTAGCATCCCCTCAAAACTAATCAATAACTTCAAGACCTTGGCCTCCATACTTTCTTGTCCAGCTAGATCCTCGACTTCCTCACTTGCACTTGTCAGGTCAGATTGGCATCAACTTCTCATCCACAGTCTCTCTTAGCACAAGTACACCACAAGGCTGTGTGCTTTGCCCTCTGTTCTGCTCACTATATATTCATGACTGTGAGGCTAAACACAGCTCCAATGCCATGTCTACATTTGCTGATGACACCACTGTCACTGGCTGAATCATCTGTGGTGATGAATCAGCATATTGGAGGGAGATTAAAAATTTAGCTGAAAGGTGCCACAACAACAACCTCTCACTCAATGTCAGCAAGACCAGGGAGCTGATTATTGACTTCAGGGGAGGAAACCAGAGGTCCATGAGCCAGTCCTCAGAAGTGGAGAGGATCAGTGACTTTAACTACCTCGGTGTGATCATTTCGGATGATATTCCTGGGTCCACCATGTAAATGCCATTACGAAGAAAGCATGGCAGCCCTTCCACTTCCCTAGGAGGTTGCGAAGATTTGGCATGGCATCTAAAACTTCTACAAACTTCCGTAGATGGAGGGTATATTGACTGGCTGCACCACGGCTTGGTTTGGAAACACCATTGCTCTTGAAAGGAAAATCCTACAAAAGTAGTGGAAGATTTGGCATGTCATTGAACTTCTAACTGTAGATGTGTGATGGAGAGTTTATTGACTGGCTGCATCACAGCCTGGTACAGAAACACCAATGCTCTTGAGTGGAAGAACGTAAAACATCAGAACCAGAATTGGGTTTATTATCACCGGCACGTGACGTCAAATTTGTTAACAGCAGCAGCAGTTCAATGCAATGCATAATACAGTATAGCAGAAAAAATATATAATAAGTAAATAACAAAATTAATTGCAGTATACTTATATTGAATAAATTAAAAATTGTGCAAAAATAGAAATACTGTAGCGGTGTGCTACACACAGCACTAGAATAACCACGCGGAGTCGGTGAGTTAGAGTTGCGATGAAAGAGATTTATTCAAACTTGGCGGCCTGCTTTAAAGCCTTCCCGTTCCCGCCCTCCCTGGGCGGGATTGCTGTGGGGAATGCATATTCCCGGATCCTTTCTGCGCGCGGGATTTTCCCCCTGCTGGTGAAGATGGTCTGGCGCCCTTTTTGGGGCCCGCCCTCTGCCTGCGCGCGCTGTTGTGAGCCAGTTCGTGGGTGCCAGAAAGTGGGTCGCCACATAACCCCCCCCCCCACCCCAGAACCGGCGATACCTCCCCCAATGTCCACAGTCTGGATTGGCCTCTGTTTGGGAGGTCTGCCCCTGCGCCGCGGTGCCTGAGCCTGGACCGGTTGTGCCAAGTCCACATGGGCCGGTTTGAGTCGGTCCACTGTGAAAACCTCCTCTCTCCCCCCAATGTCCAGCACGAAGGTGGACCCGTTGTTCCTGATCACCTTAAACGGCCCCTCGTAGGGCCGCTGTAGCGGTGCCCGGTGTCCGCCCCATCGTACGAAAAGAAACTTACAGTTCTGCAGGTCTTTGGGTACACAGGTCGGGCTCTGTCCGTGCTGTGAAGTGGGGATGGGGGCCAGGTTACCGAGCCTCTCCCATAGTCTGTCCAGGACTGCTGTGGGTTCTTCCTCCTGCCCCCTTGGGGCTGGTATGAACTCTCCTGGGATGACCAGGGGTGCACCGTACACCAACTCGGCCGACGAGGTGTGCAGATCCTCTTTGGGCACCTTGCGGATTCCGAGCAGGACCCAGGGAAGCTCGTCCACCCAGTTAGGCCCCTCCAGGCGGGCCATGAGAGCCGATTTCAGGTGACAGTGGAAATGCTCCACTAGTCCGTTCGACTGTGGGTGGCAGGCAGTTGTGTGGTGTAGCTGTGATCCTAAAAGGTTGGCCATAGCTGACCACAGGCTGGAGGTGAACTGGGCGCCCCTGTCAGAGGTAATGTGGGCCGGTACCCCGAAGCGGGCTACCCAGGTTGCGATCAGTGCTCGGGCGCAGGATTCGGAGGTGGTGTCAGTGAGCGGGACTGCCTCTGGCCATCTGGTGAACCAGTCTATCATAGTTAGGAGGTACCGCACTCCTCGCAACACTGGCAGGGGCCCCACGATATCCACATGGATTTGGTCGAAACTCCGGCGGGTGGGTTCGAACCGCTGTGGCGGAGCCTTGGTGTGCCGCTGCACCTTGGCCGTTTGGCACTGCATGCACGTTTTGGCCCATTCACTGACCTGTTTACGCAGTCCATGCCACACGAACCTGTTGGCGACCAGCTGGACGGTTGTCCTGATGGAGGGTGTGCTAAGTTGTGAATGGGTTCGAAAACCCGCCGGCGCCAGGCTGCTGGGACGACGGGGCGGGGTTGGCCGGTAGCTACATCACATAGTAGGGTCCTCTCACCTGGGCCTACGGGGAGGTCTTGGAGCTGCAAACCGGAGACTGCAGTCCTGTAACCGGGGATCTCAGCGTCTGCCTGCTGTGCCTCAGCCAGCGCTGCATAGTCCACCCCCTGGGACAGGGGATGTATGGTAGGTCTGGAAAGTCCGTCCGCCACGACGTTGTCCTTTCCTGAGACATGCCGGATGTCCGTCGTGTACTCGGAGATGTAGGACAGATGTCGCTGCTGGCGGGACGACCAGGGGTCGGACACCTTCATGAACGCAAAGGTAAGCGGTTTGTGGTCTGTGAACGTGGTGAAGGACCTACCTTCTAAGAAGTACCTGAAATGCCGGATTGCCAGGTATAGTGCCAATAGCTCCTGGTTGAAAGCACTGTATTTGAGTTCAGGTGGTTGTAGGTGTTTGCTGAAGAACACCAGGGGTTGCTAGCGACTCTCGATGAGTTGTTCCAGCACTCCACCGACTGCTGTGTTGGATGCGTCCACCGTGAGGGCAGTAGGAACGTCCGTTCTGGGATGCACTAGCATCGCGGTGTTTGCCAAGGCTTCTTTGGTTTTAACGAAAGCGGTTGCGGCCTCTTCATCCCAGGTAATGTCCTTGCCCTTACCCGACATTAGAGTGAACAGGGGGTGCATGGTTCGGGCTGCTGAGGGGAGGAAACGGTGGTAGAAATTCACCATACCCACGAATTCCTGCAGGCCTTTGATTGTGTTGAGTCGGGGGAAGTTGCGGACCGCGTCTCCCTTGGCGGGCAGCAGGGTTGCCCCGTCTTTAGTAATCCTGTGGCCCAGGAAGTCGATGGTGTCGAGTCCGAACTGGCATTTGGCTGGGTTGATTGTAAGGCCGAATTCGCTCAGGCGGGAGTAGAGCTGGCGGAGGTGGGACAGATGCTGCTGCCGACTACTGCTGGCTATGAGAATGTTGTCCAAATAGATGAATGCAAAATCCACGTCGCGTCCCACCGCGTCCATTAGCCGCTGGAAAGTCTGTGCGGCATTCTTTAGACCAAACAGCATTCGGAGGAATTGGAAAAGTCCGAACGGGGTGATAAGTGCTGTTTTGGGGATGTCGTCCGGATGTACAGGGACTTGATGGTATCCCCGAACAAGGTCTACCTTGGAAAAGATCCTTGCGCCGTGTAGGTTTGCTGCGAAGTCTTGAATGTGCGGCACAGGGTAGCGGTCTGGTGTTGTAGCCTCGTTCAGTCTGCGGTAGTCACCGCATGGTCTGCAGCCCCCCGTTGCCTTGGGCACCATGTGAAGGGGGGAGGCCCATGGGTTGTTGGACCGTCATATGATCCCCAATTCCTCCATCTTCTTGAACTCCTCCTTCGCCAGTTGGAACTTGTCCGGGGGCAGCCTTCGAGCACGGGCGTGGAGGGGTGGTCCCTGGGTCGGGATGTGGTGCTGTACTCCGTGTCTGGGCATGGCTGCCATGAACTGCGGTGTCAGTACTGATGGGAAATCCGCCAGGACCCTGGTGAATTTGTCGTCGGACAGCGTGATGGAGTCCAGGTGTGGGCTGGCAACTGTGCTTCACCCAGGGAGAACGTTTGAAAAGTCTTGGCGTGGACTAATTGCTTCCCTTGCAGGTCGACCAGCAGGCTGTGGGCTCGCAGAAAATGCGCCCCCAGGAGTGGTTGGGCCACGGCGGCCAGTGTGAAGTCCCACGTGAACCGGCTGGAGCTGAACTGTAGCCGCACCGTGCGGGTGCCGTAGGTTCGTATTGTGCTGCCATTCGCAGCCCTCAGGGTGGGTCCCGGTTCTCTGTTGCGGGTATCATAACTCGTTGGAGGTAAGACGCTGATCTCCGCTCCGGTGTCGACCAAAAAGCGGCGTTCCGACTGCTTGTCCCAGACGTACAGGAGGCTGTCCTGATGGCCAGCCACCGTAGCCATCAGCGGCAGCTGGCCCTGGTGTTTCCCGGGAATTTGCAGGGTGGGCTGCAGCAGCGGGCCTCTGTGCCCCACCGCTGGTGGTAGAAACACCATTGTTCGTTGGACTCCTCACTCCCGTCGCCAGGTTTTGTAGGCTCTGCTGCCGGGTCTGGTCTGGTCTGTCGTTGGGCACGCAGCTTGGTGATCTGTGCGACGGGCGCCCCTCTCTCTTTCCTGGCATTCCACAGCACATCTGCTCGGGCCGCCACCTCCCGGGGGTCGCTGAAATCTGCGTCGGACAGCAGCAAGCATATGTCCTCGGGCAGTTGCTCTAGGAACGCCTGCTCAAACATGAGGCAGGGTTTGTGTCCTTCAGCCAGGGCCAGCATCTCGTTCGTTAATGCTGACGGCGGCCTGTCTCCCAAACCATCCAGGTGCATTAAGCGGCGTGCTCGTTCGTGCCGTGAGAGTCCGAAAGTCCTTATGAGCAGGGCTTTGAATGCTGTGTATTTGCCGTCCTCCAGGGGCGACTGTATAAACTCCTCAACTTGTGCAGCTGTCTCCTGGTCGAGGGAGCTCAGCACGTAGTAGTAGCGAGTGGACTCCGAGGTTATCTGCCGAATGTGGAATTGAGCTTCTGCTTGTTCGAACCATAATTGGGGTCGCAGCATCCAGAAGCTTGGCAGTTTTAACGAAACTGCATGAACAGATGCGGCTTCGGTCATCTCTGGTCCAAATATCGTTTGGGCCGTCAGGGTCACCGATTGTAGCGGTGTGCTACACACAGCGCTAGAATAACCACACCGAGTCGGTGAGTTAGAGTTGCGATGAAAGAGCTTTATTCAAACTTCGCGGCCTGCTCTAAAGCCTTCCCGTTCCCGCCCTCCCTGGGGCGGGATTGCTGTGGGGAATGCATATTCCCAGACCCTTTCTGCACGCGGGATTTTCCCTCTGCTGGTGAAGATGGCCTGGCGCCCTTTTTGGGGCCCGCCCTCTGCCTGCGCGCGCTGTTGTGAGCCGGTTCGTGTGTGCCAGAAAGTGGGTCGCCGCAATACTATATATTAAAAAAGTGGAGTAGTGTCCAAGGATTCATTGCCCATTTAGGGATCGGATGGCAGAGGGGAAGAAGCTGTTCCTGAATCGCTGAGTGTGTGCCTTCAGGTCTCTGTACCTCCTACCTGATGGTAACATTGAGAAAAGGGCATGCCCTGGGTGCTGGAGATCCTTAATAATGGACGCGGCCTTTCTGAGACACCGCTCCTTGAAGATGTCCTGAGTACTTTGTAGGCTAGTACCCAAGACGGAACCGACTAAATTTATAACCCTCTGCAGCCTCTTTCGGTCCTGCGCAGCAGCACCGCCCCTCCGCCCCACCATACCAGATAGTGATGCAGCCTGTCAGAATGCTCTCCACAGTACATCTATAGAAGTTTTTGAGTGAATTTGTTGACATACCAAATCTCTTCAAAATGCTAATGAAGTATAGCCACTGTCTTGCCTTCTTTATAACTGCATAAATATGTTGGGACCAGGTTAGATACTCAGAGGTCTTGACACCCAGGAACTTGAAACTGCTCACTCTTTCCACTTCTGATCCCACTATGAGGACTGGTATGTATTCCTTCGTCTTACCCTTCCGGAAGTCCACAATCAGCTCTTTAATCTTACTGATGTTGAGTGCCAGGTTGTTGCTGCAACACCACTCCACTAGTTGGCATATCTTGTTCCTGTATGCTCTCTCGTCACCACCTGAGATTTTACCAACAAAAACTGATGGATATGACCCAGTTCATCATGGGTAAAGCTCTCCTCATCAGAGGACGAATCTACACAGAGTGCTGTCGCTGGACAGCAACATCCTTCATTAAGAAACACCACCATCCAGTCCATGTTTTATTCTAGCTGCTGCCATCAGGAAAAAAGTACAGGAGTCTCAGGATCTGCACCACCAGGTTCAGAGACAGTAATTACCCCTCAACCATCAGGCTCTTAAACCGGAGGAGATAACTTTACTCAACTTCACTTGCCCATTCACTGAAATGCTTCCACCACCTATGGACTCAATTTGAATGACTCTTCATCTTATGCTTTTGATATTTATTTCTTCTTCTGTGTTTTTAATGTACGCATAGTTTGTTGTATTTTGCACATTGGTAGTTTGCCTGTCATGTCGGGTATGGTTTTTCACTGGTTTTATTGTGTTTCTTAGATTTACTGTGATTGTCCACAAGGAAATGAATCACATGTTTATATATGGTGACATATATGTACTCTGATAATAAATTTACTTTGAACTTTCTTAAATGCCTGTAAGTTTTTCTTCCATGACGGAAGATGAAAGTTTAAAAGAAGGAGAATGCTTCAAATGTTGAATGGCCTGCTAAGAAAAGCAAGTTATAAAAGTAATTTATAAAAAGACTCTGTAAGGAATTTAATTTCATGTCTGTAAACTCAGCAGTCTGCTGACATCAGCAACAATACCCATCAGCAAGTTTCTCTGTTGGCATGAAATGCTGATTGATATCGCTTCCAATTTCGGATACCATTTGGAAGGCAACAGGCCTGGAGATTTTCAAATTAAAATTGCTTGACTTCAAGCTGTGGAAAATTCTTCTGCTATGTGCTGATGGTGAGCAGATTAAGATGCCTTTAAGGGAAATCAGTTAAGTGCACAAGTGAGAAAATAGAAAAATATGTGAGTAAGGTTAGATGAAGGATGGTCGAACTTGTACAAAGTCTGAAGACCAGCAGAGCAAAGTGGGTCAGTTTTGGCTTGTCTCCATTATGTAAACCTGCTCTGTTACACAGATGCAGCTGAACTTCGACAATGTTTACAATTTTTAAAATTGAAATCTTCTAACTCATGAAATTTGGAATGCATTCACCATCTTTTAGGAGTTCCATTTAGCGTTCATGTTTTGCCAGAATTGTGCCATTGGCAAATTGGTTGCTTTCTCTGCTACTTATTTTTGTTGGGAATTGTCTGAAATCAATGAAATATGACTTTAATAAAGCCAGCAGTTTTCAGGACTCCCAGTGCTGCTGTTTGTATCTGGGTACTGAGTCTATGAACTTTTATAATATTAGTAGTTTACACTAGTTGTTCACCTTCAAACAACCTAATCAAGGGAAAGAGGTGGGCCAGGAGAGTAGTGCTCTCTGTGCAATCAGCAGGTTTCAAGCTACAGTGTCAAGACTAGTATTCTGATTGATCAAGAATATATATCTTATTCAGGTTTAGGAACAGTAATAAAACAAACTGCCCACAATGATGTTTATCTCTAAGGATCCCATGTCTGCCTCACAACCGCAGAGCTGTTTTTCCCCAGTCTTTGTTCTGTTGAAAAGTAAACTTTCTACTTTCTTTACAGTAAGATTTTCTTGGATTCTGAGCAATTACAGAATATGCATTTGAGTATTACAACACTATTCTTCTTATTATTCCTTTCCTTTGTGGTTGATACAAAGAAAAATGTTGAAAACTTATGGAAGTAGTTTTACCCTGTTGATCCATTAGTAAGATGACAGAATACAATCAAATTACATCGGCTCTATCTCATATAACAAGGTTCCTTTGTGAGTTGTGCATAGCAGACACTGAAATGGGAATATTATAAAAATGTTTATACTGCTGATTGGTGAAGTAGTACTTTGATTTCATAAAGTGCCACATATCGCTGACCAGTAGTCCTTTATCAAAATAAGAAAAAGATATTTTATTCTGTGACACACACAAAATGCTGGAGGAACTCAACAGGTCAGGCAGCATCAGTGGAATTGAATAAACAGTCAATGTTTCAAGTCGCGGCCCTTCTTCAGGATTAAAAATGAAGGGGAAGACAGCAGAATAAGATGATGGGGTGAAAGGAAGGAGGATAACTAGAAGGTGATAGATGAAGCCAGGTGGGTGGAAAAGGTAAAGAGCTGGCAGTGAAGGAATCTGATAGGGGAGAGTGAACCACGGGAGAAAAAGAAGGAGGAGGGGCCTCAGGGAGAAGTAATAGGCAGGTGAGGTGGTAAAAGACTAGAATGGGGAATAGAAGAAGAGGGGGGAGGGGGAGGGATCTTTTACCGAGAAAAGAAATTGATATTCATGCCATCAGGTTGGAGGCCCCCCAGGCGGAATACAAAGTGTTGCTCCTCCATCTTGGTGCAAGAGGAGGCCATGGACTGACATGTTGAAAGAGGAATGGGAATCGGAACTAAAATGCTTGGCCACCGGGAAGTTCTGCTTTTGGCAGATGGAGCGGAGGTGCTCCACAAAGCATTCCCCCAATTTACAATGGGTCTCACCAATGTAGGGGAGGCCACTTTGGGAGCACCAGGCACAATAGGCAACCCCAGCAGATTCAAAGGGGAAGTGTTGCCTCTCCTGCAGGAACTGTTTGGGTTCCTGGATAGGGGTGAATGGGTAAGTGTTGCTCTTAGGCTGCTTGTGGAGATAAGTGCCGGGAGGGATGAATGAACAAAGGAATCACGGAGGGAGTGACAGAGACGGGGGAGGTAAAGATATGTTTAGTGATAGGATCCCTTTGGAGATGGCGAAAGTTGCAGAGAATGATGTGTTGGATTTGGAGAAAAAGTGCAAAATGAAAATATAAGGTACAATAGTGAATGAAAAAAAATCCATTCTTCATTTCTAATTATTCATGACTTTAACATTTTTGTTTCAGTTTAAGTTTTCCCACATGCAACCACATTTGCCCATGACTACCATTCCTATTCTTCTTCCTGTTGCTTTATTGTCAACTTACAGAGCCTTATTAAGAGTCTAACTAAAGGAAATGAAGTTGAGCAGTAAGTAGTTTAAAGACATTTTATTATAAAATGTGAGATTGCTTTTTTTAACATGGCGTGAAATATATTCTATAAATCTGAGGCACTGTTGTGATTTTTGACTGATTACAACAAACATTGGGCTAAAATTAATTAATGCTGTCTATTTCTGCAATGCAATCTGGTAAGCCTAAAGCATGAATATGTCTATTGTTTTCTATCTCTTCTTTGGGTGATAACCCATCGCACAGTTGGTTCGGTGTTTGCATCAGAGAAGTGGTGTTCCAAAGAAGAAGAGAAAATATTCTATTCAGTTACAAAACTGAAGTAATTGGCGACGATATTTTGATATAGCTCACACATAAACCAAGTTGCACAAAGCAAAATTCCTCAAACAACTATTAGAGTTGTCAGGTAACAGTTTTGCTTGTTACTGTTGTTTGATGTATTAATGTTCCCATCTCTTTTCTATGTAGTCCCATTAAGTTCTGTAATTGTGCTGGAAGACAAGATAGTATCTTAACTTAATATTTCATTCATAAAATAACTCAATCAACATACCCATAGTTCTAAAATAATAACTCAATCTCAGTCAAGTGTGAATTGAGTCTTGAGTCTAGAGCTTTCTGTGGCTGAATTAGGAGTGCTGCCTCTGAAGCAAGGCAGAAGGTGACTTTGCTTTGACGTCCATTTAGTTACACCTATAACTAGATGTCAGTTTAGTTTTTTAATGGTTTTCCCCAGTCTTCTGTTGTGGCCTTGTCAAGATGACCATAGATTAGAAACTGTCTGCTTATAAGAGAAACTATCTACATGAGTGATGAACTAAAATCCATAAGCTCCAGTTAGCTGAACAGAAGTGTCTAATGTGAAGGCTGAATCAATACATCGTTTGCCTACAAAAACTACAGCAAGCCATGCATGGGCAAATTATTGGCTTGTCAATTTTATAAGGTTAAATTTTATTAGGAACCATTGTTTAGTTCTCCCTCACTTAGTCTGTTTTTCTTTAAGTCTACACGCCACACTGCTGCCTTCAGGATGCATGTCAGAAGTGGCCTGCTTGGAAGCTACTGACAGTTTCGTTTATATCAAACTTCATATTTTGTAGCAACAATACTCCTTTAATTAGTCAATAAAATAAACCAACATAGATTTTTGCCATTCTGTTTAGAAAAGGAAGATAAATGATCTGTCGCTACAAGTTACCTCACAAGAATGGTGTGACCTGATAACTCATGAATGTCAGCTGAGAGTGAGTTATGGTCACCCCAACAACTGGGATATAAAATAAAACCAAACAATGGTTCTATTGATATCTGTGTATAAATTTATTGTTGCTCAACACAGGTAAAGAATTGATTGCAATAAGACAGATGTGGAAATCAGAATGATATTTTTAGACCAGCTATCCTTCTGAAATTGGGTTCTTTGAATATTAGCATATGAATGTTTGGTGCATTCAATAAAATTCCTCTGTATGTTATTTTAATGGAGGCATTAACCTATTTATTTTAGATGTTTTGGCATTTCTCTTAAACCTAAAAGTAGACAGAGGAATTTAATATGAATGCATTAAATCTTTACTAATATTTGTAGCTAAATTTACTGCTACATGGATGGGATTGTAAATTTTTTGTAAATATTTTATTACCCCGAAATTTGCATTATTATACCCAGGAGGTAATATTTTCGTACCAGACCTTGACTATTATAGTACTGAATGATATCATAAATCAATGCCTTAGGCTTTTTGAATTAACCTTAAATCTAATTTGATATTTTGTTTTTATTTTGTAAGGGCGAGCCTGTGCTTTGAAGTAGAAATAGACGCAATGGGAATGAGGGCTGTGAAGTCCCCACAGACCACAACCACAGAACTAAGCATTGCCGTCTGACTATCAGCTTGTATTATTGCTTTAGGGGCCTTTTTAGTAATAAGCACTACTGGCAACTTGATACCATTAATTTCACTATTCTGAGCGTGGTCCTCACCTCATGAAATATTTTTGTGAATTTTTAATTAGGGGACTTCTACAAATTCTGGTGAGTTAGAAATGCTCAGTGGTTCATCAGATACTTTCCGTCACTTTGTGAATATCTACTGAGATTCTTATGTAAAACTGACCTTCCCTTGCTTGGTTTCATCTTCTGCAGATTAAACTTTTGTACATCTGTTGATATGCAATTATTGAAGTGTCTCTTTGGTGCTTATATTTATTCTTGAGCAACCTTTCTGATTAAACAATTTTATGAAGTAGCAGATCAGCAACAATAAATGCGTAAAAAAAACACACAGAAATGTGTTAAGAACCTGTCTTTAAGTAAGTCTCAATCAGCAAACACAGCGGCCGCCATTTGGCATATCCATTAGCAAATCATTTAAATGCAATCAGAGGATATGTTCAAAGTCAATTAATCAAGCCACTGCTGGTCTCTAGCCCTATCACTTTAAAATCTAAGTAGCATTGGTGTGAAAATCTGGCACCAATCATGGAAAATCACAATCATTTTGATTATAATGGATGGGGTGGAGTTTTGATAATTACTTTCTAACTGTAGTTGGTTAATCACAGAGAGGCAGAAGAAAGCTTAGGAAACGAAGGGATACAATGATACAGTAAATTATGGTGTGGGTTTTGTCTGGAGCTGCAGACATTATCTTCAACCCATAAGGGACAGCTTGTCGACAAGTTTTGTGGATGGCAGCACAGCCATTCAATGTATTGAGCCGACATTGCTCTTGGATCAATGCCATCAGTCCTATTTTTCATTCATTTCCCAGTGACCTATTCTGCTTCTGAGGTGTCCATCTGCACTCACTTGATTCTTCCTCCAACCACCAGGGTGATTTTCTTTTGTAGCCAATCGACCTACCAACCTGCCCATCTTTGGGATGTGGCGGCAGGGAAGCAATGGGATACTCAGAGAAAAATGCATACAGGAAAAAAATGTGCAAATTCCATACATAAAGCACCTGAGATCAGGATCAGATCCAAATCATTGCAATAGTGGGCAGCAGTCTGCTAAAAAATTATGGGAACAGACGGAGTTATATGGACTAAATTGCTTCCTATAATGTTGACCGTCTATAGTATGATATTGAATAAATTAAAACCAGAAAGAAAATACACTGCAGAATCTGCAGCTGCCTGTTCCTGAAATTTGACCATATTTTGGAAGTATTACATTTCTTAATTACACTAAGAGGTAACTTCTCAAGCTAATACTTCCAGCAATTTACAAAGAATTCATGAAAGGTAAGTGCTTTCTGAGAAAGTTATTGTTCATAGCCTCTTCCTAACAGGATAACATTTCTTAATCCAATAGTTGTGAAGTGGAACACATTTGCACCCTGGCCTCCCTCAAAATCACTTTGCTTACAGTGTCAGGTATATCACGCAGTAACTCAAGTTCATTTTCACCTGTCTTGAACAAGAGTAAAAGCTTGGGTGAGGCTTTGACAGGACAGGTAATTGTGCCTGTAACAGTTCTTTCGAAGAACTATAGTGGATTCTAGCTAAATGGGATAAAACGGGGCTAGTACATTTTGGCCCAATTAAGCGACTGCCCCAATTAACCAAAGTTGTATGGAAATAGTTAAAAAAGTATAAAAAAGGCAAACTAAGTAAAAATTATGTATTTAAATGAAATACAGAACAAATTAGAAAACTGCCACTGTAATAGTAGTACAGTACTATAAAACTGTGAATTAGTTCCTATATAAAACTGTGTATTAGTTTCTATATGAAACTGTGTATTAGTTTCTAATACTGATCAACAAAAGAATTGATCCGTGTCACATTTGCTTGATTGTAAGTGAACAAAATCAGCACAGGCACCTAGTGCAGGTAATGGACTGCCTTCATACAATGTTGTCAACGATTTCATCCTCCAAATCTTCATTTTCATTGTAACATTCAAGATGATTGTCGATATTTTCAAAATCTTTGTATTCCCTAACTTATTGAAGTACTGTAGTGAAATATTCACTTCTGGCTATTTCTGGCATCTCCAGAACAGTTTGGAATTGTCTTACTCCATATTTCTCACCAATTATCAATGACTAAAATTTCTGCTTTTTGAACACAAACACATGCAACTGGCATATTTTAAAAACTTTGCTGTAAGCACAGTGTGCTGTTGAAGGCCACACAAGTGCATGTGACTGACACTAGTTAGAAACTGTCCAGCAACAGTCTCCTGCCCCAGTTAAGCAACATAGTGTCCCAGATAAATGAAGGGAATCCTGGCTATTTTCGTGATTAGTTCTTTTTTTCTTTCAGAGTTGTCTTAAATAAGTGGCTACCTGATTAACCAATGGCCCAATTAACCGGAATCCACTGCATTTGAAATTACAGTTAGTGTTCATACCATACAATTTTTGTACTTATTTCTCAGGCTTCAGTTTCTTATTCAAATCATGGAGTCTGCAGTCATGCAGTTGGCTGTGTTCTAAATGATGAGAGATTCTGTTTGGAATGTTTTGCAGAAAATAAAATGGTGGTAGAATTTGTGTTGATAACAATGTATTAAGGTGAGAAAAAGAGTTCTGTAAAAAATGATATTGTGTCATTCTTAGCAGTTTTTCAGATAATTTGTGTTTGTAATGTCTGAACATTGCAATATGTACCAGCCAATGAACTGTACTCTAGGTAGCACTCCTATCAATCTACATCGATGTCAAAATCAAAGGACGTCAATACTGTTAGGAGCTGTATCACCGAGTTGATCTAATGGAAACACAGAAAAGCTGCTCAGATAAATTGGTTAGGTATATCGTCCTTGCTTCAGAAGTTATCTGGTGCCTCAATTGGGAGTGGAGATTTCAAGGTGCAAATTGAAGTAGTCAAATCGGAAGATAATGCAGGGCCGTGGGACTCATTTCTCATTTTTCTTAGATAGCACCAACATTGGTATTTCTTGTTGCAGTATATTCCTATCATGAACTAATTATACTCTATATGGTCAAGAAATGAGGGCAAGATACCCTCAGCATGCTGACTTGAAAACTTCAAAATGTTTGTCACCCCATTTGCACTATTGTTACAAAGAAAAAGGGAAATCCGGAATGCTGTTCTGTCTGTGATAAACCTGAAGACCTGTCTCTGGGTGTCTTGCACCTACATGGCTGTTGCATCCTATCTCGATACGTAAGCCAGTAGCAAGTCTAGGCAGTACGATATGGAGAACAACCTGTTGCCCATGCAGCAGGCTCTCCCTCTCCGTATAGCCGATGAATCCAAATGAACTGCAGAGACCGATACAGTCTGGCGTCAGTGGCATTGCAGGAGTTGCCAATCAGCATTGAACTCAATGTAAGACTGCTATGGGGTCTCCAGCTCTTGATTTTCCCTCAGGGTTTACTCCCAAAGACTTCCCCGTGAGTGGATATAGCCACAAGGCAATGGAGGTTTGAGGTCAGAGCATTCCTTCTCCCAGATAAGCTGCCAAACACAATTGTTGAGCCCCATCTACCAGAAGGGACTGGTTTTAAGCTGTCAGTAACCCACCTTTGCCCCTTCTCCTGTCAATAGAAATGGTTCCACTGGGATTAGTAGCTAAGCCACACGTGAAGGCCAGGAGCTGGACTTTGTTGTCAGAGGCTATTTGAGACACGTGCTATTTGGAGCTTTTAATTGGTAGTGGGAGCTTATCATCAGTACCCAACCCTGCTATGACAACCTTAAGGAGCAACTGTCTCCTATGTTTTTAACATTTAAGTATTAACATGCTTGCCATATTTTGGTGGATTAATCTACCATGTATGTGTATAAACCAGGATAATTTGGTTTTTTAGACACTTTAAGCAACTGAGTGGGTGAGAAGATTAGTTGTAGGCTTTTGCCTCAGCTCAATTGGTTCAGATTCATCCCAAATTGATACAATGTCTTCTTTATCAACTGCTTGCAAGAAAAATACATGAAATGTGTTTGGATAGTCTCAGTTCTTTGTTGGAAGAGGTCCATTGCACAAAATTTGGCAGAGGGTCTCACTTTACTTCAGTTTAGGCCAGAAAGCAGCTTGTGAATGAAATAAAGTATTACTAAGAAAAAGTCACTGGAGTTGATTATGCAATACCTGCACTGACTGAGCTGATACTCACATTGGGTGCCTAAAGTAGAAAACCTTCATTTATAACAATAATATTTTGAAAAAGATATATTTTTCATTCATGGTAATCGGCTTTAGCTAAGGTAAGATCTTCATTTCTAAATAATATGCATTTATACTGACAAGCTTAAGCTTTGGATTCTGATCCTTTCTGACAATTTGGCAATTAAATATTGTCATGTCATGAGCTTCTGTCATTCTTTGTGTTCGGGTGTCTTTTTATCTTGTGAATCCATTCCTCCCTTGGACTACCAGCATTTCAGCGAATTACTGTTCAATTTGTGTAAATTTACAGTGATTTCTGTCATTAAAAAGAGAATTATCTGACAACTGAAAGCTAGCATAATTGTGCCAGCTTTTGTTAATAATTTCTTTCCAACACAGAGTCCCTTCTTCTTAAAATCTTCCCCATTCCGTTTCTAATTGAAGAACCCTAATCACGCACACCCTGCCATAATAGCAGCAATGGGCTTATGTTCATTATGGCTGTTCTTAGCTGGAACAGTTCAACGTGCTTGGATTACCCAGAATTGCAGTGCTGGTGAATTTCAACTGCAATTGTTAGGAAGGCAGATGGCTCCTATTTAATTTTGTACAGTAGTGCAAAGGACCTAGCAGTGGCTCTGTAGTTGGGTATTTCAGGGCTGCTGGGTGATGTAGCATTCCTTCAGTGCACACTCTGCAGCACCTCCTGCGGGCCTTTTTTGAGAGGGGTTCACATGGGGAAAGTTCTGTTTTTCAGCCTTAGTACTTGAGACTCTTTAGAATGACCAAGCAATCTAGTTGTTTTAGTAATTTACCATTCATTGTATGAAATTGTCCTAAATGCTATTGAGTGGGCGAAGGTACCGTTATATTTAACTTTTACAAATATGGAAGATCGTGTTGGTTCATACTTGTAACAAAAAAGGGAGAATAGTAACATCAGGAAAAAATAGGAGAAATGATAACTACAAAATGGAGGATCTACATAAGTTATATGTAATCTGCATATCATTGAAAAGCATTGTATGTGTGTTTTTGAGTACGTAATGTGAGATGTAGTTCAGTTGTGCATGGTTTAATAAAAATCTGGAACATGTCCAATTTGCACCAAATTTAAATGTTATTGCATCCCCTGGAAGCATTCACTATATCGCTGCTCATTTCTGTTTCAGGCTAGATTGATGCCACTCTGCACATCATCTGTCTGAAGCTACTGACTATTGTAGAGGCAAAGGAAAGCTTCATTACAAAACTGCTAGAGGCTAAAAGCACTGATAATTCTGAAGTTGTGTTTTCTGGCAAGGCTTTATTAGGCATATTACTGTCACAGAGCTGTCACCTTCCCTTATCCAAGTTACCTGTCCTACACAGTAATGAAACTCCTGTACCAAGGAATTTGTTGCTGTGTCAGTCACATACCCTGTCAGGAAACCTTGTGCGGTCTGGTGCACAACATAGGAATAAAAGAACTGCAAACACTGAACTATGCTTTATTTCCTTTTGGGGAAATGGCGAGAGATTAATAATTCAAATGATGTTTGTAAACCATGTAAAAAAATTTAGTGAAGAAATGAAGCACATAAATTGCCATATGCTAGATTCTGTTTATTTACAATTTCATTGGTACAAGTGGGAAAATCTCATGAAACATGATTGGTTTAAGACAAACATACTGTTTCAGAGAGTTGATGTGAGTAGCTGTACAGAGACTACAGTTCACTCTTCTAGACAAACTGATGCTGCAACAAAAAACAGGGGTCAACTTAATTGCCTACTTTAGTGATGTTTCTGCTACATCGAGCAAGATGTTGAAGATCGTATCTGCCAAGCTGAATTATCTGTTCTGTTGGGCTATGATTCTATTTTTGCAGATAGGGACTGACAAATGGCAGGTTAGGATAATCTGGCATTTTTAAAGTATTATTTCCCCCTCTCCATTCCAAAGGGCCGCTCTGTCTCAAAAGTGCTTTACCAGCACTCTAGCCAGATTATGAGATGGCTTCACTTTAATTCCTGCAAGCTCTGCACCCTAATGAGCCATTTATACGGACTCTTTCAGTGTTGAGGCACCAGGTGAATTGGGAATTCTCCCAAATAATGAAGGGGGACCATTCCATTGTAATGACAAACACAGTTGGTTCTACAGGGATCCTTCCAGGATTTTGATTTGGCCGATAGTGACCGAAAGTTGACTGGAGTCACTCTTTATGAATTCTCAGGGTGGCAGATATTTTTCCCCTTAGATCCTGTGGTCACATAGTATTTAAATAGCCCTTTAACCCATTCAGTATGTGCCAGTTATTAAGTACCCATCTGTACTGATCCATTTCCCATTTTAGTGTGTAGCATCTGTAATGTGTAACTCCAAAACATAAAACTGATTGCAAGAAAGAGATGGGAGCCCAGGAGAACGGACCTTAGTTTTGTTTTTACTGTAAGTGAGGTGTGCACGTTCGATGTGGTGGCGTAATTAAGTATGCCATTCATGTACATTTACATATAACTATTAATGAATTATTTAAACAAACCACAATGCTTAATCAAACAGCATAGCAAATTTTAAATGCTCCCATTCAGGCCTAAATATTTAATCACTGTGGAGAATTTCTAGCTCTTGTCTTTCCTGACGGTGGGAGGGGGTGGGGAAGGGATCACTCTGCATGGCAGGAGATATTTGTGGCTGTGAAATAATCTCAGGTTCTGGGGCCTTCTCTGTGGTGGTTGTAGGAATTGGCTCTGGGACTCCAGGAATTGGTTCTGACAGCTCTGGTCATCTTTCTTCTGGATGCATTGGCACCTACCACTGCTTGAGCTTTCTCAGCACACTTGTTGCGCTGTGCTCTGAGCCCATAATCTTCTAATCTTTCTAACACTGTCTTGAGATTTCGGAGGTGTTCTTTGTTATCCTTACTGTTAGCAATGATGTCAACCGGGTAGTACCGTGAGCCTGGGCAGCCTTGCAGCACCTAGTCCATAGCTTTCTGCCAGAGTGTAGGTGTAGATGCTACTCCAAAAATAAACCTATTATAGCAATAAAACCCTTTGTGAATGTTTATGGTGAGAAACCCTGGATGTGTTCACACATGGAATCTTTTTCCAACTCCACTTGTAGGTCGGCCTCAGCTAGGTCCACTTTGCTGACGCAAACACGTGGAAATCTGCAGAAGTGCTGAAGTGCTTTCCTCCAGAAAGGTTTGCAAAGATATCCTCCAAACTGGGCAGGGGGTATTGATCATCTTTCAGTACTGGGTTGATGCTGATCTTAAAATCACCACAAATCCTGACAGACCCATTCTTCTTGGCTACTGGGACAAATTGGTGTTGCCTAAGGACTCTACTCGAACTTGGAAAGAATTCTTTTAGACTCCATTTGATATAGATCACTGGCTACTTTATCATGGATGGTATAAGAAACCGGAGGGGCTTTACAAACTTGTGTGTGTCAATTTCATTTAACACTATTTTACCCTTGGTATATTTGAGTTTTTCAGTGCCATCCTTGAACACTTCCGTGGCATTATCCAGAACCTTTCTTAACTTGCTTTCATTTTACTCCATTGTAGGGGATGTGGCATGCAAATATGGATGAATCCTTAATCAGGTTGAGTTGTCTCAACTAATAATGGCCCCACAATGCTGGTCCTCCTGTTTTCACTACATACAAATCCAATGTGGCTTGTTGATTCTTATATTTCACTATTATGAATGTATTTCCCACCGGAGTTATCTTTTCACCAGCATAGGTTCTTAACTGGATATCGGTAGGCTTCAGTTCAGTATCTTTGAAATGCCTTTCTTACTCATTTTGTGGAATGATTGAAACAACCAAGCCAGTGTCCAATTCTGTTTTAATTAATTTGCTGTTCACTTCTGGTATAAGTAAATTACTTGTTTCTGGTTAGTTTTCACATAGTAAATCTTAAGGCTACTCAGTTCTGCGTCATTCTCATCATTATCAAATTTTTCATTAACAGCATGCAGATTAGTGTTCTTTTTGAAACTGCAACTTGGCCTTTTATCTTCCCTGTGCAGTCTATTTATTTTTGTCTGCCTGGCATGCTCTTTGTATGTGTCCTACTTCGTTGCATTTTCTGCAAATTTCACCTTTAAATCTGCAGTGCTCTGGTGTATGTAAGCCCCTGCCCCAATGGTAACACAGTTTGTTCAGCCAGACTGGTTTCTGTTTATATGAGGGGTGATTGATAAATTTGTGGCCTAGGGTAGACGGAGTCAATTTTAGAAAACCTAGCCCATTTATATTTCAACATAGTCCCCTCCTACATTTACACACTTAGTCCAGTGGTCGTGGAGCATACGAATCCCTTCTTTGTAGAAGTCGGCATCTTGGACCTCTAGTAAGTGGTCCACAGCAGGAGTGATTGATAAGTTCATGGCCTAAGGTAGAAGGAGATGAGTTATTAACTTCAAACTTTCTGCATAATCACTCAAAGAGTTGAACCACAGGTGCATGTAACGAGAGCTGTATAACTCATCTCCTTCTACCTTAGGCTACAAACTTATCAATTCCCCCCCTCCCCCCGCTGTAAGTAAGGAGAGTCCAGTTCAGTGTATGTGGCTGAACTGGGAATTGTCAGTTTGGTTACTTTTGATTCCACATATGAAACTTAAAGTGTTCTGCAACAATGGTTTTTGTTCTAAATGTTCCTACATCACTTTCATGATATCAGCAAAGCTCATTTCTGCTGGTTTGGTTAGACCATTCAAACTTCTTAGCAACTATGCTCTTGTTCCCAATGCACTCAGCAAAACTGGCAACAAATACCTTCTCGTTACCTATTTCATTTGCTTCAAAATACTGCTGAATTCATTCCGTATAGAATATCCAGTTATCTCTTGTGCAATCAAACACATGTATCTTTCCAATGTAGCCAGCCATTTCTGCTTCTTTTTTGTAATACTTATGATTATTATCACCCAGTGCTTACTGTTGATGAACCTGTGAATTTGTCTTGCATAAAATACCACTGGGTCTTGACCCTGATCTGTCAAGGACAGTGTGTTGGCTGACCATGTGTCTTCCTCCACACATTAAACAAAGCCACACACAGGTGTTCTCCATTAAGGGAATCCACCTTACCACCCTGGATTAAATCCTGTGGTGATCAGCAAGGGGTGAAGGGGTAGAACTTTGAGGTGTGCACAAGCAGAGAATCCATGATGCTGGGTTTACAAAGGGCAGCTGAAGGAGGCAAAGAGTGGTTATTTTTGTCCACACAGTGCTAGAAAATGTAGATCCCAGATAGGCTTAAACAGCCACCTGAAGACCCACCAATAGAGACCCCCTTTGGAAAACATTATACTTAGAGCACTACTACCACTGCTACTACTAATCCAGCTGTGGCCTAACAACTTACTTATTAGGTATATTATAACCTTTCTGGAATTACATTTTATCCACCAGCTAGTAAAAACAATTATCCCATATTTGTAACTGCCTGTTCTGCTTATAAGGCTGCCTTCGGTGAATCAAGGTACATTTGGTACATTTGTTATCAAAGAATGTATAAATTAGATTATACAACCTTGAGATATGTCTGCTCACTGGAGACCGCAAAATAAGAAACCCAAAAGAACACAATTTTAAAAAAGACAAACCCCCACTGCTTACAGAGAAAGAGAAAAAAACACAGATCATGCAAATAGAGGTGAACAACAACAGCATTCTGAATCAAATTGAGTCTTTAGCTCTAAATGCCTTGAGCAGCCTGGAGCAGGCCCAAAGCCTCGGTATTCGGTTCATCCTGTTAGTGTGGCAAATCGTCGCAAATTTCACAGGCACAAAGCACAGCAGCCGGGGGCAGTCTCACAGTCTCAACATCAGTGATGCTTGAATATGTAAACAGGCTCCCTCGATTCCTCAGTGTTTCCTGGGGCTTTGTATATGGGATGCTTGCTACCTTATAGGTGCACTGTGATAGTTGGTACTGTTTTGCATCTTAGCCCAGGAGTTACAGTGTTTCATTAGGCACTGTTCATGACTGTTCATGTATGGTTGAATAATAATTAAATTTGCCTATCCTCGATTTATCAGTCCTACATATTTTCCATAATTTATTTTTTTGCTCATCTTACTAACTGATCGATATCATACTGCAGCTGAAGACTGCCATTCTCATGATGAGCAACACAGCCAACCTCCATGTCATGAGTAAATTTACCAATCCTCTTTCCTATATTCACATCCAAACTGTTAAGGTACATAACAGACGGTGAGGTTTGCAGCACTGAGAGCGAGAGTATACCACTGGCGGCAGGTTTGTAATCACAAAAACAATCTTCCACCCCACCACTACCCTCTGCTTCCTTTCATTCAGCTAATTTCAGAACAAATTTGTCACAATTGTCCTGGATCCCATGGGCTCCTACCTTTTAGATCAGCCTCCATTGTTGGATTTTGTCAAAAATCTTACTGAACTCCGTGTAAATTGCATTCACTGCACTAATCTCTTCAACACATGTCCTTGAAAGATTTTATCAGATTAATCAGTCTGGATATCCCTTATCAGATCTTAATAAAGTTATGTTGGCAATCTCTGATCAATACTTGCATCCCCAAGCACAGAATACTACACAGTACCTCGGAATTACTTCCACTAATTTGCCAACCAATGGCATTGGCCTCACCTGCCTATAACTCTCCCTTCTACCACATTCGGAAGGAGAAGGTGGCGGCGCGACACAGCTCACAGTGGCAGCTCCGGAGGAGATATCTGTTATCTGTCAAGTAGGGTGCCGTGCACAATCCTGATTTGATGGAGACAGATGTGAGAGCACGGAGGAACATCTGGTGAAACTTCTGAAATGCCTGCTTTGCTGTCGCTGCTACTGTGTGATTCAGAATCTCTGCTCTGGAGGGGAAGGCCCCAAGTCCTCGGCTTTGCTTGTTGCTTGGCGGCTGGGGCGGGGTCGAAGCGCTCAGCAAAGATGGTGCTCGGTGTCGGAGGGCTGGTTGGAGGCTCAAAGTTTTCGGAGGGACTTGGAGTCGGCTGCGGTCGGGTGCTCCTAATGGCGCTGCATCGGTAAGTCTGCGGCGCTTGGAGGTTCATGACAGGAAGAGTTTCTCGCTTTTACTGTCTGCGTGAGATGATGGGGCTATCGAGACTTGAGACATTTTTTACCGTGCCCATGGTCTGCTCTTTATCAAATTACGGTATTGCTTTGCACTGTTGTAACTATATGTTATAATTATGTGGTTTTGTCAGTTTTAGTCTTGGTTTGTCCTGTGTTTCTGTGATATCTTTCTGGAGGAACATTGTATCATTTTTTAATGCATGCATTTCTAAATGACAATAAATGAGGACTGAGTGTCCTCATAATCTAATCTAATCTAATTCACTATCCTTCAGTCAGTTTTTTGGGCATAGAAGATTTGAAAATTTCTGTCAGAGCCCTAGCAATCTCTTCTCTTGTCTCACATAATAGCCCGGAGATTTATCCACCTCAGAATTCGAAGATGTGTAATACCTTTTCCTTTTGAATGATAACTTGTTCCAGAATTCTACCATCCCTATCCTATATATTTCAGTAACGATCTCCATGAGAATGCAGATCTAACATATTTACACCTTTAATTGATTTCATTCTTTGCCTGGTTAACCTCCTGCCCTTATAAAATGCTTTAGGATTTTCCCTGAGCTTGGTCAAGTCTGAGATGTTTCCTAGTGGATTTTTTTTTGTTTCTTTTCATACCCCAAGAACATGCTAATTGATGAATCGATTACTGTAAATAACTCTAAATATGTATCGGTAGGAGATTCAGGATGCAGTTAATAAACATGTGAAAAAGAATAGATCCCACAGAGGTAAGTGGAGAAATGGCATTGATAAGACTACCCTGAGAGCTGCGGTTGACTCAGTGAGTTAGACAGCTTCTTATATGGTGAGGCACAGGAGAAAAGCTCAGGCCATTTTTCACGAATAGTTTAAATTGATATTGATGGCAATGTCTTACAAGAAAAGCGAGTAACATTAATTGTACATAAGCATTCTCATTCTATAGGCCGTGACAATGCAGCACTTTCAAAAACCCACAAAGCAAATTGAATTGCATTGCAAAGCGTTTGTGATAAAAGCAAAATGTAATATTTGATGTGATTTGGAATAGTCATTGAGTCTTGCTAAATTGCAGTCTGTTGCAAGGCTGTCCACTCAAATTTAGCTGAAGAAAATTACACAAGTTTACTTGCAGTAATTTTGAAAAACTCTATAAATGAGGTGGGAAACAAAATAGATGGATACAACTTTAGACAAATAAACCATTCATGTCACACATGTGATAATTAAATTGCCACTTACTGCTCAGTAGTTTTATGATATGTATCCTCCATCAGCTTTTGAAGAGAAGCTCATTAAAAGACCTTGACTCGATGCATAAGGCTTTTTTTTTGCTGTAGGAAAAATAAGCAAGAAACCAGGAACTGAATTAAGGATACCCTCGAACAAAACAAAATCTTTTGCAGTGCACACTAGCCTGGAATTTATCAAGGCTAAATGAATATTCTACACCACATTGTATATTGCATTTCATTTCCATTGCAAAATGTAAGAGTGACAACCAAGAGAGATTTGAATAAATTGCAGTGTGTTCAAGCTGCAATTCTTATATGTGTTTTAGTTACAATTAAGTATGGACCAATCTGGTGACATGTTAAGTAAATTTGTTCCCTGGTGGGATATTGAGTCTTGAAAACAAAGTAGATCTGCTAGTTTGATCCCTGTCCACAATGAGTTGGCTTGTCTTGTGCAGCCGTCTTTAATAACAGAATGGATAATTGCTAAAACTGTTACAGACTAAGAAAGGGAAAAAAATCTGTATTCTCTCAAAAGCTACAATCCATATCTGCCCACTGATTGTGTGAACCACTGGAACCACTAAAATAGGCTTCGGGTTGATGACTTTACACTCAAACATGCCCTTTGCCTCAATGTAAAGAACTCAGAATTCAGAAACAGATTTATCCTCACTAACATATGTTATGAAATGTGTTGTTCCAGTAGCAATGCATAAAAATACTGTACATTACAATCAGAATATATAAAAATGCTATATATTAAATCAGAATATATAACATTAAATACTATACATTACAATCAGAATATATAACATTAAATACTATACATTACAGAATATATAACATTAAATAAGTAGTGCAAAAAGAGAGCAAGTGTAGTGAGATAGTGTTGGTCAGTTGGTTCATTGTCTGTTCAAAAATATGTTGGTAGAGGGGAAATGTCAGTTTTGCCGATCTGTATAAAAACAGAAAAATAACATTTTTCAGGAGAAGATGACAAAAAGATGAAGAACTTTGGAGAATTAAATAATGTATCAAACGGTGGCCCATAAGTTGATGTATGCCCAAAGCAATACACCAACAGCTTTTCAGCTGGTAGTGGCTGAAACTGCAGAAGTTTACAACAACAGGTCCGAGGTCCAAAGCTGACAGTGCTATTGAATTATTACACAATTATAATACACAAAGGACAATTCAGCATGTTGGGTAGGATTCAGAAAGTGGGGAGGGGAGAGAGGGGTGGCAGTTGATAGCCAGACTGGTGCCTAGTCCTTGGGATGTGGACAGTGGCAGGGTGAGGTAGTACTTAGCCAGGCATTAATGGCCTGGTTGAACTTGATGGGGTGATGGAGGAGGCAGACAGGAGATCAATGGTTTGTGAGAGGGTGTGGGAAGAGTTTGTTGGAGAATTTTCGGGGAGTTTTGTATTGTGCTTTGAGCTGATCAGTGGTTCAGAAAGCTCTAATGATTGGAGCCAGGAATACCAAGCTGTTGGGGCATGAAGGTGGGAGCAGTGGATTTTGGCTACATCAATTTTGGTAAACTGTTCCATAACAACCCTCATGATGGCTCATCTAGACATTTAAGATGCATGCTGTCCATGGTAACTTGTCCAATTGGATTCAGAATTGGCTTATCCTTGGAAGGCAGGGTAGTATCCTAAGATGGACCTTACACTGGCTGGAGATTCATGACTAGTTGTGTGGGATGGATGTAGAGGCTATGGAGAGGGTTCAGAAGAGGTTTACCAGCATGCTGCCTGGATTAGAGGGTATATTCTACAAGGAAAGATTGGACAAACTAGGCTTGTTTTCCCTGGAATGGCAAAAGCTGAGAGAGACCTGATAAAAGTGTATGTGGCACAGAGAAAGTAGGCAGCATATATCTTTCTCCCAGTGTTGAAACATGGAATACTAGTGTACATGCATCTAAGGGGAGAGAGGAGAAGTTCAACGGAGATGTGCAAGGAAAGGTTTTATTACCTGGAGTGTAATGGGTGCCTGGAATGTGCAGCCAGGGGTGGCGCTAGAGGAACATCAATAATGTAATATCTGTGTGGCGCTTGTCTTATCCTGTGTGACTAGTCACCACACTCTGTATGAGAAAATCTACTTGCATATTACGACACTAGGTGTTAGTGGGCCATCAGAAGCTCTATGTATCGGAAGGAGGCAGTGAATAGAAAACACACACTTCCAGAGGTAAGTTTGTTTATAAACTTAGCAATATATACATAATATTTACGAGTAAGAACAATTCAAAATTCCAACGTTCTGCTTAGATTCCAAATCTCAGATATCAACTGAAAACCAAATTCCTTTTCAGTTCAATTCAGTGAGATTCATTAGAATAACATTTATTACTCCAATTTCTCTAACTAATTAGATCTAGTGTTATTCCCTATTTAAAGACTAACCTTTCCCTTTTTTTTATCCTTAGTTAGAAACTAATTGAATTCCTATTCTTAAGTACTATGGTTAACTTCAGTTTCTGTTCCAGGTCAGTATATCTACAAATTCAAATTCAACACAAAAAATATATATATATTTCTTTCTCCCTAGGCTTCCTGTCCCATGCTCAGCTCCCTTCTCCAGCCTTGTATCCCTTTTGCCAATCAACTTTCCAGCTCTTAGCTTCATCCCTCCCCCTCCTGTCTTCTCCTATCATTTTGGATCTCCCCTCCCCCTCCCACTTTCAAATCTCTTACTATCTCTTCTATCAGTTAGTCCTGGCGAAGGGTCTCAACCCGAAACATCGACTGTACTTCTTCCTATAGATGCTGCCTGGCCTACTGCGTTCCACCAGCATTTTTGGTGTGTTGCTTGAATCTCCAGCATCTTCAGATTTCCTTGTGTTTGTGTGTGTGTGTGTGTGTGTGTGTGTGCGCGCGCAGTTTAACTCCTTTCACGACAAATTCTCCGACAACATCACAACTTATAAACAAAATAAATCTCATTCAGTAAATTATCGAAGTCTTTGCAAAAATAATCTGTTCTTACAGAAAATCAAACTCAGATCCTTCGAATAAAAATAAACTTATACATCTAGCCATATTAAATCGCCTACGTCATTAAACATTTTGTTCCCGCGCTGGTTCTTCAATCTTGGGTGGCTGGTCATGAAATAGTGGGTCATCCGTGGAAAGTTGATTCACAAAACTTACAAAAAAAGAAATCTGACCAAATCCTTTGGTATGATTTAACAGAACTAATTTCCAGTTACATGGTAGAGATCTTGGACACTTGTCTCTGCTGATATTGTCTCGCTATAGCTGCTGCCTGTTATGGCCATAGCTTCAATAAACCTTTTATCGACATCGTCTCTCCTCCAGGGGTTTCACCCTGAAGTTTTCAACTAAGTAGGGTAGATACTCTCACTACTAATCCCACTTTTAACAGTTTATATCTTTAGTTTCTAAAAGTTTTCTGCATTTCTGTCTCTTGTCCATGCCCGTGTCAGCCACGCCTTGTCCTTGCATAATTTTTTCCCAAGTTCTCTCTTTTTTAATAAATCAGTAAACTGCGTTTTCATCCCTCCACAGGTGGAGCTTTCTACTGTCACATCTCTGGGTTTAATTAATCTGGGTTACAAATAGCGACACTTAAGATACTCTCAGATAAGCACATTAACATGCAGAGAATAAAAGGACGTTGACCATGTTCAGGCAGAAGGGATTAGGTGTCATTAGCTTAATTGATTTGGCACAACATCATACACCAAAGGGCCTGTCCTTGTTCCATGCTGTATGTTAAATCTCCCAGCAATGTGTCGAAAGGAACAATACACAGGGAATCAAATCAGAACCAGAATCAGATTTATTATCACTGACATTTCATGAAAAATGTGGTGTTTGCTGGCAGCCCTACAGTGCAAAAACATAAACAGTACTATAAATTACAAACATAAATATATAGTGCAAAAGAAAAGGAACAACAAAGTTGTGTTGATGGACTGTTCAGAAATTTGATGGCAGGGGGAAAGAATCTGTTCCTATTGGGTATGTGTCTTCAGGCTCCTCTACTTCCTCCTTGAAGGTAGTAATTAGAAGGGGACATGTCCAGGATGGTAAATGCCCTTGATGATGGATAGCCAAGGGTGCTTTGTGTCCAGACGTACCTGTTCAAAATTGCAGATTAGCAGGATTCATTAGGAACGGATCACGGTTGCATTCCACTCCTGAAAAAAGTAATTTATTGACACTAACAAAAATAACTGTGTATGGGTGCTTTCAACACTGTAGCGATATTTCCTAAATTTCCATTTTCAGAAATTTGCTGCAGAGTGTCCTGGAATAAGGTCCATGGGGACTGGAATGAAGATGCTTTTTCCAAAGTTTCTGAACTAGATCATGGTTATGAGCCTGATAATAGTAGGCTTTCCAGAATCCAATTACCTTGTAGTTGTTAATGTGTAACAAATTTGAATCTACTTTAAAAGCAGGTGATTGTTCAATTTCTCTGGATCTATGAAGGGTGTACATCTAATGCTGTCATGGTGTTAGATAAGAGACATACATATAATGTACGTAAACAATATTATAAAAGATCATCGGTGAAGGCAAAAAGATCATATTTAGTTATTCTTTTTATGCTTACTGAGGCCAAACTAATTGCAGTTTTTTGTAATCATTTCCCATGTCTAGATTAAAGAATTGCAGTCTCCTTACCAATAGTCAGAGAGATGAGTGTAGGGATATAATTAACTTCTGTATCAGTCTGCATTAAATAGTTTGTGTTGCTTCACTGGAATTCTCTTCTCTGGAGATTATTTACTTACTGGTGCTCTCAGCTGAAGTTCCTCTATTAAAAGTATTCTACGAGTGGGAAATGTTGATTCAGCATTCCAAAGCCGCAAAGTTAAATTACATAATGTGACGGGAGTTGCATGGTGCTCAGAATGAAAGGATGGATTTTGGCTCCCCATTTAAAAAGAAGCAAGTGTCAGACAACCAGTCAAATGTAGAGTTTTCAACTAAACACTAGTATCAGGACATTGAATCCTCCAATTTGTTCTGGTAATAACTGGGTTTGTTTGAGACAGAGATTGATTAGTTCTTGATTAGCAAAGGAGTTAAGGATTAAACGGAGAAGGCCGGAGATGGGGGTTGAAAAAAGTCATCCATGATTGAATGGCAGATTGGTCTAAATGGGCTAATATGGCCACCTCTACATCTTAGGGTGCAATGGTTACCGAACCAATTGCAGAACCCAATTTAATAGAAATTCTCCATCACTTACACAGGAGAATTGCGTCTTGCATCCTGCTTCTTTGATTTCCATATGATTGCTGGTAAAGGATTAGGATGAAAAGGAATGTTGAATATATTTCTAGTTTAATGTTTAAAATGATTCGCTTCAAATTTAATAGTTTATTTAAATGTCTCTGAGTGTTAACATCTGGCAAGTCTGGAGGCAAGGCCTTGCCAGCTGTGAAAGCTTTCAGTGTATTTTCAGGGAAGGGAATGCCTCAGTAAACCGCTGGAGATCACATTGCATATAGACCTGCTGAGTATAAATGAGTAGATACTGCAGGCATCAATTCCATGCAGGGGACCAAGTAACAAAACCTGGCATGGTATCTGACAAAGTTGCTTAGATTTTTTTAGAAATAGAGAAAATGTAATGCACCTCACATTTTCCAAGAGGATATCAAAATTAACATTATTTATTTGTTGTTTATCGGGGTGTGCTGATCAACTGGCTGGAGTGTTCACTGAGAGGTTTATCCTCTTGCTTTGACAATCTAAGGCACCCACCTGCTTCAAGCAGGCTTCAATTATACTGGTATCTAAGAAGAACGTGGTAACCTGCCTCGATAACTATCATTTGATGGCACTTATATCCACCGTGATGAAGTGTTTTGAGAGGTTGGTGATGAAGCATATCAACTCCTGCCTGAGAAGAGACTTGGATCCACTCCAATTTGCCTAAGAGCACAGCAGGTCTCCAGCAGATGCTCAGCATTTAATACTGTCATCCCCTCAAAACTAATCAATAGGCTTCAAGACCTGGGCATCAATATTAAGGTTGGCAGGAACATCTCCTTCACAATTTCCATCAGCACAGGTGGACCACAAGGCTCTGTTAGCCTTACAGTTGTGACTGTGTGGCTGAGCACAGCTCCAATGCTATATTTAAGTTTGCTGATGACACCGCTATCATAGGCCAAATCAGAGGTGATGATGAATCAGCATTTAGGAGGGAGACTGAAAATCTGGCTGAGTGGTCCCACAATAACAATCTCTTATTCAATATCAACAAGATCAAGGAGTTGATTGGTGACTTCAGGAGGGGAAAACCGGAGGTTCGTGAGCCAGTCATCAACAGGGGATCTGAGGCGGAGAAGATCAGCAAATTTAAATTGCTAGGTGTCATCATTTCAGAGGACTTGACCTGGGCCCAGCATGTAAGTGCAATTACGAGGAAAGCACGACAGCACCTCTGCTTCCTTAGGGATTTGTGATGGTTCAGCATGACGTCTAAAACTTTGATGTGTGATGGAGTGTATATTGACTGGCTGCATCACAGCCCGGTAGGGAAACACCAATGCCCTTCAACGGAGAGCCTTACAAAAAATAGTGGATATGGCCCAGTCCGTCGTAAGTAAAGGCCTCCCCACCATTGAGCACATCCATACGGAAGCGCTGGCTGTCGTAGGAAAGCAGAATCCATCATCAGGGATCCACAACACCCAGGTCCTGCTCTCATCTCACTGCTGCCATCAGGAAGAAGGTACAGGAGCCTCAGGACTCACACCACCAGGTTCAGGAACAGTTATTACCCCTCAGCCATCAGACTCTTGAACTAGTGGAGGTAACTTCACTCAACTTCACCACCCCATCACTGAACTGTTCCCTTTCAAGGACTTCTCATCTCATGTTCTCAATATTTATTGCTTATTTATTTGTTGTTATTATTATCTCTTTTTCTCTTTTGCACACTGGCTGCTTGTCTGCCCTGTTGGGTGCAGTTTTTCATTGATTCCGTTTACTCAGTTGTTGGATTTACTGATTATGCCCGCAAGAACATTAATCTCAAGATTGTAAATGATGACATATATGTGCCTTGAGAGTAAAGTCACTTTGATCTTTGAACTTTGAACTTTTTTTCCAGAAACATTAACTGTGATTCAGAACACAGATTATTGCTTCTCCACCACATGGTCATGGATTATGTCCATGCCATTAACTGGATTCCTGAAGCAAACTGTGATACTGAGTTAGGATCCACCCAAGAACACCTTGAAACCTTATGATCCACATAAGTACAGTTAGACTGCTGAAACTTTCATGATGCTTCATAAGCTATTAAAACTCGCTCAGAAGTTTTTCTAAGATTTGAATTCCCTCCTTGAATTCTCTGCCCTCTACCTTCCTTGCATTCTTTAAGACACCTTAAAACCTGCTCTTCTGACCTAGTGGATCATTGCCATGTTTGATTAGACACCCATGAAGCCTTGAGATGTTTTGTTACAAGGGAATGTTTGCCAGTGCAAGAGAAACAGACAAAGTGTACTTTTAGTTATTACACCATAATTGATCCCTTTCCATTTGCACTGATCTTACACTCACCCCATTTTTATTCTCTGTACATTCCCATCAATTCCACCCAGCCCAAATTATACCACTGACCTCCACAGCAGGGGTAATTTACGGTGGTCAATGCATCTTGCAAGCATGCACGTCTTTGGGCTCGATGATCTATTAGTGGAGCTGCTGCCTCTCAGCTCCAGCAACATGGATTTAATCCTAAACTCTGGTGTTATCTATGTGGAGAGTGCATGTTCTCTCTGCCATCACTCACTTTCTATGGGTGCTCCAGTTTCTTCCCACATCCCAAAAGTCCATAGGTTGGTAGTTTAATTGACCACTGTAAATTACCAATTGTGTATAGTGAGTGGTGGAATCTGGGGGAAGTCCATGAGAATATGAGGAGAATATGTTACGGGGAAAATTAGTGGGGAATGAGATTGTTCTGTAAATCAGCATTGTTTCAATGGGCTAATAAGTACTCCTATGTTGTATGGAAATGGTAACAGTAGGATCAGCACTTTTTTTTTTAACAGTGCTGTAACAGAAATATTTTAGAATTTATTCTTTCTTCTGTTCTGATTCACCAGTGAGGTGTTCACAAACAGAGAAGATACTATACACGTGTTAAATGTTATAAAGACACTACACTGTTTGGAACATATGAAAACTCTTCATTGTCATCGGGTAGCATGGTAGAGTGGCGGTTAGCATAACACAATTACAGTGCCAGCGACCCAGGTTCACTTCCGCTGCTGTCAGTAGGGACTTTCTCCCTGTCACCATAAAGGTTAACTCTCGGTGTTTCTGTTTAAACCTTATATGTATACGTGTGTGTGTGTGTGTGTGTGTGTGTGTGTGTGTGTGTGTGTCCTCAGAAGAGGATGTTTTTCGCCACTATTTACTCTCAAGGCTATGGACTACACTCTTTTACTTTATCCAAACATTTCCACATTTCAAGATGGCACTATTTTGACTGACGACCACTATTTTGTGTTACACACATATTAAGTAACTGTCATTGCCAATTATAAAAGAACTGGGCCTAGAGCACGTGCACTGTTGTGACTCAAGCATTGTTTTTTTTATCTTATGTGTGCACAAGGAGAACACATGCACCCCTATTACCCACACTGTTCTGAACAGAAAACTGCTATTTTATACAGAATTGGCTTATCAATTAATGACTATTTTCTGTTGGTCTTCACAGTGGAGGGCATTTCTAACATGCCAAAGAGAGATGTTATGGATGTGATAGGAGATGAGGACCTCAATACAATCGCTGTCACTAAAGAGGTAGTGCTGAGCAAACTTGTGGGCCTGAAGATAGACAAGTCCCCTGTTCCTGATGGAATGCATCCCTGGGACTGAAAGAAATGGCAGGAGTTATAGTAGAGACTTTGGTGATAATTTACCAAAATTCTCTAGACTCTGGGCAGGTCCCGGCTAATTGGAAGACGGTGAATGTCATGCCACTGTTTAGTAAAGGATGCAGGCAAAAGGCAGGTAACTGGAGGCTAGTTAGTTTAACATCTAGTTGAGAAAATTCTTGAAATTTCATTAAAGAAGAAATAGTGAGGCATCTGGAAAGAAATGGATCCAGACGCAGCATGGATTCAGCAAAGGCAGGTCCTGTTTGACAAACTGACTGGAGTTCTTTGAGGATATAACAAGCGCAGTGGATAGAGGGGAACAGATGGACCTTATTTTCTTGGATTTCCAGAAGGCGTTCAATAACGCCTTCAGAGTTGTTACTCTGGTTGACAATCAGTGGTGAGCGGTGTGCTGCAGGGGTCAGCGCTGGGCCCACAACTGTTCACAATATACATTAACAATGTGGAAGAGTGAACTGATTGTAATGTATCTAAGTTTGCTGATGACACTAAATTAAATGGAAAAGCAGATTGTGCAGGGGATAGGGAGAGTCTGCAGAGAGATATAGATAGGATAAGTGAGTGGGCAAGGGTCTGGCAGATGGAGTACAATGCTGGTAAATGCGAGGTCATTCACTTTGGAAGGGAAAATGGAAGGGCAGATTTTTATTTAAATAGTGAAAGATTGCAGTATGTTGCTTTACAGAGGGACTTGGGAATGCTTGTGCATGAATCACAAAAAGTTGGACTGCAGGTGCAGCAGGCTATCAAGAAGACAAATGTGATGTTGACCTTCGTTGCTAGAGTGATTGAATTTAAGAGCAGGGAGGTTATGTTGCAACTATACAGGGTACTGGTGAGGCCGCACCTGGAGTACTGCATGCAGTTCTGGTCTCCTGACTTGAAGAATGTACTGGCTTTGAAGGCGGTGCAGAGGAGGTTCACTAGGTTGATTCCAGAGATGAGGGGTTTAGACAATGAGGAGAGATTGAGTCATCTGGGCCTGTACTCACTGGAATTCAGAGGAATGAGATGAGATCTTATAGAAACATTTTAAATTATAAAAGGTATAGCTAAGATAGAGGTAGGAAAGTTGCTTCCACTGATAGGTGAGACTAGAACTAGGGGACATCGCCTCAAGATTGGGGGGAGTAAATTTAGGATGGAGATGAGCAGGAACTGTTTTTCCTAGAGGGTGGTGAATCTGTGGAATACGCTGCCCGATGAAGAAGTGGAGGCTACCTCAGTAAACATATTTAAGACAAGTTTGTATAGATTTTTGCATAGTAGGGGAATTAAGGGTTATGCAGGAAAGAAAGGTAGGTGGTGATGAGTCCATGGCCAGATCAGCCATGATCTTAATGAATGGTGGAGCAGGCTCGATGGGCCATGTGGCCTACTCCTGCTGTTATTTCTAATGTTCTTATGTAAATTGCATATCTTTGAATTCCTTACTCGCGAGACCCATCACCATTCACAATAGAGCTGTTAAATTCAATCAAAACTTCAAGCGGACAGCCGATGCTACTTTGAAGTTAGTAAAGATAAGTTGTTGGGTGTGTTTCATATCCTTCTGCTATCTCGTCTATCTCTGGCACCCCCTGTGGTGTAAAGGGAAGCTATGTCTCAGGAAGATCTTCCTGGAAAAGTCTCACTACAGAGGCTATGCTCGTCAGACTTAAGTATACACTGCTGAAGTCAATAAAGCCTATCTCGTCCATAGTGATCAGAGGTGTCTCTGGTGGTCTCACTTCAAAAGCCTCGCTTGACTACAATTGCCCCAGGCTATCCTTGCCTCACCATGATTTCCACATAAGGAGAAATCAAAGATGACTTCTGGTGAATTTAACTCTTGCCTTTCAAGTGCTTTTGGGGGATACTGTACCTGAGCTACTGTGTTATTAGAGTGAAATTTTATAGTCATGATCTTCTCTTATGAATTGATTTTTGTGTACCAGTTTCTTAAGATTTATTTATAACAACGTAAAAAAGTGTTCTCATTTAAAACTTATCACATGTTTCTTTGTACAGAGTTTCTTTTAAGAGACCCTGGTTAGGTACATGGAGCTTAGAAAAATAGAGGGTTATGGGTAACCCTAGGTAATTTCCAAGGTAAGGCCATGTTCAGCACAGCTTTGTGGGCTGGAGGGTCTGTATTGTGCTGTAGGTTTTCTGTGTTTCTGTAAGTCAGTGAGTATAGCGTGACCTGCTGGCATTCTTCCATACCGTGTGATTCTTCACATATAATTGTAGAGCAGGCTTGAAGGGCCGAATGCCCTACTCCTATTCCTGTTTTATATTTTTTTCTTGACAGATTACTGATGCTAAGCAGGGACATTCCCTTTATCATCCTTTTGCACTAATAAAAAAGGACAGGCTATTAACGAGGCACTTTCTGTTCACTTAAGTGACCTCAGTGAGTGTGAGTCAGAAATGCCATCAAATTGTAGTTCCCAAGATGCCACCACCTTCTCCCTGAAACCAAGAAAAATGAAGCTGTTGCTTACAGACACTTTGTGACCTTGATGTTGCTGTGGTGAGTTGAGAAGCATGTCACCTGGGAATTCACAGTGCAGAGTAGGTGAAGAAAAATTCTCATGCTTACTTCTACAGAGTGGAGGAATTCCGACAGAAGATGTGGCCAAAGATTCACTGCTCTCCTCCACCCCTCCCCAACTGAACGTCACATGTCCTGTGAATAACAAACTTTGAAAATCTGCTCTTGTGAGTACATTGATCTTCAGACAGATTTAGGTTTCCCAGAATGGGCCGTTCACTGAAGTAGGTCTCCTTGCCTTTGATCCCAAGGCACAGTCTCGTTGAATGACCTGCTGCTCTTGTCTGAAAACCTGCAGTAATGGAATTTTGCTGATATAATCAGTACTGAGGCACCCATTATGTATCTCCACTTCCTGTCAGATGAGCAACTCTGTGGACTTTGAAAGATATTTTAGTGCTGAGTCTGAGACTTCCTGGTCAATTATACTTATACTTTATACTTTACTGTCGCCAAACAATTGGTACTAGAACGTACAATCATCACAGCGATATTTGATTCTGCGCTTCACACTCTCTGGATTACAAATATTAAATATTAAAAATAGTTAAAATTAGTAAATATTAAAAATTTAAATTATAAATCCTAAATAGAAAATTGAAAAATGGGAAGTAAGGTAGTGCAAAAAAAATCCTGATGTCAGCAGAATATCTTGTACAGTAATACAGGTTCATAGATCTGTTCACCAGTTCCAAATTTGTTATTGTATGGAGCTTTCCAGTTCATAAGACCAGATGACCATAAGATATAGGAGCAGAATTAGGCCATTTGGCCCATCAAGTTTGCTCTGTCATTTCATCATGGCTGATCCAGAACATCCTTCCATAGATAAGACCGTAAGACATAGGAACAGAATTAGACCATTTGGCGCATCGAGTCTTCTCCACCATTCAATCATGGCTGAATCCTTTTTTTCCCTTTCTTAGCCCCACTCCCTAGCCTTCTCCCTGTAACCTTTGATGCCGTGTCCAATCAAGAACCTATGAAGCTCTGCCTTAAATACACCAAATGGCCTGGCCTCCACAGCTGCCTGTGGTAGTAAGTTCCACAAATTCACCACCCTCTGGCTGATGAAATTTCAATGATTTTTGAAAGATCATTTACCAGTACCTCCACAATCTCTACTGCTACCTCTTTCAGAAACCTAGGGTACAATTCACCTGGTCTGAGTGACTTATGTAGCCTTAGGTCTTTCAGCTTTTTGAGCAATATTCCCTTGTAATAGTAACTGCACTGACTTCTCTTCCCTTCAACATCTGGCACACTGCTAGTGTATTCCACAGTGAAGACTGGTGCAAAATACTCATTTAGTTCATCTGCCATCTCCTTGTCCTCTGTTATTTTTTCTCCAACCTCATTTTCTAGCAGTCCTATATCCACTCTCATCTCTGTTTTATTTTTTACATACTTGAAAAAGCTTTTACTATCCACTTTGATATTGTTTGCTGGCTTGCTTTCATATTTCATCTTTTCCCTCCTAATGATTTTTTAGTTCTCTCTGTAGGTTTTTAAAAGCTTCCCAATCCTCTATCATCCTGCTAATTTTTGGTTTGTTGTATGCTCTCTGTTTTGCTTTTACATTAGCTTTGATTTCCTTTGTCAGCCACGGTTGTACTATTTTGCCATTTGAGTATTTCTTCATTTTTGCAATACATCTGTCCTTCCCCTTCCTCATTTACCCCCAAAACTCACGCCATTGCTGCTCAGCGGTCATCCCTGCCAGCATCTCCTTCCTATTTACTTTGACCAACTCTTCTCTCATTCTACTGTAATTCCCTTTACTCCACTGAAATGCTTGCTACATCAAACTTTACTTTCTCCCAATCAAATTTCAAATTGAACTCCATCATATTGTGATCACTGCCTCCTAAGGGTTCACCTCCGGTTCATTACATAACAGCCAGTCCAGTATAGCCAATCCCTTAGTAGGCTCAAAGACGAATTGCTCTAAAAAGCCATCTCATAAGAATTCAACAAACTCTTTTTTGAGATCCACTACCAACCTAATTTTCCCAATCGACCTGCATGTTAAAATCTCCCATGGCTCTCATAACATTGTCCTTTTGACACACCTTTTCTGTTTCCCGTTGTAATCTGTGGTCCACATCCCGGCTACTGTTGGGAGGCATGCATATGACTACCATCAGGGTCCTCCTACCCTTGCAGTTTCTTAAATCAACCCACAAAATTCAACATCTTTCTTTTTGATGCCAATCTTTGCCAGCAGAACCACACCACCCCCTCTGCCTACCTTCCTATCCCTCTGCTATAATATGAAACCTTGGACATTCAGCTCCCAACTACAACCATTCTTCAACCATGATCCAGTGATGGCCACAACATCACACCTGACAATCTGTAATAGTGCAACAAGATCATCCACCTTATTTCTTATGCTCCGCGCATTGAGATATGACACTTTGAGTACTGTATTTGCTACCCTTTTTGATCCTGCATCCCTAATGCACTGATACTCACTCTGCTGGCTGCAATTTTGTCCTATCATCTGCCTTCTCTTCCTGACAGTCTGACTGCATGCTATCTTTGCTTTTTTATCATCTGTCCTATCCTGAGACTCTATTTCCCACCCCTCTGTCAAATTAGTTTAAACCCTCCCCAACAGCTCTAACAAACGTGCTGTGAGAATATTGGTCCCCCTCTGGTTCAGGTGCAACCCATCACTTTTGTGCAGGTTATACCTCCCCCAGAAGAGATCCCAATGATCCAAGAACCTGAACCCTGACCCCTGCACCAGCTTCTCAGCCACGCATTTATCTGCCAAATCATCCTGTTTCTACCCTCACTGGCATGTGGCACAGGCAGCAATCCAGAAATTACTACCCTGGAGGCCCAGCTTCTCAGCTTTCTGCCTAGATCTCTAATTTTTTCTTCAGGACCTCTTGCATTTCCTTCCTATATCATTGGCATGTAACAGTTTCTTCCCCCAAGCCATCAGACTCCTTAATACCCAGAGCCTAGACTGACAACAACCTACTGCCCTGCACTGTGCCTATTGTCTTGTTTATTATTTATTGTAATGCCTGCACTGTTTTGTGTACTTTATGCAGTCCTGGGTAGGTCTGTTGTCTAGTGTCGTTTTTGTGTTGTTTTATATAGTTTAGTGTAGTTTTTGTGTTGTTTCATGTAGCACCATGTTCCTGAAAAGCATTATTTCGTTTTTACTGTGTACTGTACCAGCAGTTATGGTCGAAATGACAATAAAAAGTGTCTTGACTCGACTTGGTTCCAATATATACCAAGACATCTGGCTGCTCTCCCTCTCCCTCCAAACTGTTGTGGACGTGATCCGAGACATCACTGACCCTGGCACCTGGGAAGCAACATACCATCCAGGTGTCCCTTTCATGTCCACGGAATCTCATGTCTGTTCCCCTGACTATTGAGTCCCCATCACTACCGCTCCCAAAAGGGGCACAAAACTGCTCACAGTACTCCTAGTGAGGCCTCACTAGTGCCTCAACATTACATCCTTGGTTTAATATTCTAATCCTCTTGAAATGAATGATAACATTGCATTTGCCTCCCTTGCCACCAACTCAACCTGCAAATTAACCTTTAAGAAATCCTGTATGAGGACTCCCAACTCCCCTTGCACCTCCGATTTTTGAATTTTCTCTCCATTTAAAATATAGTTTATGCTCTTATTTCTTCTACCGAAGTGCATGACGATACACTTCCTGACACTGTATATTATCTGCCACTACTTTGCCTATTCTCCTTATCCGTCTAAGTCCTTCTGTAGCTGTTTGCTTTCTCAACTCATCCTGCCCCTCCACATTTCTTTGTATCATCTGCAGACTTTGGCCCAAAGCTATCAATTACATCATCCAAATCATTGGCAACAAAGTAAAAAGAATTAGTCCTAACCCTGACCTCTGTGGAATACCACTAATCATTGTCAGCCAACCAGAAAAGGCTCCCTTTATTGCCACTCTTTGCATCTTACTCTATCCATGCTAGTATCTTTCCTGTACTACCAAGAGCTCTTAATTTGCTAAGCAGCCTCATGTGTGGCATTTTGTCAATGCCCTTCCTAAAATCCAAGTATACATCATTCTCCTTTGTCTATCCTGCTTGTTATTTCTTCAAAGAATTTTAACAGATTTGTCAAACATGATTTTCCTGAAGGAAGCCATGTTGACTTTGGCCTATTTTATCATGTACCTCCAAGTACCCTGAAACCACATCCTTAATAATCAACTCCAACATCTTTCCACCACTGAGGTCAGACTAACTGGCCTGTAATTTTCTTTCTTCTGCCTATCTCCTTCTTGATGAGTTGAGTGACATTTACAATTTTCCAGTGCCAAGCTCCATTGATTCTTGAAAGATCATTACTAATGGCACCACAATATCTTCAGCCATTTCTTTCAGAAACCTGGGGTGTAGACCATCTGTTCCAGGTGATTTATCTACCTTCTTACCTTTCCATTTCCCAAGAACCTTCTCTTGAGTAATGCCATCTTCACTCAGTTCTGCCTCAAAACTATCAAACATCCACCATACTGCTAGTGTCTTGCACAGTGAAGATGGATGCAGAATAATTCAGTTCATCCACCATTTCCTTGTCCCCCATTATTACATCTCCAGCATCATTGTCAAGTAATTCAACATCTACTCTAGCCTCTCTTTTACACTTTGCATATCTGTAGAAACTTTTGGTATCCTCTTTAGTATTATTAGCTGGTTTACCTTCATATTCTTTCTTTTCCTTCTTCAGGACGTTTTTAGTTGCCTTCTGATGGTTTTTAAAAGCTCTACATTCCAGCATTTTGTGTGTGTTGCCTTTATTTTCTGTCTCCTGTTGTAATTTGTAGACTGCATCATTGCTACTGTTTGGAGGGTTGTATATAACTCCCATCAGGGTTCTGATAAAAGGTCTCAGCCCAAAATGTCGACTGTTTACTCTTTTCCTTGGATGCTGCCTGACCTGCTGAGTTCCTCCAGCATTTTGTGTGTGTTGCTTGGATTTCCAGCATCTGCAGATCTTCTCGTGTTTCATTTTATCTTTGCAGTTTCTTAACTCTGTCCACAATGACTCTACACCTTCTGATCCTATGTCAGCTCTTTCTAAGGATTTGATTTCATTTTTTTTATCAATAGAACCACGCCACTCCCGCTGCCTACCTGCCTGACCTTTCGATACGATGTGTGCCCTTGGACATTAAGATCCCAACTATAATCTTCTTTCAGCCCTGATTCAGTAATGCCTACAACATCGTACATGCCAATGTGTAACTGTGCTAGAAGTTCATCTACCATATTCCATATACAGCGTGCATTCAAGCATAACATCTTCTGTCCTGCATTCATCATCCTTTTTGATTTTATCCCCCTTTTACATTGCAACTCATCTCGTTCACCACCAAGTTAACCTACCATCAGCCTCTCCTTACTAGCAGTCTCACTATACATTGCCTCTCTTTGTAAATCAACTACCCCATCCTCAGCAATATCACTCTGGTTCCCATCCCCCTGCCAAAATAGTTTAAGCTCCACCCCCACTGCTGAACATCCCCAGCAAACCTGCCCAAAAGAATATTGCTTGCATTCCCCCTTCAGGTTCAGGTGTAAATTCTTCCTTTTGTACAGCTCATACCTTCCCCGGAAGAGACCCCAATGATCCAAAAACCTAAACCCCTGCTCCCTGCGCCAGTTCCTCAGCCACACATTCATCTGCCAAATCATCCTATTCTTAATCTCAGTGGCGCCTGGCACAGCCAGCGGTCCAAAAATTACTACTTTAGAGGCCCAGCTGTTCAGTTGTCTACCTAGCTCCCTAAAATTTCGCTTCAGGACCTCCTCATCTTCTTTACCCATGTCACTTGTGACAATATGTACCAGGACTTCTGGCTGCTCGCCCTCCCCCTTGAGTATGCCATGGACCCGATCCGAGACATTCCTGACCCTAGGTCCTGGGAGGCAGCATACCATTTGGGTGTCTCTATTGCATCCACAGAATCTCACCTCTGTTCCTCTGACTATGGAATCTCCACTGCAGTCCTCCTCACCTCTCCGAAGTCGAAGTTCATCCAGCTGCAGCTCCAGTTCCTTCACACGTTCTCTGAGGAGCTGCAGCTCCATGCACCTGGCTCAGATACAGTTATCTGAGAGACCGGAGATCTTCAAGAATTCCCATATTTCACACACAGAACAAAGCACAGCCCCCGGAGCCATTCTCAGTGTATGGACTGTGCCTTCACAGATGAGGAATGAAAAATAAAGAGGAAGAAGAAATTTACCTGATACTTACCTCGTTCAAGCCTGATAAGCCAAAGCCACTCCCAACACTGGCCCACTCACACTGCGGCCTCTCCAACAATGGCCGTTCCACTTGGTCCTGCCTTATTTTTATTTGCCCTTTCTAATGAACCCAGTTCACTGATTGGGTGCAGTCCAACCCGGAAAACTGCCACGAAGCAGCCACGAAACTGAGTGAAATCACCACTTCTGCTCAAATTCCTGCTCACTGATGGGCGCAGTCCAACTTCAGTTTACGTTGATTATAAATGTATCGTGTGCACTCAGTAAAGTCCGCAGGAGTGTGTCAGGCACCAGGAGATCAGACAGTAATGTAAATTGTGACCCAAAGTTCCTGGTTCAATTTTGTTGCAGGCATTATTTCACCTAGAAATGATTGCTAACATAATTTACAACAGGTAAAATTGATTTTGGATCACATAATCTTTAAAATAAGCAATTCGGTTTTCAGGCTAATGTTTTTGAGTTTCAGCTGGAGAATTCTAATGCAGACTGTGTCCTACATTCTGTCAATGCCTGTAAGTAAGCAGTGTTATTTTAAAGTGAAGCATTTGTGGACACAGTTCAGAAAACACATCCATTGCAAATTAAATGCTGCAAATTCTTAGTCTTTTCAATTGGTTTTACATCAGGGTATGTCGGTTGCCACCGCAGCACAGCCAGAGCTGCAGATAATGAAAATGTAGAAATACATTAAACATAAATGTACTGCCAAAAGAAGGTTCAATAATTCATGTCATCTGATGTATATTTTGACATGGTTTTTGACATCAACGTTATGGCTATTTTCATGCATGATGGCTGAAGCTGTTCTTAGAGACGCAGTAGAAACCTCTTCAGGGATCATGTCTACAGGGAGCAAAATTTTCCCTTCATCCCGTCATTCCTGTCAAACAAGTCCCATTGGGAGTTAGATGCCACATGTCTGACAGTCCTTTACATGTCTAACAACTCAGATCTTTAACCTGTCTCTAACTGGAGATTTGCATTACGTGAACAGAGTCTAAAACAAACTGACATCCAAAGGTGGGGATGGATTGAAATGAAAACATCACACTTTCCCAGCATTAAAGCTGCCAAAGAATGAAAAGAGGGACCAAAACATTGAGTTGAATTCTTCTGCACCTAGAAAAAGCTGCTCTAGTGTTATAATAGCTGCTGCTTTGATATCCATTCTCAATTACAACAACCGATTAAAAATTATTTAAATCTTCTTTCTAGAATATGGCCTTTTCTATTGTACAGAGTTCAAACTAAAATTACATCAATAAGTTAACAACATCTGCTTCTATTTTGTTGTCAAATTTATACTCAGAAAGGATATCAGTAATTAAATAAATCATTGGAGTAAAACTTCAGAATCCCCCAGGAAATAAGCATCAAAGACTGTGATGCTTCAAAATAACTGAGTGACATTTTAAGAGTGGCTTCAGACCTAACTCTTCATGTGAAAATTGGCAATTTCTATGTACTAAATGGTAAGTGTACATTGTCTCACCTACATTAGAAGAAGGAAATGTAATCCTAGAGAGGAACAACACACGAAGATTAAGGAAAATGACACACACAAAGTGCTGGAGGAACTCAGCAGGCCAGGCGGCATATAGTCCTGTCAAAGGCTATTGGCCTGAAATGTCGACTGCACTCTTTCCGTAGATGCTGCCTGGCCTGCTGAGTTCTTCCAGCATTTTGTGTGGGTTGCTCAGATTCCCAGCATCTGCAGATTTTCTCTTGATTGTGCTAAGATTAAGGAAAAAATTAATGGCTGGTTTAAAGACTGTCCCAGGAACTTGTTTCTTGAGAGATTTTGTAATTTTAGATTATATAAATTCCCAAAACACTTAATTGAAATACTATCAAATGGGGAAAAAACAGGGGGGGTTATGTTTACAGAACAAAGGAATCTATCAGTAATAGAGTTGAGAGTGATATAGACTGTTGACAGAATGGAAGAAAAAGTTGGAGTATCATCTGCAAAAATGTGGTGAAATTTTGTTAACTGCAGCTGATCTGTCTGGAGGAGGTATAAAGCGCAGGATATGATTTGGATAGAGGAGAGAGGGAAGATGCAGGAACTATATGATACTGGTGACCACAGTGCAAAAAATCTAAAATAAAAGGGAATTCATTATCTGTGGAGAGGGAACATGTTGCTTAGCAATACAGGTTGATATCATTTCCTGATTACTAGCCAGTTTAACAGGTAAGGCTGGATATCATGTCATCCACCATGACTCAACGCTGAATTTCAGATAACCCACCTCTCCTGTTTGGTCAGAACCATCTAGTTCTCATGAATGGTCATCAACCTTTAATGCTAACTCAGTTTATGATGCTTATTCAACCAAATAGACCATCTTAACCCTCAGAAGTTGCTTCAGGGGTCATTCCTTTAAATTCAGCACTTTACCCAAACTCACCCCCATATTGCCCCTTTGTGAGTCTCTTCTTCATGAAGATCTTCATGATGTCATATCTCTTCTCCATCAGTACTTTGGTCAAATTAATACTTAATCCTTTGTCATGTAGAAGTTAATAGACACTCTTCCCTTCAAGTAAATCTAGTATTTCCAACAATTTAACTGCTCTTCTTCATTCAGTCTCCCATTGAAGACAGAGTCTTCCTTTAAAACCACTCAGCTCAGACATTTTTGGCTTTCCGAACATTGTGCTGTCAGTGTTTGTCCACTTACTTGTGCTGGCATTGTGTCCCACTATATCTTCTCCAGTTTCCCACTCCCCCATGGTTATTTGGGCACTCCTTCAACCTCTAATTGGGAGTGTCTGTCATTGCTTCACCCCTCTCCGTCAGCACCATTCACTGTTTTGGACCATTCCTTTTCCCTATATTACCTTTATTGCTTTTTCTTTCTGTCCTGTCATGCAGTCATCTCTCTCTTCTTAGATGGAATTGATTTCCCTTTCTTTTGCTGCACCACAATCAAATTCCCAGTATTTGAAGCACTTCTGCACAGCAAGTTGTGTAGGTGGGTACGTCTGTACTTGTGGGAATTCCTGCCTCCTCTATGCAAGACTGGTAACCTCTCTATTTAAGGAGAGAACAGTGCTGCAGACTGTGGTGCATTTTAAGTTGCTGTTTGAAGTTTAAGCACATACCAGAAAACATTAACAGTAAATTATGCTTACAATATCATGGGATTCATGTTTGAACTAATTGTATACAGAGGTGTATTCATGCCGTATTCTACTTTTGCATTTTGGTTTCATTGATTTTAAAGTATAGCAGTATTAAATAATATGTGAAAGACAGCCCAAAAGTAACTGATGTACATAGTACAATCAAAATGACGTCAATAGAACAATATTATTTCTGGTTATAAGCTGTATGATAACTTGGAAACCAGCCACGTGTGCTTCATTTGCAGTGGGATCTTGTATACTGAATAATTCAGTGGGAATTAGCTATATAAGAATCTTCATTGCCTTCTCACTTCTCCATCATTCTTTTTCTCCCTACATTCACCATTCACCGATTATGCTTTTCCTCATGGTTAGTCATTTCTACTCTCAGTCACTCTGCCAAATTCACTTTCTCCTATCTCTTTCATTTGACAACTGACCATTTTTACTCATATTTGTTGACTCCTTTACTCTGTCTCACACAGGCACTTCTCCTTTCCCATCCAGTCTCTCACTCACCCACTTTTGTATTCAGGGTGGTGGGAAAGGAGTGAGGAGGTCTTCTTGTGTGAAAAGGGAATGGACAAATTTCTTATTTCTATCGGAGCACATGCATTATCTGAGAATTGTTTTGTGCAGATCAGCTGGAAATAAATTTAGCGTGAGAAAGATTTTACTGCTAAATCTGAGGACAACTCAAAGCTTGCCCAGACATGTTCATCCCAGAATTTACTCTGGAATTTTAGCAACATATATAGAAACAAAACAAAATTTCTGATGCATAAGAAAGCTCATCATGTCTAAGGAAAAAGAACTACTTGACCTCATTTCACCTCCCTTTGATGGGTCTAGAGCTCTGCTAATCATCTCCCTTCAAACACACAGCCAAGCTATTATTCACTATAGTGAATGTATTTGCCTCAACGGCCCATTGGAGAAGTGTGATCGAGAACCCTTCAATTCTCCGAATGAAAAGAATTTCTTCTCTAATCTCTCAAACCGCATTTAAATCTAATTACCCACCAGTTTTTGGCCAATCAGCAAATAGAAATAGGTTCTTGCTGCTTACTCTTTCTAGGCCTCTCATAATAATCTCTCTTCAACCTCTCAACATCTTAATGCTTTTCAATCTTTCCCCATACCTGTTATTTTCCGGTCCTGTTTACATCCTTGTAAATCTTATCTGTGCCCTCTCCAGTATGAGCACTGCAGTGCATCTGGTAGAGCTGTTGTCTTGCAGCTTCAGTGAGCCGGATTCGCTCATGGCTTCCAGGGTTCTCTGTGTGGAGTTTGCACTGTGAATTTTCTCTGGGCCCCCGTTTCTTTCCACGACCCAACGATGTGCGTGCCAGTAGGTTAATTGGCCACAGATTACGGTAGAGACCAGGAGGAATTGATGGGAATGTAGAGAGAATAAAATGATGTTAGTGTCTGATCGGATAAGATTCATTTATTTATCACGTCTACAATCAATACATAGAGTAAATAGTGACATTTGCATTAACAACCAATATAACCTAAGGATGTGCTGGGTGAAGCCTGCAAGTGTCATCACACATTCCGGTGCCAACAAAGCCCTGAGACTTCAGTTCCTCTATGCTCCTCAATAATGGCCGTTTCACCATCTCAAATACATGATTTGACACTTGCATGGATTAAATTCTAGTCATCACTTTTCTGCCCAAATAACCAAGCTATCACCATCCTCTTGGAGTCTAGAGCTTTCTTCCACACTATCAGTTGCATGGCCAATGTTTGTATCATATGCAAAAATTTTTATAGTGTACCCAATGTTGAGGTCAAAATCATGAAAATGTTTTGCAGAAAGCAAGGGACAAAGTGTCAAGCACTGTGGGAGTACTCTGGAAAATCCTCTCATTCACAATGCACCTGACCAGCATTGCCCTCTGTATCTTGTCGTTCAGTCGGTTAGGCTCCAGTTTGCCATTCTACCATGAATTTTTTGGCCTTTTATCTTTTTTTTGTCTGACCGGTCTGCTCTACTGAATTTTGTTAAGAGCCTTGCAATAATCCAGGCAGACTCCATCAAAAGCAGAGCGTTAGAATGTATCTGAATGAACAAAGCTTTTACACAAATTTGAAAGTCTTGATAACTTTGATAGGCAGCGAAGTGGAATTCCTCTCAGTCAAAGATTTTTATAGGAGCTAAGAGGGCATAACTGTACCTAATAAAGTGGCCACTGTGTGTATACATCCGTGGCCTGCTGCTATACACTACTCACTTCAATGTTAAACATGTTGTGCGTTCAGATTTGCTCTTATGCACACCACTGTTGTAACACATGTTTTTTGAGTTATTTGTGGCCTTCCTGTCAGCTTAAAGCAGCCTGGTCATTCTTCTCTAACCTCTCTCGTTAACAAGGTACTTTCATCCACTGAACTCCTGCTCACTGGATTTTTTTTTTGTTTTGGTAACAATTCTCTGTAAGCTCTAGAGACAGTCATGCATGAAAATCCCAGGAAGTCAGCAGTTTTTGAGATACTCAAACCACCTGTCTGGCACCAACAATCACTCCATGGCCAAAATCACTTAGATCACATTTCTTCTCCATTCTGATGTTTGGTCTGAACAACAACAGAATCTCTTGATTCTTTTATGTATAGAGAGATGTTTGCATTAACAAACAGATGCATAGGTGTACCTAGCAGGGCAACCACTAAGTGAATACCCCCTACAATACCTGTTAGGGCTCTTTGAGCAGTGCCTCTCATATTCAGGAGATCTCCAAGCAGGACCATGTGACCACCACATTTTGACACACACCAACGTTCACCAGAAGGGTTCCAGTGGCTAGGACAGGTGGCACACCATCACCTTCTCACTGTCAATTATGGATGAACAATAAATACATGATCCCAGTGTCCCAAAAGAGAAAAAAATTTTTAAAAATGCTGTGGAACAATGGCTCATCTCTGAGCTGAGCGTGGGCGGTGATCTGCAGTGAGCAAGAAACAGTGCATTGATTTTCTGATGCCTGTGTCAGCCATGAGTGGGAAGTAGTTGCAGGTTTGTGGTCTGTGTTATTTTCCATTTTCACAGAAAGCAGTTTTCTCATGAAAGCAGTAAACCAACTGAAGGCTTCTCCTGTATCATGGTAGATGGATAGGGCAGCATTATTTATAGGCACTGGGATTGCTTTTGCGGTGTTCTAGTTCGCTTTAATGACTGACTAGAAACCGAGGTACTGAAAATATGGAATTCAGTGGGTTAGTCATAACTAAAGCAGTCATTTCACCCAGATGAAAGTCCATTGACATAAATGATTTTTGAATAATGCAACAGTAATAATCCCAATGGCAACTCAGACGGTAAGAGAGAAGAATACGCAATTCTCTTTGCCAGTAACATTGACAAGAAATTACAAAATGTGCAATAAATCATGTTTTTTCTTCATTTATGGTGGTGAAAATCTAGATTCCAGTTTCTTTTTTCTCCTTAAAATGTTGAAACATTCTATTTGTTGCATCTAAGTAGATTTGCATCTTGGGCTTGTTATGCTTTACCTATCAATTGGTCCTTCATGTTTCATTAATAGATAGAAGGCTTTCTCTGTGCAAATGGGACTGAGTTCAAGGCTGTTCTACGACCCCTGGATATTAACATGTGTCAAATTTAATAACATTCTTTTAATGTCAATGGGTCAGTGTCAACCACTTCATGTCTGGTGAAGTAGAAACACCCCTTAACTCTTGTGCAGATTCAGTCTGGTTGCTCCCTGTGTCCCTGTGTTCTATATTAACATAAAATTCTAATAATGATCTAGCATGCTTGGATCTTGGTCTATACCAGACTTTCCAATTTTTTGGACTCTTTGATCTTATTTTTATTAACACATTAACACTTCTTTTAATTGTCCATTTCATTTTTGGATTTTTCACAATGCAGAACACTGGGGTGTTGAAGGGACTGGGGCACCTTTGAGAGGAAAAGCAGCAAGACAAGCAGGGCAATGATGAGTGGAAAGGCAGCAGAGGCATTGGGAGCAGGGAACCTGACACCTGTTGAGGTTGAAAGGCAATGCGGGGATGGATAAGTGAAAGGGAGCCCAAAAACTAGGCAGGGGGCCCCAGTCAGCAGAAAGAGAAAGTTGCAAACATCACCTGGTGAGCCAGATGGCCGATCCTCGGGACTTCAGAACAGTCAGACAGGGGATTATTAGAGTTTTGCTGTAGTCTATTTCCAGTTTCTTTATAGTTAGCAAACCAATGCGGTGCATTAAACTATATCATCTAGGATTCTTCATTTCTCTCATTTCAGATCACTTCTTTTGGTGCACAGCTTTATTGATTTTTTTAATCTTTGAGTGAAAACATCACATAAAATCAACACTCTATATACAACTGTAGTTTTACAATAGAGACGTACCATTTACAGAATTTTTTGTTACTAGAAAAGCTGACTTTTTTTCCTGAATTGTCTAATTAAAGGTGTTTTTAAAAAAGGCACTTTGATATTAAGTGACAAAGTAGAAGTTGTTTTACACAGAAGCTGAGCAATTGTTATATTGGCAGAGATACAAAAGTGATTCACTAGCAGTATAACTTAAGAAGTTATATATTATGGAGTTTTACCTGGCCAAATGTGAAATGTTTAACTGTGGCAGGTCAAATGTAAAGAGACTTTATATTGTTAAGGGCAAGACCCTTAACCCCTTAGCAGAGGTATCTCGCAGTCCAAGTTCATAGCTCCATGAAAGTGACTACACAGGTTAGTAAGGTAACTAAGAAGGCATATGGCATGCTTGCCTTTATTAGTTGGGTTATTGAGTTTTAAGAGTCAGGAAGATATGTTGCATCTTTATAAATCTTGAGTGAGGTCACATCTGGAGTATTGCATATAGTTCTAGTCATCCAATTACAGGAAGGATGTTGGGGCTTGGAGAGGGTGCAGAAGCAGTTAACCAGGAAGCTGTGTGGACTGGACGGCATGTGCTGTAACGAGAGGTTGGAGAAACTTGAGCTGTTTTCTCTGGAGCAGTAGAGGCCGAGGGGAGATCTGATAGAGATTTGACTTTGAGAGGCATAGATAGTGAAGATAGACATAGAGGATGGTGAGTGCCTGGAATGCACTGTCTGGGGAGATGGTGGAGGCAGAAACATTCGGGACTTTTAAGTGGCATTTAGATTGGCACATAAATGTGAGGGAAATTATCAGATGTGGGCACTGTATAGGCAGAAAGCATTCGCTTAGTTGGCTATTGGGTTACTGATTTGATTGGGTTGGCACAACATTGTGGGCTGAAGGGCCTGTTCCTGTGCTGTACTGTACTGTTCTTTGTTCTGTAATTGTGAGGACAGTCTGTTCAAGGAGGCGCTTTTTTCTCCACGAAAAGGGGAGGGACCTGATAAAGCTCTCTGAGGTAGTGATTCTAATGTTTGTTTTTTTAACAAAGACAAACTTGCAAGGGTAGAAATATTTTATTTACAGATTTACAGAATGGTTTCATCTCAGCCATATTTTACTCAGGATCTTCAGCCCACCAAAAGTGCATGTGACCCATTCAACAACGTCACTTCCAGTTCCAGGCGAACCGTCCACGCTGATCACTGTGAACTGAAGTTCTTATAAGTACAGACACAATAATGCAGTTTCTTCCTTTAAAGAAAACAATAGTCGGTCCTCATGAACCTGCAAGACACAATAATGCTTTCCATCAAAGATATTTGTATTAACTTTAGTTGTAATGAGCAAATACAGTCCCTTATTCATTCAACAACATTCAATCCGTCTCAGTGGTGGCTTAGTGATCCCTTTTAGACTGTTATTTGTTTCCACAGCTGTCTTGCTTTCACTAGCTACGTTAATACCAGTGTGCTTTTGAGAACCCTGACCTATGTGCTCATTTCTTTCACATCCTTCTGCCAAGATCCTGTCTGTTCATCTCTGTTCATGTTCTAGCTGTGTGACCATAATTTGTTTCATGTGCCTCAAAATGGAGCCCTGAACTACACCCATGTGATCAGTGAGTATTTGCACAAGTTCCAACTGATTCTGTCTCAAGTCACACAGCTCCTTGTGTTGGCTAGATATCATAGATATCAACTCCTTTTGGTTTGTGTTGAACCGTTGCTGTTGTTCTGACCTTGGGTCTTGCGTGGTCTCCCCATCTTTTTTATTTTTCCTCTTCAGCTTCGGCAAGAATCGTGGAGATATTTTTGGTTTAGATTTAGATTATTTAGATTATGAGGACACGCAATCCTCTTTTATTGTCATTTATTAATGCATGCATTAAGAAATGGTACAATGTTTTTCCAGAATGATATCACAGAAACACAAGACAAATCAAGACTGAAAAACTGACAAAAACCACATAATTATAGCATATAGTTACAACAGTGCAAAACAATATTGTAATTTGATAAAGAACAGACCATGGGCACGGTAAAAAAAAGTCTCAAAGTCTCTCGAAAGTCCCATCATCTCACGCAGACGGCAGAAGGAAGGAAAAAACCTCTCCCTGCCGTGAACTTCCAGCACCACAACCTTGCCAATGCAGCACCCTGGAAGCACCCGACTACAGCCGACTCTTGAGTCTGTCTGAAAACTTCAAGCCTCCGACCAGCCCTCCGACACCGAGCATCGAGCACCATCTCCACTGAGTGCTTCGACCCCGGCCCCGGCAACAGGCAATAGGCAAAGCCGAAGATTTGGGGCCTTCCCCTCCGGAGATTCTCGATCGCACAGTAGCAGCTGCAGCGAAGCAGGCATTTCAGAAGTTTCTCCAGATGTTCCTCCATGCCTTTCATGTCTGTCTCCATCAAATCAGGATTGTACACGGTCCCTACTTAACAAATACGATGTCATTTCGGAGCGGCCGCATGCACTGCGTCACATCCTGATCTTCTCCTCCTCTCCAGTCTTTAACTGAAAGTCAATGAGAGACAAGATTTTGAACCACAGCTGCACAATGTAGAAGCAAGGCTGGCAACTTCTTCATCATGATCACTCAATTCAGCACTGGCATTCTGACTGTCATGCTGGTGTAGCTGGTACAGATGTCTATGGAAGGTGGAGTTGTTGTGCTTCTCTTGCATAACCTCTCTGGATCTCTCATGGATTCCACCAGGCTGAAGTTTTCACATGCAGTCAGGCTTGTGTTAACTGGTTCTGTTCACAGGGAGTTGCTGTTGACCTATCCCTCTCTCATACGAGGATATGGGGCACCATAGTCCAAATCACCAAGTTAAGATATTTAGGCCTTTTCAGGGATGGAATACTGGCAATGGATCTATGAAAAGATATGCAGCTGACCTCTACCTTCCACGTTTTTCAGTAATTGTTTAATCTTCCCTTCTCTCCAGTCTGTTTATAATTATTGACTGTATCAACCAATAGGGCATTGTTATCAAGGAGGCTAATCTGCAGGAGAACTGTTATCTGTTGTAATTGGAAGGATCTCGCAGTGGATAATAGAAGTTGCTTAGCGATCAAGAGGACCAGTAATAGACAAGAAACTTTAAAGCTCAAGGAAAAATAGGTTGGGAAGGGCCATGACTTAACTAACCATAATGAAGAGAAGTGCACACTGCACAGGCATAAGAAAGCTATTAGCCTGAAAAGAAGCAGGTTGAATACTAAACTAATGAGTGGAAGCTCTGATTAGAATTAACGCACTTCATAACAGGGCACTAGTTCTGTGAATAAATTCCTGGCAAATACAATTAATGAAAATGAACTTTAAAAGTAAGCAAGCAACAGATCTAAAGGCCACAAGGATCTGGATGGATAAAGATAATCAAGGGCTACGAGGGTTTCATTGCTGACTAAAGACTCCATGGAACACAATAGATTTCTATAAGATCTGAGGAAATGATGTGAAGCTTGTCATACTTTGAGATTCAAGAAGAAAATATCAGTTTTCACCGGAGATTAAATGGAAGAAAAACTCTGTGCTGTGATTTTTTTTTCAGTTCTGGTCTTATTTTTGATGTGTTTGTCAGCTTTGTAGCCTTTTGTCATGAATGTATCAGGTTAATTTGGTGATCTGGGTTGCTGGGGAGTGGGCAACAAGTTTCTTGTCAACATTTGTATTGTTTGTATCTGATCTTCTTTGCTTGTTGTCTGGGATTATTCTGTCTGTTATTCTGGCAGCAAGTTATTTTTACAATCCCAATGCAACCTTTCCTAATCCAAATTCCATGTTACTTGGAACGCTGAACCCAAGTAAGGTGCACTTGAGAGCTGTGCCTTTGAAACTTCGCATGGACAGTTTCACACCCAAATAATCAATCGTTTCTCCAAAAGCATTGACCTTTGACAAATCTGCCCCTGGCTTCTCTACAAGGAGCACGAAGCGATAGTTTCTCCCAGAGACAAGAGTTACCAAGTGATGAGAACATTGTCAGAATGGTGAGATTTAATGCAGCACACAATGTCATTTCAGCAGTTTCTCTGAGCCCAGGAGAGAAACTAGGATTTATAAAAACATAGTCCCATTTTGCTCATGGTTTTTTTTTTTGTTTTGAAGCCGTCAAAAATTGCTGCAGTGTGATGTAATCTCCAGATCTTTACCCAGTACTTGCAAATTTTAAACTGTATGTTACTCCAAAGACTTTCCTTAGGTTATATTCCATCCTTTACTTTTCAAAAGAAGTGACTTGCCATGTGCATCATTACCTGATAGATGACTTGGCGTTCCTTTGTCAACTATAGTTGGCCTTGAATGGCCTTTTGTTTTGTATCATTCTATGATTCTGTCATCTTCGTCTCACACACAAATATTTCTCTTTCAACTGAAGTAATTACTATTTGCAATAGATTCAAATTAGCTTCTTCTTAGTTGCATCTAACAGCATTCCACTTTAGTTTAGATTATGAGGACACTCAGTCCTCATTTATTGTCATTTAGAAATGCATGTATGCATTAAGGAATGATACAATGTTCCTCCAGGGTGATATCACACAAAAAACAGGACAAACCAAAGACTAACACGGACAAGACCACATAATTATAACGTATAGTTACAGCAGTGCAAAGCAATACCATAATTTGATAAAGAGCAGACCATGGGAACGGTTAAAAAAAAGTCTCAAAGTTCCAATCGACACCTGATAGTCCCTGATAGCAGGCGGCAGAAGGGAGAAACTCTCTCTGCCATAAACCTCCAGGCACCGACAACTGTCGATGCATTGGAAGCATTCGACCACAGCTGACTCTGAGTCCATCCGAAAACTTCGAGCTTCCGACCAGCCCTTCGACACCGAGCTCCGAGCACCATCTCTGCTGAGTGCTTCGACCCTGTCCTGGCTGCCGAGCAACAAGCAAAGCCAAGGATTTGGGGCCTTCCCCTCCAGAGATTCTGGATCACACAGTAACAGCGGCAGCAAAAAAGGCATTTCAGAAGTTTCTCCAGATGTTCCTCCGTTTTCTCACGTTTGTCTCCATCAAATCAAGATTATGCACGGCACCCTTCTTGACAGATTACAGATATCATTCACCGGAGTGGCTGCGCAAGCTGCGTCGCGCTGCCATCTTCTCCTCCTCCTCCTTTTTTGCCTGATTTGGTATTTCCAATGTTCCCATAATTTTGCCTTGAATTTGGCATTGTTCATGTGCAAATGATGTATCATTGCTTTAAATAAAGATGCATTCTTATTCCATTGGAAGACATACGTAACACATTTCCAGAGGGACTGTATTGACAGGACACAATGCCAAGCTGCCAAGTATTGGATCACTCTTCTAATATAAAATTAGGGTTCAGGCCTAATGGATATGCGAATTTCCACTGCAGTTGATAGTGTTACAGCTGCCGGTTGTGCAACTAATATACGAATTTCATGTGGCAATCTTTGCCATTAAATTGATGCATTTGCTTTGTGTTTACAAGAAGCTTGTGGACCTGGAAAAGTCCAGGTGATAGCACTAGGAATCAAATTGACTTTATTACTGTAAACCTAAGATTTAGAAACTCAGTGACTCAATGCAAAACATATCCAGGTGCAGATTGTAATAGTGATCATAACCCAGTAGTATGTCATGTAAAGGTAAAACTTAAAAAACTAAAGAAGCAAAAACCTGAACAATCCCTTGACTACTTGCAAATAATTAAAGAAGAAAACTTAAAACAAAAATTTACAATTGAAGTAAGAAATAGATTTCAAAGACGAGAAATAGAATCTGTTGAAGATGATAGCAATCATGTAGAAATGAAATTTAACCCTCTGAAGGATGCCTTGGCAGAATCAGCAAAGTCAGTGATTCCTAAAAAAGAAAAAAGCATAAAGAATAAATGGATGACAGATGAAATCAAAAATCTAATGGAAGAAAGAAGATGGAAGAAAGCAAATCCTATAGAATATAACTCCTTAGATAAAAAAGTTAAAAGCTTATGTCAAAAAGCCAAAGAAGAATGGTTAAACCAGGAATGTGAGTGAATAGAAAGAATCCCTATTACTGATCCAAAAAGGTTACATCAACAAATCAAGAATATCACTGGTAAAAAGCTCCTCTGTTCTTCAGGTTGGATGTTTGAAAGCAAAGGACGGTACCATTATCATGGAAAAAGATGAGATTATGAACAGATGGTCTGAGTATATTCAGGAATTGTTTGAAGATGATCGAGGTGAAAAACCAGAAATTAAGAAAAACATTAAGTATTTTAAAATCTGAAGTTCATAATGCAATAAATAAGATGAAAAAGGAAGGACAGCAGGTCCTGATGAATTAGTAATAGAACAAATTATCGCCCTTGAAGATTATGGAATTGAAAAACTTACTGATTTAATCAATGACACTAATGAAACTGGAATAATACCAGAAGAGATTAAATAAGATCAGTATTTATCACTCTTCTTAAGAAACTTGGAGCAATAGAATGTGAATTACATGGGACCATAAGTTTAATGAGTCATATCACCAAGATACTTCTAAGAATTTTGATGACAAAAGCTAAAAGATACAAGCTGAAATAGGTAAAGAAAAATGTGGTTTTGTGAAAGACAATATTGATGTTAAGGATACTATCAGAACGAGCTATTCAAGTGCAAAAAGACTGTTTGTTTTATTGACTACACAAAAGCATTTGATAAGGTGAAGCACAATAAGTTATTTGAAATATTACAGAAAACTCTCGACCTAGATTCGAAAGACCTCCGCCTAATCAGAAATCTGTACTGGGAACAAACTGCCGCTGTAAGAATAAATGGAGAAATGAGTCAGTTTACGAAAATCAAGAGAGACGTTAGACAAGGGTGTGTTTTCGCCCCCGATTTATTTAATGTGTACCGTGAAACAATATTACAAAAAATAAGAGACATCTTGGGAATCAAAGTTGGTGGTGAAAACATCAATAATTTCAGATATGCAGATGACACTGTGTTAATTGCAAGTACGGAGGAAGAACTACAAAACTTAATTGATATAATTGTTGAAGAAAGTGCAAAAATGGGTCTATCTATCAATTGCAAAAAGACAGAATATATGGTGATATCCAAAAAGAAGGAGAATCCTATCTGCGGGCTGAAAATACAGGCTGTAAATGGGGAAGACATAAAACATAGAAACATAGAAAATAGGTGCAGGAGTAGGCCATTCGGCCCTTCGAGCCTGCACCGCCATTTATTATGATCATGGCTGATCATCCAACTCAGAACACTGCCCCAGCCTTCCCTCCATACCCCCTGACCCCCGTAGCCACAAGGGCCATATCTAACTCACTCTTAAATATAGCCAATGAACTGGCCTCAACTGTTTCCTGTGGCAGAGAATTCCACAGATTCACCACCCTCTGCGTGAAGAAGTTTTTCCTAATCTCGGTCCTAAAAGGCTTCCCCTCTATCCTCAAACTGTGACCCCTTGTTCTGGACTTCCCCAACATCGGGAACAATCTTCCTGCATCTAGCCTGTCCAATCCCTTTAGGATCTTATACGTTTCAATCAGATCCCCCCTCAATCTTCTAAATTCCAACGAGTACAAGCCCAGTTCATCCAGTCTTTCTTCATATGAAAGTCCTGCCATCCCAAGAATCAATCTGGTGAACCTTCTCTGTACTCCCTCTATGGCAAGGATGTCTTTCCTCAGATTAGGGGACCAAAACTGCACACAATACTCCAGGTGTGGTCTCACCAAGGCCTTGTACAACTGCAGTAGTACCTCCCTGCTCCTGTACTCAAATCCTCTCGCTATAAATGCCAGCATACTATTCGCCTTTTTCACCGCCTACTGTACCTGCATGCCCACTTTCAATGACTGGTGTATAATGACACCCAGGTCTCGTTGCACCTCCCCTTTTCCTAATCGGCCACCATTCAGATAATCCGTTTTCCTATTTTTGCCACCAAAGTGGATAACTTCACATTTATCCACATTAAATTGCATCTGCCATGAATTTGCCCACTCACCCAACCTATCCTAGTCACCCTGCATCCTCTTAGCATCCTCCTCATAGCTAACACTGCCATCCAGCTTCGTGTCATCCGCAAACTTGGAGATGCTGCATTTAATTCCCTCATCCAAGTCATTAATATATATTGTAAATAACTGGGGTCCCAGCACTGAGCCTTGCGGTACCCCACTAGTCACCGCCTGCCATTCTGAAAAGGTCCCGTTTATTCCCACTCTTTGCTTCCTGTCTGCTAACCAACTCTCCACCCACACCAATACCTTACCGTACAGAACTTTTGCTACTTAGGAAGCTGGGTGACATCAGATGACAGGTGCGACTTGGACATCAAAAGAAGAATCGGGATGGCAAAAGACACCTTTACGAGAATGAAGAGTATACTGACCAACACTAAACTAGGCATGACAACCCGCCTCAGAGTACGGAAATGTTACGTTTATCCAGTTATGTTATATGGATCAGAATGTTGGACAATATCTAGTAACATGAGGAAATGAATTGTAGCAGCAGAGATGTGGTTTTTGAGGAGGATGCAAAGAATACCATGGATGAAATGAATATCTAACGAGCCTGGCATGAACAGAGCAAACACAAAAAGAGAAATAATGTATGAGATCATGAAAAGGCAACGTAACTTCATTGGACATGTGATTAGGAAAGAGGAGTTAGAATGCACAGTAATTATGGGAAAGATTGAAAGGAAGAAAGCAAGAGGAAGACAAAGACAAATGATGATGGAGACAGCAGCCAGAGAACTGGAAATGAATACCAATGAATTGATCCACTTGACCCGAAACAGGAGAGTGTGGGCCATGGCAGTCAAAGCTCAAACCGGGCACGGCACCTGATGATGATGATGATTACAAGAAGCAGACGAGAGTCATATTCAATGATTGACTGACATTTGGTGAAATGTCTGAATCACATTCGTGCATACATTGTAAGTGTCTTGAACTTGCTTAGCAATGATTCATTTGGAAAATATCTCTGAAAAATGGACAAGTCTGGGGTTTCTAAAAAGACTGCTCAATTTGTCTTTCCTTAACTTGGCAGTTTGTGAAAGGCACATTAAAATCTGTAGTAACTTAAACCTTGTCAAATTCTTCAAAACACCAGATGACATCTTAGTGGAACAAATAAGTTTCAAACAAGCAGAAAACACATATAGAGTCTAGTGAAATTAGTTTTGTTTAAAAAGTCTACAGAAGTTCATGTTAATTCATTCATATGAAGAGAGCTTTCAATTCATGTATGCAGAGACAGAATAATATATAAATATTCTTTTGCCACGTAAGCCACAGAGCTGTGATTTTCCAGTCCAGAACACAATTTTTTGATCATAAAATAAAAGGAACAATTGTAGCGGTGTGCTGCACACAGCGCTAGAATAACCACACGGAGTCGGTGAGTTAGAGTTGCGATGAAAGAGATTTATTCCAACTTCGCAGCCTGCTTTAAAGCCTTCCCGTTCCCGCCCTCCCTGGGCAGGACTGCTGTGGGGAATGCATATTCCCAGACCCTTTCTGCGCGCGGGATTTTCCCCCTGCTGGTGAAGATGGCCTGGCGCCCTTTTTGGGGCCGGCCTCTCTGCCTGCGCGCGCTGTTGTGAGCCGGTTCGTGTGTGCCAGAAAGTGGGTCGCCACATAAGCCCCCCCCAGAACCGGCGATACCTCTCCCAATGTCCACAGTCTGGATTGGCCTCTGTTTGGGAGGTCTGCCCCTGCGCCGCAGTGCCTGAGCCTGGACCGGCTGCGCCAAGTCCACATGGGCCGGTTTGAGTCGGTCCACTGTGAAAACCTCCTCTCTCCCCCCAATGTCCAGCACGAACGTGGACCCGTTGTTCCTGATCACCTTAAACGGTCCCTCGTAGGGCCGCTGTAGCGGTGCCCGGTGTCCGCCCCGTCATACAAAAAGAAACTTACAGTTCTGCAGGTCTTTGGGTACGCAGGTCGGGCTCTGTCCGTGCTGTGAAGTGGGGATGGGGGCCAGGTTACCGAGCCTCTCCCGTAGTCTGTCCAGGACTGCTGTGGGTTCTTCCTCTTGCCCCCTTGGGGCTGGTATGAACTCTCCTGGGACGACCAGGGGCACGCCGTACACCAACTCGGCCGACGAGGTGTGCAGATCCTCCTTGGGCGCCGTGCGGATTCCGAGCAGGACCCAGGGAGGCTCGTCCACCCAGTTAGGCCCCTCCAGGCGGGCCATGAGAGCCGATTTCAGGTGACGGTGGAAGCACTCCACTAGTCCGTTCGACTGTGGGTGGTAGGCAGTTGTGTGGTGTAGCTGTGTTCCTAAAAGGTTGGCCATAGCTGACCACAGGCTGGAGGTGAACTGGGCGTCCCTGTCGGAGGTAATGTGGGCCGGTACCCCAAAGCGTGCTACCCAGGTTGCGATCAGTGCTCGGGCACATGATTCGGAGGTGGTGTCGGTGAGCGGGACTGCCTCTGGCCATCTGGTGAACCGGTCTATCATAGTTAGGAGGTACCGTGCTCCTCGTGACACTGGCAGGGGCCCCACGATATCCACATGGATGTGGTCGAACCTCCGGCGGGTGGGTTCGAACCGCTGCAGCGGAGCCTTGGTGTGCCGCTGCACCTTGGCCGTTTGGCACTGCATGCACGTTTTGGCCCATTCACTGACCTGCTTACGAAGTCCATGCCACACGAACCTGTTGGCGACCAGCCGGACGGTTGTCCTGATGGAGGGGTGCGCTAAGTTGTGAATGGATTCAAAAACCCGCCGGCGCCAGGCTGCTGGGACGACGGGGCGGGGTTGGCCGGTAGCGACGTCACATAGTTGGGTCCGCTCACCTGGGCCTACGGGGAGGTCTTGAAGCTGTAAACCGGAGACTGCAGTCCTGTAACTGGGGATCTCAGTGTCTGCCTGCTGTGCCTCTGCCAGCGCTGCATAGTCCACCCCCGGGACAGGGCCTGGATAGCCGGTCTGGATAGTGCGTCCGCCACGATGTTGTCCTTTCCCGAGACATGCCGGATGTCCGTCGTGTACTCGGAGATGTAGGACAGATGTCGCTGCTGGCGGGATGACCAGGGGTTGGACACCTTAGTGAACGCAAAGGTAAGCGGTTTGTGGTCTGTGAACGTGGTGAATGGCCTACTTTCTAAGAAGTACCTGAAATGCCGGATTGCCAGGCATAGTGCCAATAGCTCCCGGTCGAAAGCACTGTATTTGAGTTCGGGTGGTTGTAGGTGTTTGCTGAGGAACGCCAGGGGTTGCCAGCGACTCTCGATGAGTTGTTCCAGCACTCCACCGACTGCTGTGTTGGATGCGTCCACCATGAGGGCAGTAGGAACGTCCGTTCTGGGGTGCACTAGCATCACGGTGTTTGCTAAGGCTTCTTTGGTTTTAACGAAAGCGGTTGCGGCCTCTTCGTCCCAGGTAATGTCCTTGCCCTTACCCGACACCAGGGTGAACAGGGGGCGCATGGTTCGGGCTGCTGAGGGGAGGAAACGGTGGTAGAAATTCACCATACCCACGAAATCCTGCAAGCCTTTGATTGTGTTGGGTCGGGGGAAGTTGCGGACCGCGTCTACCTTGGCGGGCAGCGGGGTTGCCCTGTCTTTAGTAATCCTGTGGCCCAAGAAGTCGATGGTGTCGAGTCCGAACTGGCATTTGGCTGGATTGATTGTAAGGCCGAATTCGCTCAGGCGGGAGTAGAGCTGGCGGAGGTGGGACAGATGCTCCTGCCGACTACTGCTGGCTATGAGGATGTCGTCCAACTAGATGAATGCAAAATCCAGGTCGCGTCCCACCGCGTCCATTAGCCACTGGAAAGTCTATGCGGCATTCTTTAGACCAAACAGCATTCAGAGGAATTCGAAAAGTCCGAACGGGGTGATAAGTGCTGTTTTGGGGATGTCGTCCGGATGTACAGGGATTTAATGGTATCCCCGGACGAGGTCTACCTTGGAAAAGATCCTTGCGCCGTGTAGGTTTGCTGCGAAGTCTTGAATGTGCGACACAGGGTAGCGGTCTGGCGTTGTAGCCTCGTTCAGTCTACGGTAGTCACCGCATGGTCTCCAGCCCCCCGTTGCCTTGGGCACCATGTGAAAGGGGGAGGCCCATGGGCTGTCGGACCGTCATATGATCCCTAATTCCTCCATCTTCTTGAACTCCTCCTTCGCCAGTCGGAGCTTGTCCGGGGGAAGCCTTCGAGCACGGGCGTGGAGGGGTGGTCCCTGGGTCGGGATGTGGTGCTGTACTCCGTGTCTGGGCATGGCTGCTGTGAACTGCGGTGTCAGTACTGATGGGAAATCCGCCAGGACCCTGGTGAATTCGTCGTCGGACAGCATGATGGAGTCCAGGTGTGGGGCTGGCAACTGTGCTTCACCCAGGGAGAATGTTTGAAAAGTCTTGGCGTGGACTAATCGCTTCCCTTGCAGGTCGACCAGTAGGCTGTGGGCTCGTAGAAAATCTGCCCCCAGCAGTGGTTGGACCACGGCGGCCAGTGTGAAGTCCCACGTGAACCGGCTGGAGCTGAACTGTAGCCGCACCATGCGGGTGCCGTAGGTTCATATTGTGCTGCCATTTGTGGCCCTCAGGGTGGGTCCCGGTTCTCTGTTGCGGGTGTCGTAACTCATTGGAGGTAAGACGCTGATCTCTGCTCCGGTGTCGACCAAAAAGCGGCGTCCCGACTGCTTGTCCCAGACATACAGGAGGCTGTCCTGATGGCCAGCCACCGTAGCCATCAGCAGCGGCTGGCCCTGGCGTTTCCCGGGAATTTGCAGAGTGGTCTGCAGCGGCGGGCCTCTGTGCCCCACCGCTGGTGGTAGAAACACCATTGTTCGTTGGGCTCCTCACTCCCGTCGCCGGGTTTTGTAGGCTCTGCTGCCAGGCCTGGTCTGGTCTGTCGTTGGGCACGCGGCTTGGTGATCTGTGCGACGGATGCCCCTATCTCTTTCCTGGCATTCCACAGCACATCTGCTCGGGCCGCTACCTCCCGGGGGTTGCTGAAATCTGCATCAGACAGCAGCAGGCATATGTCCTTGGGCAGTTGCTCTAGGAACGCCTGCTCAAACATGAGGCAGGGTTTGTGTCCTTCATCCAGGAGCAGCATCTCGTTCATTAATGCTGACGGCAGCCTGTCTCCCAGACCATCCAGGTGTATTAAGCGGCGTGCTCGTTCGCGCCGTGAGAGTCTGAAAGTCCTTATGAGCAGGGCTTTGAATGCTGTGTATTTGCCGTCCTCTGGGGGCGACTGTATAAACTCTTCAACTTGTGCAGCAGTCTCCTGGTCGAGTGAGCTCAGCACGTAGTAGTAACGAGTGTACTCCGAGGTTATCTACCGAATGTGGAATTGTGCTTCTGCTTGTTCAAACCATAATTGGGGTCGCAGCGTCCAGAAGCTTGGCAGTTTTAACGAAACTGCGTGAACGGATGCAGCGTCGGTCATCTCTGGTCCAAATATCGTTTGGGCCGTCGGGGTCACCGATTGTAGCGGTGTGCTACACACAGCGCTAGAATAACCACACGGAGTCAGTGAGTTAGAGTTGCGATGAAAGAGATTTATTCAAACTTCACGGCCTGCTTTAAAGCCTTCCTGTTCCCGCCCTCCCTGGGGCGGGACTGCTGTGGGGAATGCATATTCCCAGACCCTTTCTGCACGCGGGATTTTCCCCCTGCTGGTGAAGATGGCCTGGCGCCCTTTTTGGGGCCGGCCCTCTGCCTGCGCGCGCTGTTGTGAGCCGGTTCGTGTGTGCCAGAAAGTGGGTCGCCACACAATGCCCTTTACATTTCTTTTTGTGAACTGCCCTGTTTTATTTATCTGACTAGAGCATCCTCTTTGTTTTCTCAATTATGAAAATAATTGTTGGATTCACAATAGCTCAATGCCAGCTTTATGAAAGGTGTCACAAGTTGCAGATATGATGCTGGGAAATTCCATTGATATTTCTCACTAATGGGTGAAATGTTTTGTTCAGATTTTATGTAGCTTAAAAGTAAGATTTTTCCTGCAATTTATATTGCCTGTTTTCCTTTCAGCATGCAAGCTGTTTAACTCACATTATGACTAATGCTCTATATACTTACTCTGTTAATGAAAACATGACGTGATGTTATTTTCTCTCAACTTGGAGATACAAAAATGTGGTAAATTACAAGATATGATAAAGTGACAAATGATAATCAGACTTTGAAGAGGCATCATTAAAGGCTGATGTGTTAAATAGATATCTTTGACAAGCTGCTTCAGTAAACTTTCATTTATATAACCTCTCCCTCAATGTCGCAAAACTAAAGGAGCTGGTTGTGGATAACGAGAGGAATGGAAACAGGCTAACCCCTATTGACATCGATGGACCTGAGGTTGAGAGGTTGAACAGTTTTAAGTTCCTCGGCATACACATCACCGAGGACTTCATATGGTCTGTACACACCAGCTGTGTGGTGAGAAAAGCACAACAGCACCTCTTTCACCTCAGACAGTTGAAGAAGTTTGGTATGGGTCCCCAAATCCTAAGAACTTTCTATAGGACGCAAACACGAGGAAATCTGCAGATGCTGGAATTTCAAGCAACACAGATAAAAGTTGCTGGTGAACTCAGCAGGGCAGGCAGCATCTATAGGAAGAGGTACAGTCGACGTTTCAAGCCAAGTCGATGTTTCGGGTCCTGCCGAAGGGTCTCGGCCCGAAACGTCAACTGTACCTCTTCCTATAGATGCTGCCTGGCCTGCTGCGTTCACCAGCAACTTTTATGTGTGTAACTTTCTATAGGAGCACAATTGAGAGCATCCGGACTGGCTGCCTCAGTGCCTGGAGTGGGAACTGTAATTCCCTCAATCGCAGGACTCTGCAGAGAGTGGTGTGGACAGCCCAGCGCATCTGTAGATGTGAACTTTCCACTATTCAGGACATTTACAGAGACAGGTGTGTAAGACAGGCCCAAAGGATCATTGGGGAACCCGAGTTGCCCCAACCACAAACTATTCCAGCTGCTACCATCCGGGAAATGGTACCGCAGTATTAAGACCAGAACCAACAGGCTCTGGGACAGCTTCTTCCACCAGGCCATCAGATTGATTAATTCATGCTGATACAACTTTATTTCCATGCCCTATTGACAATCCTGTTGCACATACTATTTATTATAAATTACTATAAATTGCACGTTGCACATTTAAATGGAGACGTAATGTAAAGATTTTTATTCCTCATATATATGAAAGACCTAAGTAATAAAGTCAATTCAATTCTTAAACTAGGAAGTGTTCAGAAGGGAGGTAATCAAAATGTGGGAGCACACAAAATGATATTGGGATGTAAAATCAACTAAAGCCTTTTTTCCTGAAATGTGTGAAAGGGAACAGGATAAAGAAAGAAAGATTAAGACCTATTCAAGAGGAAATGTTTGCGAGTAGAAATGGAAGACATATATATGGTTATAAATATGTTTTTGTTTACATAGGTTCTTGAGTTTGACATTACAGGGGAAGAATTTGAAGTAGTATAATTTATGGAAATAGAGAGAAGAAGAACATAATAAGGGCTTTAACTTTTTTAATGCAGACAAATTGCCAAATTAGGATCAAACGTCTCCCAAGGCCTTAAATAAGTATGGGAGAAGTGGCACGGGTTTGACTATCGTTTTTCAATATTCTTTGGCTACAGTCATTGCAGAAAAATGTGCATAGGCTAATTTGTAAGTTTGCAAATTTGTGAAATTGTGGATAACTAGGACTTAGGAAGTTTGTCAAAGAATTCAGCAGGATATAGATTAATTAGAAATTGGAAATGTGGGCAAATGGGGCTTAATCCAGACAAGTGTGAGATGATGCATTTTGGCAGGTCTAGTGCAACAGGAAATTACGAATTAAATGGCATCATCGTTGTACTGGTATTCAGTAGGATTTTAGAGTGTAAGCTCATTGTCTCCTGAGAGTTGCAACACAAATGGATAGTGTGGTAAAGAAACTGAAAGGCAAACTTGTCATAATCAGTATCAGAATGAAAGTTAATTACACCAGTATATGTCATAAAATTTGTTAACTTTACGGCAGCAGTACAATGAAATAGATGATAAATAAATAAAAAGGAAAAAGTGAAGTTATGTTAAGTATATATGAATATTTAGTTAAAATAAGTAATTCAAAAATAAAGAAATAAAGTGAGGTAGTGTTCATGGGTTCAATATCCATTTAGAAATCAGCTGGCGGCGGGGAAGAAGCAGCTCCTAAATCGCTGAGTGTGCGCCTTCAGGCTTCTGTACCTCCTTCCTGATGGTAAAAGTGTGAAGAGAGCATGTCCTGTATGGTGGGGTTACTTCATTATGGACGCTGCCTTCCTGAGGCACTGCTTCTTGAAGATGTCTTGGATACTGTGGAGGCTATTACCCATGATGGAGCTGATAAATTTAACTAGTTTCTGCAACTGATCTTTACCTTGTGCAGTTGCACTCCCCCCCCCCCATACCACATGGTGATGCAGCCAGTCAGACTGTTCTCAATTGTACATCCGTAGAAGTTTTCGAGTGTTTTGGTTGACAGACCGAATCTCCTCAAACTCTGAGTGAAATATAGCTGCTGTCTTGCCTTCTTTTTAGCTGCATCAATATGTTGCATCCAGGTTCGGTCCTCAGAGATATTGACACCAGGACTTAAAGTTGCTCACTCACTCCACTCCTGATCCCTCTATGAGGATTGGTTTGTATTCCCTCGTCTTACCCTTCCTGAAATGCATTCAGCTCTTTGGTTTTGTTGACGTTGAATGTAAGGTTATTGCTGCAACATCAATCAACTAACTGTTATATCTTGCTCCTTTTGTCACCATCTGAAATTCTGCCAACTATGATTGTATCAGCACCAAATTTATAGATGGCGTTTGAGTCAGAAATACTAATCAGTCTGAGTACAAAAGTTGGCAAGTCATGTTGAAGCTGTAGAGGTTTAGTTCTGCTTCTTTTGGAGTATTGTGTGTTGCTCTGGTTGGCACACTGTTGCAAAGAGGCTTTGGAGAGGGTGCAGAAGAGCTTCACCAGGTTATTGCCTGGATTGGAGCGTATCAGCTATAAGGAGAGGTGGAAAAACCTGTATTGCTATTTTTCTGGATCATCAGAGATTTGCAGGGTGACCTGATAGAAGTTTATAAACTCTGGAGAGGCATACCCATTTTACAGGGTGCATAATTAGAACCTATTTCCCAAGGTGAAAATGTCAAATATTAGAGGGCAGGGGTTTAAAGTGAGAAGGGTGAAGTTAAAAAGAGATGTGCGAGGCAGTTTGTTGTGACACAGATAGTGATAGGTGCATGGAATGAGCTGCCAGAGAAGCTGGTGGAAGCAACATTTCAAACAAGCATGGAGGGATACAGAATGCATAGCAGACATCCCACCTCTCCCAGAAGTTCCGGGAGTCTCCCGCATATTAATAGCAGCTCCCTGACACCTGCAAATTATATACAATATCCCGGAAATGAGAGGGAGAGGGAGAGCGGGAGTGGGAGTGAGATCGAGAGCGGGAGCAAGAGGGAGCATCCTGATTGGTCTCTCTTTGTGCTAAGTAGACCTATCAGTTTTCTCTGTGGGCGGGCTTTACAGTCGACCTTTGTCTCTCCGTCAGTTCAGTTTCGTGTCCTGCACCACCATGGCAAAGTGTTTCAAAAAAAAGAAAATATAAAACGCACTTCACCCCAGACCACACTAAAGTGTACCCCTGCTTAACAGGGGTCAAAAATAATGACAGTGTTGCTCACTGCACTGTTTGCAACAGTGATTTTTCTGTTGCCCATGGTGGGTTAGGACTGTAAAAGACATGTTGAGGTGAGTTTAACAGGTGTCATTCGTTCATTAGCATAGCTAACGTTATTTAAACTAGCTGGCCAACTGCTAAGGAGCTACTCTATTGATGTCCTACGTGATGCCGAACTCCCTGTAGACGTGCTTAAAGTTGTAATGGAATTTAAAAATGACTCTATGATAATATATAAATACATATTTTAATGTCACATTTTCAGCATATACCCAGTTTACAGATTACAGATTAGACAAGATCACTAAACAAAGTATTACATAAGACAATATAATAAGGATACACCTTACATGCTTTTATTTATTTTAGGGACCACAACATATTAGGGAGGCTAATCGCAGGGAAGGCTGCTGAAGTATTTCACAGTGCTTTTCAGCAGAGCCACTTCACAGTACAAGGAAAGTTTGCAAAAGAAATAGAAAAGCTACTTGCATTAGCATTGGGATTGCCAACAAAATACTCAACAAGGAATATATATATATATGTGTGTGTGTAAATAGTTTCAATGTGTCAAATAGATTATTGTGTTCTTTCATAATCAAATGTCCCGTATACATGCGCCCTTGAAGGTTGACCGGGAGGGGGTGGATATGGGGTTGCGGGGGTGCTATCTCCCTGAAATGAGTTTTTGCAGGGTGGGATGTCTGGCATAGGATTAGTTTAAGCTGTCTATTATGTTTGGCACAGACACTGTAGGCTAAAAGGCCTAGTTTGTGTTTTAAACAGAAGTGAGTTAGGCTCATCTGAATCCTTTGAGATCCTTGAAAAGTGTCAATGGGCAATAACAGTGAAAGTATGCAGAGTGTAAATACTGACCATTGGCTCATAAAGGTAATGTATAGTACACTGAATGGTGTTTGCTAAAACTGGACTAGAGTTAATGTGTTTGTTTTATTTTGCCATGATGTGGTAAAAATAACAAGAGTGAAACTGAAAAATACTGCAACTCAAGATTTCCTACAATGTCTGTATCCGATTTCATACAGTGATATCCCTCAGCCTTTGATAGAAATGTTATGACATGACTCTGCATAATCCAAAGAAATGTCAAGACGCAACTTGACTTGATTCTGTACACGTCATTCAGTCATGCAAGGTGCTGGTGCAATGAATTTAGTCTTTCTGTTTTATTTTCTTCCAAGATAACAATGATTGATGGAAAAGTTTGGACTAAAAAGCTGAAATTCTTTATAAAATAGAAATTGAAATATTAATGAAAAATGGTGTTGGGGCATCAAGATCCTTAAATTTTCAATGTTCCTAGAAAGAAGAAATTCACCACTGTTACCCTTTCAGAAGAAATGTCTTCTTCAAGAAGCCTAATGCCACCTCGTTAGAAAAATACTGCTTGAACAATTTGAAGAGGTGGGCATAGTGTGGATTATGACACAAATATGTTATTAGCTGCTGCATTTTTTATTATGAGTGTCATCTTTTCAATTGGATTATGTAGATAGCAGCAGAACTGACAGGAAAGATAGGATGAAAAAAAAGTCTATCTGTTGATGAAGAATGCTAACAGTGGACACGCAGGGTAATAGCGACATTGAGTACTGGCATTTGTATTAGAGTTCTGAAAAACAGCTCCATTTTAGCATGGATTGGAGACAACTGAGTGATGTCATTAGTGTTTTGAGTCAACCCTTATATACAGTGCTATTTTTCCCAAGATCTGCATAATAGGTAGGACTGGAAGTCTTGTATCCTATGATTAAAAGCAGGATATTTCAGCTCGATAAAATATGAATAAAATTTAGGCAGCAAGTGTTACAGTAATGTTGAAAGTTAAGTGCGCTTTACTATGGCCTCATTATTGTCATCAACCACTTTTCGAGAGAAGGTAACTGTAATGGTTATAAATATATGTCCAAGAGATCACTGGAAAATATGTGACAGAAACTTTTTCCACTTTAATAAACCAAGAAGCATCTATTTCTACATATCTATCTTGTACTTTCATATCATTGCAGTGAGTGACATCACAAATTTGTGAGATGAATTTTATTCCATGTGGATTATTAGTACGAGCAGCAATGTTTTACTTAGCTATTCGAGTGCTGAAGGCCCTATACTGGCTTTCAAAATATCCACTTTTCTCTTGCTACAGTGTTGATAGTTTGGTAATTTATGAAAATTATGTGTTACATATACGACACCGAGGGATTGAGTCATAGTTATGTAGGTGTTAGGGAGGAGTTAGAGTGAAGTGAAAAAGAAAGTAAGGAGAGAAAGAGAATTAGCAATGTCTGTTAGACCTCTGGAAGTTCAATAACACTGAACACTGTAATAGAGTATGACAGTGGAACCAGTCCTTCAGCTCATCATGTCTCTGCTAACCGTAATGCAAATCCAAACTTCTACAGGAGTGGAGAAGTTGAACGTCAACTTTCGGATACATTAGAATTTGCCCAATTTATTATTCCTTTAATGGCAGGAAGTATTGTTACCTTTATTGCAAAATGCTGCCCTTTTTGTTCTTCTGTAACTTACTATCCTGTATACAATGGGTTCTGGTTAATTGGGTCACATCAGGACCAGTACGTTTTGACCCAATTAAGCAGTTGCCCCAATTAGCAGAAGTTTCATGGAATTAGCTAGAATGTTATATAAAAAAACAAATTACCATTTCACTAAGTAAAAAATTTTGTGTTTAAATGAAATACAGAACAAATTAGAACACTGCCAATGCTACTGGTGTTTGTCCATCATATCCGACGATAATAGGAAATCTGTGTGGGAGAGTTTTTAAAAGTTGGAAAAACTCTTGCACAGGGGTAGTTGCACTCTCTCAAACTCAGAAGTTGGCATCCAGGGGTACAAATAGACATCACAACTGGGGTGTTCCCTGGTTGCAGTGGATGACCATGACTTCCTCTGTGCCTTGTCATGCCTTTCACTCTCCATGTAGCATTGCAGAACCGCCCTCCTGGCCTTTGGATCTCACTGTAGATATCATCCACCCAGACTGCCAAAGCTAACTTTGGATGCTAGGACAGGCATGTTCCTATCTCACTGGGCTATGAGACCCACTGGCTGCCTTCACCTGCTGTAGCCCACCTGTTGAAGCTCTGTACAGGGGTGTGGCTGCTGTCACATGCAAACAGCTACTTAGCTGTACAGGTGAGAGATGAGTGTCTGGTGGGTACTAAAGGTAATATTCAAGATGATTGCTGAAACCTTCAAATTCTTCATAGTCCCTAACTTGTTGAAGTAGTGAAATGGTTTCACCTGCACTCGCGACTGTTTCTGCCATTTCAATTTGATGCTTAAAAGTGCAGTGGGCAAAACAATTCTGAATTGTCTTACTGCTTATTTCTTGCCAACTATCGGTGACAAAAATCTCTGCATTTTCAACACAGACACACAGAGCTGACCCTGTTTAAAAACTGTTTGCTCCAAGCATCATGTAGTGTCTGACAGCCACACAAGTGCACACGACTGATGCTAGTGAGAAACTGTTCAGCAACAGTTTCCTGTCCCAATTATGGGGCTTAGTGTCTCAGATAAATTAAGGGAATCCTGCCTATTTTTTTGATTAGTTTTTGTTCTTTAAGATTGTCCCAAATAAATAGTAGCTCTGTTTAGCTGATAGCCTAATTAACTGGAATCCATTGTATTCTCAACTTCCAAATATGTTCCTTCATCCCTTTCTGCATCTTACTTTGTACAAAGATTATGGGTGATATTAAATGTTTGCTATTGCAAGGAAGATTAATCTAGTGAGACCTATCAAATATGTGCTCACAGAATTGAAGATGACCTTGCTGAGATCCAGGAGCACGTGATAAAATGCAAGAAAGGTCAATTGGATGGAGATCAAATTAAGTTAATTTATATTGTTATATTCCATTCATTAAATGTAAAGCAATTCCAATTTTAATCTTGGTGTTATGCATTTACCAAATATTAACATGATATATCATGAGCAGATTTCTTCTTGAAGCCATTTATCTATTGTTGGGGGTGAGTAGGAAATATATCCACAGACAAGCAAAAACAGTACATTTTCATTCAGCGTTTGATGTATGAAACTCACCAATGCTGGTTTATGCTTTTTTTTATAAATTATTTCACAAAGTTAATTAAGCAGTAGTAAACAATCTAATTGAAGTAGAAACAGTAATTTACTTTGAAGTTTAATGAATGAAAACTTCCTTTACAAAAATTCTTCAAGCTTTGAAGAAACTTCCAATTTACCACAGAGTAAAGCATAAGGATTTGTAACTTGGGACTTAATTTGAGGCAGTGGTAAGAGGAGGTGTATAGTGAATCCGTGATCTCATAACATATGATGTAATTGTGGCATATTTAATATTTAAGCAATATTTGCATAATAGTGTAAATATATTGTTTGATTAAGCATTTTTATTGTTTAGATAATCCATTACAGGCTATATGTACAAAGTACATGAATGGCATAGGTCATTACACAACTACGTCATATTTGAGCTCCTCACTAAAGTAAAACAAAGTAGACACACATATTCCAACTCCCATGTTTTTCTTTCAATTAGTTTCTGGAGTTGCAAAACGTAACAGTGATGAGCACGTTTTAAAATGAACTCGTGACAACTACCTACCCGTTGAAGTGCAGCAGTTTCTTTTCTTCGTAAGGGGAGAGAGACTGTTAAAAACACAGCATGTGTTTATTTGCAAGGGGAGAAAAATGGTTGAATTAAAAAGGCATAAAACTGTTCAAAGCATGGGGTCATAAATAGTGAGTATCAGATGTTAATAAAAAATTTTAAAAAGCAGAAATGGCTGGCTACATCGGAAAGATAGATACATTTGATTGTGCAATAGATGATGTATACTGAAATGAAATAGCCAATGAAAAACAAGTGCCAGTTTTGCTGAGTGTAATAAATGGAAAACCATACAGTTTGCATTGAACTTTGACAACTTCAACCAAACTAGCTGATATCGTGATAGTAATGCAGGAACACTTAGAGCCGAAACCATTGTTGATTATAGAATGCTTTAGCTTTCACAAGTGGAATCAAATAGGGGAGTCTATTTCAACTTGTGTGGAAGAACTGAAGAAATTGGTTGGGCGCTGCCAGTTCAGTGATGGGCTTAATGATGCACTGAGAGATTGGTTAGTTTGTGGAATCTTACAAGAAAGCATTCAAAAGTGGTTTGACACCAAAATGAGAATGACACTTGTAACAGTGAAATACAACAACCAATAAGCCTTATTGGAGTTATACGTGGTAAGACGGAGGGTTATCATTATGGGGCTGTGATTGACTGAGACAACTAAATTTGATTGAAGATCCATCCATATTTGCATGATCCCCTACTATAGAGTCAAACAAAAACAAATTAAGCAAGGTACTGGATGATGCCACAGCGGTGTTCAAGAATGGCAGTGGAAAACTCAAAACGTATCAAGGGTAAAACAGTGCTAAATGAAAATGCCACACCCAAGTTTTGTAAAGCCCATCTGGTTCCTTATACTATCCATGATAAGGTGGCCAGTAAGCTCGATTGCAAAGATGCTGAAGGAGCTCTATCCAAGATTGAGTGGAGCCCATGGCTAATACAAGTGGTCTCCGTAGCCAAGAAGAATTGGTCGGTCAGGATCTGTGGTGACTTTAAGGTCGCCATCAACCCAGTACTGAAAGTTGATCAATACCCTCTGCCCAGGATATAGGATATCTTTGCAAACCTTTCTGGAGGAAAACACTTCAGCAAAGTGGACTTAGCTGAGGCCTGTTTACAGACAGAAATGTAAGAAGAGTCTAAAGTATTTTTCACCATAATCACTCACAATTGTGATAATGGGCCTATTTTTGGAGTCCCTTCTGCACCTGCACTCTGACTGAAAGCTATGGACCAGGTGCTGTTAGACTGCCCAGGCACTCAGTGTTACCTGGATGACAAGGAACATCTCCAAAATCTCAAGGCAATGTTAAAAGGATTAGAATATTATGGACTCGGAGAATGACAAAACAAGTGTGAATTATTTAAGCCAAGCCTTACTTACTGTGGTCACACCAATGACACACAAGAATTACACAAGCATGCTGAATAAATTCAAGAAGTGGTGGATTTCCCAACACCGAAGGACGTGTCACAGTTGCGGTCATTTTTATGATTTCTCAGTCACTATAACAGGTCCCTGCCAAACGTCAGGGTGAAGGAGCAACACCTCACGTTCCATCTAGGTAGCCTCCAACTTGATGGCATGAATATTGATTTCTCCTTCCAGTTATTTTTATCCTCCCTGCCTTCTGTATTCTTCTGTTCCCCACTCTGGCCTTTTACTTCTTCTCTTTAACTGCCTATCACCTTCCCCTGGTGCCTCTCTTTCTTCCCCTTCTCTCATGGTCCACTCCCCTGTTCATTCAGAATCCTTCTTCTCCAATCCTTTATCTTTCCCACCCACCTAGCTTCTTCAACCATCTTCAAGCTGATCCTTCTTTCCCTCCCCCCTCCCAACTTTTTATTCTGGTATCTTACCCCTTCCTTTCCACTCCTGAAGCAGGATCTTGGGCCAATACATTGACTGTTTGTTCATTTCCATAGATGCTGCCTGACCTGCTGAGTTCCTCTAGCATTTAGTGTGTGTTGCTCTGGATTTCCAGTATGCGCAGGATCTCTTGTGCTTGTAACATATAAGCAATATTCACAAGAAAAACATAAGTCATTTATAAATTATGTATAATTTTTACAAGGAAGGACACAATTAGAACAAAAAAATATAAAGTCCATTTTAGTGCAAATTGATTGAAGTAGTCATTGTGCTGCTAAGCCATAGTGATTATGGTTTTCCAGTTGGTTGAAGAACCAAAATGATGAGGGGAACTAGCTGGTGGTGCAGTACTTTAGGCTTGTCTTCCTCCTTCCTGTAGCTGCAAAAAGATAACATGTCCTAGATGTTGGGTACTTCACGACACATGCCAGTGATAATAAACCTGATTCTGATTTCCATTCGGATTTTGTTGTCCAGAGCCTAGTAAAGAGTCAGGGAAATGGCATCTGCTGTTGACCTGTTGAGGCGGCAGGCAAATTGAAGTGGAACCACGTCATCTCTCTGAGGCAAGAGTTGAATCACAGCATAACCAACTCCTCAAAGCACTTCATTACAGTTGATATAAGAGCTACTTGCTGGTAATCATTGAGGCAGGTCACCATGCTATTCTTGGGCACCAGATTAATGGATGCCTTTTTGGAGCAAGAGAGCTGTTTAAGTTAATATATCCCAGGTCACGTGTATGTCCATAGAGAAATACACTTTACATTTGTTTTATTTCCCTAATTCCCTAATTGCAATCTCAAATTAAAATTGTCTCCACAGTAATGTTATTTTAATTAAAGATACTAAAAAATTCTCCATCAAAATATAGATTGGTGTAGCAAACTGCACAATCTCTCACTGTAAAGCTGGGTTCTCTTCAAAGGACCATTGCATTGTTAAGTGCATTTTGAACAGTTGGAGTACTGCAGAAAAAGTCAAGTCATTTCTCAGCTTCTTACAAATTCTCTTACCTGCTATGGATTCAGCCTGGCAATTGCAATCTTTATCTTTCAGCAGCTTAGAGACATGGTGATGGATACTGAACTTGTCACCCAGAATATCTCCTTAGTCTTTGCTATTGTCTTTGTTTTTCCAGGTGGAGGATGAAGGATTCAGGTGCAGGTTCAGGTTCAGGTTAAGATGTATTTATTACACGTACATCCAAACATAAAGTGAACAGGCTGTTTGTGTTAATAACCAACACTCCCAAGATTGTGCTTGAGGTAACGCGCAAATGCCGCCACACATCCAGCTCCAACATAGCACGCCCACAGTGTTCAGCAGAGCCACACAAGCAGCAACAGCGGCAACAACAGCAATTCAAACAAACAAGATAGCAACAGCAAAACAAGACTGCTAAAAGGAAGGAAGGTTTCATGCTTTGTTTGACCTATTGCCACACTCTTTAATTGGCTCTGAAGTTAATGTTGAGGACTCTCTGGACCATTTCTTCCTAACTGCAGCTGCCACTACTCATGGCATATCCAGATTTCACCATGGATGAGCTAGGATGTTAGCTGTAATATGACTCAGTAAGTAGGACTGGCTAGTTCTCAAAATTTAGGTCAAGCCTCTGGATGATTGTAAAGGAGGCTTGTAAATTGGGCCATTGTCGTATCCCCGCCTGGTGCCAAAGTTGATGTCTCCGGAAACAACAGGAATTCTGCAGATGCTGGAAATTCAAGCAACACACATCAAAGTTGCTGGTGAACGCAGCAGGCCAGGCAGCATCTCTAGGAAGAGGTGCAGTCGACATTTCAGGCCGAGACCCTTCGTCAGGACTAACTGAAGGAAGAGCTAGTAAGAAATTTGAAAGTGGGAGGGGGAGGGGGAGATCCAAAATGATAGGAGAAGACAGGAGGGGGAGGGATGGAGCCAAGAGCTGGACAGGTGATAGGCAAAGGGGATATGAGAGGATCATAGGACAGGAGGTCCAGGGAGAAAGACAAGGGGGGGGGACCCAGAGGATGGGCAAGGGGTATATTCAGAGGGACAGAGGGAAAAAAAGGAGAGTGAGAGAAGGAATGTGTGTATAAAAATAAGTAACAGATGGGGTACGAGGGGGAGGTGGGGCCTTAGCGGAAGTTAGAGAAGTCGATGTTCATGCCATCAGGTTGGAGGCTACCCAGACGGAATATAAGGTGTTGTTCCTCCAACCTGAGTGTGGCTTCATCTTTACAGTAGAGGAGGCCGTGGATGGACATGTCAGAATGGGAATGGGATGTGGAATTAAAATGTGTGGCCACTGGGAAATCCTGCTTTCACTGGCGGACAGAGCGTAGGTGTTCAGCAAAGCGGTCTCCCAGTCTGCGTCGGGTCTCGCCAATATATAAAAGGCCACATCGGGAGCACCGGACGCAGTATGTCACCCCAGCCGACTCACAGGTGAAGTGTTGCCTCACCTGGAAGGACTGTTTGGGGCCCTGAATGGTGGTAAGGGAGGAAGTGTAAGGGCATGTGTAGCACTTGTTCCGCTTACACGGATAAGTGCCAGGAGGGAGGAGGAGCCTCCGGGTCCAACATATTATTCTCCGTAACTTCCACCACCTCCAACGGGATCCCACCACTAAGCACATCTTTCCCTCCCCCTCCCCCTCTGCATTCCGCAGGGATCGCTCCCTACGCGACTCCCTTGTCCATTCGTCCCCCCCATCCCTCCCCACTGATCTCCCTCCTGGGACTTATCCGTGTAAGTGGAACAAGTGCTACACATGCCCTTACACTTCCTCCCTTACCACCATTCAGGGCCCCAAACAGTCCTTCCAGGTGAGGCAACACTTCACCTGTGAGTCGGCTGGGGTGATATACTGCGTCCGGTGCTCCCGATGTGGCCTTTCATATATTGGCGAGACCCGACGCAGACTGGGAGACCGCTTTGCTGAACACCTACGCTCTGTCCGCCAGAGAAAGCAGGATCTCCCAGTGGCCACACATTTTAATGCCACATCCCATGCCCATTCTGACATGTCTATACACGGCCTCCTCTACTGTAAAGATGAAGCCACACTCAGGTTGGAGGAACAACACCTTATATTCCATCTGGGTAGCCTCCAACCTGATGGCATGAACATCGACTTCTCTAACTTCCGTTAATGCCCCACCTCCCCCTTGTACCCCATCTGTTACTTATTTTTATACACACATTCTTTCTCTCACTCTCCTTTTTCTCCCTCTGTCCCTCTGAATATACCCCTTGCCCATCCTCTGGGTCCCCCCCCCTTGTCTTTCTCCCTGGACCTCCTGTCCTATGATCCTCTCATATCCCCTTTGCCTATCACCTGTCCAGCTCTTGGCTCCATCCCTCCCCCTCCTGTCTTCTCCTATCATTTTGGATCTCCCCCTCCCCCTCCCACTTTCAAATCCCTTACTCACTCTTCCTTCAATTAGTCCTGACGAAGGGTCTTGGCCTGAAACGTCGACTGTACCTCTTCCTAGAGATGCTGCCTGGCCTGCTGCGTTCACCAGCAACTTTGATGTGTGTTGATGTCTCTGGGCTTTGTTATGTTTTGGCGTGGTGTCTTGGTACAGCTTAGTAGCTTGCTAGGTCATTTCATGAGGCTGCCATGGATCAGTGACATCAGTGACTCTGGACTGGAGTCATCTAATGATCAGACCAGACAAGAGCACAGATTTTCTTTTAAAGGCATAACTGAACCAGATGGATTTTTAAAGACATCGGAGTAATTTTGTTCTCGCCATTACTGATCCAACCTTTTTATTCCAGGTTATAAAATCAACTGACTTAATTTAATTTCCCCAGCTGCTGTGGTGGGATGTGAATTTATATCTTTGTCCCGCCTTTTGGATTACCTGCTCAGTTTTATTCAAATTTTTCTCTTAACTTCTTCACCTGCTGGTTCCGATTATGCTTACTTTCCCTTCTTCAGTCTACCTTTCCGGCCTTATTTATCAAGTTTGACAGTTTATTTTCCTCCTTTCACTTCAGAATGTGTGTCATACGCCATTAATGAGAAGCTACCTTCTGGGCATTACCCCTTTTCCCAAATACCTAGATCCTTAATTATGTCATCCTTCCCAATTCTAGCATGTGGATCAGTCATCTCTTCGTCATAGTTCTAAATCTGCTCCCTAATTTTCTGATGCCAAAATTTTAGAAATTTCCTTTGTAAATAATTTATTATTTTATCCTAAAATATGCATTATCTCTGTATCACAGAAACAATTTTATATTTAGGATTCTTAACTGCTGTTAATGTTGTGCTCTGATTATTATGGTTTCTATTACAATGACACTCCTTATTGAATTGGTAAAATCCTGCTCATAGTCTTTCCACGTCTGATAATCAACGCAACCAAACAAATGCAAACTTAATTGAGCTGTTTAAAAAGGAAATTAAGCTTTCTTGCAAAACAATGCATCCTGAAAAAAACCCAGAGAGCTGAGGGAGATTACTTTGAAACAGATGGCAGAAAGCTCTTAAGAAGTCAAATTGTATATTCCCATCAGTATATAATTAATCATGTGCTGATATTTAAAAACTTGTGGCCCTCCATTTGTTGAGGTTGAGCATGGATGTTGTGTCCTCGCTATCTTCCTTGCTGTTGCAACACCAGTGCAGGAATGCAAAATTCTGTTATGGTTATTACTCTATAAATTAATTGAGTATGCTCGCAAGAAAATTAATCTCATGGTTGTATATGATGACATACATATACTTTGAAATAAATTTTCTTTGAACTTTGAACTTTTGTTGCAAAGGTCGCATCTATAAGTGGTCTCTGCTCTGCTGGAGCTGCAGCATTCCTTCCTGTGGGCCTGTTTGTCTTCTTTCACTTACAGGACTTTTCTTCACCTGACTTAAACTGTTGTTTCAGAATGCTTCAATACCTGGTGTGGTTGGCTGCAAGTTCCTCCCAGGACTCAGCGTTGATGGCCAGCACCTACCTGTCCCGCTTGCAGACACCCATGTAGCACAGTTGTGGGTGGCCAGCAGTTCTCTTGTCTTTAGCCAGCTCACCGTAGAGGATGTCTTTTGGGATGTGTCCAGCCAGAGCAGGGTGTACACACTAGCGGGAGCCAGCGTGAGTGAGAACGCCAGTGTTGGGTACTCCACAGGTGGCTTAGTTAGAGTTTTATCATGCTGCAATGTAACTTCCTGGCCCTTAAACTCAGTGCCTTCACCTGTAAAAGCAAGTATGCTTCTTCTTTACTACCCTATTAACTTGTGCAGCCATTTTTGAGGAGTTATGAACTTGAACATCAATATCCCTTTGTACATCAGTGCTGTTAAGGATCCTGCTGTCAACTGTGTACTTCTTCTTTGCATTTGTTCTCCCACAGTGCAGCACCTCACACTCGTCTCGATTAAACTCCGCCTGCCATTTCGTTATGCAGGTTTGCAACTGATCTCTATCCCACTGTGTCGTCTGGCAATCTTCTGCACTATCCAAAGCACCACTTTGTGTCAGCTGCAAACTTACTAACCTGTGATGATTTTAGGTTTGCTGACCGCAAAGTTCTAAATTCAAATGAAGACTTTAAGGCCTACTGGATATAAATAGCCACAAGCAGCCTCACTGAAGGGAGACTGTACTCTACTAGTTACAAAGTAGTTTAAAACGCAGTTCATTTACAGTGATACATGTTTAAATCCACACAACACTCTTAAACATAGTTAAAATTTGTAGAGGATTTTATCTTAAATACTTCCCAATTACAAGCCATATCCTAAAACACCAACTATTTCCAAAGCACAAGGTATAAAACATTTTTCAAACATAAAGGATTAAGGACAAAGGATTTCCAAAACACGGGTACAATTCCTATAAACTAAGAAGACAGACCAAAGAGCTACAGACAAACAAATCATCTGTTGCAGAAATCAAAACTAGAAGACTGGATTCACCCTGTGCTTCTTTTATGGTTGTTGACATTCCTTAGCCCATTCCTAATAAGCCTGATTTTCTCTCTACATTTATACCCTTTTTCTCCCACTTGAGAGACTCCACAAGCATGTGATATTTCCTCATATCCTTTTAACATAAATTATCTAAAAGCATTTTTTGGAGACATACATCTTAGCTTCTTCCCATTAATGCTGTAAAGCTAACTCCTGAGTACATAAAACTTTTCAACTATAAACACACAACTTATTGATATGCTAAATGATATTATCCATCTAATTCTGCAAGTTTCTTTGAACTGTGCAATTTAAGAGTCAGTTTATCTGAAACAACCCAAATTAAACAAACTATTGTCTTATACTCAATTCTTAAGCAATAATAAAGCAGCTTAAATGACTTTTTACAGATAGAGCATCTTCAAAATAAAGTCTATTTGCAAAGCTGTTCAATAAGAGTGGTTTTTTAACTTCACACTGATGACTACTTTCCATTTACATTTTAAGAGTTGAAGGCTGACACTTCCATTTATGATCTGAAGTTGTACAAATTGTTCGTTGGAAGTTTACTTACATCTGATTTTGATCTTACAAGTAGTGGCTGCTTTAGTTTAGAAAGCAAATTTAACAAATATGAGATCTCCTGTCCAGAGCAATGAATATCCATCACACAACCACCCATCAAGAGAAGTAACGTTTGTTCAGGGAGGAAACCTTTCTTTGCCATAAGACTATAATAAGTAAAGTAAAGGCATCCGTTAGTCTTGCAAGACCATGGATCTGCACCTGGAAGGTCTTCACTCTCCAGGGCGCAGGCCTGGGTAAGGTTGTATGGAAGACCAGCAGTTGCCCATGCTGCAAGTCTCCCCTCTCCACGACACCAATGTTGACCAAAGGAAGGGCATTAGGACCCATACAGCTTGGCACCAGTGTCGTCGCAGAGCAATGTGTGATTAAGTGCCTTGCTCAAGGACACAACATGTTACCTCGGCTGGGGCTGGAACTCACGACCTTCAGGTCGCTAGTCCAATGCCTTAACCACTTGGCCACGTGCCCACACAAGACCATACTACATAGGAGCAGAATTAGGGCATTTGGCCCATTGAGTCTGCTCCGCCATTTCATCATGGCTGATCCATTTTTCCTCTCAGCCCCAATCTCCTGCCTTCTCCCCATATCCCTTCATGCCCTGACTATTCAAGAATCTATTGACCTCTGCCTTAAACTTGCATAAAGACTCACTTCCACAACTGCTTGTGGCAAAGAAATCCACAGATTCACCACTCTCTTGCTAAAGCAATTCTTCCTCATCTTCATTCTAAAAGGATATCTCTCTATCCTGAGGCTGTGTTTTCTGGTCTTAGACTCTCCCAACACAGGACACTTCCACACCACATCCACTCTATCAAGGTTTTTCAGCATACAACAGGTTTCAGTGAGATCACCCCTCATTCTTCTGATATCCAGTGAATACAGACCCAGAGCCATCAAATACTCTTCATACGACAAACCTTTCAAACCTGGAATCATTTTTGTGAACCTTCTTTGAACTGTCTCTAGATTCAGCATATTCTTTCTAAGATAAGGGGCCCAAAACTGCTCACAATACTCCAAGTGAGGTCTTACTGGTGCTTTATGAAGTCTCAACGTTACATCCTTGCTTTTATATTTTAGTCCTCTTGAAATGAATGCTAACATTGCATTTGCCTTCCTCACCACGGACTCAATCTTTAGAGAATCCCAGACAAGGACTCCCAAATCCCTTTGTGCCTCAGTTTTTTGTATTTTCTTTAGAAAATAGAAAATAGTCAACCCTTTTATTTCTTCTACCAAAGTGCACGACCATACACTTCCTGACACTGCATTCCATCGGCCACTTCTTCGACCATTCTCTTAATCTGTCTAAGTCCTTCTGTAACCTCTCTACTTCCTCAAAACTATCTGCCCTTCCATCTATCTTTGTATTGTCTGCAAACTTTGCAACAAAGCTATCAATTCCATCGTCCAAATCATTAACAATGGGGTCATTCCCTAATATCTGCTTGGAATTTGGGGTAATGTTATTCTGTTTGTTCAGTGTTGATAGAAGAGTGGTCCAAAGCTGTTCTATAGTGTGCTTTTTTAACTTGAAGTTGCTTACACATGGGAATATGTGCACGTAGGAATTTATAACAGAAGAAATTTAAAAGGTTTGTCTTAGAGCTATGATGCTGAATATGTAATCCACATCCTATTTTATTGAAATCAAAAAATCATCTGCGAACCATTTGAATAATACCTTTTGTATTTTATGAAAATTTAACCTTCATAAATCGCAAGTGACTTGACAGTTTGTTGAACTTCACAAGTTGAATAAATTGTTTATTGCCCCATTCCATTGAGAATAGTATTTTAGAACATAGAACATAGAACATAGAAAATAGGTGCAGGAGTAGGCCATTCGGCCCTTCGAGCCTGCACCACCATTCATTATGATCATGGCTGATCATCCAACTCAGAACCCTGCACCAGCCTTCCCTCCATACCCCCTGACCACCGTAGCCACAAGGGCCATATCTAACTCCCTCTTAAATATAGCCAATGGACTGGCCTCAACTGTTTCCTGTGGCAGAGAATTCCACAGATTCACCACTCTCTGTGTGAAGAAGTTTTTCCTAATCTCGGTCCTAAAAGGCTTCCCCTCTATCCTCAAACTGTGGCCCCTCGTTCTGGACTACCCCAACATCGGGAACAATCTTCCTGCATCTAGCCTGTCCAATCCCTTTAGGATCTTATACGTTTCAATCAGATCCCCCCTCAATCTTCTAAATTCCAACGAGTACAAGCCCAGTTCATCCAGTCTTTCTTCATATGAAAGTCCTGCCATCCCAGGAATCAATCTGGTGAACCTTCTTTGTACTCCCTCTATGGCAAGGATGTCTTTCCTCAGATTAGGGGACCAAAACTGCACACAATACTCCAGGTGTGGTCTCACCAAGGCCTTGTACAACTGCAGTAGTACCTCCCTGCTCCTGTACTCGAATCCTCTCGTTATAAATGCCAGCATACCATTCGCCTTTTTCACCGCCTGCTATACCTGCATGCCCACTTTCAATGACTGGTGTATAATGGCACCCAGGTCTCGTTGCACCTCCCCTTTTCCTAATCGGTCACCATTCAGATAATAATCTGTTTTCCTATTTTTGCCACCAAAGTGGATAACTTCACATTTATCCACATTAAATTGCATCTGCCATGAACTTGCCCACTCACCCAACCTATCCAAGTCACCCTGCATCCTCTTAGCATCCTCCTCACAGCTAACACTGCCACCCAGCTTCGTGTCATCCGCAAACTTGGAGATGCTGCATTTAATTCCCTCATCCAAGTGATTTTTGATGATTCTGAGCTTCTCACGGTTCAAGATCAAGTTAAAGTTTAATTATCATTCAGCCATACATGAATATAGCCAAAAAATACGATATTCATCTGGGAGCAAGGTGCAAAACATATTACCAACAGCACACTCCAAATAACACATATAGCCCAAGTCCCTGAGTGGCATGACAGTAGATTGTCCTGGTCCAGCTTGTTCTTCCACTGAGTGAACACTGGAGGGCAGCATTGAGCAAACACCAGAGGGCAGCACCACTGGAGGGCACCACCCCCCAACTCAGCATGCTCAACAGAGGCCTGGGAGTCTGCAACAGGCTGCAACACTCAAAGCAACCACGTGCACGAGGCCTAGTCTCTGCCACAACTGAGGCAAAGCAGCTCCTCCGCCGTTAGTGAGCCAATGAAAGGACTTGCAGTTTTGTATATTACCAATGTCCAACAGGGCCTTGTGGTCCCAATAAAACCGTCAAGATAATCTCTCGCTCCATTTACTGGATCACGCATCATCTTGGCTCAATGGTAGGCAACAACACAACAACGGTATGTGATAAGTCCAGTTCCATCGCCATCAAGCAACTCACTAATTGGATAGTCTTGCAGTACTTGATATTCTCAGTTTTTATCAGTGACTTGTGATAATATAAAGAGACTTACAGGACCAACAAATGCACCTTTGATTGAACCCTGAGTGGCCACTGTATCTGAGTGCGGCGCCATCCTATCAGAACTAGGAATTTGACAACATCGTGGTTTTTCTTAGAAGCCTACTGTCATTAGAAGGGTTTTCTCAATTTTCCTCATTACATGCTGAGCATATTTATACTGAATGGGATACACCTGAACCTGAGAGGGACCAACATCCTTGTGGGCAGATTTGCTAGAGTTGTTGGGTAGGGTTTAAACTAAGTTGTCAGAGGGATGGGAGGAACTTGAGTGACAAGACTGAAGATGGGGCAGTTGGTATACAAGTTGATGCAGTGTGTAGCGAAACTGTGAGGATGGAGTGGGAAATGATAGGGTAAAATTGCAGTCAGTTAGATGAGGTGTAGCATGGGGGATAAATCGAAAAGAGTGATGAGTACAGGACTAAAGATGTTATTTTTGAATGCAGGCAGTATACAGAATAAGGTTGATGATCTTGTAGTGATTGGCAGGTATGATGTTGTGGGCATCACTGAGACATGACTGAAAGAAGACCATAGTTGGGAGCATAACATTCAAGGATACACCTTGTATAGAATGTTCAGGCAGGTTGGCAGAGGGAGTGGAGTGACTCTGTTGGTAAAAAATAAAATCAAGTTCTTACAAAGAGGTAACATAGGATCAGAAGATGTAGAATTCTTGTGGTCTATGTTAAGAACTGCAAGAATAAAAAGACCCTGATGGGAGTTATATACACGCCCCTGAACAGTAACCAGGATGTGGGATATACATGTTAATGGAAAATAACAAAGGCACGTAAAAAGGATAATGTTACAATAGTCATGGGAAATTTCAATATGCAAGTAGATTGAGAAAATCAAGTTGGTGTTGGTTGCCAAGAAAGGGAGTTTGTAGAATGCTAATGACATGGCTTTTAGAGCAGTTTGTGGTTGAACCCACTAGGGGAAAGGCAATTCTGGATTGGGCGTTGTGTAATGGGACAAATTTGATTAGGAAGTTTATAGAAAAAGCACCCCTGGGAGGCAGTGATCAGAAAATGATAGAATACATCCTGCAGTTTTAGAGGGAGAAGTTAAAGTCAGATGTATCAGTATCACAGTGGAGTAAAGGGAATTACAGAGGAATGGGAGAGGATTGGAAGGGGACACTAGCAGGGATGACAGTAGAACCTCAGTGGCTGGAGTTTCTGAGGGCAATGTGGAAAGTGCAGGATAGTTACATCACTAAGTATTGTAAAGGGAGGATGAGGCAACCATGGCTGACAAGTGAAATCAAAGATAGGATAAAAGCAAAAAGAGAGGGCAAATAATACAGCAAAAATTAGTGGGAAATTAGAGATTTAGGAAGCTTTTAAAAAAACAACAGATTATTAAGGCAATTAAAAATACATAAGGAGAAATATGAAGGTAAGCTAGCTAAAAATATCAGTGTAAATCAAGGGTTTTTAAAGAAACATAGGAAGAGTAAAAGAAAGACAAGGTTAAATAGGACCATTGGAAAATGATGCTGGAGTGATAGGAATGGCGCACAAAGAAAAATATGGATGAACTTGGTAAGTATATTGCAGCAGTCTTCACTGTGGAAGACACTAGCAGTATGTCAGAAAATTGAGAGTGTCGGGGGGCAGAAGTGAGTATAATTGCTATTACTAAGGAGAAGGTGCTTGGAAAATGGAAAGGTCTGAAGGTAGACAAATCTCCTGGACTTGATGGACTACAGCCCAGGGTTCAGAAAGGGATTGCTGAAGAGATTGTAGAGGCATTAGTAATGATCTTTCAAGAATCTCTAGATTCTGGAATGTTTCTGGAAAATTGCAAATGTTAATTCACTCTTTTAGGAAGGGAGGCAGAAGAAAGGAAATTATAGGTCAATTAGCCTGACTTCAGTGGTTAGGATGATGTTGGAGACTATTACTAAGGGTGAGGTTCAGGGTACTTGGAGGCACATCATAATGTAGGCCAAAGTCGTATGGTTTCTTTAAGGGGAAATCTTACCTGAGAAATCTGTTGGAATTCTTTGAGGAAACAAAAGGCAGGATAGACAAAGGAGAGGCGGTTAATGTTGTTCACTTGCATTTTCAGAAGTCCTTTGACTAGGTGTCACACGTGAGGCTGCTTAACTAGATAAAAGCCCATGATACTATAGGAAAGATACTAGCATGGGTAGAAGACTGGTTAATCGGCAGGAGACCAAGTGGCAGAATAAATAGAGCCTGTTCCAGTTGGTGGTGTTGCACAGGGGTCGCTATTGGGACCGCTTCTTTTTACGTTATTTGTCAACAATTTGGATGGCAAAGTTGATGCCTTTGTTGCCAGGTGTACAGATGTTACAAAGATAGGTGGAGGCACAGGTTGATTAAGCAAGTAGTCTGCAGAAGGACTTGGACAGATTGGGAAAATGGACAAAGAAGTAGCAGGTGGAATATAGTGTTGGGAGGTGTATAGTCATGCACTTTGGTAGAAGGAATAAAGGCACAGACTATTTTCTAAATGGGGAGAAAATTCAGAAATCGGAGGTACAAAAGGACTTAGGAGTCCTTGTGCAGCGTTCCATAAAGGTTGACTTTCAGGTTCAGTCGGCGGTGAGGAAGATAAATGTAATGTTAGCATTCATTTCAAGAGAAATAGAAAATAAAAACAAGATGTAATGCTGAGGCTTTATAAGACACTGGTGAGGCCTCACGGAGTATTGTGAGCAGTTTGGCCCCCTTATCTAAGAAAGGATGTGCTGACATTGGAAATGGTTCAAAGGAGGTTTGTGAGATTGAGTCTGGGAATGAAAGGCTTATCCCATGAGGAGTATTTGATGGCTCTGGACCTCTACTCACTGGAATTTAGAAGATTGGGGGAGGAACTCAATGAAACCTATCGAATATTGGAAGGCCTGAATAGAGTAGATGTGGAAAGAATGTTTCCTATAGTGGGTACAGCCTCAGAATAGAGGGGCATCCATTTAGAACAGAAATGAGGAGGAACTTCTTTAGCCAGAGAGTGGCGAGTCTATGGAAATAGTTGCCACAGGCAGATGTGGAGGCCTGGTCATTGGGTGTATTTAAGGAGGAGGTTGATGGAGTTTTGATTAGTCAGGGCGTGAAAGGTTATGGGGAGAAGGCAGGAGAATTGGAGGGAAATGGATCAGCCATGATGAAATAGCAGAGCAGCCTTGATAGGCCGAATTCTGCTCCTATGTCTTATGGTCCTATGGTTAATGTATGAGGAGCACTTGATGACTTAGGGCCTATATTGGCTGGAGTTTAGAAGAATGATGTCTTATGATCTTATGGAATGGTCCATAAAACCAAAGATAGAATGACTGGATTTTACTAGCTAACAAGGAGGGATAAAAAATGCTAATTTAATTATGTAATTTAAAACTGATGTGCTTTATAGTCTTTGGGATAGAGCACTGACCTTTCATTCATTCAATCCAAGTATTACGAGTGGACCATTAGTTCAGTAGGAAAGAGGAGGAGAAGATGGCAGCGCAATGCAGTGAGCAGCGGCCACTCCGGTGAATGATATCTGTTATCTGTCAAGTAGGGTACCGTGCACAATCCTGATTTGATGGAGACAGACGTGAGAACACGGAGGAACATCTGGAGAAACTTCTGAAATGTCTTCTTCGCTGCCGCTGCTACTGTGTGATCCGGAATCTCCGGAGGAGAAGGCCCCGTGTCCTCGGCTTTGCTTGTTGCTTGGCGGCCGGGGCAGGGTAAAAGCGCTCGGCAGAGATGGTGCTCGATGTCGGAGGCTCGAAGTTTTCGGACAGACTCAGAGTCGGCTGTGGTCGGGTGCTTCCAATGCATCGGCAGTTGTCGGTGCCTGGAGGTTTATTGCAGGGAGAGTTTCTCCCTTTTGCCGCCTGCTATCGGGAGTCGATCAGAACTTTGAGACTTTTTTTTTACCGTGCTCTTTATCAAATTATGGTATTACTTTGCACTGCTGTAACTATATGTTATAATTATGTGGTCTTGTCAGTGTTAGTCTTTGGTTTGTCCTGTTTTTTTGTGATATCACTCTGGAGAAACATTGTATCATTTCTTAATGCATGCATTTCTAAATGACAATAAACGAGGACTGAGTGTCCTCATAATCTAAAAAAAAGAGTTTAGGCCCGCCTGTGCATCAGTCCAAATAGAGAGAGACTGCTACTTTGTGAAATGCTGAGGAATCTCAATGCCTGAGTGCACAAACCACTAAATGTTAGAAGGCAGATCCAACAAAGAGTTAAGAAGGTAAACACCTTGTGGCCCTACATTGAAAAGGAATTGGAGTTTCAGAATAGGGGAGATTTTGTTCGAATTGTTAAGCCTTACCTCTCTGGGATACTGGATATAGGTTTGGTCCCCATATCTAACAAAAGTTATAGTACCATTGGAGGCAATACACAGGAGTTTCGCCGGGCTAATTCCTGGATTGAGATGGTTTACCCGTTGAGAGATTAAGTAGTTTGTTGTGCCTGTATACCTTGCAGACAGAAGAGTGATGAGCTGCTGTTTTTCTTTTATGCGCCTTGTGGTGTATCAGGCGGCATTTTTGTCTGTATCCTTAGCATTTGTCTATTTTTTACGAGGCTGAGTTCCCAGCTTGTTGCTCAACCGAGCACAGATGGAAAGTGTACAAGGGGTCGGCCAGGTTTGAACCCAGGACCATTCGCCTCAAAGTCCAGTGCTGATGTCACTACACCACTGGCCAACAAGAATGAGGAGTGACCACATTCAAACATATAAGATCAAAAGAAGGTTTGACGTGATTCAGTAACCACTGGTCATTTAAAATTGAGGTATGTAGAAACCTCTTCTCAAGTGGTGTGATACACCTCTGAAGAAATGGCAAAATCCATACTGTTTGTTCTTCATACATCAGATGCATAGCAAACACGTGGATGATCCTGGGTATGTATGTGGTACCCAGTGATATGCAACATTTCTGAGGGGTACTTCTGTGGTTTCTTGTGATCTGTGATTTTCTATGGATGGTACAGGCAGAGGAAGTTTTCTATCGCACATGCAAAGCTTGCTTCCACACTACCTAAACAAATTCCAGGCTGATACTGGTAGTCCAGTGCAATCAGCTCCTGTTTAAGTTATTTATTTAATTGGGTTCCCCGGCTACATACTCACAAATCCATCATAACTCCAAATGTCCTTACTCTTGTCCTGTAATCAATAGTCCGATGGCAAATGATTGCTTCTCCCTTCTCATTTACTCCACCATCACTGCCCAGCAACCAATATTTGACCTTTCTCCTTACTGATAGCCAACTTCCTTCTTCTGACCAACTCTACCCACAAATACATCCTGCTGCCTCAGAATTGGATTTCATTTATCTGCACTCCATGTGGTTGCTATTTAATGTGATTTTTACAGATGCAGTTCAAGTACTGGGCATGTTTTGTTATCACAGGCACAAATTGTGCCTAATTGTACTGCCATTCTACAAACTGTACTGTTCAGGGGACCAGGAAATGACTTCACGGACACAGGTGTACACGAGCTTTCCAAGCTTGTCCGGATGTGACCAATGCAATTTTATCACTTGTATGAAGTTTATTTTGTATCTCAAGGATGTCTTCTGTATCCATGCCACTGTGGTTGGAAATTTCCAGAACACTGGCATCTCAGTGTTAGTGGAATGCCCCATGACATCTGAAAGCTGCTATTAATTTCTCTGTTGCATTTTAAGCATAAGCATGACTGTTTGTGGGTGAGCTGGACTACCTTGATGTATCTGAAATTGGTTTTAATTTCATTTTTCCAATGGGTTTTTGGTAGCTTACAATTCTTTCTTTCTTTCTTTTTCAATCTTTTTATTAGTTTCATAATAATAAACATTATGTAGTATTGATACAAAGTTATTGGGAATGCATCGTTGTAGTTAACATATTTTAAATATAAACCCAGTTAACACACGGGTATTAAACCTCCCAATCATACAGGATACAAATATTATATACAAAAAAAAACATGAAAAAGTAAAAAAAAATACCCCAAAAGAAAAACTAACCTAAACAATACTAACCAACTAAACTAAAGAAGAAAATAAAACATGGGCTGTTATGTAACATCAAAAAAAAAGAACCACTAGTGTCGTTGACTCCGCTCTTCTCGACATATATTAAAAAGAAATAGAATAGGTTTGGAAAAGGTCAAATTACATCATATGGAAGTGTTGAATAAATGGCCTCCAAGTCTTTTCGAATTTAATAGAGGGATCATAAATAACACTTCTAACTTTTTTATAAATTTAAACACAACATAGTTTGAGAGAACCAATGAAATGTGGTGGGGGATTGATCTCTTTCCAATTCAACAAAATGGATCTTAATAGGGCATCACGCATAGATTCCACCCAAGCTGTGTTCACATCATTTAACTTTCTTCAAACGCCACTTGAAGCTAATGCTTGATGCGTTGACTGGTTTTAAGCATATATTCAAAGATTCTTCATTCTCCTGCTCCTTGCTTTCATTCATTCATTCCTTGTACTCTTATCATTCAACCAAATCTACTTGAAATCTGTTAATTTTCTCAGCTACCATTGCTGTCCTTTAAATAATTTGCTTTGTTTGGATCCCCTTCATAGGAAAATGAAAATGTTTTCATCGGAAGTTTTATTCTCTTTCTCAAGAGCTTAGCCTCCCACCTCTTGCTTTTCATAACTCCATCTGTGATTCATCATTTATTGAAATCCTTGGGCATCACAATCCAGAATTCTTACTTCCTTAGTGTTCCCAGCTGTTCTTAGAAGCTGGTTTGCCTCTTCTGAGCCAAAGCTAATTGTCCCACTACAACTCTAAATGTATCATAAAGCTCAGGTCTATTTATGACAGGAGAGAGGCTCCTAGCTTTTGAAGCAATCTTTCAACAAATCTTTTGCAATCTGCCACTGAAGTAAGGAAAAAGCTTGTTAATAATATTTAATTTTGTCATCACTGGCTTCCCTCTCTCTTTATTGTAAATTATGTTTAGTTGATTTAGAAGTAAGTCTCTGTCTTATCAATATATAGAAAGGATTGACCACTGTACTTCTTACTTCACACTGCATTGTAAAGAAGCTTTCTCAGTGCATCCTCATTTTGCTAAAATTAAGATTGTTCAGATTCACAGCCTGTTGCAAAACTTTCTTATTAACCAAGTTGTTGATTTTTTTACCGCCGTTAATGACATCATCAAGTACATAAATGATAAAGTACTGCACAGGGGTAATGAGTACCTGAAGTGTCTTATTTAATTTTTTTTGATGTTTGAGGCTTTAACAAACAATACGCATTCAAAGTAGGAACAAGAATCTTTTCTTACATGGTCTGCACATAAAAAGTGCATTTTAAAAAATACTTTGCATGCCACCTGCTGGTAGACTTCAGAAGCAGTCTGCTGGAGGGGAATAATGACTTTTATTTCAACCTCCCAAAATGTAAGTGGGAAAGTTTGAAAAAAAATAAAAAGTTAGTGCTGTATCTAATCACAACACTTTGATAGGGAAACAGAAACTACTGGAAAGAGAAAGCCGATCAGGCAGCACGTGGAGAATGCAATAGAGTTAATGTGTTTATCAGATCAGGAAACATTAGAGAGAATGAGGAAGTTTAAATTTTCTCTTTGACTGGAGTTTAGTGAGACCTTCTCTCACTGGTCCCTCCTTGTGATCCCTGCTACCCTTTGACTCTTCAACCACGTGCTCACCCAGATTCACTACTCCCTGCTCCAGTATCTGGTAAGATGGCAGTGTGCACGGTCACAGTGGCTTCTACAGGGCCAACCAAAGGTGTTATTGTCTTTTTTAAACCTATTCTTTTACAATTGCAAGACCCTTCTGGATATTGAGAACTTAAGTGACTACAGGTCTACCCCATCAGCAAGTTGCTCATTAGCAGGGAAACTGTAGGAGATAGACGGTGCAGATCATGTTGCTGCCTACGTTGAAGAGGCCTCAGAGGAGTTGGTGCATGAAGGCGGTGTGCAGCCTACCAGCAAGTGATCCACTTAGTCACATTTCTTGTGATTATGACACCCTGTTGGACATTGTTAATGTGGACTGCTGCAAATCCAGTTCACTGATTTATTAGCAGACGGTGGGACACCTGCAGGGCCTCAGTCGTAGCAACGACTAGGCCTCAAAGCTGCGGTATCACCTGTTTTTGCCTGACTAGGGGAGGCATTGGAGTCGGTGTGCCCCTCCGAAGTGCCGGGGACAGAGTGGAGTGGCATCCAAGCTAGAGTCAGTGCTGCCCCCCAGTGTTCACTTGGCAGAAGACAAGCCATACTATGTTCAACTGCAGACTGCTGCAACATTCATGGACTCAGGGTTTTGGACTTTTTCTGTGTGTGATTTATTTTACTGATATCTTATAAGTGCTTTCTATTTACATGTGCTAAATGTGGCTTGTGCAGTGTGTGACTGTTGGTGCAGTGTTTTGCACCTTGGCCACAGAGTAACACTGTTTTGTTTTGGCTGTATTCATGGGTATTCATGTATGGTTGAACGACAATTAAACTTCAACTTGAACCTTTTTATTCTGGCATCTCCCCCTTCTATTTCAGTCCTGATGAAGGGTCTCAACCCGAGACATTGACTGTTTATTCATTTTCGTAGATACTGCCTGGTCTGCCGAGTTGCTCCAGCATTTTGTGTGTGTTGCATTAGAAACTAAGCATGTTTTAAGTTATAGAGAAAGGGTGGAGAGATAAGTTGGAATACCTGTGAAAATTTGTAGAATGAATGACATGAAGGTTGATGATACTAGCTGAGAGAGTGGATGAGGCTTCTTAATCACAATTGATCTATCTGGAGGAGATCTAAACGGAATGAGTTGAATGAGCTCCAAATAGAGGGAGAAAGAATCAATCCTGAGATGCTAAGGTACAAAACCCTGCTATTGCTTCTAATGTAAAACAAAAGGGAATGTTGGAAAGAGTCAGCATCTGTGGGGAAGAGAAAGGAGAACTGGTGTTAAAATCAGACTAGTTCTGACACAAATGGAAGATTGTTGAACTCTGCTGGGAGTAAGGGTCTTGGCCTGAAACATCGACTATACTTTTTTCTACAGATGCTGCCTGGCCTGCTGAGTTCCTCCAGCATTTTGTGTGTGTTGCTACAATACTCCATGGGCAGCCTTACGGTTATCTTGTATGACTGCAAAATAATATCCCAGTTCAGTGTCCTGACTAATGAATGCCCAAAGCTTTCTTCACCATGCTGTCTACCCATGATGCCATATTCAGGGCATGTAGTTGTAATCCTCAATCTTTCTGTTCTGCAGGCACTCCTAGGGTCCTACCGTTTAATGTGGAAGTCCTTCCCTGATATGTCTATCCAACTATAACATCTGATACTTAACTGAATTAAACTCCAGTTGCCATTTCTCACTTACCCATCTGATCATCCTCTGTCTACTCACCCAGCCAATCAGATCGTGTCCCTGTAATCAATTAGCACAAGAGAGTTTGGAAATGCTGGAGATCTTGAGGAACACCTACAGAGTGTGATAGGAACTCAGCAGGTCATGCAGCATCCTTGGAGGCTAATAAACAATCGACATTTCAGGCTGAGACCCTTCATTAAGTCAGAGGAAAGGGGAAGAAGACAAAATAAGAAGGTGAGGGAGAGGGAAGAATATAAGCTGGCCGGTGAGAGTGAGACCAGATGAGAGGGAACGTGGGTGGGTTGAGAAGGGTGATGGGTGGATCTTTCTAATGGATATTGCTTGCTAACTTAACTCTTAGAAGTTGAGGAAAGGAAGGGAAGAGTCAGAAGTTGGCATTGCTAAAGTGAGAGCATAAAGGAAATAAAAGTGGAGAAGATATTAGTTCTGTACAAGGGTCAACACAGTTATCAGTGACATGGGAAAGAGGTCTGGGAAAGAACCTGTGAAGGGCTGAAACAATAGCTGTTTCTACTGAATCCATAAAGAGACATGCAGAAACTGGGCTGCTGGTTTGGAAAAAGTAAGTGTGGCTAAAAGACAGGTTGTTCAAAGTGGGAATATGTTCAACCAAGTGATGGGTGGGTCTGGTTTGGTCTCCAATCAAAGAAAAAACAAAAGCCCCTCAGCCCATTCTCTTGTGAAACAAGAGTGTTGAGGGGTTGGATATCCATGGTAAAAATGAACTGCGGGTGCAGGAGAAGGAAATTTGAAAGTCAATATGGTAGATGGCATCTGAGGTGTCATGCATGTAAGTGGGAAGGGACTGCATGAGCAGTATCAAGGTGGGAAGAAATAAATTCTCTGGGACAAGAACAGGGTCAAGCAATGAACCTGCCAAGGCAATTCTGCTTCTAGATATTAGGGAGAAAATCAAGGCAGGTGAAGGCTGTGAAGGGAAGATCTCCATCAAAGGTTGAGGTTACTGATTGTCTGGGAGACAATGGCATGATGCCCAGTGACAAAGTCATGAGATATATAAATGGGTGTCAGTGCGATTGTGTTAAATCTTTTGCAAGGTAAACATCCTTCACCAGGTCTGATTATTTTCAAGTCCGGTTTTGCACTAAACAACCTACGTGCAACTGACGCCAATGGACAGTGAAGAGATGCAGGAACTCTGGATCTGAATCAGAATTGAAATCATGTTTAATAGGCCATAGTCAACTTGCCCCTCTAACTGTTGTTCTGCACAAAAATCAGTTAACCCCAAACAGATGTGGAGCATTGAGGTTTATCATGTATAGTTCTTGTACCAACATATTCTTTCTTAGCCTGATATTTGGAGAGCCGGTGCAAGATTTCTTGGGTATTTCAGTGGTATAAGCTAAGAAAGAAAATAATTTAAAATTAATTAAATTTCTGATGATAGAAGCATTCTCTAAATATTATACAACAAACTCAAGGTTATTGTAAAGATTCTGTTCCTAAGCATGGTCCATAAGACAAATTCTCCATGTCAGAAATGTCCATTTCTTATAATAAACCATATTTTATTGCTATGCATGTACACTTGCTATAATTCTTTAATTTCATTGAATATTTACCTGAAAATAAACTAGCCATAATTAAATTAATAGAATGTATACCTTATCCAGTCATTAATGAATACCACAAGTTATTATTTTATTTCCAATGTTACTACACATCTTGAAAAATGTTTTTAGAATATATGTGAGAGTATTTGCATTAAGTCAAATTTCCATCAGTCAGGTCATGTGCCACCCAGAAAGCCTATGTATAAGAAAACACAACCCACAGGTTGTGATTCATTGCTCTTTGAAAATATTATTTTTGAATGGTTACAGCTATAGCAGTTTTCTAACATGGCCAGAGTTTGTATGTAGATCAGTCTAAGGTGGTGGTCACTAGCTGGAAAGTCAAACATTTTTCTAGCTGGCCAATTGGTGCCATGGGCTAACATTGTTTGTTCACTGGGGGATTCAGATTTGAAATGTCGATGAAAGGGTTAGGATGAAAACGTCTTTTGTGAATACATTTGGCTTGTCTGCGTGCTACAACACTGCCCACAGAGCAGAACATTTTGGCACAAACTGCCAGTCTAGCGCAGGTCTCAAGACAGTCTGCAAAGTAAAATTCACATAGTGGGGACCTGATAAAACATGGTGTTGAGACAGAATTGTGGAATCCTTATTTGAGATTCATTTCTTTGTGTTATTGAAAAATATCTTTTGCATTTATTTTAATACATTGTCAGAACCTAATGCTGTGGTTGAAATTTTATCTAATGCATTTCTCAACTACAAAGTGTGGACAGTCTTATACCCACCCTGTTACCTAGAAAAGAAGGAAAGGATAATGACTGTTGTCTGTGGTGCACACAAATACTTAAAGCTTTTTTAGTCTTGACAGTGATGACTTTCCTTGTGAAAGTTTGTTTTTTCATGAAGTATTCTTTTTCCCAATGGAAATAAGTCGGTTGAAACATTGACCACGTGAAATCCATTGTATCACAACGTAGTTTAAATGTTTACTGGAGTTTTATCTCTGTCAAGTGTTTTCATATATTTGGTATTCCTTGCCCAAATCCCCTGGTGCTTTACACAGGTGGCTTTCAGTCGGATAGCTTATCTAGTTTCAAATCTGAATTTCTAATTTAGAGGAGTAGTGAGGCAAATTAAATGCATTGCACTTTAAAGCAAAATAATTGTAATTGCACAGTGGATTAATCGGCATACAAACGCAAAAAAACTCAATTAGAGATGATTGGTTTTGAGAAGAGAATCATGTTTGGAACTTTAAGGCAGCTTTCACTAACTGATTCTGACAAACATATATGAAATTATAATTTCTGTTTTGCATTCATAGTTTTATGGATGTTGGCAAATGTGAAGTGAAATATTTTGAATTCAGCCTCTCACTATTGCAGGTGAGAGTTATAATGATGGCCCAGCTTTTGTTTTTCAGTGTTATCCCTGAAAACATGAACATTTGTGTTACTGGCAAAATATCACTTAAATATTCTCACTCTCCCAAAAAATACCTACAAGAAAGTTTTTAAAAAATTTTTGGAACTGCAATCATACTAGAGTGTCCACAGGGACAAATAAAAATGAACACTGTTTAAGAAATTTAGTTTATTTTATGAATGTTGACTCTAGTCTCTGATAGACTGAGTTTCAGGCAGCGCAGATTTTAAAAAGTAATTAAGCATATGTTTAATTCTGATTGATCCCGGAGTTTGATGTGCACAATTGATCTCAGTAAAACACATTGCAAAATCTTTCGTGCATAATCTTATTTTTCTTTATTATCACATCTAATGCCTGCTTCTAAGTTGCAAAGTACAGGCCATGTTGCCAAGCATTCCACTATGATTTATATGTCTAATCTAGTAAAATTAAGTAATTTCGACCAATCGATAAAAACTTTTAACTCTCATCTGTGAAATACACTGCTGGCATCTTCATCTTAGTTTTGCTTCCTTTTTCTACCATTTATATGTTCTTTGGCCGAGCAGGTGGGTGGATGATTTGTTTGCAAACCCAAGGGATTATGGGTATGTCAGATTTTTTCAAAATGGAATTCTTGATTCTTGAAACATATTTTCCATTGTTCAGGTCAGGTCCCTGGACAGTTGTGTGCCTTCTCTTTAAGTCACATGCAAGTTCTGCGATTATTGTTAGGGCAAATGCCCTTGTTTCTCTATTACTCCTCTTCTGTGTTTGTGGAACTGTCAGGTAGCCTTGCAGGAGGAGACAGAAGGCATGGTAACATGCCCCAGTTGGGGTTAAAGCATCTAATCATCACTGGGGCCTAGGTGAAAGCAAATTAACGCAACGTGTGATGGTTCAGCTGTAAAATGAGAAATGTTGGGATTGCTGAAATAGTTTGGTAAAGGGTCACTTGGTAGCATAGCCTGTGGTGACCCAGAATCAATGTTTTTTTTCCCATTTTTCTAGTGACATCAAATGGAACAGATGAAGTGATGCCTGGGCAGTTTTGTTCGCTTTCTCTTTGTATCTATATCTATATCTCTATGTACATACATAAATATATAGTGTTTGTGTGTTATCAAAGTCTAAATTTACAGCAGTTTTTAAAATGTAAATCTGGGGTCACTAATGATGCTCTGCAGTATTTGTACTTGTGCAGTAGTAGGGGATAAAGCAAAATTGCATGGAGACCTTTTCATTGTATTTATTTATTTACAGTACATGCCTAATCAATATTTATAATTGCTGCTGTTTCAATTTTAATGCAAAGAATTATTCCACTTTCCCGATGTATTCACTATAAGATTCAATAGTTGGGAGATTCACCAGAACGTGCATCACGACATGCCACCTGGAAAGATCCTCACCCTGTACTCTGGACTCAAAATGCACAGGAGGTTTATCAGTTTCTGAAAAACAAACTATTGTTTCTTTTTACTTGCCATTTGTCATGTGATGTGGACCTCATTGACATTATCAGAAACAGATTTAGGAACAGCTTCTTCCCCTCCCTCATCAGCTTTCTGAACAGACAAAAACCAACCCTTGAACACTACCTCACTATTATTGCACTATTTATTTGATTGATTGATTGATTGATTTCTTATTGTCATTTATAATACTCTAATGTGGTGCACTCTGTTGCTGCTGCAAAACATGACATATGTCAGTGATATTAAACTTGATTCTGGTTCCGATTTAATCTACAGCCCTAAATGCGCCTAAAGTGAAGAGGCAGACAGGAGGCAACCATGTTGGTAGATCCAGAGTCCCATATGGGTGAAATTAGATAAGGAGGGCATCTTTTGTACAGTGAAGGATATTAGATAACCAGAAGCATATTTACAGTAATCTAATAGGCTTGTCTTTACTATTATTATTACTAGTTTTCCTCTTAAACACTGGGTCTATGTAATTTATTGTACTTAAATTGACCAGTTGCCATTCACGCTCTTAATCACAGGAGCACTGGTCCTAAACGCAGTCTACTTATCCAAACGTATTAATGGGATTCTGATAATGGTCATTGATCTGAAATACTAATCTGTGTTTTCTTCCTTCATACACCCGGGCCACTTTATTAAGCACCAGAGTGGAATTTGGTGTGATCTTCCTCTGCTATAGCCCATCCACTTCAAGGTTCAACATGTTGTGTATTCAGAGGTGCTCTTCTGACCTGGGCTGATCTTTGGAAAGCCGAACCACACCACATCCAATTTCTCATCCAGGCAGTGTATGATGTGCTTCCAAGCCCATCAAACCTGCACACATGGGGCAAGGCAGAGTCATCTGCGTGCCCACTGTGCTCCAAGCGAGGAACCCTGGAGCACATCCTCAGCGGCTCTGCAAGGGCACTTGGTGAGGGACGGTACAGGTGGAGGCATGATCAGGTCCTGAAGACCATCGCTGAAGCCGTCAGCGCAGGAGTTGAGTGGGCGAAACGGTCCCGACCCTCTAAGCAGACTATTGGGAGCAGCCAATACCTGCCAGAAGAACATCTGCAGGCATTCTGACCTCTGCAAGGGACTGGCAGCTGTTGGTGGACCTCGAAGGGAGCTGAGGTTCCCCAACCATATTGCAGCCACCACCCTGCGACTAGACATTGTCCTAGTGTCTGAGTCTACTAAGCAAGTGGTGCTGCTGGAGCTGACAGTTCCATGGGAAGATAGCTTGGAAAAGGCCTTTGAAAGGAAGCTGTCCAAGTACGCAGGACTGGTCAGCAACTGTCAGCAGGCTGGATGGAGAGTGAGGTGGCTCCCAGTGGAGGTTGATTGTAGGGGATTCGTAGCCCGTTCTTTAGTTAGAGCCTTCAGCATTTTGGGCATCGAGGGAGGAAGAGGAGAGCCATCCGCAGTACCACCAATGCCGCAGAGAGGGCCTCAAGATGGCTGTGGCTCAAAAGAGGGGAGCCATGGAGTCATAAGTAACTAGCCATCTGGACACAAGCTGGGGTCTGATCAGCCCCGGCTGGGTCACCTGGAGGAGGTTGTATGATGTTGAAAGACCCGAAACACCCGATGATTCCAGGAACATCACTGCAGATGCATCCAGAAGCATCAATAGATGTACGTACACAGCTGCACACCACTGTTGTAACACTGTTTGATTTACTTTTGTCTTCCTGTCAGCTTGAAGCAGTCTAGCCCGTCTCCTCTCATTAACAATGTGTTTTCACCCACAGAACTACCACTCAGTGGATATTTTCTATATTTCGCAGTATTTTCTGTAAATTCTAGAGACTGTTGTGTGGAAAAAAAAATCCCAGGAGATTAGCAGTTTCTGAGATGTTCAAACCACACAGTCTGGTGCCAAAAATCATTCCACGGTCAAAGTCACTGAGATCATATTTCTTCCCCATTCTGATGTTTGGTCTGAACAGCAACTAAACCTCTTGACCATGTTTATGTGCATGGAGTTTCTGCCACATGATTGGCTGATTAGGTATTTGCATTAGCAAGCAGATGTACCTAATAAAGTGGCCACTGAGTATATATCTGTTAACACTTCCAATATTTTCTATTTCTGCTTTACATTCCCTGTTTTCAACAAAGCTTTTACATTGAAATGTCAAAGCAAACAATTTCAAAAGGGTATATCAAAATTTATGATTAACTCAAGTACAAGTTTTCAGAAAGTCCTCATGTGTACTGAGATGGCTGACTCCATCTTAGATGCAAGTGGGACTGTTAATTTGAAGCATATTCCCAGACTAGCCAATGAAGAATCAACTTCTGGCTTCTACTTGATTATTAGATTCATCTTCTAGAAGTGACATTTGGAAGAGAACAAGTTCAGTTTTGGTTGCAAATTGCAGCTCCTCAATGCACATTGTCACAGAAGCTGCTTGTAGGTTTTAAGGACCAAACAAAAAGGCTGGCCATTCGGATGAAATGATAATGTGTAAACAGATGTTGTCCTGCAGAGTTTCAGCTCAAAGCATCAACTGCACTCTTCTCCGTCAATGCTGCCTGGCCTGCTGAGTTCCTCCAGCATTTTGTGTGTGTGTTGCAGGTGTAAACAGTCCTTGTTTAGTTGGGGCATAAAATACAAAAGATGGGATACTATGCTCCAACATTATAAAAACTTGCTCAGGCTGTGTGTTGTTCTGGTCACCGAGGTATAGAAAGGGTGTGAGAGTGCTGGAGTGGACGCAGAGGAGATTCACCATGAAGTTGCACTTAATGGAGCAGTTCAATTACGAGGAAAGACTGGAAAGGCTAGGTATGTTCTCCCTGGAGCAGAGAGGTTAAGAGGGTGCATGATTGAGGTATATAAAATTTTGAGGGGTGTAGATAGTGTAGACTGAAAGAAACTTTTCCCCTTATGGGGGTAGATAAAACTAAAGGACATAAGCTTAAGAGGAAGAGATGTAGAGGTGATACGGGACCTTCTCATCCCAGAGAGTGGTATGTATTGAAGTCTGATTGCTGACAGTGTTTGAGAAGTGTCTAGCCAAACACTTGAGTGGTCAAGGCATGAAGGACTATGGACTAATTTCTTGGTAATTGGTGTAATATCAAAAAGTGCCTACTGGTGGGTATGGGCAAGTTGGGCCAAAAAGCCTGTTTCCGTGCTGGATTCTCCTCTGTGAGCAGATGGGAGTCTACTTCAACAGGATGTTTCTGTTATGTAGAGGGTATACTGAAAGAAAAAGCAAGTTAGAAGTTGTTGGAAAAGCCTCATTAAAAGTTTTGACACCAATGCAGTGGGTCAGTGAAGCATTTCATCAGAAGTCCTGTTTTTGCAGTTGGTGTCAAAGAATCAAGAACAAACCTGAAAAGCATGATTGCGCAGTCAAGAATGGAGTTAACATGATTGATAATGATATAAAATGTCAATTGTGACTTGGAAGAGAAAAAGTGATTGAAGAATGACATTGAAGAATCCTGCAGCAAGTCTTTGGGTAAAAATCAGGCTGTGAGGGAGATACTGGTTTTCTACAGATGGTTTAAGAGCTTGTTAATGCGCTTTTCTGAGATGATTTTTATAGGCAGTGAATGGTTTGTTGGTTTAGTCATGTTCTCAGCCTCAAAAAGTATTTCCAGCTGTTGCTAAACCTAAAAACTGCAGGGAAATATTTGGATTACAAGGGCAAATTGATGAACTTTATGAAACAAATCAGGCAGTGAAAGAGAGGTACAGAACAAAATAATATGCAAACATAACAGTCTGTCGTCATGGTCAGACTTTGGATAGTGTGAGATTTGCTTGGTTATTGTGGAATTTAACATGATGTGGTTATTTTTCCTGCAGCTTCCAACACATACAATTGCTAAAAGGAGACTTTGAGTTCTATCCATCTGACACAGAGATTGAATGGTTTATAGAAGGGAATGTTGAACTAAGACTAAAGTGAATGGTGGCTGACCATTACAGTGCAAGCATAACTGCACACGAGTAACGTGGGAACTGTACACTTACAATCATGAATAGGGTCAAGTTAAATTGAAAGTTAGTAGAATCAGTCTGTGAAAGTTAAATAAATTGCAGGTGCTGGAAATTGAAAATAAAAACAGAAAGGCAGAAAATACTGAAACTTACCAGGTCAGGCAACATCTGTGGGAAGGGAAGAGTTAATATTTCAGGTCTGGGACCTTTCATCAGAATAATCTACGGTTGCAATATATCAGGTTAGACTTAAGATAATACAGTATATCAGTTGAAAATTACATTTTTCTTGTTGTTAATAGTATTTTAATATCCTAATTAAGACAATTAGGTTCAAATAGGATGTTAAATGGAGCTTCTTGCATTTCACTTTTCTTATCATCTCGGCTTCTTATTCTGATATAATATCATTTGACCACTTCTTAATATTTATTGGTTATCCATAGTGACAAGGGAATCATTCACCATAGTAGTTCCACATGGAATCCCTAGAGTTAGTTAAGGTAACTCAGGTTCAGCCCTTTGTGTCAGGTGCAGGCCTTCTCAAGCATTATAAGGATTAATTAGCTGGGAAGAGAACAGAATATTAAATTAAATTCCTAAATAGTGTTGCCTCTCCTTTCTTCTGTACCTTTGTGAAGTGCAGTGTGTTGGAATTAGTCCACCGAGGCTTTTATCATGGGGATAACTCAATCTTTTGGCATAGTTGTTTTCCCTGTCAGAGTCTGGAGACCTTTGCTCAGTGAAGAGTTGTCCCTTATGAGGATAACTAAGAGGCATCAAAAGCATGTGCAGCAGGATTCCCTTTGGGAATTCTGCTTTCCGCGGTCACTTTTTTGGAGGAAGAAGAGCAAGGTAAAGGAAGCCAGATTGACCAGGTTGTAGTGAAGAATATACGGCACATGGGAACTGAAGCAAGGGTGAACTGAATCAAAAACTAGCTAGGTGATGGGAAGAAGGGGTAGTGGTGGATGAGTACATTTCTGACTGGAAGTGGTGTACGGCAGGTCTTAGACCTGGAATCTTTGCTGTTTATAATATATATTAGATGAGAATATAACAGATCTGATTAGTAATTTTGCAGTTAGTTGGCAGAGTCATAGACAAGGAGGATGTTTATTAAAGAATATACTGGGAGATGATCAGCTGAACATTTGGATGGTGCAGAGGCAGGTGGAATTCAATTGAGAGATAATGCCAGTGTGAGGTATTGCATTTTAGGAAGTCAAATGTCAGTAGAGCATAAAGCAAGGGCCTTTGGAGCATTAATAGACTCTGAGACATTGGGATACACGTCCATAGTTCCCTTAAAATGGTGACCCAGATGGATAGATTAGTAAAGAAGGCATTTGGTATGCTTGCATTCATAGGCGGAACATCGAGTGTAAGAGTAGGGATATCATGTTGCACTTATCAGTGTTAACATTACTTGGAGTAATGTATATATTTTTGGTGACTACACAAGAGAAAGGGTCTTTGTAGCATTAGGAAGATTACAAAAGAGATTTAACAGGATGTTGCCTGGAATGGAGGGCTGTAGTTATCAAGAAAGATTCAAGAGGCTTGCTTTATGCTCAATGGAATGCAGGAGATTGAGGAGAGACTTTACAGAAGTTTATCAAATTACGAGGGGCATAGATAGGTAGTCACACTCTTTGTCCCAGGGTGAGGGACCCTAGAACTAGAGGGCTTGGGTTTAAGGTGAGAAGAGGGAAATTCAAAGAAGATCTGAAGCTTTTGTCACAGAGGGTGGTGGCAGTCTGAACGAACCACCGGAAGTGTCGTAGCTGAGAAAATGGATGATGAGGTAGGTGTTTGTGGGACAGGCTCCTGTGCTCAAGCCTGTGGATGTGTGTTGCCTTTTAACAATTATAAAGTTACACTGGAAAACAGACCTCTTCCCGTATCTCAGGAACCACCTCAGAGTAAAGGAGACATCAGCAATGACATTCACCTTCGGAGTGCTGTTATCTAGCTTATAATTTACAAAGGTGGAATGAAAACAAGTCATCCTCAAACCTGACAGACTGCCTAAGAAAAAGAGAATAAATTGTGTCTGTTGTGTGCATCAATCAGGTTGCCACCAATGTGTGAGCTTCTCAATAAAAACACCATGACAATAGGCTCTGAGTAATTCAGACGGGTTACTGAGGGAATTAAAGTTTCCAACAATATTAGATTTTCTGGCACTTTAGATGCTATTTGTTGCAATGGCATGGCTTTGTATGCCTCCAATGCAAACCCATATTCTTACGGACTGCAAAAGCTGCCATGCCCTATAGCTACACACATCAAAGTTGCTGGTGAACGCAGCAGGCCAGGCAGCACCTCTAGGAAGAAGTACAGTCGACGTTTCGGACCGAGACCCTTCGTTATGCCCTATAGCTATAATGGCCAGCATTGCCTTTTGCATGTGCACTCTCAGTGTGTCACCAGGATGCTCATTCTGTTTAACTACTTCAACAGTATTTATTTAGATGCAAGTCTGTGGTCACACTGTCATTTCTGAATCAGAGGGAAGTAGGTTCAAACTGTGTCCTAAAAACATATGCACTTAACTTAGCCTGACATGCTTTGTGAATGCTGTCCTGTCAGAGGTGTTAACATTTAGATGAAGCATTCAGCTGAGGCTCCATCTGCCCTAATCAACAGAACTGAATATTTTTGCTAGTCAGGGTAATGTTATGCCTGATTTAGCTCTTAAGATAAATGGATAATATGGACAATCGTTTAACTGTTTTATTGGTGTTTCTTTACACCACAAAAATAATTCCACTTAAGAAATACTTCATTAACTTCGAAGTGTTTAGAAGCAGCTTAAAATCATTTTTTAATTCATGAGCAAATTTGGACAAAGTGGTCATATTAAGCTAAAGATTACATATAAACACTTAATTCCTAAGTTGTCTTATCTCATAGTCCTTTATTGAGTATTTGACATTTCTTTACTACATTGGGCCCATGCTGCCTAATTAGGTCAGAGCAATTTTAGTAATCCCATTCTCCCGCTTATTTCCCTGTACTTACTCTTCCTTTTAAGCTTAATGCTACCCTGATTCTCCTAATGTTACATTTTCATACTATATATATTTATGGCTCTTTGATCTTTCATTTCCTTGATCTGAGAATTTATTTTTTAATTTTTGCATGAAGTATGCCCATCATTTGTCAAGGACAGAACTTTTTGCCAATGCTGTTGAAGGCAGATGAAGAGAGATTCCAAAGGTATTCTTGGAGTGAAAGGATTGTCTCATCAAGGAAAGTTAAATTGTTTGAAGTTTGGAGTTTCATGGGTGATCTTATTGAAATATAGGTACCCAGGAGACACGTTGAGATGCTTTTCCTAGAGAGAGAATTTCAAATGAGGGGACATGGTTTCAAGATAAAGAGAAAGTCTTTTAATACTGAGGTGTGTGAATATTTCCTCTTGTAGTGGGTGGTGACTGTCTAGAATTGTCTGCCCCAGAGTTGTGGATTAGTAGTCTGGAAATTAGAAATATTTCACTAGAAGTGATAAGAAATTTTATTGGAAGTATTTAAAGTGGAGCTAGATAAATGTTTAGCACAATTAGAGATGGAGGGCTGTGGAGATCTGTCACAAAGGTGAGATCTGAAATAGATCACAAGCAAGAGAAAACCTACAGATGCTGGATATCGAAGCAACACACGCAAAATGCTGGAGGAACTCAGCAGGCCAGGCAGCATCTATGGAGAAGAGTAAGCAGTCAGCGTTTCAGGCCAAGACCCTTCACCAGTCCTGATGAAGGACCTCGGCCCGAAACATCAACTGTACTCTTTTCCATAGATGCTGTCTGGTCTGCTGAGTTCCTCCAGCATTTTGTGTCAGAAATAGATCAGCTAGTTCATATTAAATAATGGGACATGCTTGAGGAGCCAGGTGGCCCTAATTTTTTGCGTTTTCATTTCCTTTAAAAAAGTAGTGGTAAACTTCTGTCTTGAATGTTTGCTTTCTATCTGATAAATGCAACAAGGAATGAAGAGTCCACAACTGTAATAAGGTGACAGTCTTAATGTCATAACTCGGCCAATATTCAGGAAACTTGTATGATTAGATTGTATTCTGAGTACATGGATGGTGTAATCTAGTTGAACAGTTGAGTCATGTCATTGCTTTGTAAACAATGTTACATTAGAGTGCTCAAAAGGGGCCTGAAGTACAGTAAAGCTCTAACTGGACAACCCTCTTGGGACTTTGCTGGTGCTAGACAGACAGGTTTCTGGATATTTAATTCACTTTTTTCAGATGTTACGAGTAGTGTAATAAATCTTGGAGTGAATCTGGCAAGTTTATGGGAAACAAAGCCCTGTTGTGCTTCAAAGGAACAACTGAAAGCAGGTCCTGGTGGCTTTAAGGAGAGTGCAGTAAATAGGGTTTGGTGGTTTGAAAAGAAGCATGGGAAACAGACTGGTAATTTTAAAGGCATTTGGGAAGTGGAGCGCAGGAAACAGGATGCCAGTGAGTTATTAGCAGCCGTGGGAAGAAGGGCCCTGATTAACTTAAATGGACCATAGAAAACAGGATCTGTTGAGATTGAAGGGAATATAGGAAACAGGACCCGATGTGTTTGAAGGAAATGTAGAAACAGGGCCCGACGTGTTTGAAGGGAGAATAGAAACAGCCTGATGTGTTTGAAGGGAATGTAGAAACGGGCCCCAACGTGTTTGAAGGAAATGTAGAAACAGGGCCCGATGTGTTTGAAGGGAATGTAGAAACGGGGCCCGACGTGTTTGAAGGGAATGTAGAAACGGAGCCCGTTGTGCTTGAAGGAAATGTAGAAACAGGGCCCGATGTGTTTGAAGGGAGAGTAGAAACAGGGCCCAATGTGTTTGAAGGGAATGTAGAAACGGGGCCCGACGTGTTTGAAGGAAATGTAGAAACAGGGCCTGATATGTTTGAAAGGAATGCAGAAACAGGGCCCGATGTGTTTGAAGGGAGAGTAGAAAGAGGGCCCGGTGTATTTGAAGGGAATGTAGAAACAAGACCTGATGTGTTTGAAGGAAATGTAGAAGCAGTTCAATGGCTTGAAAAGAAGCATGGGAAACAAAGTGCTGATGCTTTTGAAGGGAGCATAGGCAATGATGCCCTGGGGAGTTTTAGGGGATTGTAGGATAAAGGGCCCTGTTGTTTTCAGAGGAATTAGAGTCACAGAGCACAGAAACTCTCCCTACCATCCACCTAGTCCATGTCTAACTGTTATTTTGCCTATTCACAATGACCATAGACCCCCATACCCCTAATTGTGTTTAAATGGAGTGTGGGAGGTGGGGCATCTGTAAGCCATCTCCTATTTGGGATCTCTGCACTCTTGGCTAGCATGTTATTTCAGTTTTACTGTATTTATAGATGAAGTGCTTTGACTTATTTAATATATGCATTTGGTGCTTCAATGGAATACAATGCTGATTTGACTGACATCTGGAGGCACAATTCCTTCTTCCATTTCTGTGTCTTCATAGTTAAGCTCACATATTTTCCTTGTGAAAGCTGCTTAAATGATGTTATGTGCCTGTGATGCTAAGGCAAGTCCGTTTTTCATTGCACCTGTGCACGACTTTGACTTTTTAATATATTTCATTTGTCTTCACGGACATTCTTACATTTTTGTCCATGACAGTGTTGGACAGTAAACTCATTTTATTGCTTCAAAAGGTCCTTTCATAAAATATTTACTTCTATAGGTTGTCTTTTGTGTGACACCTTGAAACATTTGTTAGTGTGCTTGCCTCTGGGTCAACTTTTCCCTTCCATTCTAGCTTGGTATGTGAAGTAGTTAAATCTAAGTGACTTCAATGTAATACTCATTAAGAATGACAAAAACCATAAATAACTAGAAATTTGCCAATAAGATGTTTTGAAAGATCTATGAAAAAAACAATCAATAATGTGCAACCTAGTCACATTATATTACAAAGAAAACAATGTGTAAAACTTATATTAAAAAGAACTTCGAGCACTGGCCAATCTGGGCATCAGAAGTTTTGAGAGGAGGGGACTTCAATCAGGTCCTCTGCCTGAGGACAAAAGGCAACTGCGGGCCACTACAGCAAAATAGAGCTTTGACTAGTGACCAGTCAGCATTTGGGATTGATTAGCAAGAACAAATTAAAGAAAGGCAGGGGCAAACATGGTGGCCATCGTCGTAGCGGCCATCATCAGAGTGGTGATCTTTGATGCTTCAATCAAAGAAGGCAAAGAAAAGAAAAGCTCTAGGTTAAGTTATTTTTATCCTTCCCTTCTTTATATCTGCTCAGCTAGGACAGTAGAGATGCCAAACAGGATTAGATTAGATTAGATTATGAGGACACTTAGTCCTCGTTTATTGTCATTTAGAAATGCATGTGTTAAAAAATGATACAATGTTCCTCCAGAATGATATCACAAGAAACACAGAACAAACCAAGACAATAACTGACAAAACCACATAATTATAACATATAGTTACAACAGTGCAAAGCAATACCGTAATTTGATAAAGAGCAGACCATGAGCACGGTAAAAAAAAGTCTCAAAGTCCTGATATCCCCATCATCTCATGCAGATGGTAGAAGGGAGAAGCTCTCCCTGCCATGAACCTCCAAGTGCCACAAACTTGCCGATAAATCACCATTGGAAGCACCCGACCGCAGCGGACTCTGAGTCCGTCCGAAATCTTCGAGCCTCCAACCAGCCCTCCGACACCGAGCACTGAGCACCATCCTCTGCCGAGCGCTTCAACCCCGCCCCGGCCGCCGAGCAACAAGCAAAGCCGAGGATTCGGGGCCTTCCCCTCCGGAGATTCTGGATCACACGGTAGCAGCAGCAGCGAAGCAGGCATTTCAGTTCCTCCGTGCTGTCACGTCTGTCTCCATCAAATCAGGATTGTGCATGGCACCCTACTTGACAGATAACAGACATCACCACCGGAGTGGCCGCTGCGAGTTGCGTCGCACTGCCACCTTCTCCTCCCACAAATGCTTGTTAAATAGTTAAGTGCTTGTCTTTCGGGATGTGAGAAAGCAGGGAAACCTCCAGTGTCCCTGACGACTAAAACTGCAGGGGGTGCAGCCAGCTGCAGCTTCTAATAAGCTGCATTAAGGAGTTGGAGCTGGAGCTGAATGAACTCCAGATCATTCAGAGGGCCGAGAGGGTGATACATAGGACATATAGAGAGGTAGTTACACCCAAGGTGCAGGACGCCAGGAAACTACGTGAAAGTCAGGAAGGGGAAAGAGGTTAAGGGGCTCATGCAGAGTACACCTGTGACCATCCCCCTTAACAACAGATACATCACTTTGGATACCATTAACAGAGAAAACTCACAGTGACTGTGTCTCTGGCATTGAGTCTGGCTGTGTGACTCAGAAGGGAAGAAGCACGCTGTGGTGATAGGGGATTTATTAGTTAGGGGCACGGAGGTTCTGTGAGTGAGAACGAGATCTCTGGACGGTGTGTTGCCTCCCAGGTGCCAGGATTGGAGATAACTCAGATCAAGTCCTCAACATTCAGCAGCCAGTAGCCATGGTCCATGTGGGTACTAATGACATGAGTAGGAAACTGAAAGGCATGGAGGTAGATAAATCACCTGGACCAGATGGTGTACACCCCAGGGTTCTGAAAGAGGTGGCTGAAGAAATTGTGGAGACATTTCTTCACAATTTTTCAAGAATCATTAGCTTCTGAAATGGTTCTGGAAGACTGGAAAACTGCAAATGTTATCCCACTCTTCAAGAAAGGAGAGAGGCAGAAGAAAGGAAACTATTGGCCCGTTAGACTTTCCTCAGTGGTTGGGAAGATGTTGGAGTTGATTAATAAGGATGAGGTCTCGGGGTACTTGGAAGCAAATGATAAAATAGGCTGTAGCCAGCATGATTTCCTCAAGGGAAAATCTTCATGACAAATCTGTTGGAATTCTTTGAAGAACTAACAAGCAGGATTGACAAAGGAGAATCAGTCAATGTTGCGTACTTGGATTTTCAGAAGGTCTCTGACAAGATGCCATACATGAGGTTACTTAACAAGCTATGACCCCATCATATTACAGAAAAAATTCTGGCATAGATAAAGCAGTGGCTGATTGGCAGGAGGCAAAGAATGGGAATAGCCTTTTCTGGTTGGCTGCCGGTCACTAGTGGTGTTCCACAGGGGTCTTTTTACATATAAGTCAATCATTTGGAGATGGAATTGATGGCTTTGTTGCAAAGCTTGCAGACGATATAAAGATAGGTGAAGGAGCAGATAGTTTTGAGGAAGTAGCAGGCTGGAAAAGGACTTAGAAAGATCAGGAGAGCGGGCAAAGAAATGGCAAATGGAATATAGTGTCAGGAAGTGTATGGTTATGCACTTTGGTAGAAGAATTGAAAGGATTGACTTTTTTCTAAATGAAGAGAAAATACAAAAAATTGAGGTACGAAGGGACTTGGGAGTCCTTGTGCAGGATTCTCTAAAAGTTAATTTGCAGGTTGAGTTTGTGATGAGGAAGGTAGGTGCAATGTTAGCAATCATTTCAAGAGGACTAGAATATAAAGGCATGAATGTAATGTTGAGACTTTATAAAGCACTGGTGAGGACTCACTTGGAGTATTGTGAACAGTTTTTGGTCCCCTTATCTTAGAAAGGATATGCTGAAACTGGAGGGAGTTCAAAGGAAATTCACAAAAAATGATTCCAGGATTGAACTGCTTGTCATATGAATAGTGTTTGATGGCTCTGAGCCTGTATTCATTGGAATTCAGAAGAATGAGAGGAGATCACGTTGAAACCTATTGAATGGTGAAGTGCCTTGATCGAGTGGATGTGAAGAGGATGTTTCCTATAGTGGGAGAGTCTAAGACCAGAGGACACAGCCTCAGAATAGATGGAGGTTCTTTTTGAATGGAGATGAGGAGGAATTTCTTTCGCCAGAGAGGAAGAACCTGTGGAATTTGTGTGGAGGCAAAGCCTTTCTGTATATTTAATGCAGATGCTGATAGATTCTTGATTGGTCAGGGCATGAAGGAATACAGGGAGAGGGCAGGAGACTGGGGCTGAGAGGAAATTTGGATCAGCCAGGATGAAATGGCGGGCAGACTCGATGGGCCAAATTGCCTAATTCTGCTCATATATTTTATGGTCTTATGTTCTTATTCACAAAGCATTGAACCAGATGGGGAAAGAGAATTAAACAGGTGGATTTTTAAAAAATGTTCTTCTGAGATTTCACATCAGAGAAGGTTGAATAAGATGGAAGGAGAGTTACAACTTGGTTTGTATATGTGATTGTTAGTGTAGCCCTTAGGGCGATGATGATGTATGTGTATATGATTGATTTTACATCAAGCACCAAAAAGTACTTCAGTCATTTTCTTCTATTAGAATATTCCTTTGCAGGATTTTAATCTAGATATTACCATCAATTCATTTTATTACCCATTCATATCATATTAAAATACAGATTTTTCCTCTTTTTGGGAAATATCTGATTCTATCTTGGTAAGGGTATACAATTTTTTCCCAGGTTTTAATATGTTCCTCAGTGGCCTGTTTCATCTCTTTCATGACCTACAGCTTTTCATAGAGCAGAGCGCACAATGTTTGTTTTCCATGGTGTTGGTGAATTATCAGTCAGTTGTGATAAAGCACCGACTGCAATGGCATCCGGTCACACATCCCTGATTCAAGGCCATCTTTCAGCTCGGTTCTCAGGCCCTTATTCTGCAATGATGAATGTAGCTGGCTAATTCTATAGCTATTAGAGGCACGACTGAAATAAGACTGCTTAAAGAATAAGGGTGCATATAATATTATTAAATTTTGTACCGTCTGCAAAAGATGTTATGGAATATACATTGATGTAGGCATTTTAAATTAGGAAAACTATTTTATTTGACATTATATTTGCTTTGTCTGTAAGAACCAAACATAATGTGGACAAATTTAACAGTTCTTTGGTTGAAACAACTTTCTCGGTTTCACAACAGATCAGAGCTACGTGACCTTGCTTGGGACTGCATCTCCTTAATCATACTGCAAACAATAATAAGTAGCTCTGATCCGTTTTGTTGGAGAGTTAATTAGATGCATATTTTCAGCTAAATTGATTGCGGTTGTTTTCCACAGTATCTTCAGTTTTACATCAGGGGATCAAATCCCTAAGCCAGGAGTATATACAATGTGTGATGTGGCACAAGCCAGCAAATTTCACGTATAATCCCTAATGCATGCTGAGGCTAGCTACTGATCAATGTAAGTGTTATAATTAGTCCCAGCAGCTTTAGGCCATTGCCCCTCGTCTTAATCTCCAGTGAAATTTGCAGGAGGACAATGATGACACAATGTCAGATTTGCATATAGATTATTTATTATGCCTTCTACAGTTAAAAAGTTTACAACCTTAAACAATCATGACCACTTTGTTGCAAAGAAAGGGTTGCTTGGCTGAGCCAACAACACTGGTGATAACAAGTTTGCTGCAGGTCGAACTGCTGCCTCTCAGCTCCAGCAACCTGATTTCCACCTTTACCTTCAGTGTTCTCTGCAACCACAAGGACTTACTCTAGGTGCTCCAGTTTCCTTCCACATCCCAGAGAAGCACTGATAGACTAATTTGCTCTTGTAAATTAGCCCCTGTCATCCTCAGCATAGGTGGGTCCAAAGGAATGTAACAGGAATTAATGGGAATGGGAGAGAGAGAGAGAAGCCACAGAGAAGTTTCAAAATTGTTTAATGTCATTTTCTGTACACCTGTGTAAGGATAATGAAATAATTGTTACTCCAAATCTGATTCGGCATGAAAGAAACACAGAAGGTAAAGAACACGATCATTATAATAAAAACACATTAAAAATAAATTCATAAGATAGCTTATATAGATTTCAAGTAAGTGGCTTGTTTTTAATCAGAATAACTCTGTCAATTCATTTCCTTGCCAGAAGCAGTTGGAGATATCTGTAGGATATCTTTATTGATACATTGACAGGTGGAAGAGAATTACTTCAGTGATGATAAAGCTGGAGGATGGAGATATGTTAGCGCTTTCAGTGTGATTGTAAGTTCTGTGATAAAGTTTTAAGGAATTATTTAGATAGGGGCTGTGGCAGGTCACATATTATCTTGGCCAGTGCCGAAGCAGGCCCAGTCTTCATATTTAAGCAAGGATCTTAGAGGTTTCCAGGAGGTATCCTTTATACGTATATTCCAGAGCAGGTTAAAGTCAAAATAGAGCAGGATCCTGAAAGACTGGTCCCTAGGACAATTTTATCCAAGTACCTAGTCTTTGGCCTTGCAATGGAACTTAAAAATGTTTATATGTCTCCATAAACTCGAAGGAGTCAGAAATGACAAGCAGGCATGTTAATGGAATTTGTAAAAGTAAGTAAAAAGTCCTGTAGCAGCAAAAAATTGTATGCAATATTTCCTGCGGGGACTGTGAAATGACCACATTAACCTCTACTTCAACAGCCTAACCCCTTCTAGATGAACACTTCTGCATATTTGGGTTGCAATTTTTATTTCGTTTTAAATTATCAGTGTCCAAGTTTCAGCTAAAGGTCATGGTCATGTATCATAACTGTTGGTTTCTGGTTAGTTTCATTATTCTGGGTGCTATTAAATTAAAAATGAAAGCTTGCATCTTGTCAAGCTGCTCTGCTCTGTCCAGAGCCTAGAGACAGACTGGCACCTTATCTTTGGAGCAGGGGGAAGGAATCAACACTGCATATGACGATACGAAAAATACTTAAGTAGCCTCTTTTATTGCACACAGGACCAATCCTTCAACAACAAATAAAATAAAATTGAATGAAAATCTAATTAAAACTGACTTTGTATGAAGTATACATCAATTTGGCCCCTTGATCTCAGAAATTCCCGAAGTGTTTCTAGTAAACTAAGTACCACGATTTGATTCTTCAAGTTGAAATTTAAAAAAATAATTTTCAACCAGCAAGTTCTTAAAAACACCAGTGAAATAGAGCAGATAGAATGACGTCATTCTGGAAAACAGCACCTCTGATTGGAATAGTTCCTCAGTATCACTGAAATACAGACTTTCGTTTGTCTAGGATTCTCTAGACTATGATAAAACTACTATTGAGCACTAAGTAAAATTCTTGGAAAATTTATTTGCATCAAGAAATAAGCTTAGAATCCCAGTATTCCGTGATACATACCAGTTGGCCTCTGTATTATTTAATTATTGAAATGGTTGAGTTATAATATCAACTTCTGCTGTAGTATTTTTTCCCTTGGCAATTCATTAGCATTTCAAATTGTTTTTTTCATCAACCATAAATGTATTTCCTGTTGAGATTTTCTTTTGCAAAGTTCTGTGGCCAGAACTAACAATTACAACAGTTTCAGAAAGATCACACTGAAATTTATGTAGCAATATCTTGGCAATTCAACGGATACTGTACATTAAGCTTTTGAGTATTTACAGGTTAAATTTATAACTATTAGAAAACTTGATAATTAGATGATTAGGACTAAGCAAGTTTCACAGAATTTGAACTTAGGATGCACAGAAACAGTCAATTAAATTGTTTCATTTGTATAAGTGCAACATTTAAGTGCAACTGATATAAGAGAATATTTTCAAAAGACCTTTCATTAGCAAATATTGAAAGGTCAGACAGACGTCCTCCTTAGGGGAAAAACTATGTACTTACACCCTCTTTATGCCCTTATAATATAGTATACCTCTACTAGGTCACCCCTCAATCTCCTACATTCCAGAGAATAAAGTCCTAGTCTATACAAGCTCTCCTTGTAACTCATGCCCTCGTGTGTAAATGAAGAACAGTGAGCAAAGTCAGGGATTTTGAGCTGAAAGGTGCAACTAGGTCAGGTAGCTCTGTCTGGACTGACAGACATTGACAAGATTGATCAAATGGCCTCCTTCACTTTGTAAATTTTCTATGATTTCTGTGCCTTGTAGTCCTCAGACTGTAAAACTTCAAAAATACTGATTAGTCATACATCTCCTCTGAACAGCAGTGTTCTCAGATCTTTTCCTCAGAACCAACAAACAAAAACTTTTCCTTTAAGCTGCTTCATTTGATATCAGAAATTCAAATCAATATACAATCTTTGACATTTAGCCGTGGCCCAATCATGATGTTAAAAAACTAATGCAAAGTTTACTTCAAAAAAACTTTTTGATCTTTGTTTTGCAAAGGTAATTCCAAATTACATGCATATGTAAAAGCAGCTGTCTTATTTTTATATAAATCTTCATCAAATTGAAATTAGAATGTCTTCAATCAATATATATGGTCTTATCATTTGCAATATACTGGTTTGTGTTAGTGTTTGCTTGATCAATAATTCTAAGTGTGTAGCTATGCCTCCTTCATATCGTATCTTTTCAATCATGCTGGTTGAACAGGCTGAAATATCTCCCTAAATCCTTGTGCCTCTTTAAAACTTTCTTGAGGGCCACCCTTTAAAGCAAGCTTTTTGATTTGTTGTCAATTTTTTGCTAATTTGTATAGATATGAATCACAATTTACAAGGTCTGTCTACATTTGTTCTCGACTAGCATTTGAATGACAAATGTAGTGACAGTGTATTGATATGTCTTTTTTCCGTATACCTTTTTTGATGATAATCTGATGGAGCAGATCACCTGGCTGTGTCAGGACCTGTCTGCTTTCTATGCCATTGATTTAATTTAGACAGCTTGACAAGGGGAGGATGATATATCCCATCGGTTTACTGCCTGGGCAATGGTGTTTAAAAAAAAAGCACTTGAGCAATCCTGATTGACCAACAGAAAGTTTGGCATTTAATTTTGAATGCTGTCTAAGCAAGTATTGATTTCAAGTAATAAGTATTTCTCCTTAGTACTCAAGGCAGCTTGCTCATGATAAACCAGTAGTATTTAAACACCATGTCAGACAAAGCAATATTATTTAGGATCTGCATGGTGCTCTCCATTGTCAGTGCACCAACACTGCACTAGGCTGCAGTGGAATTACTTACGTAAAAAAACATTGCACCCCTTTTTCATAACTGATTCATTCCTTGTTACTAGCTTGCTGGTTCTTCCATTTTCCCTATTGTCTCATGTTTATTACATTATTGTTATTATTTTGTTAAATGTAAATTATGTTATTTTCTACTTCAGTGAAGACAGTTCAAGTTACTTCAGTGTTCAGGGAAATCCCAAGCACATTGTAGATGTTACTGTGATGCATTTCGTATATATTCTTCCTTTTCTCTTTACTTGCCATCTCTCTTATTTACCTTTCTTAATCATTAATTTTCATTTTCCTACTTCCTACTGTGATCACTCTTTATAATTCTGATTTTTCCTGCCTCTGAGGCGTGGTCTTTTTGGACATCTCTTTCTTTCTTGCGCTTTCTAATAATTTTCCCTTTCTAGCTTTGGCCAGCGATAATTCTGGGTGCGCAAAGTACAATGTAGGAGCGTATGGACAGGAGAACAGTGGACATTGTTTTATGAAAAATTGATTGAGCAGTTACTTTAAATTAATAAATTAATGCAGTGGCATCCCAACCCTCAGAAGATGACTGGCTGATATACGCTGCTCTCCTTTCACAGGGAATTCTGTAAATGCCACTCACATGGACTTATACCTCAACAATAACAGCCACCATCACGCCTCCCAACATAGAACTTCTAAAATTTGCAGTTGTGGTGTCCAGCTCCTATGTTGCAAAATAATTTGTACTTTATCAAAAACAAACTTTACTTTCAGATCACTGCTGTTTGGAAAGTAGCTTTATTGTTCAGCAAAGTCTTATTTTGGGTTTGAACTCTACTGATTTGCTGATGAGCTCTGTTGAAAAGAAAAATTATTGGATTTTCGGCACAGTAGTTCTGTTTAACACCAACCAGTGTTCTAAATAGCTACATTGAAAATGGCTGACTGATCAACAGATCAGCCCATCTTCTCAAAATGGGCATCAGACTTTCTTCCTAGTTTAGGTATCTAATTATCCCCTTAACCTAGTGAACATATTCCTTCCTTTCATGACAATTAGATTGACTCCCCAATGTAGCAGTCCTAATACTGAAATCAGTTTCTGCATTTAAGGGAGAGAGCTGGGTCTCCTTCCCTCATAACCCTATAGGAACTGTGCCAGCTCTAATATTAATGATTTTGTATTTTTTTCCTTCATGAGTATTGTACAGCATGTTTGTCTGAACCTGTTCCCTATCACGTTCCTAGTTGATCTGATTGTTATAACTTCAGACGCAAAGACAATCAAACCATATACATTAGAGACATTATTGACAAAGTTTGCATTGAGAATGGGAATAATCAACTTAAGCAGTGTGGAAGAAAAAGCTTACAAAATCATTACCATTTAAGAAACTCTTTGGTGATGTAAGAATGCTTATTTACCTTTTCATTCGAAAAATGTAAGTGATGTGCTCTGTTCACTATTGTAGCTTGTGGTGGAATGACCAACTTTCTTTCATGGATTGTAGGATGGTTCTGGAAATCTCCAGTTTGACAACTGTTATCAAGTTGGTCATGGTTCTTGCTTCTGAAGACTTCAATCAGGTCACAAAAAGAATTGTTGTGCTTCACAATGAAGTTGCCTGTAGAAGCTTTATTTCAGAGGGCTGACAACCCTCCTACTGTTGATGCTAGCTGTAAGGTTTATCATGACTGACTTTCAATGGCCTTCATTTGGCTATTTGCTTCAACTATGAAGGAACTAATATTTTCACTTGCTGTACAATCTAGAAATCTCCTCTTCAAACACAGGCAGAGATGATAGTTTATTTATTGATGCACCTGTTGCAAGGAAAAGGTTGTTCATTGCCACTACAGTTGGGGGGGAAAGCTCCCTTGTGAGATTTCCCCAGACTGGCTCTGAGTTATTGCTAGGAGATATTCCAACTGTTTCAGTGCCAGCATCAATGAATTCAAGAAAAATCAGCCACTGTCAGTAAAGCAGTCATTGGAACTGTGAGTACATCCATCTGTTACCCGGTCACCAACTGGACCTGTGCTGTACCCAACATTCATAATCTTCAATCAGTCCTGAGACAAAATTTGTGTTGTAAGTAGTGGCAGGTTTGTATTCTGCTATTATTATGTTAGTAATAACAATTTTCTCTGTGTGTATTTCAGTAAATGGAATTTTTTTTGCAAATGCTAATTTTCTTTTAGTAATAGGATTCTGGTTATTTTAATCTGTTATGTTGATACAAGATAAATATCTGTGGATACCTTTCATTTGTAGATGATTAGTTCTTTCATAATCTGTTGAATTTGAAAATTATAATGATGTTGATTATTGGGCCTGCAACATCACACTGTTGATGGCTGATGCAAGATTACATTTACATGTGATGAAATGTTCCTGAATATAGTATCACTCTGTTGTAAATGTGGAGTGGAAGATGGATGGGCCTGTCAGTCAATCTCTTCATCTGTGACTAGTCATTTTGATCTGATCTGCTAAATCTGTGTAATATTTGCTGAAACGGAGCTGCATAGAGAGGAATTAGGACATGTTGCTTAAATTAAGTGCAATTTATGAAAAAAATATATTTTGTCTATTCTGAAAATTGCCAATTTTTTATGCTGCATGTAACACAACACAACTCCTCATCTCATTACAATATTTAATGATTTTAAACATTGGATTTTAAATCCTGTAAGCGACATTGCATATCTGTGAGCTCATTATCTGAAGCCTAATGTATTTCTTTACTGATCCAGTACTGGTTAAAAGGAGAGGATTTAAGATAATTTTACTTTGAATTCTAAGAAGTTTCATCTGGTTTCCACGTTTTCCATTATTTTTTTTCAACCTTCAATCCTGAAGGTGGTAATTACTTCTGCAAGAAGGTTTCAACTTCACCCTTGAAACAAGTGTGTTCATGGATATCATCCAATATCTCACCTTTCCTAATGTTGTTAAACATAAACTTTGCCCATTGATCTTATCTAAAGTTCTTCTCTTTGGTCCATTTTAATTTACTTCCTTACCGAGGTCACGATGGCTCTTTGCCGCCAAGCTGCTTTTCCATGATGAGTTTGTTCTAATTTTAATCTGAGATGCCCTGCTTATCTATTAGCACTTTCCACAGCACTCTCTTCATAAATCCAAAGCTATTGGTGCCAGTCCCTGAAGATGGGTGAACAGCTTCTCAGTCTTTCCAAAAGAATGCAGCACAAAATAAATTAAAAACAAAATAAAAGACTGGACTGAGAAAATAGGTTATGTAAAATCAAAAAGACTAATGATTACTGACTTAATACTTGAAGTACTAAACTCAGGAATTTTCTGGCTCCTGTATTTGAGTAAATATCTCTGAAACTTAATGTCAGTTTCTTCTACTGAAATTATTTATTTGTTTTTGCAATGCAATGCAAAATAGGCCCTTCCAGCCCGTCGAGCCATGCCACCCGGCAACCCTGAGTTAGCCCTTGCTTAATTACGGGACAGTTTACAATGACCAATTAACTTATCAACTGGTATGTCTTTGGACTGTGGGAGGAAACTGGAGCACCCGGAACGCATGCAGTCACAGGGAGAACAGACGGCGGCAGGAAATGAGCTCAGGTCGCTGGTCCTGTAAAGGGTTGTGCTAAACACTATGCTACCCTGCCTCCCTGTTTGTCAATAAAAAAATTAACCTGCTTAAATGGAACATACAAATTAACATAAAACACAGAAAGTCCAATTACAATCGGTAGTAGTGAACAAATTGTTCATTTCTGCCAGGGAAACTTGTACTCCTAATGTGACTGCAAAACAGATTTCATTAAATCTATCATAATCTGCTATCTAACTAATCAGAAATCCCGGTGGTTCATCATCTGTTTCATCAGGTGGTGCTTGCTGCACTTTGAGATTCACCCAGGCCCCATTTCTTGCATACCCTTGAAATTTAATTGGTTTCTTGGAGAATTTCTTGAAATACTATGCAACCTCGAAAAACATTAATGAGAAGTGTGTCTGGATATTTTACTGCTTGAGATGTAATGTATTATTTTATCATTTACTCATGCAGCTTTTCTTTTTTTTAGATGTTCTCTTATGAGGTTTTCCTACCTCAGATGGCAGATCTGTCAGAGACTTAGCTAAATAATTGTAGCATTGAGTGATTGAAATGGAAGCAACTTGAGCAGGATTAGATTGGAAGGAAAGTCAAATGTACCTAGTTTTTTTTTCCATGTAGATGGAGGTTCTGTGGGCAACCTTAATAATTCTCACTCTTTTCCCTCCAGCCACAGGGACTTGAAACCAGAAAATTTATTGCTGGATGAAAAGAATAACATTAGAATAGCAGACTTCGGAATGGCTTCACTGCAGGTTGGCGACAGCTTGTTAGAAACCAGCTGTGGGTGAGTTCACATTTTGCTGTTGTGATAAAGAAGAACAAAAACATATTTTAATAATTGACTACTTCAGATGTTTAATTTGTACGTAAAAAGTACACTATTTATTTTAATGCAACTGGCATATGTGCATTAGAAAGCTTTGAAAACTCTTTATTTGGTGTGCATTATAATTCAACGTGCAATGCAATGTAATTTACTGGGATGTTGTCAAGCCACAAAGGGTTTTATTACGAACTGCCATTAATCTTGATTTAGATCTTGAAAGTGCCTAGAGTTTTAGCTGGATTTAGCTATTAGAAACAGCGTTTACTCTTGCTTTTAACACAAACAAGGTGATAGTAATAATTCACGCACAGTGTCAGACAAGTAACTTTATAACATTGATAACACAAATGGCAACTCTACAAAATGTGTGAGGCTATTACCATCCAATAACAATGTCATGCAAAAGAATTTTTCTTTGTGAAATGTATCCTAATGCAACACAATGAACAACCTGGAAGACTTGTATCCTTCCATTTTCAAAATTACTGTAAAGTGTGGAGTCATAAAAGAGAGACAAAAACAATTTTTCTATCAATAAGCCTCTCCTGTATTAATTAACATGAAACTTACTGTATGTCTTAAGAAAAGACTAAAAGAGAGTTAATGTCTTTTTTGAACTTAGTACATAAGCTACTCTTGGGTATAGAGTTAGGAGAATATACCAAAGGGACTCAACAAAAGACAATCATTCCAACTCAAAAGTAATTCCAAATTTCCACCACACTCAATGACCAGGAGGTACAAGTGGACTTATAAACTTTTTGCCAATGTTGCTGATGTCTTCAGTTTACATAATATTGTTGTCAACTCAGGTGTGGAAGTATCAGATTTGTTTTAATGATATCTTTTCCAACATTATTTTGACTTTTTTTTATCCTTCATCAATGTTACCCTGTTTCTCATTGACATTCTTGGGTAGGTAGGAATTCATTTGAAGTGAAGGGAACTGAGTTTGTGGCAGCAGAGTACAATGCACAAGTTCAAGTCTCTTATAAGCAGTCAAGAATGTGCTCATGTTCCACTGTCTCTTGGAATCATTGAGAAGTACTGTACAGAGAGGGGTATTTCAGACCTCTGTCACTCTATTGACTAAAAATGCAGCAACTTAGTTCCAAATTGGAATATGAATTTATTGGTGACGCTAGTTTCCTGACACCTTTTCTAAGTGATTTTTTTTCAGGTGTACCTTTATAATGTCCCTCTGGACTTTTCAGTCAGGAAGATATTACAGCCCAATGTAATTCAGTTTTTCGTCCAGCACTGACAAGTGGAATTTCCAGAAGGTGATTAAGTGCAGGATATTCATTCAATATTTTCCTCCCAAATCCAAAGATATCAATCATTTCTGATGCTTTTGAACAGGCTACCTCAACTCATAGCTGAGGCTTACATCTACTACGTCTGAGTCGAACTGTCTGTACTGCCATTTCATTAGCTTATTTTTAGCCGTGATGTTCAGTAGTTCAAAGTGCTGATTATTGACTACAAGGGAAGAAGCCAGTCCCCATTGGGGAAGCGGAGGTGAAGGGAGCCAGTAGCTTTCAATTCATTGGTGCTGACGTGTCATGGGATCTACTTGGGAAAAGCATGTAACTGTCATCACAAGGAAGCCTCAACAGTGCCTCTGCTTAGAAGTTTGCATAGATCCAGCAGGTTACCAAAACCATTGACACGCTTCCGTAGATGCACAGCAGAGAGTATCCTAACTGGTTGCATCACAGTCTGGAATGGGAACACCAATGCCCAGGAATAGAAAGGCTACAGAAAGTGGTGGGCACAGCCCAGTCCATCACAGGCAAAGCCCTCCCCACCCCTGCATACATTTACATGGAGTGCTGCCTTAAGAAAGCAGCATCCTCCATCAAAGATCGTCACCAGCCAGGCCATGCCCTCTTCTCGCTACTAACATCAAGCAAGGGGTACAGAAACCTGAGGTTGCACACCACAAAGTTCAAGAACAGTTATTACCCTACAATAATCAGGCTCCTGAACCGGTGTGTATAACTTTATCCACCCCGACTCTGGACTGATCCTATGACTTACTTTCAAGGCCTCATTACAACTCAAGTTTTCAGTATTTTGTTTTTTGAACAATGTCTTCTTTTGCATGTAGGTTATTTGCTTTGTTTATGTTTATGTTTAAATTTTTTGTAAAATTCTACACCGTGTGGTATCACCCTCTGACTGTTGAACTCAATCCACCCACTAACTGAAGGCCATCATAATCCTTCGTAACCACACTATCAATTTGTGCAGCAACTTTGAGGGATCAATGGAGTCAGGATCTTCTGTTCCACCACACTGCTGAGAATCCTGCCATTAACCTTGTACTCTTCCTTCAGGTTCAATCTTTCAAAGTGCATCACTTCACACTTTTCTGGATTGAACTCCACCTGCCACTCCTCTGTCCCATTCTGCATCCTGTCTCCATCCTGTTGTAAACTATGACAACTTCTACTATAGCTGTGAAACGGTGCTGGACCACTCTGCCTGGTGGCACTGGTAACCAATGGTGACATTTTGCAAGCAGCTCACAAAACTACCAGATGCTCTAGTAGATATACTCCTTCTGCACTGTGATTGGTGCAGTCTGTAATTTCCCTTTAAGAGATGTACTTTTGACTGACTAAATGAACTAGCACTTTAGTGATCTCCTGGGGGGATTTTTGTGTACTAACTTTCAAGAGTGCCGGTATGGGCATTGCTGGGGGAGGTCACTGCATCAAGACCTGAAAGCAAAAGATGAACCCACGCTCGGTTACATTACTTCGCGGCAATTAAAATGTCGAGCAAGATTTTTATCGTCAAGGCCGGGGAGCGGAAAACGTACAGGTGTTCGGCACTGTCGGTCTGCTTTTGTTTGCTCTCTCTCTCTCTCTCCCTCTCTCTCTCTCTCTCTCTCTCTCTCTCTCTCTCTCTCTCTCTCTCTCTCCCCCCCCCCCCCACCCCTGTTCTTGCTACTACTATTGGTCAGAATGTGCAGGATTGTTGGGTCCCACACCGCAAGGTTCCGGAGCTGTTGTCGCCCTGCAGCCATTGAGACTCTTGGCCGAGCGTCGCTCGCCTCAGAGCTGAACTGGCTCTGCAGCTGTGGACTCACTTTCCGGGACTCTGCAGTTCATGTCCTCGTGTTAATTGTTTGCTTTTTTTAAAAACTATTTGTGTTATTTATCCTCTTTTGCACATTGGATATGTGAACGGCCTTTGGTGTGTGTGTTTTTTTTCCACAAATTTTACTGTGTTTCCTTGTTTTGTGACTGCCTGCAAGAAGATGAACTTCAGTGTTGTATAATGGTATACATACTTTGATGACCTTCATGTCATCTGCACACCTACTAACCCACTCTTTCACTTTCTCATCCAAGTCATTTATGAAAATCACAAAGAGCTGGGGTCCCAGAACAGATCCCTGCAGAACATGACTCGCCAGCAGCCTCCATGCAGAATACCACTACTCTCTGCTTTCTGTGGGCAAGGCAAGTTCAAATCCACGCTGCCACGTTTCCATGGATCTCATACCTCATAACTTTCTATAAGAATATACCACGAGGAACCTTGTCAGCTGCCTTGGTAAAATCCATATACACCACATGCATCGCTCATAAGGCACTGATTGACAAAGCCATGCAGACTATCACCAATAAGATTATTTTTCTCTAAATGCTTGCAAACCCTGTACCTAACAAATCTCTCAACTAGTTTGCCCACCACTGACAAAGGACTCACGGGTTTTATAATTCCCAGGATTATCCCTATTACCTTTTTTGAACAACAGACCACCCTCCAATCCTCTGGTACTACCTCTGTGACCAGGGAGGGTGCAAAGATAGTCATCAGCACCCCTGCAATTTCCTCCTTTGCTTCCTGTAGCAGCTTGTCGTATATCCCATCCAGCCCAGGGACTTGCCTATCTTAATGTTTTTCAGAAGTTCTAACGCTGCCTCTTTCTTAACCCTGAGATGCTCAGTACATCGAACTATGTTTTTGTGACCATTACAGAGATTTGGTTGAGAGAGAGACAGGAATATCCCGAGGTTTTGAAGTTCTAGAGAAGTTAGAGAGGGAGGTAAAGTAGAGGGGTAGTTGCGCTACTAATCAAGGATAGTATTGCACCTGCAGTCAGAGGGGACATCATGCAGGATTTGTCCACTGAGTCTCACAAAAATAGGAAGGGTGCAATTACTCTGGGATTGTACTGCAGTTCCCCCTCCCCCCCACCCCCCAATAGCCACTAATATGGTGGGAAAGATGCAGGCAGATTAAGGAAAGGTGTAAAAACAATAGAGATGGTGTCGTGGGGAATTTCAACTTCCCTAATATAATCTAGGACTTTGAGTGCAAGAGCTTTAGATGGGGCACAGTTTGATAGGTGCACCCTGGAGGGTTTCTTAAATCAGTATGTATACAGTCCAACAAGAGGAGTGGCTGGACTGGACCTGGTGTTGGGTAATGATTCTGTCCAGATAACTGATCTTTCTGTTAGGGAGCAGTGATCACAACTTCTTAAGTTTTCAGATAGCTATAGATTAGGATAAACATGGACCTTGCCAGATAGTATTAAATTGCTTGGCAGAGAATGAGGGCATTATTTAGCTGGTTAGTTAGTTATTTATTATCGTTGCTGAGGACAACAAGATTGCAGTGCTATTCCATTCGGTGCAAAACTGCATGCTGGCAATTCAGTTACTAACAACGCAATGGCTTTACTTAAAATAACATCCCAAGTTATTTAGTTAGGGGGAGTTAATTGCGAATAGCTGTTTTTGGGAAAGCTCATGCCCAACATGTAGGGGGTGTTTAAAGACCAATCACTCAGAGCACAGGACAGGTATGTTCAGGCCAGAAGGAAGGTCAAAGATGGCAAGGCAAGAGAACCTTGGATGTTGAGGGAGGTGATGAATTTAGTCAAGAAGAAAAAAGGCATAGTATGTAAAGTTTAGGAAACTGGAATCAAAAAGAGCCCTTGAGGATTAGAAAGAGCCAGAGAAGAACTCAAGGAGGGAATTAGGAAAACCAGGAGGGGCCATGAAAAGTCCTTGGCAGGTAGGGTTAGAGAGAATCCCAAGGCATTCTATATATGCAACAAGATCATGAGGGTAACTAGGAAGAGGGTACAATCAAGAGGGGTAAAAGGAAGGAACATTTGCTTGGATGGGGAGGATCCTTGTCCTTAATGTATTTATATGAGTATCTACCAAGGACAAGACATGGAAGATAGGGAGATCAGTGCCAAAGGTAATGATGTACTAGGGCAGCAGTTCCCAACCACTGGGCCACGGACCGGTAACGGGCCACAAAGCATGCGCTACCAGGCTGTGAGGAAATGATATGATTTGGCGATATGAGTCAGCTGCACCTTTCCTCATTCCCTGTCATGGCCACTGTTGAGCCATTACGCATGCGAGGTCATTACCTGTGCGTCATCCATTTCAGCACGGGAAGGAGATCAACTCCTCGAGCTTGCAAATGACGGCGGGCTGAAAAGTATATTTGACATAACATCTCTGCCGGCATTCTGGATCAAAGTCAAGGCTAAAAATCCTGAGATAGCCATGAAAGCACTGAAAACGTTGCTTCCATTTCCAACATATCTCTGCAATGAATGCAACGAAAACTAAATTGCGGAATAGACTGGACATAAGGAACCCCGTTCGACTATCACTGTCTCCCATCACCCTTCAATAGGACCGTCTTGTTGCAGGAAAACAAGCCCAGGGCTCCTACTGATTCAGCGATATTGGTGTGTTGCAGTGATTTTATATGTTCATATGGGGAAAATATGTGCTGTGTGTTTAATATCCAAATGTTACTTAAAATGTTATGATGCTATTGACTTATATAACCATATAACAATTACAGCTTGGAAACAGGCCATCTCTGCCCTTGAAGTCCATGCTGAACACTACTCTCACCTAGTCCCACCGACCTACACTCAGCCCATAACCCTCCATTCCTTTCCTGTCTATATACCTATCCAATTTTTCTTTAAATGATAATATCGAACCTGCCTCAACCACTTCTGCTGGAAGTTCGTTCAACACTTACTTCAAGCTCCCCTGTCCTCCCCGATAATTGACTTATCACTATATTCATGCGAGGAAAATATGTGCTGTGTGTTTAATATTAAATTCGTTAGATAAACTCCTCTAGAAACGAAATTGAGTGTATTAGCCACTTATCACCGATATTCCGGTCATGATTAACAACCCGCCCCCGCCAAACAGAATCGCCAAAAACGATTTGTAGAGAAAAAATCGTACACGCATGCGCACTGGTGCTCGCGCAAGGCTTCATGGTCATTGTAGTCTTTCTCGGGGTAAACCCAACGTATTTAACTGCTATTCTTGTCTGTTGGCAACCCTACCACCACCACCACCCCCCCCGCCCCCGGTCGGCCGGTCCACAAGAATATTGTCAATACGAAACTGGTCCGCAGTGCAAAAAAGGTTGGGGACCCCTGTACTAGGGCATTTCGAAGCAAAGGAGGAGGTAATGTTGGGTCTCTTATAGAGCATTAAGGTGGATAAATCCCCAGGGCCTGATGGGATATATCCCAGAATATTGAGAGAGGCAAGAAAATAGACAAGCAATTACTGGGGCTTTGACCAATATTTTTCTGTCCTTTCCAGCCATAGGCTAGGTCCCAAAGGACTGGCAAATAGCTAATATTTTTCCATTATTCAAGAAGGGAACCAGGATAACCCTGGAAACTACTGACCAGTGAATTTCATGTCAATGGTAGGGAAGTTACTGGAGAGAATTCTTAGGGACAGGATTTATGAGCATCTGGAAAACTATAGCCTAGTTAGAGAGAGCCAGCATGGTTATGTGTGTGACAAGTCATGTCTTATTAACTTGATTGAGTTTTTTGATGAGGTGACAAAGGTGATAGATGAGGTAGATCTAGAGATATTGTCTACATGGAAGTTAGTAAGGCATTTGACAAGGACCCTCATGGGAGGCTCATCCAGAAGATTAAGATGCATGGGATCTATGGTGAATTGGCCATTTGGATTCAGAACTGACTTGCCCATAGAAGACAGTGATCAAAGGGACTTGTTCTGGCTGGAAGTCTGTGATTAGTGGGATTCTGAAATGATCTGTACTGGGACCTTTAGAGTGTGTGCTGAATATAAATGACCTGGATGAAAATATAGGTGGGGGGTGGTTTAGTAAGTTTGCAAATGATATGAAATTTGGTGGCATTGTTGATAGTGTAGAAGACTGGCAAAGAATACAGTGGTATATAGATCAGTTGCAGATATGGATGGAGAAATGTCAGATGGAGTGTAACCTGGCCAATGTGAAGTGTAGTACCTTGGTAGTTCAAATGTAAAGAGACAGTATACTGTTAAGGTCAAGGCCAACAACAGGGTCCCTCTTTGTGAGGAACAGAGGGATCTTGGCATCCACGCTCATCACTCCCTGAAAGTGGCTAAACAGTTTGGTAGGGTGGTTAAGAAGGCATATGGCATTCTAAGAGGCATTGAGTTCCAAAATCAGGAAGTTATGTTGCAGCTTTATAAAACTCTAGTTAGGTCACATCGGGAATATTGCTAACAGTCTAGTCGTCCCATTGTAGGAAGAATGTCGAGGTTTTGGAGAGGCTGTAGAAGAGGTTTACCAGGATGCTGCCTGGATTAGAGAGAATGTTATATAACAAGAGGATGGACAAACTTGGGTTGTTTCTCTGGAGCAGCGGAGGCTGAGGGGAAATCCGATAGATTTATGAGATTATGAGATGCATAGAGTAGTCAGATAGTATCTTTTTTCCAGGGTTGAAATGTCTAATACCAAAGGGCATGCACTTAAGGTAAAAGTGAGTAATTTCAAAGGAGATGTGAGGCACAAGTTTTGTTACACAGAGAGTGTGGGTGTGTGGAATGTGTGGCCTGGTGTGGTGGCAGAGGCAGATACAATAGGGACTTCTAAGAAATTTGTAGATAGGCACATGAAAGTGAGGAAAATGGACAGATATGGACATTGTGTAGGCAGAAGAGATTAACATATGACCATTTGATTACTCATTTAATTGGTTCAGCACAACATTATGGGCCAAAGGGCCTGTTCCTGTGCTGTACTGTTCTATGTTCTATGTTCTATGCTCCAGCATATTCGCCTATTCTACACTGACCTCACATTTGTCAAGCTCCCTCTTCCTGGTGAAAGCTGAAGCAAGTTATTCATCAAGCACCTCCCCTAACTCCTGCACTTCCAGTCACGTTTTTCCCTTTTGTCCCTGAGTGGTTCTACCCACACTCTCGTCATCCTCTTTTTCCTCACATTCGTGTAGAATACCTTGGGGTTTTCCTTAATTCTACCCAGCAAAACCTTTTTATGTCCTCTTCCAGCTCTCCTAAATCTTTTTGCAAGCTTCTTCCTGGCCAACTAATAACTGTCAAACGTCCTGACTGATTTTTGCTTCCTAAGCCTTAAGTATGCCTCTTTCTTCCTCGTGACCGAATGTTCCAGCTCTCCTTTCACCCTAACATCATTTCCCTGTCTCAGTGGGACAAATCCATCCTGTGCAAGTGGTCCACTGTTACAGAATATCTGTTCCTCATTTATGCTGTTAAGAAATCATGCAATGCTTCAGAACTTGTGATGTTGTTGTATTTTGAATATTGCATTCAAAGTGAGGGATATTGATGATTAGGAGTTAACTCTTTAAGCATGGGCTGCCGGCATGCTGTAGAATGTGCATGTCCTGTGATTATGTGGATATCTTCCAAGTGCATTGATTTCCTCTCACACCTAAAAGGTGTGCTACAGGTTAATTGGCCGCTGTAAATATACCATTTAGTGTAGGTTAATGACAAAAAAATTAAAACGGAATTATCGGCATGTGAGAGGGAAAATACATTGTAGGCTGAGAAGGAAAATTATGAGGAGAAATGTCACTAATGGGATTGTCCCCTCGGGAGATTTGACAGACTCCATTGTCTGAACGGCTGCTGTCTGTGCCATACAGATATAAGCCATCCAGCTCTCTGAGGTCAAGTAAAGCATAGACTGGTGTCATGGTAAATCATCTAGTGCTGTACAATTATGAAGTGCCTCAAACACAATGGGCTCTAGCAGTGTGGCATTGTCAGGAGGAGTCACCCTGTATGTCCCCGCATGCAAATTGTACATAATTTTGCATCGCGCATTTACCCACTGGAAATTAATTTCGTATTCAGCCAGCGGATTAGAGAGAATCTGTAGTCTCATCATTCTGTGCTAAATTAAACTCAGTGCAAAGAGTTATAAAGCACTATGCCACAGCATCAGTACAAAGATTGAATTATTCAGAAAATGGAAGGCTGCTCCATCTCAGCTTTTTTCCCAGTTCATTGTATTAATAAAATGAACATAATCACTACAAAGCAGGGTGTGCAATTTTGCTATTGTAATGTAACATCAATTGGTAACAATGCTGTATACAGTATTAATAAAGGTTTTCTCGAAATTTCTCTGTTATTTCCCATTACTGCTTGCACCATCCAAGTGAATTGAGAATCCGTCCCTACAGTGCTTTGAATATGATAGAGAAATGAGCTTTAACATAAAACTACAGCATTATATCCAACAAGAATACATGCTGTCTGCAAAACTAATAAGGCTAGAGGAACTACGTCAAGTAATGATCAGATGGTAGGGATTAAACAGTGCTTTGTATGTTGGTAAAGTTTGAAATACTTACTTTCTTATATCTGGGACATTAAACCAATCAATTATATTATTCGCTGAGATTTTTAAAATTCTTAATAAAAGGAAATACTATTTATTTCATAACATATAATCTTCCTACTTATGCAAATTTGTCACAACAATGATATAGCTAAGTGCTCATAGTGACTGACCATTTGTCAAATTACTGATGGCATTCTCAGGAGAGTTCATCCAAAGTGACAATAAAATGATAAATCAGCCTGACAACAAAATAATAGAGCTAGCTTGATTTTATTGTGTAGCAGGTCTCAAAAAATTAAGGCTGCACTCGAAGGTAGGAATGTAGCAGTGTAAGCTGTTCCTATACTTAAAGAGGAGCTAGATAAACTTCTGAAGGATTTGGAAATTCCAGGCTGTGGTAAATTGGCCATAAAAGAGGAGCTGAGGTGTGAGGTAGATCAGAATGAGTGACAGAGCAGGCCTGAGTGGCTAGTTGTCCTATTTACTTGTGGTCTTACGTTTTGCAAAGCTGCAAACTTTTCCTTCTGATTAAAAGATGCTTAAGTCCTTTCATCTAATTTTAGCTCATGGTCCTTTCCTTCATGAAAACCTCAGAAATTTCTACCATGCTTTGATGGAGTGTTGAGCACATCTGTCCTTCTAGATGCAAGCAGAGTATTGTAAGAGATACTTGGTTAGTGCTGTATTATCAGAATGTTCACATGACTAATGTGTGGCGTTCTGAGGATTGGGCCCAATGCTTGCTTTGCTGTAGTCCTGAAAAACTAAAGTTCCTGCAAGTTTATTCCACCACTGTCATTGCACTGGCCCAGAACATGACTATATGCTGGTCACTGGACCAAATGATAAATAATGGACTCTGAGAGATAATAAGCCAAGCTATGTCTGAAGGTCACTTATAGGCTTCCGCCAAGTTCATCCCAAGGTACTTCCAGGGCTGCAATCTGTGCCTTTTGTGCAGGAATTACCAGACATACTGAACTCTTCTGAGAGAGGGACTCTGATAGATTCCAAGAAAGCTATTGCATAATGGGGGGAAATCTTCCAGAGGATTATAAAAATGAAAGATGTACTCTCTCCTCACAATGTTGTTGATCATTGTACAATTTGAGGGTCTATCTTCAGAGCCTGCATCTAGTTGTAAAATTGATCAAATACCACTTTGTTACCATTTATCAGAATTTTACTTTTTTGACTTCCCATCCATAAATATTTTTCATGTATTTCCAAACCAAATTTCAGTCCTGGGCATTCTGAAACGCAATGGTATTGCGATCACTCGAGTCGAATAAGATGTTTTCCTTCGGGATTGTCTATTGGAGGGTCCTCAGGTGGCTGTAGAGGGCGAACCGGGATCACATGTTCTGGTGCAGTGTGGACACGAGTAATTGATGGCTGTGTTTAGTGATTGGGTCTTTTGTATAGAATTGAATTGACTTTATTACTTGCATCCTTCATATATATGAGTAAAACTCTTTATGTTATGTCTCTGTCAAAATGTGCAATGTTCAATTTATAGTAATTTATAATAAATAGTATGTACAAAAGGACAGTCAATATAACATAGAAATACAGTTGTGTCAGCATGAATTAAGCAGTCTGATGGCCTAGTGGAAGAAGTTGTCCCCAAGCCTGTTGGCCCTGGTTTTTATGCTGCGGTACCATTTCCCGGATGGTAGCAGCTGGAACAGTCTGTGGTTGGGGTGACTCATGTCCCCAATGATCCTTCGGGCCCTTTTTACACACCTGTCTTTGTAAATGACCTGAATATTTGGAAGTTCACATCTACGGATAAACTGGGCTGTCCGCACCACTCTCTGCAGAGTCCTGCGACTGAGGGAAGTACAGTTCCCGTACCAGGCAGTAATGCAGCCAGTCAGGATGCTCTCAATTGTGCCCCTATAGAAAGTTCTTAGAACTTGGGGGCGATACTAAACTTCTTCAACCGTCTGAGGTGAAAGAGGCGCTATTATGCGTTTTTCACCACACAGCCAGTACGTATAGACCACATGAGATCCTCAGTGATGTTTATGCCAAGGAACTTAAAGCTGTTCACCCCCTCAATGCCAGATCCATTGATGTCAATAGGGGCTAGCTTGGCTCCATTCCTCCTGTAATCCACAACCAGCTCCTTTGTTTTTGCGACATTGAGGGAGAGGTTGGTTTCTTGACACCACTGTGTCAGGATGATGACTTCTTCTCTGTAGGCTTTCTCAATATTATTTGAGATTAGGCCAATCAGTGTAGTGTCGTCAGCAAATTTTAATTAGCAGATTGGAGCTATGGGGGGTGAGACTGTCATGGGTATACAGAGAGTAAAGGAGGGGGCTTAGTACACAGCCCTGAGGGGCACCTGTGTTGAGGGTCAGAGGGGCAGAGGTGAGGGAGCCCACTCTTACCACTGCCCGCGATCTGACAGGAAGTCCAGGATCCAGCTACACAAGGCAGGGTGAAGGCAAAGGTCTCTGAGCTTCTTGTTGAGCCTGGGGGGAATTATGGTGTTGAGTGCTGAACTGTAGTCCAAGAACAGCATCCTCACATAAGCATCCTTCTTCTCCAGATGCGTAAGGATGGTGTGTAGAACTGTGGCTGTTGTGTCACCTGTCGATCAGTTGTGTCAGTAGGCGAATTGTAGTGGTCCAGTTTGGGTGGTAGCATGCTGCAGATGTAGTCCTTGACCAGCCTCTCAAAGCATTTGCTTATTTTTGAGGTGAGTACGACAGGACGCCACTCATTCAGACATGTTACCTTGATCTTTTTAGGTACAGGGACAATGGTGGATGTTTTGAAGCAGGAGGGCACTCTACACTGGGAGAGGGAGAGATTAAAAATGTCTGTAAACACACCTGCCAGTTGTTCATTCTCTCCTTTTGCACCCCTGCATTTTTTCTGCGGCACAGTGGAGGCAACTGTCAGGTAGCACAGCTCAGTCTCGAACACTTCCTCCAGGTGTACCTATTGAGTGCAGTGTCTTCCCAGTTTTTAGATGTAACGTTAAATGTTTTCAGGCTGATTCCGATGTTAACTTTGAAGTGTTTCCTCTGCCCACCAGGGGCTCTCTGACCTTCCTTCAATGTGAGTTTGGCATCCGGATGCCATGACCTATCCATCGGAGCTGGTATTGCTTTGCTGTGGTGGAGGTGCTGTTCATGTTGGCCTCATCCTGTATGCTGGCGTTAGTGCATTTGTTCTTCCAGCCGATCCTCAAAATCTTTCATAAGGTTCTTTGGTGGTATTGTTCTGGGGATTTCAGGTGTATACTGTAGGTGTTCCATGACTGCTCCATGCTGTAATGGTAGGAGAGTGACTGACTGCTGTATAGACCAACAGCTTTGTTTGGACCTGTAGGTTGCATTCTTCAAAGACACTTTTCCTTAATCTTGCATGGGCTCCACTAGCACTGCTCAGGTGCCGATTGACATCTGAGTCAACGTCTGCTTTTGAGGAGAGATTGCTATCAAGGTAGGGAAACTGCTCTACATTTTCAAGGCCAATACTGTATCATTTGCATACAGAAGCTCCATGATAGTGATGGTGCTGACCTTCTTCTTGGCCTGAACCAGTTGAGGTTGAAAAGCCTTTCTGGACATGATTGGGTTTCTCTATGGCAGGTCTTCACCAATGAGGTGAAGGATGGCAGCAATAAAGATGGTAAATAGGGTGAGCACAATGATACTGTCCTAACAGTGAAGGGTTCTGATTCAGTCCTACTATTACTGATTGTTATAGCTGACATGCTATCATGCAGTAGTCTTAGTGTTCATAAGTACTTGATGGTTCAGCCATGTCTTGATAGTACGTGCCAACTCAGCAAATGTACAACTACTGTATCAAATGCCCTGGTCAAATAACACAATTGTGGCCACCATGATGGATACCCTTATTTCCCTTTAAGATTTTAAATTCAGTCTCCTTGTCCAATTACCCTTGAGAAGTGATAGAGAAGCTATTTCTGAGCAGCTTCAATTTGTGAGGCAAAGGTGTCAGTTGTATGTTGTAGAATCTTGCCCCAGCAATGATACAGCTGTTCTTGCAGTGGCTATGCTTCGTGAGATACGGAAGCGAGGCTGAATATATTTTTCTAAGTTGGCGTTGTGTGTTTTTGTGGATGGACACATTACAATCACAGTATGCCAGCCATGGAAGGATGAAAGTTTAGGATGATGGACGGGTGCTGCATTGCATTTTTCTCTATTTCTGAAACTGTACTCATTCAGGCACCTGGAAAGTACTCTTCAGTAGCATGTATATTCTTCTCATTTAAGCTCAAGGCTGAAAATTGCTCAGGTCTTACTGCATGAAGACAAGATTATTTTCTGAGGAGTACTTTACCCTGAAGGACTCCTGATGTGTTGTTCTGGGGCTGCATCCACTGCCCCTATCTTTATTTGTGCCAAGATCATTCCACAGGATCAATATTTTACTGTCTGATTCTCCTGTATTTCAGTGTTATTCGGACTCCTTCATACCACACTTGGTAAAGTGTTTAACGTATACAGACAAACCCAGTTTCAACACATGGTCCACAGTGTTTTCAAGGCTTGATCACTTGCTTTGGATGTGCTTTGTCCTCGTTTGAACAAACACTTTCAGCCATTTCCTCCTTCTCTACTCATATCAATTTCTCAGACAGAATTAACAAAGCTACCAACACACATCAAAGTTGCTGGTGAACGCAGCAGGCCAGGCAGCATCTCGAGGAAGAGGTACAGTCGACGTTTCGGGCCGAGGCCTAATGAAGGGTCTTGGCCCGAAACATCGGCTGTACCTCTTCCTAGAGATCCTGCCTGGCCTGCTGCGTTCACCAGCAACTTTGATGTGTGTTGCTTGAATTTCCAGCATCTGCAGATTTCCTCGTGTTTGTGTAACAAAGCTACCATTTTTTTTTCGTTGCTTTATAATTGAGTGGGTAGTGGCTCCATATGTCACTACTACAGGGCGTGACGACCCTGCCTTACACCAGTTCCGGGCTCAGCTGGCTCTGGCTGACAGTTCCCGGTATGGGCCCCTCTCCAGGGTGACGGATCCCACTGCCTTGTGGGTATCTTCGGGAGAAGAGAAGACTAAGGAGTAAACCCTACACAAATCCGGAGTGGAGCCCCTAAGGCGGTTGGATGACGTATCACATCACTTCCCGGCAGCTCCTGCAGCCAAGCCGATGCCAAATGTACTGCTTCGCATTTCTTTGGACCACATACTCGATGCTGAGAGGGGGATCTTGATGTCTGGGCAGCCCAGGATCTCCATATTTATTGCCCAGGTCTGCGCCCCAGAATGGGCGCATCCATTGCCTACTTAGACAGATGGAGCCATGATAATTTAAGAACTTGAATCATTGCAATTCCCCTCGTTAATTCTGTGAGAAGCTCATTGTCTTTACACATAGCATAGTGACAAAACTATCTGCTGATTTTTTAGTTATTTTTCTTAATAATCCCTCTTGCTGCTAGAAAAATACATTATTGGCAAAATTAAACTCTACTTTTTTGATATTAGTGGTAACTTAAAGTTCAAGTTTGTCGTTCAGCTATATTCATGTATACAGCTAAACAAAACAGAATTTCTCCAAAACACAGTACATACCATCACGCACAGCACATATAGTTATGAAAGCACATACAGTCACAAAACAATATTAGCACAAGTCCCTGTGTGGCTTTGCCTAAAGATTGATGTTACATCAGATGTTGTCCTGGAGCCACACTTCTACAAGAACGAGCACATAGTTCCTCATCTGGCACTGGGTCAGCTTCAGATGAAGGCAATCCAGCTTGTCTCCTGGGGAGCGAACACTGGAGAGCAGCACTGACAGGAGAGCCGGCCTGCAAGGAGCCAGCCTGCAACACAGCAGAGATTTCAGCTGCCCACGGAGCCCCTGTTCCCACCCACACGGCTTCCAGCACCTCCTCTCCTGGGTGTCTGTGACAGGCAATGCCAAGACTAGTCCACACAACAACCAAGGCCACGTCACTCCCCCCCACAGTAAGTCTCACCAATGAATCAATGAACCCGATTTTCAGTAATTTCTATTACCAATGTCAAACAGGGTCTTGCAAACACAAGAAAGCATTTAAGACAAACATTTGCGCTATTTGTTGGACACAGAGAGGCTGCTGTGACCAAACTTGCTGCCACTTTACCAGAAGATGTTGCAATGTGACTCTTGTTACTTTGCTGCTGTCAGCTTTTATTGAGTTCCTGTAAAAATCATACCTATTTAATATTAACACAAGTGCAATATACCAGAGTTTGAGTACTCCCTGGGTTTTTCTGATTCCTTCCATATCCTAAAAACATTGAGCAGTGTTGCAACGACAGTGTTAGCAAACCCAAAGAATTGATTGTGGACCTCTGGAGAATATTCAGGGGTCAGGGGTCAGTGGCAGTGCCTCAAGAAAGCACAATCACTAAGGGCCTTCGGTATCGGGGGCAACCCCTCTTCCTGTTACTACCGTCAAGGAGGAGGTACAGGAGATGAAAATCCACACTACAATTTAGGAACATCTTCTTCCCCTCCGTCCAGTTTCTGAATGGGTCCATGAACACTTCCTCAATATTCCTTTTATTCTGCACCGTATTTAGTTTGTAATGTGTAGTAACTTTTATGTCTTTACACTGTACTGCTGCTATGATTTTGATTCTGAGAACAAAGAATCTGATTAATGTAGCATTGATATAAATGAGTAGTGAATGGTCAGTGCAGAAGAGGTGCTCCAAAGGGCCTGTTTCTGTGTTGGATAACTCTATGACAAATATTTGCAATTGGAAATGTCAGAACAGCAATCTTTCTTTGAAACCTAGCTGATAAATTTTCTTTCCTCATCTTTTTCCCCACCCCCAAACTTCATGTGGACACGAATACTGTAGCTAATTAAACTTCTTTAACTGTCATAAGGCTGAAATCCATATACCCAAAACAAATTGGGATTCAAATTTGACTTATTTTGCCTTATGTTACTGAAGGCTGCAACAGGTAGAAAGTTTTATTTGTTGTATATTTACCACTTTTTTCCCATTGCTCTGTGGTATGTGTGACTCCTTTCTTCCTCTCCAACTTCTTGCATTCGTGTGTCCCAGCTTTTGCCTCCTTGTAGTTTATCTATGGTTGGCTCCTTTTGTGCTGGGAGTAAGAGAACTTTCAGCCATCTTGCCCTCACACCCTTTACCTTTGCCACAACTCCTTTGACCTGATTGATCCTTCACACTCTACAATTAGTTCATGAATGATATACATGAAAATGGATTATTGATAGACTGCATGAAGAATTTACTGACTGAACCATGCTTTAGCCAGCATCACCGGTTCCAATCTTCACCTGTTCAGAATTAATGTGCAGTTTAAGGTGCATGGAGTGGTTTATAAATGCACGTCCATATATAATACTGTATGTGCAACAGAGAAATCGAGTCAACAAAGGCAGGTTTATCGGACTATTTCTGAACCGTCTGATAAACAGAACCTGAACATTCCATTTTTCTCAAAATTTGACTTTAGTTTTTTTTTGTCATACCAAACCATGGGATTTCAACTTGTAACAATTTCGGAAGAATTCAAAGTCCAGTATTGCTCACTCAACTGTTTGCTCCCAGCACACAAACATAAAATATTTCCTGCAGCAAAGAGGAAATGAAAAAACAAGTAAAACACTAATAGATAATGCACATTTTAGGCAATATGATTTAAAAAATGATTTTTCTGTTTGTGTTGACACTTCAGAGATGCACTTTTAGATTAATGGCATCTGGTAAAATTTAGTTGAAGTATCCATACATCATGACTTGCCCCCAGTAAATGGGTGAAGAATTTGCTGTGATATGATAATTTTGGGATGCAATAAAATTACAATGCTGTTCTTTGGAACGTTAATAATTAAATGAATATTTAACAATATGATAAATGCCTGAATAGTTCAATCTATTTGAACATCTTTTTTCTGTTAACCAAACTTCTGGAAAGGTAGCTGCGTTAATTGCTCAAAGCATGAAGCAATTTATCATAATAAATGATGATTGGATTTAAAAGTGAATATTCTCATCATTCATTGATAATGAAAATTCAGATAATCAATTTTCATGTTCAAAAGCTGTAGAGAAAAGATACAGCTAGCAGCTGGATAGAAATTTGTTCAGTTTTATGCGGCTAAGCAATAGATTCCATTCTTCAAACTCAGTTCCTTTGACTTGTGTGGAATTGAACTGTAGAAGCAGAGTACAATGTGTACCTACTATTGTGCAAAACCTCTACTCCCTTGTCTGTTCAACAGAGTTCTTCATTGAATAATAGGAATACAGGACAGTCAGTGGTAGGCCTCCTTTTTCAACTTGGAACTACATTCAGCTATGGCACTGGTGCCTTCCTCTAATTATTCCCATACAAAGTTTCTAATGTGCTGACAGAATATTGAGACATTGCAGCTGTGTGAAAGTGAGGTGTATCAAGATGGGATAGGGGGATCTAGACTTCTTAGTAGTACTTTCAAGCACAGAATTATGAAGGAGACTTTGAAGAATTGCCTCAAACTTGCATGCAGTGCTTGTTTAATTTGGTATTAATTAGTTAATTGGGTAGCATTTTATTCATTTTGGAGGAACGATTTTGTATTCATAAATTTTTACCGTAAAGGTCAGAGCTGTTGGTGGAGGGAAATGTTATAATTCAATTTCTAACATAAAATATTTGAATCTATTCCACTTTATGTTGTGTAACTGGTAAGATGACAGTGTGCTCAGTCGCATCGGCCTCAATCAGAGGTGCTATTGTCTTTTCTTAAATGTCTTATTTTAATGATTGGAAGATACTGATGAATATTAAGAACTTCAAGTCTACCCCATCAGCGGGTTGCTTACTGGCGGAGGAGATGGAATTGGTGTGGACTGTATACAGAGGTGTCAGAGTCGGTGCATAAAGGGAGTCTAACAGCGAGTGATCGTCTTAGCCATTTTCTTGCGATCCCAATACAAACACCCTGTACTAAGCTGTGTTGTGGGAGGGAATTTCCAGGCAGATAGAGAGCAAGGGTCAAGAATGTGCTGAAAGCTTCTCTAAAGACCTCTGGGAACCTCATGCGACATGACTATTAGAGAAGTAACATTTGGAAATTTGTTCAGAACCTCAGGAGCACAAAGGAGCCCTGTGTAAGAGGCAGAGGAATGTACCATATTACAAACTACCCACTCACCTACCTGTCAGCTGCCTTCTGCCCAGCTGTGTTAGAATCTACAGTTACTATGGTAACCTGATCAGCCTTCTCAAAACCCACAAAACAGGAGCAGAAGCAAGTCGATCTCAATCCTGAGGGACTGCCTACGATAAAGATTTGCCTATTCAGCAAATGGTTTTAAATTCATTTATTTTGATTAAATACAATCATAACAAAAACAGGTATTGTAATATACGTTTATAATATATTCCATCCATGGTGATGACATAACTTTTGGCCAGAAATATTACAGTGTTTAAATGGAGTCATTCAAGGGAAAAAAAAATATTGGGAAATGTTGCACAGCTTGGACTCACCATGTTGAAAAGGAGATGGGAAAAGAAGTGGTGATGAAATAATGGTGCATCCTTCACCTAACATATACTCCTGATCTATAGTGGGTCCAAAGTGCCTGCTTGGATTCCAGGTCAGCTTCTCAGGTTGTTGAATTTAGTGAATGAAATAACAAAGCTATTCCCATTCTTCTCTCCTGGTTTCAGTTTGCTCATTCATGGAAATGTGGGGCCTACATTACTAAGACTAACCAGAATCTCTCTGGCATGTATCAATCCAAGAATAATCTGATACTATCAAAGACCCTTAATAATCAGAAACATAAAGAATATGATTAAATATTTGATAAAGTAACATTGTTTAAATAATTTATAAATATAGGTACATTCCTTAATTAAAAACATGGGTTCAGCATTTATGAGGATCTAAGTTAAGTCTTTGTATTTTTATTCATTTTTGAATGGTGGGTTTTAAGCATTTTAATTTAATAAATTCCTAAAGTCAGTAATATATATATATCAATTTTCCTAGCTAATTAGATTATTTCTAAATATGTTCATTTTGGTTAAATTTAATCAACAGAAGTATCTAATATTTTGGCAGCCAGCTCGGCCAAGGGGAGCTATCTAGCCAACTCTAAAACTTTTCTCCGCAGTTTTGTGGACTAATATTTTTCAGCTGCCACCACATGGAAAGCCCTATCACAACAAAGAGTATCTAGCTATCTTCTTTTCATGTGAATAAGGTAGTTTTAATTTATTCCAGGGATCAGCGGTGACTGTGGACAGCTTGCTGTTGACTGCAAAATCCAAGCCAATAACTGGCATGAAAGATGCTGATGTTTGGTAGCTTACCATCTGGTAGTAATGAATGTGAAAATGAATTTATTATATCTTCAGATCATTAATTTAAGTCTATTGAAGAAAATAGTACAGAATAATTTCAGTTTCATTTGTACATCTTCTTCTGACAAAGTACACCAATCTGATGTCAGTAATATGAAATGAACTCAGATGTAGTATCTGCTGAATATATGCACCCGTTTTAATGGATGGCTAACTTACTAATTTAAAATAATAATGTACAGTTAAATACACTTTCAATTGTTGCGACCATAATGATTTTCAATAGCAATTATATGCTGTTAAGTGTATATTGGGAAGGCAATTTGTAATTAGCACTTAACTGACCATCTGCTTGTTCTCCAATTAACTCCAGGCCTTCGTGCTGAAAAGTACATTAGTTATTTCTTTTGCGCTGAGGGAACACTTTACATCTATCACCGCAATAGCAAAATGAGGTGGGGAAGCCAATCCATTAGCAAACATCTGAGTCTATGCTTCTGGACCATTTTTATTAGCCAGCATTAGTGCATCATGCTGCCTTTGACTTATTGCTATCTTTGTTGATCATTTCTATTTGTGAGTTAACTTACAAGACCAAACGGTGTAGAAGGGAGAAAATGCTATCTGCAAGGTATTTTATATGTTGTTTTGGAAAACGGGACCAAGAAAAATTCTTTCTTCCGTTGTTGGAGTGTATCCAAAAATAGAATGTAATGCAAATCAATAGAATATTTCTCAATTACAGACACATTTGTCTTTTAAAATGCAGAACTAGGCAAAGTTCCACAGTTGTAACTCAGCTGTATGCCAGGAAAGGGCCAAAGAGAGAGTGACAGACCATGTCAGAAGTGCAGCCGAAAGACCATATTGATCAACGAATACTGTATGTTGGAAAAGGAGTGAAGCACACAAAATGCTAGAGGAACTTCCCCTCCCCCCACTTTTTATTCCAGCATTTTACCCCTTCTTTTCCAGTCTTGAAGAATTGTCTCAGCCCAAAACCTTTATTCCATTCCACAGTTGCTGCCTGACCTGCTTAGTTCCTCCAGTAATTTTTGTGTGTTGCTCTGGGGGAACGCAACACAGGCAATTCCAATGAAAACGAATAAACAGTCAACACTCTGGGCTGAGACATTTCATCAGGATGCTTCATCATGAGTCCCAATGAAGCATCTCGGCCCAAAGTGTCAACTGTTTATTCTGTTCCACAGATGCTGCCTGATCTGCTGAGTTCCTCAAGCATTTTGTGTGTGGTGCTCTAGAATTCCAGCATCTGCTGATCTCTTGTTAGGGAAGGAACCTGAAAGAAATTAGTCTAATTCTCAACACAAGGCACCAGTGAGAGCTAAGAGGACTTTCAGGCATTTATTCTATAAGACCTAAAACAGCAGTATATTTTGCCTAATGGAAGATGTGTTAGTTAAACATTATTAGTAAGAGTTTGTGCTAAATTCTATTTTTTCCATCTTTTTGTGACATCCATTTCCAAATGCATTAATCTTCAAACCTATGCATGATGTGCATTTTTGAAGGGAATATTTCCTGTCAGTGAAAAGTGCTCAACGCCTAATATGAAATATTAAATTACCTTTAGTTTTACCGTATGGTAAACTGACTGTTTTGATTTCTTTTTTTTTCAGCTCACCCCATTACGCCTGTCCTGAAGTCATCAGGGTAAGCATCTACCAAGGAAAAACTTTATAGCTGTTTATTTTAATATGAGTATGAATACTTTCCCGTCATGAGAAGAGTAATGGTGTGTTCAACTAAATATTATTTTCTTTTGTTACCATATAAATATCTTGTCTAATGAAGCATAGGAATAAGTGATGTTCGAAAAGACACAAAATAGAGAAAACAAGCAGGCTGGAGAACAGAAAATTTACTGATATAATGAGTTTCTTTCATTTTCTGTATATAATTCATTTTGTATTTGGTATTTTGCTGGAAGTACTTTGGCGAGAAGTAGGAAATCAAATCTACTGTGTCAGTTAATGTGCACTTTGCACTTCTTTTGAGATAATTTTTCACTGGCGTAGAAAATCATAGTGCAATTTTCTAGTTTAAAAAAGAACATTAATAATCTCCCTTACACTGTTTTCAAAAAGCTATTTAAAAATCATAAATTTGAATCAACAGTGCCAGTACAATTTTTGTATGCTACTCTGTTTCAGGCAAAGTTGTGTGTTAAGGGTAAAATCTTGTACGTTGCCGATGGTTTCTTGATCTTAGGAAGTAGCTGTTAAAGGCTCAGACCACAGTATAGTCAGCAAGTTTGTGGCTACTGGGGGGCATTGGCATGGAATGAGTATATGTAACAATGATAGAAGGGAAGACTTCCCAGAGAAGCAGAAGAATAATGCTGCCTTATGCAAAGTGCACTTATGGTGGAATTTACCAGGGTGTAGGGCCCTTCACAAATTCCTACACTTATGCGAGGACTGCAGTGCAGCCAAATGTCTTGTCCAGATGTGAATATAAATTCACAATGACTCAAAATCATCAGTGAGCAACGTGTCATGTACATCATTTATCAGCAGAGACGTCCTTCTGTGGATCAGTGGCAAAGGTTTTTGAGAGTGACGGTAACCTTGACTTTGAGCACTGTAGGCACTTGTGTTTGTTTGCTATTTGAGATTTTGCTTTTGATCTCGGAAAATCACAAATAAGTTTACTATATGTTGAATAGATTTCAACAGTAAAAAAATTACAATTAAAAAACTCCTTAAAATGATGGCCAATGTCAAAAACATTAAAATAAAGTTAATTAAATGAACCACCTACCTTCACTTTTCCTGTGGGAGAAATGTCCCCAGCAAAATCAGTGGGTTCTAGGTTCTTATTACAACAGTCCATTGCTGAGTTATTGAGGATTTGACCTCACTGCTAAGTAAACCAGTACTCAGGGCATGGTGGGGAGTGTAGTGGCAGAATGAGAAATCATTTGCACTAGTCTCTAACCTCCAAATCATCTCATACTTCTATATATCATAGCTTATCTGATGAAGTCCAAAACAAGCAGGAGATAACTGCCAAATCCAGTTGGGATTTCCATCAAAATTTATATACATCTCATGAGGTGAGAGTGTGGGGAAGTATTAGAAAGGTGGACCATAATTCAAATAGTTATGTTCTAGGTTCTGAGGGAAATGGATGTGTAAATTGAAAAGCTCCCCATTGTCTTTCCAATCAGGGAAAGATTAAGAGGTTGCTTGAGAAGTTTGAGTTAATAAAGTGGAGTCACAGGAATGTGTCAAAAGCAAAAGAGATTCAAATAATCCAAATGAATTTTTTTTTGCTGAGCTATTAGCAAACAACATACGCTAGATGTTACCAACTGGATTTCCAGAAGGCATTTGAACAAATATTCCATAAGAGACTAGTTTGAAAAATTGAGGACTGTGGAATAATGGAGCCAATGGTGTCATGGGCAAAAAGAAACTCAAAAAAAAGAAAATAATCATGGTAAAGGATTTTGTTCAGGAAGGAGGTGGGCAGTGTACTTTAAGGATCTCTTCCAGTGAGTTCAATGTGCAGGATTAAATTTCAAAACGGGTTGATGAAATCAAGTTTGGAGGTATGATAAACAGTGAAGACATTAGTGGTAGACTGCAAGAAAATGCAGAGAGGCTGGCAGCTTGAGTTGTTGAGTGGCAGATGAAACTTAATACAGACAATCATGAAATACTTCACTTTGGCAGGAAGAATGAGGAGAAACAACATAGACTAAATCAAACTGATTTAGAAGATGCACAGGGTCACTGAGACCTAGATTTAAACATATATAAGTTCTTAAAAGTGGCTGATGTATTGGGAGAAGAGTTAGCAATGCATATGAGGCCCTTTGATTTGTAAGTAAAGGCATCAAGTACAAACGCATGAAGTATAAGTTGACTATTTATAATATACCAGTTAAGCCATAACTGGGTTAATGAATTCAAATCAGATTATCACTCTTTGAGAAGACTATAAAACTCTTTGAGGAGATATGGAACGGATTTAATGAATTGATTCCATAATGAGTGATCTCAGCTGCAAGTTTTATTTAGAGAACTGATGGCGGGGGTGGGGGGGTGTCTCTGTTGTAACAGAGAAGATTGAGAGGAGATTTGATAGAGATTTACAAGATAACTGTGGGTTTAGAAGGAGTAAAATGAGAGAAAATATTCTCAAAAGCAGGTGGTTCAAGGAACAGGTGATGATATGGAAGAAGATGATGAGAAAAAGATGTGGGGAATGTGAGGAAAAAATGCACAGGGAGTGGTTAGCATTTAGAAATAGTCAGTAAAGGCTTTCAGAGGGCATCTGAGGAACAATAGCTTGCAGGGTTACATGGAAAGGAGTAAGACTGAGCAGGTTGCCTAGACTCATCACTAACTCATTGTTTAACTCTGTAAAGAGTTTATGAATCTTCCCTATATTTAGTTGGAGGAAATGTCTGTGCAACCAGCACTGGCAATGACTGAGCAAGAAGAAGCAAATGAGTGAAAAGGAAGGGAGCAATAGAAGAGGTTAATGCAATGAATGATCAAAGAAGATAAATAGAGAAGAGGCAGATTCTGAAACTGCATTGGTAATGACCCCGGGGGATATCATGACCCAGATAATTCCGATTAGAAGAAGAAGCCTGATACACGACAATAGGATTAGGCTTATTAAAAAAAGGAAAATGCGTGGCTGCATGTGCATTCCCTGTATCTGAATAACACATCAAAAGAATGTAGATTGAAGTCTGATTTGATTATGGAGCAGAGTCCCTTCTGCATTCTGTCAACTAAATACATTCAGAAAAAGAAAGCAGATAATTAGTATCATCAGCACCGTTCATAGAATATACTTCGTTCCATTGCACATAACAGACATTTTCTAAAATTATTTCCCTGAATACAAGCCTCAGTCCAAGATATCAGGACCATATATCAAATAATGGCATTCGATAGTGTATTAGAAAACAGTGGAATTCAAGATTACTCCCTGTATTGCAGAAGACCAAATTATTCCAGAAAATTCATTCCAAAAGTAACAGCAAAGACATTCATATAGATGTACCATGCTTTTCTTTACATTTCCCAAAATATTTCAGCCAAATAAGTACTTTCAAAGTGTTGTATTTATTTGTTAATCAGACAAGCATAACAGCTAGGCCCCCAAATCCTCTTTCATTCAGTGGCTGATGGATCCAGTGGTCTTGACTGGGGAAGAATAATACCCAAAGTATCAGATAAACATTGCTGCTTATTTTCAAATGGTGTTGTGGAGAGCTTTTATGTACAGTTGAACAGCCTCATACAAAATACAGACCTTTGCCCAAGTTGAAATGGCAACCTTGATTACGTTAACCAAAGGGAAGTGTCACAATACAGCCATTGCCAGCAAAGCTGCTACTTGTTTTCAATTGGGTTCAAGTAGACTTCGGTTTGTCTCAATAGTGAGGATTTGCTGCTCATCTGGATTGCCTCATTGTTGTGAGGTTTAAATGGGGTGACGGAGTCGTACAGTGAAAAGTTCCCTTCAAACCAGCACTCAGCCATGGCCTTCTGTGCCATGGCATTCTAACGACTTATTTCAATATTTAACAGTAATGATAGTGCCTACCTCCTACCGCATCCTGTAGCAGTGCATATCAGACTTCAACCACTGCAGGGTGGAGAAATCTTCTTCAGTTTCTCCTTAACTCTCAGACCCTTAACCTATGCCCTCTATTTTTAGACACCTCACTCTTTACCTAACCTAGGTCTCTCAAAACTTAGTCTATATTGATCAGATCCACCCTCAGCCTTTTCCGTTCTAAGGAAAACAAGCATTTTACCCAGCTTCTCCTCTGAGTTGAAATGTTCAAGACCCATGCAACGTCCACTTGAAACTCCTTGCTGTCTTTTCAGTCAAATGTCATGCTTCCTGAAAAATCTTAACTACATGCAGTACTCCACATGCTGAACTACTGTTTAATATAGTTATAATGCAAGCTTTCCACTCATCAATTCTATGCCCTGACTAACACAAGGAAATACTCTATATACTGTATCTTTATAACTTCCTTATCTACACGTGCTATCACCTTCAAGGATACTGGATGTGTCAGTAGTTAGAACATAGAACTTTACAGCACAGTACAGGTCTTTCAATCCACTGTGCTGTGCTGACCTAGTAACCTACTCTAAGATCAATCTAACTCTTTCCTCCTCCATAGCCCTCCATTTTCCACTCATCCATGCGCCTATCTAGGAATTTCTTAAATATCCTTAATGTATCTGCCTCCACCACCACCACTGGCAGGGTGTTCCACATACTCACCACTCTCTGAGTAAAATCTGACCTAGACACCCTCCCTTCACCACCCCCCCCCCAACATTCTTTCCTCCAATCACTTTAAAATTATGCCCCTTTGAATTAGTTATTTCTACACTGGGAAAATATCTCTGGCTCAATCTTATCATCTTGCATTCCTCTACCAAGTCACCTCCTTCACTCCAAAGAGAAAAGCCCTAGCTCGCTCAACCTACCTTCATGAAGTGTGTTCTCTAATCCAGACAACATCCTAAAAAATCTCCACTGCATCCTCTCCAAAGCTTTCACATCCTTCTTATAATGAGGTGACCAGAACTGAACAAAATTCTCCAAGTGTGGTTTAACCAGGGTTTTAGAGAGCTGCAACATTACCTCATGGTTCTTGAACTTAATCCCCCGACTAATGAAGGCCAACACACCATACGTATTCTTAATAACCCTATCAATTTTGTAGGGTTGTATTGTTCATTGTGGTAGCCTTATTAATATTTCCAACGTGAATCACGTCACATTTTACAGGCTTAAATTCTATCTGCCACTTTTCTGCCCACCTGTACAATTAATCAATATTTTTCTGTAGCCTCCTCATTCTCAACAATAATTGAAGTTTTTAATTCAAGTAATTGAAGTTTTTAATTCTATTCAGACAACATCTAGAGCAGAGGGACATTGTGCCAAGTCATGATGACTAATAACCAATGTTTCTGATGGTAACTACCAGCCAGCAGCCACATACTGAAGATGGTGGGGGGTGGGGGGGAATTTGAAGGGTTTGTCAGCAACGAAGTTGCTTCAGCTTAAATTGAAGCATCAATACTTAAATAATGGGTCAAACTGTGTTTCTGTCAAGGGTGACCATGGAGGGGAACTCTGTGATCATCATGCCATTAAATATTAATGCTATGTGGTTAGGCCTGTGTTGTTGATTGACTGACGTGTACAAAGGGAACGTTACTTCCCACTTAATATTGTTTAAGAGTTCTTGCTGCATGGATCATTTACTGAATAGCTTCAAGTCCAATTGAACATGACCAGCTTTTGATGTTCTTAGGGAAGGAGAATGGATTGTTTACGTGAGGTGAGGGAACTACACTAAAGTTCTGGGGCTGTAAGTTTCTGGTCAGCTTCACCACCACACTGAGTCTCATGGCAGAGCAATGACTTCCTCTTTGCAGAGACCGGATGCACTTCACATCTGGCCCTTGGCTGAATCACAGTGAGGACTGGTGTAAAAATGGCAATCCCTAGCAATCCCATTAATATGAAGGGGCCTCTGCCTTGTGAGAGAAAGCAAATGCAGGTGAATTACTTACTTTACTTAAATTATTGTCAGTGTTTTCCAAGGATATTGTGTTTCTTTTATTGTCCAAAGTCCAATTTAATGTCAGAGAAATGTATGCAATATACATCCTGAAATGCTTTTTCTTCGCAAACATCCACAAAAACAGAGAAGTGCCCCAAAGAACGAATGACAGGTAAACATAAGAACTCCAAAGTTCCCCCCCCAGCTCCCCTCTCTCCCACGCATAAGCGGCAGCGAGCAACAATCCCCCCTCCCCCCAACGGCAAAAAAAAACAAGCATCAGTACCACCACCGAGCACTCAGTGTGAGCAAAGCAATAGCAAAGACACAGACTTGCAGTTACCCCAAAGACTTCGCATTACACCCGGCATTCGACATACTGCAGTTCTCTTTCCCTAATAAGGGAGAAGAAGATGTCTCCATTTTCTCCCCAGCGAGCAGGGAGACATAACAAACAACTCGCTGGTTTACAATGTTAGAAGTCCATTACGTTGCTTTTCTCAAACACTGTGCCTGAAGATCGCAAAGATCTGGGGTCTTCAGGCCCACAGCAGATATCCCAACTCCCCCGACAACACACGGGTCTCCTGCCGTGACACTGACCCTCATTTCGCCCGTCTCCAGAGCCCCGAGATCTTAGGCTTCTGAATTCGAGCCGGACTCTCGGGCTGAACCCTTGGCGTGCCGAACAACGGCCAGTCCTGAAACCCCGAGAACAGGTCCCATTCCCGCAAAGAACCGAAATTCAGGTCAGGATCTTCAAAAGAACCCTGAAAGGGAAAAATAAAGATAATAAAGGTGGAAATAGAGCTGTTTCCGAAGATGCAAGTAAAGGAGTCGCCGTTTAGCACCAGCTTAACTTTGCTCCACCTCCTGAGGTCATTTGAGTACATTTTACATTTTAAAATTATTTAGATCTATTTGAATAGCTTTTAAATACCTCTGAGTATTAATTCAATCTGTCTGGTGGGTGGATGGACACAACCAAATTGCATCTAGACAGTTGACCTGATCCACAACAATCCAACCCTTTACAGTTGATTTTAATGTCCTTCCTTAATGGTCTGAACAAAGAAAATTTGCTTTGTCTTGCTATCAATATGTCACAGATGTTGGCTCCTTGTCATCACCCTATGTACTGCTGTGATTATTATTAGATGTCCTGGTGGGGTAGGATAAAGTTAAGGGTCTGTCTACCATCAGCACTTATAGACTGGAAACAAACATACCACCACAGAAGGACTGCAGAATGTTTACTTTAAGTGAGGAACACCTATGACAATGGTACACCAGGCCTTCTTCACCCTTTATGATTTTCCCTCAGGTCTTTTGTCTGTCCCTCCTTAAAACTGCCAGTGTGCCTGATTCTAAGATATGTTCTACAATAGCTTTGTTTCGGGCTGGGATGAGCATTCACAAGACTGAGCAGAGTAGATAATAGACAGGACGGAGGCAATTACTGTTCATTCTATTGCAATTCATTGAGTGTTCAGGAAAAATCCTCAAGAGTATTTTAAGTTCCTTTCATCCTCTTGACGGGATCAGCAAAAGTCACCTTAAATACTGAAATGCTCTTCACCTCTGAATGCAAGTTCTGAATATTCGTCCATAGCAGTTCATCATCAGAAGCAGGGCACAGTGTGCTGGAAGAATCAATAACCTGCTTAATGCTCCCATCCAGGCGATGAGTTTCAAGATAGTTGTGAGTGATGTAGTTCTTTGTTATTTAATAAGTTAAATTTTGAAAGTTAAGCCCTAAAAAAGAAATATACTGCTATAATTTTAGTTTTCCTTGGTCCCAGAATATTCATCCTGATTCAACATTCAAATTTTATAGAAAATCAAGTTTGAAAGAGAACATGGAATATATTGGCACTTTTTTTGCAACCAAGGAGGAAATTTCAAGTTTGGATTTTATTATACATTTCTTGTTGGAATTTCCATTTCAAACCTAGCTTTTGCTTGTATAAGCTCTACTTACTACTATGAATAATTGTCATAAGGGGGTGTTGGGAGCGGACCCAAATGCAAGACACAGACACTGAAGTACTAGGAACAGGACTAGGTTTATCAAGAAAGCAAGGGGAGTCAGGAAGAAATGATGCTGGACATGGACACAGGCTCTGGACGAGACAAGGACACCGGGCCTGGGCTAGGACTAAGACTAGGAAAGAGGGACCAGGACAAGGAATTTGGAGCTAGGAGCCTGGGCTAGGATTCCGAACCTGGGTCTTGACTCGGACTCGGACCCCGGATCTAGGCGAGGACAAAACGTGGCTACAGGACTGGCCGTGGAACTCCTGCACAGGACGAAAACACAAAACCTTGACTTGGACAGGATGAGGTTCTTGGACTAGTCTTGGACAAGACAAGATTCTTGGACGTGGCTTGGACAGGACGAGGTTCTTGGACGTGGCTTGGACAGGACGAGGTTCTTGGATGTGGCTTGGACAGGACAAGGGAACTCCAGCACCAGGCTGGGTGAGGTATCCTGGGCTGGGCAAGGTACTCCAGGGCAGGACATGGCTCTTAAACTAGATTTGGCTCGGCTCTTGGACTTGGCTGGGTTGGGCTCTATGGTACGGTGCCAGGACCCCCTCTTGGGCTCGGAGCCGGGACCCCTTCTCGGGCTTGGAGCCGGGACCCCTTCTCGGGCTCAGAGCCACTGGGACCCTTCTAGGGCTCGGAGCCACCGGGACCCTTCTAGGATGAAGGGCCGGGATGCTTTCCAGAACACAGAGCCAGGACCCTTCCTTGAACGCAGAGGCCGGGATGACTGCCAAGGATATTTGACGTGGTCACTGCCGAGGATTCTGATGAAGTGGCAGACGAAGTTTGCAGGCGAGGATTTGGAAGGGTGGGGAAGGGAACAGTCCATGCAGGAAATCCTTGGTTTGCCGAGGTATTTATGTGCCAGCCCAAAACAAGAATCAAGTGCCTCAATTAAGGCACCCAATGGAACAAAGGAAAACAGGAAAACCCGGAATAAGGATCGATGAACCAGAATATGGATTTCATGGAATGGACCATGACAATAATAGCAAGATTGTTTCCTTTTTTCTCTGAGGTTTTTTTAATCTGCCTTTGATGGTCAGTTGATCTATATTTTAAGTTAGATTGTTGGTAAAACAAGATGCACTGAAATTTTTCACTTGAATGTTTTTGGTACAGGTTAAATGAATCACAACTTCAATAAGTTCAAATATTTCAATATTTGCTTGATAAAGAAAGGTGAGGGTTTTCACATATGGAAACAGGAGCAAGAGCAGACTATTTGACCCTGCTGGCCGTGCTATGCAAAAATCTCATGGTTAATATTTACTTTTGCCTCAATATCACTTTACTGTGCTCATTCCCCATGTTATTGTTGTCAATCTCCATCTTGAATATATTCAGAATCTCTACCTTCACAGCTCCCTTGGTAGAAAATTATAAAAATTCATAGCCTCTCAGAGGTGAAATTCTTCCCTATATTTGCCTTAAATGTGCAATTACTTATTCTGAAGCTATACCCCATAGTTCTACATATTACCATGAGGGGAAATAGCTTCTCTGCCAATACCCCCCAGAGTCTTAAATGTTTCAATGAAATTAGCTACTTTGTCACTCAACTCTGGAACACCTGAACAGCAAAGATGATCATGATGCTCTTTATTAACTACACCTCGGCATTCAATACCATTATCCCCTTCAAAACTAATCAATAAGGTCCAAGACCTTGGCCTCAATAACTCCTGGTGCAATTGCATCCTGGATTTTCTCACTTGATGACCCCATTCAGTTCGGATTGGCATTCAGTTCCATCAGCATAGGTGCACCATAAGACTGTGTGCTTGGCCCGCTGCTCCACTTGCTTTAAAGGACAGTATGGCTAAGCACAGCTCCAAGATTGATGCACCTGATTGCACAACAGATAACTGGATATTGTATGCTGAGTGGATCAAGTAGTATTTTGAAGCAAATGAAAACCAACTTGTAGTCTTGCTGAGTGCGTTGGGTTGGAAAGCACAGTTTGCTTAGAAGTTTGATTGCTCCAACCAAGCTTGCTGAAATGAGCTTTGCTGATATCATGAAAGTAATGCAGGAACAATTGGAATTAAACCCATTGTTGAATACAGGGCACTTTAAGTTTAATTAGTGGAATCAAAAGGAAGGAAAGTCCATTTCACTATACATGGCTGAATTGAAGTGACTGGCTGAACATTGTCAGTTCAGTGTAGGACTTAATAGACTGAGAGATTGTTTAGTTTTTGAATCTTTCAAAAAAGCATTCAAAAATGGCTCCTGACTGAAGCACAATGTACATTTAAATGAGCAGTTGAAATAGCTGTATCTATGGAAACAGCAGAAAGAGGTGCAATTGAGTTGCAGTCAGGAATGAAAGTGGGTGTGAACAAAGTTGTAGTGTCTAAGCAGAAACCAGCCCAGCCTAATAAGTTGTGTTACTGTTGTGACAGGGGCTTGCATACACTAGACAAATGCCGGTTTAAATGCTAACCAAAATGCAACAAAGTAGGACACATACAAAGAGCATGTTGGGCAGTCAAAAATAATGGACTGCACGGGGAAGAGAAAAAGATTAAAATGTCAAGTTGCAGTTTCAAAAAGAGCACTAATCTACAGGCTAGTGATGAAAAAATCTGATAATGATGAGGTGACAGAGAAATAAGTCGCCTTGAGATTTACATTGTGAAAACTGACAACAGACAAGCAATATGGCTTCACCACAAACAAACAGTTAGTAAATTAAAATGGAATTGGGCACTGGCTCAACTGTTTCAGTCGTACCACAAAATGAGCTTGAATGGCTCAAAGATCCTAAACTGAAGCCTGCAGATATCTAGCTAAGAACTTATATTGGAGAAAAGATGATTCCTGAGGGAGTAACGTTCGTAACAGTAAAATACAACAATAAATAAGCCAGATTGGGCTTGTATGTGGTAAAAGCAGGAGGACCAACATTGTGGAGACGTGAGTGGCTAAGACAACTACAACTTAATTGGAGATCTATCCACCATTTCCATGCCACATCCCTTGCAACAGAGTCAACTGAGAGTGAATTAAGGTACTGGAAAATGCCACAGCAGTGTTTAAGGATGATATTGCAAAATGCAAACATATCAAGGGTAAAATAGTGTTAAGTAAAAATCCACACCCAAGTTTTTTAAAGCTCCTCCGGTTCCTTATACCATCTGTGATAAAGTAGTCAGTGAGCTAGATCGCATAGGGTCAGAAGGAATTCTTTTCAAGGTTGAGTGGAGACCCTAGGCAACATCAGTAGTCAAGAAGAATAGGTCTGTCAGGATCTGAAGTGATTTTAAGGTCATTATTAACCCAATACAGTAAGTAAATCAATACCCTCTTCCCAGGATAAAGGATATCTTTGCAACCCTTTCCGGAGCTAAACACTTCAGCAAAGTGGACTTAGAGGACCTCCTAACAATGGAGATGGAAGAAGAGTCCACAGTGTTTCTCAGCATAAACACTCACAAAGGGTTTATCATTATACAGTACTAGGTTTATTTTTAGAGTGGCATCTGCACCTGCACTCCTGCAGTTAGCTATGGACCAGGTGCAGCACGGCTGTCCATGCACTCAGTGCTACTTGGATTAATCATTGTTACTGGTGAAGATGACAAGGAACATCTCCAAAATTTCAAGATAGCATTAAAAAGATTAAAAGATTTTGAGCTCAGAGCACAACATGACAAATGTGAATTCTTTAAGCCAAGTATCACTTACTGTGGCCACACCATTGACACACAAGATTTACCCAAGTGTGCTTAGAAAATTCAAGCAGTGATGGATGCCCCAGGACCAAAGAATGTGTCACATTTGTGGACTTTTTTAGGATTTGTCATTTCAGGTTCTTGTTAAACCTGGCCCTTGAACTCATTACTGCAGATCAGGAAGAAATGGCAATGGAGAAAGCAGAGTGCGGTGACTTTTCACAAGATAAAGAAAATGGTGACGTCAGATGCTGTACTCACGCATTATGATTCACATTGTCCAATGAGGCTTGTAATGCATCTTCAGGATTCCCAGTAGAAAGGTGTCCAGAGCTGTCAGAACCACTACTTGCAGTCCCAAAGTCAACTACTACAACCACAACGGAGAAGGCCCTGGAACATGGGACTGTTTCATGGACACAATTCTCACTTGCCAGGCAGAGTGACCCCTCCTTCTCTATTGTCAGGAAAGACATTACCCCCTCCCACAAGAGTAAGGAATCCTCCACAGCAATTAAATCTTAAATTAGGTCTGAATGGGACAATTTAAAATTGGGGTAGGGGGATCATGGTTGGGAAAAGGTTAAGGGAACGGAGAGGAAGCGGGAAGCACTAGAGAGACATTCCATAATGATCAATAAACCAATTATTTGGAATCAAATTACCTTGCCTGATGTCTGCACCCTTGCCCCCCACCCCCTGGCCCTGGTACTCCTTCTATGCCGCCTGTCCTAACCCTTCCCGTGGCACTCCACCCTCACCTTTCCCAGCATCGTTTGCTCCCGCCAGATTTACAAGCTTGCCGTCTGCTCCACATTGGCAAATGCAATACTGTGCAGAAGTTTTAGGCACTTAGCTATATAGATGTATCTAAGACATTTGCACAGTACTATGTGTGCATGTGTATATTGCATACGTCATGTCTATGCTTCTCGATTAAAGTAAAAACAAATCCAAGATACGTTATTTCTGGCTCCATGCTTTCCTTTCAATTAATCTTATGTTTTTGAGTTACAAAACATAACAATTTGGCTGCTGTGCACTCAGTCCCTTCATTCAAATTTAATAGCACTTGACTAATTATTGATTGTCATTTCAAAAGTGACCCATATCGTTGTACTATCTGTTTTCTGTTAATTTCCTGTCTTCCTATGGCTGCCGGTGAACTTCCCACACCCCTGTGCACCACAGTGATATGCCAAACAGGCATAGACCTGGGTATTTTGGCTTTTTTAAATTTACCGCTTTTTTAAAACTTTTACTTTCAGTTATTCTTTCTTCCTCCTGAACAGAATTTCATTTCTTTATTCCTAATATCTTTGCCAGATTTGATATTGAGCTTGCCCAATCTAAATTAGCTAGCTTCTTGTTCTTTCTTCAGTTTCTGTTGTGGTTCTTAACACTCATGGAGATGCATGCTTGCTGTGTAGTTCACCACTCTGAAATAGCCCTTGCTGTGTTGCCATCAAATGCCCTTACAGGCCAAAAGATTTTGATCTGAACAATGTAGGAAATTCGCATACAGCAAGACATGGCCTACTCCAGCAAATTCCAGATGTATACATAAGACTTTGCTACACAGTATATTGTTGGCAGATTGCTTTACTGATATAATGTAAGTGTTTTCAGCTTCCTCATTTGGTTGATGCTTGAGATTCACTGTTATGGAAGCTAATAAGGTTTTCAACTTATTTGACATGCTATTCTGTTTTTTTAATGTGAACATGGTTCTCTGTATCTTCATTATATTTTAGTCTTTTGCAGATCTCTAAATTAGTGAGACTTTTGAGAAGTTTTAGACAGATTCAAACTTGCCTTAGTACGATTGTATCTCAATAGAACAGGTAGATTTTTACCTTAAGCAATGCCCAGCCATAACTAAGTGTTGGAATGCAGAACTGATAACCCAAGCTGGTACTCATGTCTGCTTGAACTCATTTCCTGTTGCAGCAGATTTAAACACCCAATCCCAAGTGCAGATTTGGATGCAATTGCTTCTTTTTTTTACTACAAATGTATCCTAATGATTCTGTCATTATCCTCTGCTATACATAAAACTCTGCCTGTATTAACCAATGTTGGCACTTGTAATGTATGGATCTATTTCTTGCGGAGCAATGACCTGCCCCACCGGACTCCCCTGTTAGCACTATGTATTGATCTGTGTCTGTGCACGCGTTGTTGTCTACGCCTGCGCATTGTTCTCTCTCTCTCTCTCATTGCAAACTGACTACATCAGTTAAAGCCATCTCCCGCGTGCATGCTTTTTTTAATCAATACGTAGTTGTGTGTAGACATAACATATTGACAACGGGTACGAACCTGAATGTCAGAAAATGTCACGAACTGCACCAACAGTTACAGCATGGTTACAGGACAAAACAGCGAAAGTTAAACAGTGGAGAGAAGGTTGTCATGGACGCTAACAAAGGTGTGAGAATGGTGCCTAGTAACAGTAAAAGACATGCGGAATTTAAAGTGAAAATAACGCAGCAATGGCTTCATTCGGGAAAGTTGATGAATTTGATAATGCCAATGAAGTCTGGGAGTCATATTTCAACAGGGTTGAACTGTATTGTTACGTGAACAATGTGGAAGAGCAAAAGAAGCCCCTACACTTCTTAGCTTAATAAGCCCAAAAATGTACAGTCTCTTACGCAATCTAGTAACTCCTGACAAGCCAGCAAGCAAGACATTCAACCAAATCTTTACAATTTTACTAAGTCACTTGAGCCTTAAACCGCTGGTAATACCTGAGTAATTTAGATTTTACAAAAGGAGCCAGTCAAAAGAATACTTTGCAGAACTGTGCAAACTTTCACAGTACTGTGACTTTAGAGATAGACTTTGTATGCATTAAGGGACAGGTTCGTATGTGGCATGTATAGTTAAAGCACCCAAAAGAGGGTACTATCTAAAAGAGACCTAACCTTAGAACGGGCATTGACCATTGCATTATTGTTAGAGACTGTAACAAAGGATGCAGCAGAACTACAGAAAAGGAGGTTAGAATGTGAAATGCACAAAATGTCCCTGAGTGGCACAAAAAGCCAAAAACGTTATCGATGTGACACATCCTCCCATGGTGCAAATGACTGTTAGTTCAAAGAAGAAGTAGGCAGAAAGTGTCACAGACAAGGTCGCATAGAGAGAATGTGCAAGGCAGACAAAAAGCACAACTGAGGGAAAAGTCTCAAACACAAAGCTAAGCAAATGCGTAAAGTTACCGAATGTAAAACAGAATCAGACAACATAGAGTCTGACAGAGGTGAACTGTCATGCCTATAACTGCAGAGTATAACTGAAGCAGATCACAGAATTATCTGGATCACAATAGATGTATCTGGTGTAAAACTGAAAATGGAGCAGGATACAGGGTCAGCTTTGTCCATAATTCCGGAGGCTGACTACAACAGACTGTTTTCTAGGATAACATTGGAGAAGGCCTTAGAGATGCTAAACACCTACACAGGTGAAGAAGTATCTCCCAAAGGCAAACTGAAGATAAATGTGACGTATGGAGGCCAAACACAGCAATTAGAGATTTATGTATTGAAAAGTGGAGGGCCAACACTTTTCAGATGTGAATGGTTGAGAAAAGCCCAACTAGATCGGCATTTAATCAAAGCTCTCAGTGTGGAATCAACTGGTAACTGCGGCCCAAATGGTAGCACTAACCAAAGACTACCACGGTTGCTTAATGCTAATCAGAAGGTGTTTGAGAAGGGAATAGATAAACAAATCGAAGACTTAGCTGAAAGATGCCAACAAATTCAAAATGCACCCCCATGGGCAGCGTTACACCCGTGAGAGTGGCCATCTTCACCATGGCAAAGAATACATATTGACTTTGCTGGGCTATTCAAGGACTCTCATGTTTCTGATTGCTCTGGATGCTCATTCGTAGTGGCTGGAGGTTATACCAATGAAGTCTGCCACCTCGGCAAAGACTGTCTGCACGCTGAAGACTTTCTTCGTCAGAAATGGCTTACCAGAAGAAACTGTGTGTGACAATGGACCACTGTACACGTCAGAAGAATTCTGACTGTTCATGTAGAAAAATGGCATCAGACATTTCAAGTCAGCTCCTCACCACCCAGCGCTAAATGGGTTAGCTAAAGGGTTTATTTAAACCCTGAAGAAATCCATTAGAACGATGGACAAGGAGGTCATTTCTCTACAGCACAAAGCGGACAACTTTCTTTTTGTGTATCAGATCTCTGCTCATGCGATGACAAATCAAACACCTGCAATGCTGTTCATGAACAGGAAACTGAGATCTCATATAGACCTCCTGAAACCAGATCTATAGAGGGAAGTGCAGAATAAACAGTTCAGCTAGTTGCCAAATGAACCAGCAAGGAGCTTCAAGATTGGACAGGAAGTCCTAGTGTGTGATTTCTGAGAAGACAAGTGGAAGCCTGCTAGGATAGCTACAAGAACTGGAACACTGATGTACACAATGGATGTTGGAGATCAGACATGGAGATGTCATGAGGACCAGATACTGGATGCTGAACCGAAGAACACACCTAGGTCGACTGCATCCAACAAGACGGACACATTACCATCACCAGACTTACCTCGCGACGATGATAGCAACGTGACATGGGAAAGCAAGAATGTTGTCTTAGACAAGATACCTATCAAACTGATGCCAATCCACAGGTTCAGAGACGCTATTGTGAAAGAAACGGAACGCCATCCAAACACTGAACTTTTAGAATTGTGAAGTTAGTTATGGATTGTGAAAGCATGTTTATTTGGAATATGGGTTTATAAAAGAGAAATTAAATGTTTTGTACATATACAGTTTTATGTTGCATTAATCTAAAGGGGGAGGATGTGTAGTGCATGGATCTATTTCTTTTAGAGCAATGACCGCCCCCCCCTTAGCACCACGTATTGATCTATTGTCTGAGCATACGCATTGTTCTCTTTCTCTCGATGCAATGTGAATATACCAGTTAAAGCCATCTCCCGTGTGAAAGCTTCTATTTAGTCGATATGAGGTTGTGCGCAGACACAACAGCTCTGGTGTGTCACTCAAGAAAGGCACAAAAATCTTCTGATTCAGCATATCTTTATAGCAGCTGTTTTGAACTTTGCTGTACCCGGCACTTCATTTGTCCAATGTTGTTTGATAATAAATGCCTGGGAACATGTGGATTATCTTCATAATCATTCTCTCATCAATGTCTAAGACACGCTTGAATAGCAGTGATGTGAAGATTGCTTTGATATGCTTTCAGTAGTTTGATACAATCAGACCTCATTATAAAATCTCTTGGGAATTTTCAACAGGATGTAACCTGGGGCAGGAGAAGTTGCCCTTTATACTTCAAAAGTTCAATCTCTTTCTCTGTGGCATCTTTTTTTCCCAAACCTAGAACCAAGTAAATTCTGTGGTTCTATCCCACGTTTAATTTTAGTACGTAACTGAGGCATTCTTTGATGAGTACACTTATTCATCTTAAACATTCCCTTAGTGCTGAAGATGATTTGATTCTAGACCAGAGCTGTTGATTTTGAAGTGGCTGATAAGACCAATATGGGGAGCATAGACTCTCCCACAGATGAAGAAAGAGGTGAACTTCAGGATGGTGGGTGGGTTGTTGGGAGGTGGTTTTGGATTTTCCTCTGTTTACATGGGTCTTCAATGTGTTTACAATGCATAGTCTCCAGCTTCTCAATGCCACACTGTATACAGTTATGGGCTAGAGATTCCCAACAGTTAATGTGGATGTTGCATTTCAGAATCAGATTTATTATCACTGTCTTATATGACATGAAACTTGTTTGCTTGCAGCTGTAGTAGAGTGCAAAGAGCTAAAATTACTATAAATAGCGCAAACAAAAAAGGAATAATGAGGCAGGGTTCATGGGTTCATGGGTTCATGGAGCATTCAAAATCTGATAGTAAGAAGCTGTTTATAAATCATTGTGTGTGGGCCTTCAGACTCCTGTACTTCTTCCCTGATGCGGTAGTGAGAAGACGGCATGTCCCAGATGAGGCTCTTTCATGATGAATGCCACATTCTTGAGGTGTCACGGCTTGAAGATATCATTGATGATGGGGATGATTGAGTTCATGATGGAATTGGCTGTGTCTGCAGCCCTCTGCAGTCTCTTGCGATTCCATGTGCTAAAGTGTCCATATCAGGTGCAACCAGTCCGAATGCTCTCCACTGTATATCTGTAACTACTCAAACTGCTGGTGTACCTTCTTCATCATTGCATCAATGTGTAGAGCCAGGACAGATCTTTTGAGATGCTGACACCTAGGAACTTTCCCTTTTCACCACTGATCCATCAATGAGGACTGGTGCATGTTTTCCTGACTTCCCCTTCCTGAAATCCAAAATCAATTCCTTAGGCATGCTGATGTTGAGTTCAAGGTTGTTCTTGTGACACCAGTCAACCTCTGTCTCACTCCTGTATACTTTCTTGTTGTTATCTGAGATCTTACCAATAGTAGTGTTTCCTGCAAATTTATACATGGCATTTGAACTGTGATTAGCCACACAGCCATCAGTGTAGACAGCAAAGAGCAGTAGGCTAAGCATGCATCCTTGAGGTGTATCTGTGTTGATTGTCAATGAGGAGGAGATGTTATTACTAATCGGCACTGACTGTGGTCTCCCGATGGGAAAGTTAAGGATCCAGTTGCAGAGGAAGGTACAGAGGCCCAGGTTTAGAAGCTTGGTTATTGATAATGAGGGGATAGTGGTAATGAATGCCAAACTGTAATCAATAAACAACAACCTTACTTAAATTTTGCTGTTGAATACGTGCTCCAAAGCAGAATGAGAGCCAGTGAGATTTCTTCAAAGAGTTTTGAGCACTTCCAGACTAAGGGCTCAAACTAAGCACCTCTTTTAAGCGTTATAAGAGCACCATGCTTTCAGCCCATAGCCCAAGAGTCATGAATGATTCTAACAACATGATTTATTTAATTGCAAGCAAGTAGCAGAGTTGCATTCACATTAAAGAAGCTGTGAAACGATGTTGTTTATTGGAAAGGCTGGCAAAGCTGAAGGCATGTCTGTCTGTCTGGGATCATCACATCATATAATTGCAGTCTAAAGAATAGGGTGTGACTGCTTTATCTCCCTCATAACCCACAGACGTTGATGCATCGCTGTGCATTTATATCTTCTGTAAACTAAATGGGGAAATATTGCAACCAGGAATAGATATTCCATTACAAGGGAGTATTTAAGATTTCATTCATTTTCTTTTCGAAAAGAAGGCTGGGGAGTAGTTAAGTGGTTTGTGATGAACGTATTCTGTCCTGTTCATGGATTTACTCAATACCATGTTTGCTTCTCTAGAAGTAAGTATATTACATTTTTAAAAAATTTTTCCTTTATTAAAGCGGTGGTCCCCAACCTCCGGGCTGCGGACCGATACATTGCCGCGAAGAATGCAGCAGTACAGCGGTAGCCAGAACGCACCCAGCACACCTTTAAGAAAAAGCCGAAATAAACATGCTAATTAATTAGGTGCATTGCCTCTAATCTGGGCCGACATTTACGTGCCGGGCGGCACCCAATTAATTATTTTGTTTATTTTGCTTTTTTCTTAAAGATGTGCTGGGTGCGTTCCGACTACCTCTGCATTCCTGCATGCTTCACGGCAATGTATTGGTCCGTGGCCCCGAGGTTGGGGACCACTGCATTAAAGGATATCAGTATAACATTTTATTATTTTGGTTGACACTCACTGAGAAGCCACGTGAAACAAGAAGTTATATTTATCCAGCAAAAGGATATGAGGGCCATCCTTCAGAATGATTTGCATGTGATTTCAAAGTGGTTATGTCACCTGCAAGACCAACCTTTATTCCCCTATCCTGTGTACCCTTGGTGATAACTGAATGGTTTGGTAAGCCTCTTTAGAAGTCACCCATATCAATGTGAAATGAAATTACCAATATCTCAGCCCACTTATAATATTTTATAGCAAACAAAAGTTTTTAAACACTTTTCCTAAAAGCCAAATTACGTGCCAATGATGTGGCTTTGAGCTCATATTCTATGGATTAAACTTTCCAGATTACTTCCCTGTAACATTCCTGATTGCATCATTGCAACTCTTCAATTTCTGGCATCCATGCTCTATGCCATTCCATGTCATTATCCTGGTGGAATATATGGAAGATTATCTCTGAAGTTTAAGCAATAATCCAATGAATGAACATTCACGTCATTGAACGTATTTGAACCAAGTTGTTGGACTGCCTTCCAGGTCTCACAGCATCACCTACTTGTAGGGATGCCAGCTCAGGTCAGCACTGCAAGGAGTCTGAGCAGCATAGTTTAGGAAGGTGAGGGCTGGAACATTACAGAGAGCTCAGCCCCACAGTAAAAGCACTCAGGATCAGACTGCAGTGAGCTAATAGGTTGGCAACTGAGATTAGGCATGAACTTTAAATAGAGTGCCAACATACAGGAAAGGCAATAACTGCCAGCAATTATGGATGTGATTCCCTGCATGGCTGAGGAAAATCTGCCCCAATTCATGCCAGATCTTTACTGGAATTTAACAAAACTCTACAGTTCTGTAAAAGTAAGTAGTACAGGCAATTTTATATCATTTTAAATATCATTAAGTTAAATAACAAAGACTTTTATACTATGAAGCAATATTTTAGAAAGAACAGTAGTACAGCAAGCATTCAAAATTGTAAATAACTATTTTCACCTTAGAAATAATAAAAAAACAAAAAATATAATACTAAAGGATGAGATCCCATTAGCTATGGCTTTTTGGCCAAAGTGATGACTGTATTTTGAAGCTACTAATTTAAATTAAGAAGGCTAAAGGAACAGAAAAGAGGAGCTAAGGGTGATTAGAATTGTACAGAAACAGGCACTTTAACCTACCTTATTTATGCTAACCTTTTTGTTCATTTACACTAATCCCATTGTCCCACATTGGGATGGTATCCTTTTAAACCTTGCCCATTTAAGTATCTGTCTAAGTACCTCCTCAGCATAGTAATGTACCTGATTTCAGCAGGTGTTCTAATGTACAGAAACAAACTACAACAAATTCAGAGTGTATCACATTATAGCACACCTAGTATTCACTTGCAAGGGAAACTACCTCCAGAGATTATGTTGGAGAACAGCTTCGATCTTGTATCTCAAAGCACTTTTATACTTTTTACAGAGAACAGTAATTAGGTTGCTGTATTCCATAACATTCTTCTATTATCTTGTTCTGATATCTGTTGTTCAGAAGCTGCTTACCACTGTTGTCAAAACATCCACTGTCATAAAAAATATACAGCTTCCTCTCATAACATACACACACACACCCATAAAACACATGTAAGCTCCCATCTAAACCAGCAAAGCACCTTAGGATTTCGTAAGTTCCATTTTGTCACATTGTCTTTTACAAAAGTTACAAATTCATAAAGACTTCCGGATTACAGATATATTGCCGCAAAACTATAGGCTTGAACCACTAGCTCTCTCCACTTCCCAACATTCTTCCAAGCCCGACAATTTATTGTATTTGTCCTACCCTGACCTGCCTTCCCAAAATGCATCATCACACACTAGTTGGGATTATTTTCTATTTTCCATTGCTCCACCCAACTAAATCCCGCTGTCTGTTGTTGCCTTAGACAACCTGCCTCGCTGTTCACAACTCCGCCAATTTTTGTGTCATCCCTAAATGTAATATTCATACTTTTTACACTCACATCCAAGTTATTATTATATATCACAAACTGCAAAGGTTCCAACACTGGTCACTGGTCATTGGAATCCCAGTCTTAAAAATATGCTTCCACTGCTGCCTTCTGCCACATATCATTAAGTCAGTTTTGAATCTAATTAGCCAGATTGCCTTGGATCACTCCAGACAGACCAGGCCTTAACTGTCTGGACCAGCCTACCATGAAAAGCCAACAGTGCTTAGGTCTTCCATGATTATGAGCTATTACAGTGTTAAATTTTAACTCGAAACAGGCAATATAATGTTATTTCTCATCTCCAGTTAGATTTGACTTATTAGAGACTAGACCCACATGGAAGCCAGATAAGGATAGGATGGTGGCCTATTTCACAGAACAGCATTAATGTATCAGGCAGGTTTTTATGACAGCCCAGAATCTTGCCTGCTGCTTTTTTTTGTGTGTGCCAACTGATAAATCACCAGTTGTAATGAATTAAATTTCACAATTTGCCATGCTGGGATCTGAACTGTCAGTCACTGGCTATCTAGTTTATTATTGTAAGCACTGGACCACTATACCCATTTTATATTGAACAAGAATGGTGCAAGAAATGTTTTGGCATATAATTGAAAAAATAGCACTAGGTGAGTCATATCGTAGTGAATTTTTGGCAGCTCATCTATCATCGTCACTATAAATATACTTGTTCATTGGATCTGCATAGCTTTGAAGATATACTAGAGCCACCAACCAAGTTAGAGGCTGTCTCCCATATATCTATTGGATCAGCATGAATTCTATAAAGCTGATCAACACCTCATTCTCATTTACTACATCTTTCCAGCACTCTGTGCCTTGAAATCCACAACTTTTCTGGGAAGGATCTTCCAGATCTCCAGTTATTTCTATATAGAGAATATATTTCCTAATTTCACTCTTTAAAAGGCTTATCATAACTTCCTTTCTATCTATTTGATTGAATGTCTATAATTTTAAGCACATCAGTTAAATCAACACTCAGCCTTCCAAATTCAAGTGAATACAAACTAAATTAACACAATTTGCCTTTTAAGTACTGTCTTAATACCGATAAATCTATTTTATACTCCTTTTAAGGTCAATATATCGTTGCTGCTGTTTGATTTATAAAACTGATCACGGTTCTGTCCAAATGGGGCAAAATTCCTTTTTTGTATGGAACCATCTTGTTAATTGTTTCTTGTGCCTGTGTTCTAGTTTATTTTTAAGTAGTTTGTGTCCACAAATAGCCAAGTTCCTTCAGTTCTGCATGATTCCTAATCTAGGTTGAAGAAAAAAAACTGGCAAATCCCTTTCAGGGCCATGTTTTTACAAATTTACAAATTTCCAGATGTTACAAAAATTGATAATGCATTAAACGGTGTGGAGGGTGGTAATAATTTTTTTGGAGGTATAGACCAGGCTAATGGTAAGGTTGGATATGTGGCAGATGAAATGTAATGCTGAGAAAAACAAAACATTGCGTTTTGATTGCAAGAGTGCAGAGGAAATTTAAATGCAGAAGCACAATTCTAAATAGTGCTCAAGAAAAAAGATCTGAGAGCACGTGCATGCTCGTTAAAAGTGACAGGTTGACTAAGTCATTTAAAAAAAACATCTGGGATCTAGGACTCCATACTGTTTATAGTTTAGAGTACAATAACAAAGATGTCCTGATGAATCTTTATGTAGCATCATTGTAGCCATTACTGGAGTATTTGTTCCCAGTTTTGGTTGATGTTTCAATTGTGAGTAAGCCCTATAGAGACTGGAGCTGCAGATGTAAAAGGTTTTGATTCAGCATAACAACCAGGTATTCTGAAGTATCTCTTTTAGAGACACTCCGGAAAATTCTGGAGAATCTCCTCAAACTCAAAGTATATCAGGTTTTTATATTCGTCATAACATAAATGTCAGCAGATGTTCAAATGCAATTTTGATAGCTACAAAGACATAGTTAACATCAATATCTTGGCTTCAACAAATGATTCCTCTCACTATCTCTTTTGCTGAATATTCACAGATAAATACACAAATAAAGCAATTGAATTTCATGGTGAATTCAGAATAAAAAATGTTTTTGGGTTACTTGAATCAGCGTAAGTGCAGCTGGCTCCTATCATGTGGGTGTTCTACAGCTGCCTGGAAGATAGATTAAAATTATCAAGATTCAAGGAGACTCATTTTGTTGTATAAGTATGTGTAACTCTGACAGCATCCAAACACTCCAGAATGGTCTTTCAGGTACATCTCTGTTGTCTAGCAAAGGGCAACTATGAGTCACTGAAACCTTCCTTTTGGTGACCTTGCCATAGAAGGTTAGACATGGAACATAGACCATAGACCAGTACAGAATAGGAACAAGCCTCTGGCCCACAATGTTGTGCCAAACCAATTAAATCTGTAATCAAATAGCCAACTAAACTAATCTCTTCTGCCTACACAACATCCATATCCTTCCTCTTTCCTCACATTCATGTGCCTGTCAAACCATCTCTTAGAAGTCCATAATGTATCTGCCTCTATCACCACCCCAGAAAGTACATTCCAGGCAGCAAAACTCTTTTTATAAAAAATGTTGCCCCTCACATTTCCTTTGAAATGCCCCCCCCCACCTTAACTACATATAACCATATAACAATTACAGCACGGAAACAGGCCATCTTGGCCCCCTTATAAGAACATAAGAAATTGGAGCAGGAGGAATCAGTCATCCAACCCATAAAGCCTGCCCCGTCATTCAATAAGATCATGGCTGATCTGACCATGGATTCATCTCCACCTACCTGTCTTTTCCCCATAATCCTTAATTCCCCAATTATGCAAAAATCTGTCCAACCTTCTCTTAAATATTTTTACTGAGGTAGCCTTCACTGCTTCATTGGGCAGAAAATTCCACAGATTTACCACTCCTTGGGAAAAGCAATTCTTCCTCGTCTCCATCCCAAATTTACTCCCCCAAATCCTGAGGCTGTGCCCCCCAGTTCGAGTCCCATCCACCGGTGGAATCCCTCTGGCAACGAAGGCCAACGTACCACTTGCCTTCTTGATAGTCTACTGCACCTGCAAACCAACCTTTAGCGATTCATAATTTTGTGATTCCTTTAACATTCGAAACACCAAATATACTTTTCAACCCTAGGAAAGAGATACTGCTTGTCTACCCCATCTATGCCTCTCATAATCTTACAAACCTCAATTACATCTCCCCTCAGCCTTTGACTCTCTAGAGAATACAGCCCAAATTCTCATTATAGCACATGTCCTCCAATTCAGGTAGAGTTCTGGTAAATTTCTTCTGTGTCCTCTCTGAAGACTCAACATCCTTCTGATAATGAGGGGACCAGAACTGTATGCAATACTCCAGATGCTGCCTAACTAGAGTTCTATAAAGCAGCCACATGACTTCCTGACTTTTAAACTCAATGCCTCATCTAATAAAGGCAAGCACGCCATATGCCTTTTTAACCACTCTATCATCCTGTGTAGCTACTTTCAAGGAGCTATGAACTTGGACTGTAAGATCCATCTGCTCCTCAACACTGCTAAGGGTCTTGCCCTTAACAGTATACTGTCTCTTTCCTTTGGCCTATATGTATTGTTACGTACCTCGTAACTGGGTTGCCAAACCAGCAGAAATGGATCACTCAGTTGGAGTCTGGATTACTAGAACTAAGAAAGTTTTATTAAAGAAACAAGCAACACGGTACTCTAATCAAAAGGATAATGAATGCAACAGTTCAGCAATGGTAAACCTACATGTACACAGAATTAAGATAACAGGATCAATCAAGCTCTATCGTTGTCTAGGGGTAAATGACCAGTTTCAAAGTGACGCAAAGTTCAGTTCAATTTAGTTCAGTTCAGTTCGCAGTAATCGTTGCCATGGCGATGGACAGTGGGGGGAAGGAGAGAGAGAGCAAAAACGAATGAATATTCAAGGCTTCCACACACAGACCTTCGCAGTGAGCTTTCGGGCGAGTCCTTTGTGATGTCATCTGAGGTCACCGACCGTGACCCCTCCGTTTCCAGATACGATCGTTTCTCTGCGGTGAACCCGGCACCCAGGCAAGGGTGGACACACACCAGGTTCCCGCCGACCGTGCCTTTCCACCCTGTGCATCTATGGCCCGGTACTTCCCACTGACTTGTGAGAAACGCACCACTTCCAGGGTCTTGTTACCTCGGGTGTCATGTGTGTCCTGCCTTAGCGAACCTGTCCCTTTTTATCCCCCTGCTGGGGTATCGCCTGTCCATCACTTCAAACAGTTCAGGGTTCAAAGGGGGATCCGCTCTTGACAGCTCTCTCCTTCTGTTACTCTCTCTCCTGTCCCTTCATTACACATCTCCAAATGCTGCCTCATTGTTTTCCTTATCTCTCTCTCTCCTGAAGACAGGTGGCAGACCAACTGCTGATCCCACTGGTGCCAGCACAGGACAGCTACATCTTAATCTATGTGTATTCTTGTCACAGTATATATTACAAACAGCAAAGGTCCCAGTACAGATCACTGCAGAACACCACCAGCACAGACCTTCAGCTAGAATAGGTCCCTTCATCCCTCTACTTCTATGGGTAAGCCAGTTCTGAATCCAAGCAGCCAATTCAGCATGGATCCCATGTATCTGAACTTGGAGCTCCAGTACTTTGCACAGAAAAACAGATCAATGAACTAGATGATAATGATGCAGAAAATTAAACAGTCATCAATGTGGATTTGTAACAGGATTTCTCATTTTTGATTGCTGAGTAGCTCTGAACAAAATTATTAATTGAAAGATGTGTTCAATTTAGGGAGAGAAATATGATGGTCGTAAAGCAGACGTTTGGAGCTGTGGTGTCATCCTTTTCGCACTCTTGGTGGTAAGTCTTTAAAATTTTTACTTTGGAAAATGTTGAAAGATTTTTCGAGCACAAAAGAAAATTATATTTTTATGTGTTGGTTTAATGTACTTTCAACTACTTCCTTCCATTTCTTCTCCTGGAATTAATGGTGATTTTATGCAGTTCATTTTTTGAAGTTATTCTGTTGCGAAGATGTGCTGCTGTGCAGCAAAGCAGCGGTGAGTACAGTACCCAGAGGGTTCGATTTGACAACATTATCAGTTGTCTCCATATCAGATTGTCTGCACACATAGAGATGTTGATGGATCTATCTGGCTCTGGGTAATCTATCAGATATCTTCAGCAATTAAAGTGAGATGATGCTGTGCTTTTTAGGTGTGCTGCCTAAACTGGAATCCAGTCAAGTGCTGGGGCCTTCACAAAATAATTCCAAAGGAACCACTTGACCAGTAGTTTTTACACTCAATATACCATGTGCCTGTTACAAAGACAACTTGGTGTTTAGCTGCAAAGATTCAATTTCTGATGAGTGAAAGAAATTTCTATAGAAGTAGAAATTCCATTTATAGTTGTATTTAATTCAGTGAAAGCATTTTATTATATTTTTGAAGTTCTGTTAAGCCAAAGTATATACTATATATCACTTGAAGTGAGAATTCATATCTTAGTGCATTGAGTTATACTTGGTGCTGAGGTGGCTGATCAGGCCAGTATAGAACCTGCTGACTCTTCTACATGGGACAGGACAGGAGATATCTAACAGGATGGGTAGATAGGTGGCTTGTTCCACTGTTTTATCGCGGGCTGGGCCATGAACTTGAGGATCTTAACACTAATAGAGAATGTGTCCAGGGAATCGTGGGAGCCAGTGTGATGTTGAATATTGTTTGAGGATGTTTTCATGACTTTCTTGATTTTTTTTTTATTCCGCTCACCTGGTAAATCTCTTCACATGGCGGAGTTTAAAATTGAGTTTTAATTCCCATTCCCATTCCCGTTCTGACACGTTGGTCCATGGCCTCCTCTTGTGACAAGGTGAAGCCTCTGTCTGGGTAGCCTCCAACCTAATGATATGAATATGGATTTATCCTTCCATAAACACATTCCCCCTCCCCCACCACCACCACCACCACCACCATTCCCTACTCTGTCCTTTTACCTCTTCTCACTTCCTATTACTTCCCCCTGGGTCCACTCCTCCTTCTCTTTCTCCTATGCTCCACTCCTAGTAGATTCCTTCTATGTAGGGCATGCAGGTACAGCAGGCGGTGAAAAAGGCGAATGGTATGCTGGCATTCATAGCAAGAGGATTCGAGTACAGGAGCAGGCAGGTACTACTGCAGTTATACAAGGCCTTGGTGAGACCACACCTGGAGTATTGTGTGCAGTTTTGGTCCCCTAATCTGAGGAAACACATTCTTGCCATAGAGGGAGTACAAAGAAGGTTCACCAGATTGATTCCTGGGATGGCAAGACTTTCATATGATGAAAGGCTGGATCAACTAGGCTTATACTCACTGGAATTTAGAAGATTGAGGGGGGTTCTTATTGAAACGTATAAAATTCTAAAGGGATTGGACAGGCTAGATGTAGAAAGATTGTTCCCGATGTTGGGGAAGTCCAGAACGAGGGGTCACAGTTTAAGGATAAAGGGGAAGCCTTTTAGGACTAAGATGAGGAAAAACTTCTTCACACAGAGAGTGGTGAATCTGTGGAATTCTCTGCCACAGGAAACAGTTGAGGCCAGTTCATTGGCTATATTTAAGAGGGAGTTAGGTATGGCCCTTGTGGCTAAAGGGATCAGGGGGTATGGAGAGAAGGCAGGTACAGGGTTCTGAGTTGGATGATCAGCCATGATCATAATAAATGACGGTGCAGGCTTGAAGGGCCGAATGGCCTACTCCTGCACCTATTTTCTATGTTTCTATGTTTCTCCAGCCCTGACCTTTCCCACCCACCTGGCTTCCCCTCCCCCACCTTTTTATTCTGGCATCTTACCCCATCCCTCGCAGTCCTGAAGAAAGGTCTCGGCCCAAAACTTTGGTTATCCATTCATTTCCGTAGATGCTGCCTTTCCCGCTGAATTCCTCTAGCATTTTGTGTGTGTTGCTGTGGACTTCCAGCATCTACAGACTTTCTTGTGTTTTTGAATGAGAGCGTCTTCTTCGGGAGACCTGTGTCATGCATACAAATTATATGCTCAACAGAGGGAACTGGGTGTCATTGTAGCCTCAGTGTTCTGCATGTTGTGTTGGATGAGGTTGCTAATAAGGTTCCCTTACCCTGCCGGTGGATTTGGAGAGTTTTGCAGAGGCAGTGATGGTGATGCCTTCCCAGTGCTTTGATCTGGTTGCTATAGTGGTTTGTTTCAGAAGTACATTGGAGGGCAAGTATCAGTGTTGCCTGGTACACCATGCGTATTGTGACAGTCGAGGTTTGTGCTGGCACACTGATGCTGATGGGAATATCTTTGCCTGAAGTAAACAAAGGCCTCCATGATTTAGAAGTGCTCCACCTTTTAAAGGGCCCCGTTATAGACGTATCTCACACTAAGTGGAGGCAGATTAGTAATGGTCCTTTGTCTTTCAGATGTGGGGTCTAAGTCCTGTCCTCTTATATGTTTCATTGAACAAATTATCATTTAGGAAACCTGGACATAAACAGAAACTGCAGCACAGAGGCACAGCTAGTAGAACTAGTAGCTTACTGCACCAGAGACTAGAGTTCAATCCTGACCTTGAGTTCTGTCTGTGTGGAGTTTGCAGGTTCTCCCTGGGTTATATGGGTTTCTTTGATATAATGGAAAACGTGCGGATTGATAGGTTAATTGGCTATTGGAGATTGTCCCTTATGCGCAGGTGAGTGGAATTGAGCAGAATTTGGGGAGAATAAAACAATGGGATTAATGTGGAATAAATTCAAAGAGGTGTTTGATGGTCAGCCTGGACTCAGAGGACTGAAGGGCCTGTTTCTGTGCTGTACCTCTCGATGGCTCTGTAACTCTCTGACTCAAACTCAGCCAGTCGAGCAGCGTCTGGATGAGAGAAATAGAAACCACTTCATGTTCTGGGTCACAGATTCGTCCTTGGAGCTAATTAGGAGCTTGGCTCTGAATGTACGGCATATGTCTGCAAGTGGCTTCGGCACGCTGCCGCCCAGCTGACGAGGTTGTTTGATCTTTGTTTGGAGTTGAGTTGATGCTATCTGAACAGTCTCTCATTTGGTTGCTTGACTAAGATCAGTTCAGCTGTAAACGCACATTTGGATTGTGGTTTACATAAAGTCTCTGTAAGATTTCTGTCAAATTGGTCACATCTTATAAATCGGTCTACTACCTGTGCCAGATACCAGACATCCCACCCTGCAAAAACTCAATTCAGGGAGGTAGCACCATCAATTTGCGGGAGACTTCCGGGAGAGGTGGGATGTCTGCGATTGAGTAGCTCCTTAGCAGCTGGCCAGCTAGTTTAAATAACGTTAGCTATGCTAATGAACGAATGACACCTGTTAAACTCACCTCAACATGTCTTTTACAGTTTTAACCCACCATGGGCAATAGAAAAGTCACTGTTGCAAACTGTCATTATTTTGACCCCTATTAGGCAGAGGTACACTTTAGGGTAGTCTGGGGTGATGTACGTTTTATATTTTCTTTTTTTTGGAACTCTCTGCTACTGTGACTTCTTTTGGAACTATCTCGCTCTCTCTCTCATTCGTGGTCGCTCTCACTCGCTCTCGCTCTTGATCTCGCGCTCGCTCTTGCTCTCGCCCTCTTGCTCTTGCTGTCGCGCGCTCACTCTTGCTCTCGCTCTCTCGCGGTTGCTCTCACTCGTGCTCGCTCTCTCACTCTTGCTCTCACTCACGCGCTCGCTCTCTCGCTCTTGCTCTCGCGCTCACTCTCGCTCTGTCTCGCTCTTGCTCTCGCGCGCTCGCTCTCTCATGGTCGCTCTCACTCGCGCTTTCTTTCTTGTTCTTGCACTCACTCTCTCGCTCTTTCTCGCGCGTTCTCTCTCTCTCGCTCTCAAAAAAAATCAATTTCCGGGACATTGTATATAATTTGCGGGCATCAGGGAGCCACTATTAATATGCAGGAGACTCCCGGAAGTTCCGGGAGAGGTGGGATGTCTGCAGATACTCTTCTGGATTTCATGAGACTGGTAGCGCACTTCATTTTCATAGAGAGCTCTCATGTGTTCTGAAAAGCATCCTGTGTTGTCATAAGAGCCAGGCATAAAAGTTGACTTAATTTTCATGTTTTCATTTTGTCGCATTGCTGGCCTGCATCAAGCTTGGTCTGACTCTGGAGCAGTTCACAGCCAGAAATATGCTCACAAGTTACTTTAGGGCATTTGGGTTGTCTTATTGTTGCATTTGCAACTGTGAGGTGAAAACATAGAAGCCTAAAATATAAGATAAAAGCAGGACCTCTTGAAAATGTTTATAGCATTGGCAGTTTCTTTTTCCATATGATCCAACATTCCATCATGCCTTTGCATTCCAAAAAAAAATCACTGAAGAGTTAAAATGTTTTACATTCTTAATTCCTGTTCTGGATTTCTCGTGATATACTTGTCAGTCTAATCTGCTGTGGAATGTCATCTGTTAATCCTTAGCCTTATCATCGTTTATACTGTTGGAATGCATCAGTTTCCACTAATTGTAACCAAATATGAAATTAATCAAGATTGGTACCAAGGCTTAGATTTCTGTGACTGATCATAAATATTGGCAAATGGTTTAGAACTTTGGAATATCTTAAAGTCTTGCTATGGAGGAAAATAAATTACGAACCATATGGCCTATTCTCAGTTTGAACAGCACTACTCTGTCTTTCCAGATCATCAGTCCCTTTTCTTTGCCAGCTCTATCTTCTTGATTTTGCTAACAGTAACAGATATTTCAATGCATATTCATAGCACTTGTAAAATGCAGTTAAATCTAAATTGCCTTGTCAGCCTCTCCTTTAAATCTGCTTGCTTTATTCACACAAAAAAAAACAATTGTTGATGGTTGTGTCAAATATGATGTTGAGATTCATTTAATCTATATTCCCTGCAAACTTTAAATATTTGCTCTTGGAATATTTTCAGTTATTTTAAACAGAACAGTCAAATTTCCAAACATGGAAGACAGCAGTATCTTAAAAATAGATTGATAATTCATACCAAGTTGGTAATTTCTCCCGAAAAATGCACACCATTTTCATTTTCCTTTTGCTATTGTTGAGCTGCAGAAAAATAGTGTAGATGTTCCATTACATTTTGGAACTATGATGAACTTAATTATATTAAACGTATTATACGTCACAAGAACATATGATTTGACATTTTCGAACAGCTATTTTTCTTTCATCATTATTCAATACGGGTCATGATCTTTACCTCTTTTCATTTGACATTCATTACACAGGGTTGTCTTTGATCAGAAACCTTTTATTTATATCCAGCATTAATCATGGCCCAAGGACAAATTGCTACACACAGCAACCTGCATTTAATGCTTGATCTTAACCTGAAGAATTAGTCCAAAAATTCAGAGAGTTTTCTGGTTATTTCTTAATGTTGTAAAGCCCCACTGGGCTACAGAAATTTGAGAGATTGATTTAAAACTCATATTAAAAACATAAATTAATTGAATTCTTAAAGATTGTTTTCTTTAGATATTTGACTAGTAGATGGTGGAAAAGCATGAAGGAACCAGAATGTGAGCCATTCATCACAGGATACCTAGTCCTGACCTGGAGTGTTTATGTAGCTGGTTAGTCTCTGGTTAGCGATGATCACCACAATCTTCTCAGGGAATTGATGGTGGTGATCTCACAGAAGATGTTTTGACTATTTCATATTGATGGTGCATAGCACAAGTAGAATATAAATTAATTGTCTCTGATTGAATTCTGTAAAAGGTCTTACTGCACACATGGGAGGGTTTTTCACTTTCTGAGGAGCTGTGAAAGGAATTGAACGTTGTGCGCCATCAGCAAACATTCCACTTTTGGGTTTATAGGAGAGAAGAGGTCATTGATGAGTTTACTGAAGATGAATAGAACCAGTTCTGTAACTCCAACTTCCACTCACTCCATCTACACATCCCGCTGCCTTGGGAAAGCAACTAATATAATCAAGGAGACCTCCAACCCTTGTCATTCTCTTTTCTCTCCCGTCAGGCAGAAGATACAAAAGTTTGAAATCACATCCACAAGTCGCAAGGACAGTTTCTATCCTACTGCTAAGAGTGGGATAACCAAAGATTTCATAACTGATAGCAGACCTCTCACGTGCTGAAGGTCAACTTTGATCTCCCAATCTACCTTGTCAAGGCCTTTGCATTTTCTCGAAAGCTGCAAATCTACACGCTGCAGTTTTTGTTTCTTTTTACTGACTTGATGTACTTGTACATGGCATGATCAGCCTGGGTGCTTAAAAAACAAAAAGCACTTGACTATATCTCAGTACTGTATCAACAATAAACCAATATCAATAGCTGCCAATGATCAGTTTTCCCTCATTTTCCATTAATTTCAATTCTACCTGCACTCTTTTTTACCATACCCAATTAACTCTCAGTCTCTCGAACTCAGCTGCATGTTCCATGATGAGACAAGCTGGTGATGAGGCCCAGAGCATAGTGGTCCTGGCAAAACCCGAGATGAATATTAGTGATCTGATTGTTACTAAGCAAGAACAGTTTTAAAGCACTGTCAATGACACCTTCCATCAATGAAGATTGAGATTAATGTGACAGTAATTGTCCAAAGTACATTTGTCATGCTTTTTGTAGACAAAGATTATCAAAGATTCAAAAAAACTTTATTGTCATTCTAACTGTACATCAGCTCTGCAGGGCAGAATGAGACAGCATTTCCCAGGAGCAGTGCAATCATAACATAACAAATGCAACACTAAATAATAAGCATAACAATAAATAGTAAAACACAACAGTTACATGTCAGTTAAAATCAGTTATAAGTGTCCGGTGCAAGTTAAAAGTGTCCAAAGCAGAGTCAGGTAGAGCAGCTATTTAGCAGTCTGACTGCCTGTGGGAGGAAGCTGTTTAGTAGCCTTGTGGTTTTAGTTTTGATGCTCCTGTAACGTTTGCCTGATGGCAGAAGAACAAACAGTTCATGGAGAGGGTGTGAGGGGTCTTTAATGATGTACCGTGTCTTCTGGAGGCATCGACTCTGAAAGAAGTCTGGAAGAGGACAAGGTAAACTTGAGCAATTTTCCATTTTGTCAGGTAGATGCCAGTACTTTTACTGTATCAGGGACAGCTTGGCTGTAGACACTGAACGGTTCTTTAGCGTCACAGTTAAGATGTTACCTGATTTCTTGGCCTTTGCTGCATTCAATAGTTTCAGCAATTCCTGATATCTCATGGAGTGAATTGAACCGGTGAGGATCAATGGAGGGAGGCTTCAGAAGAGACAGAGATTGTCGATCCATAAAGCTCTTCTATCTCAGTGCAAATGTTTCAGCATTGTCCTTAGAACTAACTGTATGTGCTGTGTCTCGCTTTGTGGAGGATGAGATACTCCTGGAGCATTGACTGTTCATTTGTCCATCTCTATTTAGGATTGTATATGGTAGGACAGCAGAGCTTTGAACTTTGTTCTTGGTTATGGGCCAGTTAAGCACTAAAGGGAAGATTAATTAGTATGGTAGATTCCATTTATTTGGATACATCATGAAGTGGCTGCCCCAATTTGCCAAAGTTTCACGAAAACAGTTGAAAAGGTATGAAAAAGACAAGCTATCATTCAACTGAATAACAAATTATGTATTTAAATGAAATAGAGAACGAAGTTGAACACTACCGCACTACCATAAAGCTATATATTAGTTCCTAATAGTTAGTGATGGAGGAATTCATGCAGTATACACTGCCGTTTTTTTTGGTTAACTGTAAATGAACAAAATCAGCACAGACATGTTAGTGGACAGTAATAGACAGATAATGGACTGCGTTTCTGCAACACTTTTGAAGATTGCATCCTCAAAATCTTCATTTTCATTATAACATTCAAGATGATTGTTGATACCTTCAAATTCTTTGTAATTCCTAACTTGTTGAAGGATTGAAATCATTTCATTTTCATTCCCAGCCATGTTTGACATCTCTAAGCCAAAATGCTTGAAACCACAGTGAGCGAAACAGTTCTGAATTGTCTTACTGCTTATTTTTCGCCAATTGACAGTGACAAAAATCACTGCTCTTTTTGAACACAAACACGCACACCTGAGGCAATTTAAAACTGTTCACACTACGCATGTTGTAATGTCTAATGGGCCACACAAGTTAGAAACCATTCAGAACAGTGGCATGGTGACCCAAATAAACGAAGGGAATCTCAGCAATTTTTCAATTAGTTTTTGTTCTTTAAGAGTTATCTCAAATATCCGGCTGCCCCGATTACACAATGGCCCACTGTACTTACAGACTTGAAATTTCAAATTTTTGCTAGTTTTGCAGTTCATTTTTGATGCTGGCTTCTGTTTGTTTTTTTGAATTTTATATGAATATTTAACATTTTTTGCAATGTTTGAAATATTTTTTTTCAATTTTTTCAAAAATGGAGCATAGATTTCTTTTAACGGAGCATAAGACAACTAAATATTTTTGCCTTTAATTGAAACATCCTTAAGAGTTCATCGGGAAAACATTTAAAGTAGAACACAAAAAGAAACTCAATACTGTGTATTTTCAAAGATCAAACAAGGCACTTTAGTGTCTAGTCAGGTTCCACTGGATGGGGGTTCTTTCGTCTGTGATATAAGTTGAATATTAATAATCACCAGCCCTTAAAACTGCATTTGCCATTATTTTGTATATTGAAATATTGAAGCTGACTTGGTTTATCCAGAATACTTGCTGTAGGAAACAGACCAGCCAATGACGATTAAAATCATATTTTCATATTTTTTTTCGATAATTGTATGGAAGTATTTTTAAGTAATATGAAAATTTGTGAAGATCACATTTTGTGAAGCAGAAATGCCAGTATTGAAGCACTGCTCCCAGCTTATACTGCCATTCAGCCAGAGTCATTTCTGAGAGATTGTGTAGATCAGCTGAACTGGAGAGCAAAGAACCCTGAGCTGGTCATAGCATCAAATTGCTACAAAAAAAAGTGAGGAAGAATGAGTGTTATTGGATATCAAGGCAATGTGATTTTCCTTCCTTATCGATGCGAGCTAATATTTACATTTGCCTTTAAGATTGACATTTATGAAGACCCACCACTCTGTCGATGTGGAATTAGAGCAAATTATTTGATGAAACAGGTGGTGGAATACAGAAGTCAGATATGGAGGTAGAAATCTAACTGTATTTGAGTCTTAAACAAAGCAGAAATAAAGTTCAGAAGCATGAAGAATAATTCCACTAAAACAGAGGGAAAAGGTTGTAAACACGAGGAATTCTGCAGATGCTGGATGCGGCGGAGACGGAGGAATTGCGAGAAGGGTCAGTCCTGACGAAGGGTCTTGGCCCGAAATGTAGACTGTACCTCTTCCTGGAGATGCTGCCTGGCCTGCTGTGTTCATCAACAACTTTGAAGGAAAAGATTGTGACGGAGAGAGAAGTTATACCCAGCACTTTAGCCATAGCTAATAAGTCTATTTCTACAAAGTGGGCCTTATCATTGCATTCTGAGTTTTGGGCCACGTTCATATAATAGTTCACTAAAAGAGAGTATTGACTTAGCTGTGAAGTTGGCCTCAGAATGTCTGTCACGGAGACCCTGACTGGTGAGGAAAAGTTGGACAGCATCTTTTATCAATTAAATCATAAAGAAAGTTTGTTTTAAGCATTTATTGATTGTAATTATGATGTAAAAAGGACTTCCTGTGCCACATCAAATTAAACCAACTTCTCATGATGATTAATCTGACACAATATATAGGATAATTCAGGGTTAAAAATTGGTACCATCTCAATATACCATCATTTACATCGGTGGTACGTAAGTGGAACAGGTCAAAGGCTTTAAGTTCCTTGGGGTCAATATCACAAATGACCTGACTTGGTCCAACCAAGCAGAGTCCACTGCCAAGAAAGCCCACAGGCACCTTTACTTCCTGAGAAAACTAAAGAAATTTGACCTGCCCCCTGAAACCCTCACTAATTTTTATAGAAGCACCGTAGAAAGCATTCTTCTCGGGTGCGTCACAACCTGGTATGGAAGTTGTCCTGTCCAAGACCGAAAGAAGCAGCAGAAGATCGTGAACACAGCGCAGCACATCACACGAACCAATCTTCTGTCCTTGGACTCACTTTACACCGCACGTTGTCGGAGCAGTGCTGCCAGGATAATCAAGGACATGACTCACCCAGCCAACACACTTTTCATACCTCTTCCCTCCGGGGGAAGGCTCAGGAGCTTGAACACTCATACGGCCAGATTTGGGAACAGCTTCTTTCCAACTGTGATAAGACTGCTGAACGGATCCTGACCCGGATCTGGTCCATACCCTCCAAATATCCAGACCTGCCTCTCAGTTTTTTTGCACTACCTTACTTTCCCTTTTCTGTTTTCTATTTATGATTTATAATTTAAATTGTTAATATTTACTATCAATTTGTACTCCAGGGAGCGCAAAGCACAGAATCAAATATCGCTGTGATGATTGTATGTTCTAGTATCAATTGTTTGGTGACAATAAAGTATAAAGTATAAATATAACAGTAAAATGGTGAGAAAATAGCAAGACTTTCTGAAAAGAAGCACAGTTTCAATGAAATACTGCCAGGCTGTGTTTAGGAGCTCGAACTGATAATGCAGAAGAGAGCTTAATGGCTGAACTATCCTTCTTTCTATATATTCTTATGGAGACTCATCAGTAGAGAAAGAGTTTTTTTCAAATCCTAAACTAAATTAGGAGCTAGGCACCAAAAAGAAATCATTTGTCAAATGCATATGAAACTACAGCCCTCATTTTAACTGTTCAATTTTAGAATGATGATTTTATCACTGAAATGTATTTGATTTTCTTTTCAAATGAGCTTGCCGTAGTATAACAATAAGATAAACTAAAAGTGGAAAAGTAGTTCTCAATAAAGAACGCCTTAATGCTTCAATCACTGTGCAGACTAAAGAGAAGCATTGCATGTCAAGAACTTATGCACTCTCCTTTGGAGAACCAGAAATATTCAGAAGGGTTTTTACTGCACTAGAACAATGGCTGGAAGTTGTCTGCTATATTTTTATGCCTTTAAAACAGTATTATTGGTGATTTTAAAGCTTTTGTAATGCCGTGACCTCTGTATATGCACAGAATAATATCATCATGTTCTCGTGAACTATCAGTTTCAGTGCAGGATTTTGTTTTTATGGGTTCTCAGGGCTGTTGACATTCAGAAACATGCTGTAGGCAGCCAGGTTTTGAAGGGACTTTATGTGAAATGAGACACTTTCTTTCAGCTACTGGGGAATGTTTTTACCTGGTGAACAAATGCTGCAGCAATCAGAGTCATAAAGTCAGTCATGGAGCATGAAACAGATCATTCAGCCCTCCACATCCTATAGACCCTGGGTACCCATTCTTATTAATCCCAACCTCCAGCACTTGGCTCATAGCCTTCTAAGCTTCGATAACTTAAATATTGAGGAAAAACTCTGTTTCCAACATTCTCTCCAGCAATGCCTTCCAGGTCCTCAACATTCTATAAACAGGAAAGGTTTCCCTCTGAGACACCTAACCCCGTATCTATAATCTATGCCCTCTAGTTTCTTTGCCTGTAATAAGGAGAAATTTTTCTTGCAGTTTACTCTACCTACGTCTCTTATAATTTTATACACATCCATCGTGTCCTTTCATAACCTTGTCCACTCCAGTTAGAACAAACCCAGCCTCTCCAGTCTCTCCTCATTATTGAAACACTCCATCCCAGGCAATATCCTAGTGAATCTTCTCTCACTCCCTCCAAAGACAACAGATATTTCTTATAGTGACCAGCTAATATTTGACCGCTCTCTTATTAAGCTGGAGCGTAAATTGCCTGTTCTTGTATTCAGTGCCTGAACTAATAAAGGCTAATATCCCTTTTCCCTTCCTTACCTGTACTGCAACCTCTAAGGACTTTGAACCCTGTTCCTCAGTCCTCGCTCAGACCTTGTCATTCACGGCCTAGATTCATTATTACTCTCAAAATGCATCATCTCCCAACTTTTTTTTAAGGATCAACCTACATCTGCGATTTCTCAGCCTCTTTCACTAACATGTCACCATCACCCTGAAGACTAAGATTACCTTCCACATCGTCAACAACTTCCCCCAACATCCATTATTTTTTCTAGTAACTTCCCTACTGCTGATATTAAGCTCACAGGTTAATAATTGCCTTCCTTTTCCCAGGTGTCCTTCTTGAATAAAACAGACCACATTTGTCAGTCTCCAGCTATCTGGCCCCTCACGTAGAGCCATCGAAGGTTTAAAAATTTTGTTCAGAGCCCCAACAGTCTCTTCCCTTGCCTCCCACGGCAGCCTGTGATAAATCTCATCTGTCCCCGGGGATTTACCTGCCTTCACACCTGGTAGCTTCTTTTTATTACTGACACTTGTGCTGAAATTTCACCTTTCTTGTTGCTGAGTTCGCCTTTTGTCTGTTTCCTTTGCGAACGCCAATGAAAAGTATTCATTTAGGACCGCAGCTGCACCTGCTGGTGTTTTAAGGTGGTCAAGTAGACATGAACAGGGTGGTAAAAAGCACTGCTCGCAGTGCAAAGGGTCCATGGAGACACTGCGCTACTGCAGTCAGCAACTCTCTCTGTGAGGTCACCAGCAAGGTAATCTGTCAGAAATAATGTTCCAAAAATACAGTACGTGAATGCCTACACTTTGGATGATGACTGGAGATTTTTTAAAAAAAAGATGAAATTGTCTCTGTTTGAGTTTAGAGTTGATTCTCCCAAATGCAGCAAACTCAGAAATATGCCCAAGTTCTGTGGCAGCCGCCTGGAATAATCCTAAAACAGGGAACCTGGGAGCGACCTTTGACACCATAGGCAAAGCAATGTAGCACTATTCTGAGACATGGTTTGAAAATGTAGGATTTTAGGGATGTTAGTGCAGTCTAGATGGTGGTCATTTTAAAAAACAAGGATTCAGAATCAGATTATTTACTCTTAATAATTTCTCCTTTGGCTCCTCCCACTTCCTCCAAACTAAAGGTGTAGCTATGGGCACCCGTATGGGTTCTAGCTATGCCTGCCTTTTTGTTGGGTTTGTGGAACAATCTATGTTCCGTGCCTATTCTGGTATCTGTCCCCCACTTTTCCTTCGCTACATCGACGACTGCATTGGCGCTGCTTCCTGCATGCATGCAGAACTCGTTGACTTTATTAACTTTGCCTCCAACTTTCACCCTGCCCTCAAGTTTACCTGGTCCATTTCCGACACCTCCCTCCCCTTTCTAGATCTTTCTGTCTCTGTCTCTGGAGACAGCTCATCCACTGATGTCTACTATAAGCCTACTGACTCTCACAGCTATCTGGACTATTCCCCTTCTCACCCTGTCTCTTGCAAAAACGCCATCCCCTCCTCGCAATTCCTCCGTCTCCGCCGCATCTGCTCTCAGGATGAGGCTTTTCATTCTAGGACGAGGGAGATGTCTTCCTTTTTCAAAGAAAGGGCCTTCCCTTCCTCCACTATCAACTCTGCTCTTAAACACATCTCCCCCATTTCACGTACATCTGCTCTCACTCCATCCTCCCGCCACCCCACTAGGAATAGGGTTCCCCTGGTCCTCACCTATCACCCCACCAGCCTCCGGGTCCAACATATTATTCTCCGTAACTTCTGCCACCTCCAACAGGATCCCACCACTAAGCACATCTTTCCCTCCCCCTCCTCTCTCTGCATTCCGCAGGGATCGCTCCCTACACAACTCCCTTGTCCATTCGTCCCCCCCATCCCTCCCCACTGATCTCCCTCCTGGCACTTATCCGTGTAAGCGGAACAAGTGCTACACATGCCCTTACACTTCCTCCCTTACCACCATTCAGGGCCCCAAACAGTCCTTCCAGGTGAGGCAACACTTCACCTGTGAGTCGACTGGGGTGATATACTGCGTCCGGTGCTCCCGATGTGGCCTTTTATATATTGGCGAGACCCGACGCAGACTGGGAGACTGCTTTGCTGAACATCTACGCTCTGTCCGCCAGAGAAAGCAGGATCTCCCAGTGGCCAAAAGTGGAATGTTAGCTTTCATTCTAGCCCTCATTAATAAATGTGCTCAGCAAGTAAGCAATGTGAAAGTGAGAGACCTCAATATATAAAGGTAGTGACTGGGAACTCCTTTTCCTAAATATAGTTTTCCTTCATAATTCCAAAATGGCTTCACAAATGTGTTAAGTCAATGTATAAATACATCAAAAAGGGTACTTGCAATACAGATCATATAATCTGAATACATACTCTCATTCACTAAAGCACGACCCAGAAAATGATAGGATGACCAGAGCAGGACAAGCGGCCAGAAGAGGAGAGGTTTAAAGACAAGAAGGATATCAGCTGGGAGTCTATGCAGTAAAGGTGTTCATGGAGTAATTTTCCTAAGCAATCTCAGCAACAATCAACTATGGAAGCTGACGCTGAAATCTAGTAATGGTGCAACTACAACTTCAACCTAAAGAAAGCTGTCAGATTCCAGAGATGAAATACTCTCTGAGAGAAGTTTTTAGTACCTCAGTTTTAAATGAGCAGCCTTTTATTTTGTAGCTACATTCTATGATCTATGAGTCACTCATGACTAAAAACATTTCATCATCAAAGTTCGAATAAGAATTCCCTCATTTGTCTAAATTCCAAGGAGCATAAAACAAACTATCCAGCTTCTCTTGATAGGACAACTCTCTCAACCCCAGATTTAGCCTGGTGAACCTCTTTTGGGCTGTCTCCAATACTACAATATCACTTTCATTAGTTAGGAGGACAAAACCTGCAACAATGTTTCAGATTTGTAACATCACCAATACCCTGAACAACTCTAACAGAAATTCCTTAATTTTAAACTCCAATCCTTTTACAATTAAAGCCAACATGCTTAATTAACTAATTAATTAATTAAAGGGGCTTCCCTTCCTCCACCATCAACTATGCTCTCAAACGCATCTCCCCCATTTCACGCACATCTGCCCTCACTCCATCTTCCCGCCACCCCACTAGGAATAGGGTTCCCCTTGTCCTCACTTACCACCCCACCAGCCTCCGGGTCCAACCTATAATTCTCTGTAACTCCCACCACCTCCAACGGGATCCCACCACTAAGCACATCTTTCTCTCCCCCCCCCCCCCGCTTTCCGCAGGGATCCCTCCCTACGCGACTCCCTTGTCCATTCGTTCCCCCCATCCCTCCCCATCGATCTCCCTCCTGGCACTTATCCGTGTAAGTGGAACAAGTACTACACATGCCCTTACACTTCCTCCCTCACTAACATTCAAGGCCCCAGACAGTCCTTCCAGGTGAGGCGACATTTCACCTGTGAGTCGGCTGGGGTGATACACTGCGTCCGGTGGTCCCGATGCGGCCTTCTATATATTGGTGAGACCTGACACAGACTGGGAGATCGTTTCGCTGAACACCTACCCTCTGTCCACCAGAGAAAGCAGGATCTCCCAGTGGCCACACATTTTAATTCCACGTCCCATTCCCATTCTGATATGTCTATCCACGGCCTCCTCTACTGTAAAGATGAAGCCACACTCAGGTTGGAGGAACAACACCTTATATTCCGTCTGGGTAGCCTCCAACCTGATGGCATGAACATCGACTTCTCTAACTTCCGCTAGGCCCCACCTCCCCCTCATACCCCTTCTGTTACTTATTTTTATGCACACATTCTTTCTCTCACTCTCCTTTTTCTCCCTCTGTCCCTCTGAATATACCTCTTGCCCATCCTCTGGGTCCCCCCCCACTTGTCTTTCTTCCCGGACCTCCTGTCCCATGATCCTCTCGTATCCCCTTTTGCCAATCACCTGTCCAGCTCTTGGCTCCATTCCTCCCCCTCCTGTCTTCTCCTATCATTTTGGATCTCCCCCTCCCCATCCAACTTTCAAATCCCTTACTCACTCTTCCTTCAGTTAGTCCTGACAAAGGGTCTCGGCCTGAAACATCGACTGCACCTCTTCCTAGAGATGCTGCCTGGCCTGCTGCGTTCACCAGCAACTTTGATGTGTGTTGCTTATTCAGAATCAGAATCGGGTTTATTATCACTGATATATGTAATGAAATTTGTTTTATTTTAGCAGTACAGTACAATGCATAAAATATACAAAGTTACAATAAGAAATATATAAAATAATTAGTGCAGAAAAGGAGCCAAATAGTGAGGTTGTGTTCATGGGCTGTTTAGAAATCAGATGGCAGAGGGGGAGAAGCTGTTCCTAAAATGTGGAATGTGTGTCTTCAGGCTCCTGTACCTTCTCCCTGATGGTAGTAATGAGAAGAGGGCACATCCTGAGTGGTGGGGGTCTTGTATGATTGATGCTGTCTTTTTGAAACATCGCCTTTTGGAGATTTCCTTGATCCTTAGCAGGCTAGTGCCCGTAATGGTGCTGGCTGAGTTTACAGCCCTCTGCAGCTTTTCCTGATCCTGTGCATTGGCCACTCCATACCAGACTGCAGTACAATGAGTTAGAATGCTCTCCATGGTACATCTGTAGAAGGAAAAAGATTTGGGAAAGTAAAGGAAAAGATTTGGGAAAGGGATAAAAAATGATAAAATTAAGTAAATAAGTACATAGGGATTGGATAATTATGTCTGGGAGCAGGAGCAAGCATGAACAAATTAGGATATAAACACCTTCAGTGGTTGTTACATAGGCTTACATACAACATTTTGGACCAGTAGAAATGGTCCAGAAGAGATATATGGAAACTATTATTATTATTTTTCTTAACAACTAACACCATCACTTAGCCTAATAGATTAGAATTGCCACTGTACATAATTATCTATTTAAGTGTCTAATTTCCTTTTATATCATCTCAATGTGTACTTAAGAATGTATAAATAATTATAGTTTTATACATATAAAAAAATGAAAAAGGTTATACGTGTGAAAAAAGTACATAATATTTGTGAATTCCTTATCCAAATAAAAATAAATTTTAAAAAAAAGAAATTTGCTAGAGTCTTGGTGACACACCAGGCCTCCTTAAACTTCTAATGAAATGTTGCTGCTGGTGTGCTTTCTTCAACAGAGTTCAGTGGAAACTGGATTATTGAAACCTGCTTTTTTTTTGAGAGTAAATAGAACTGTTGTTCTTCAGAGTAATGAGGTTGAAAATTATGCTGGAGACAAATTTCGCACTGTATCACTGTTGGTATCATTTGGGAGAGTTTACACTGGAGTGACAATGCTTATACAAATCTTGCCAAAATGTCCGGGATTGAAATTCCTGGCAGGCACAGTGCTACCCAGAAATTGGTATTGCTGTACACTGGTTAAGCCAGTTTTGTGTAGAGCCTTGTATTGTTCTCAAGGTTATACAAAGGATTGTTTGGTTGACTTTATATGTAGCTTAAGTGTAACAATTGATTTATCAAGATTTTTTTCAACTGCTGTTAAAGCCTTACTTTAAAATAATTTTGACTTTTCTATTAGCTTTAAACCAAATGTGATTTTCAGACCATAATTATTGTTGTTAGTAGCAACTAGGGCAGCATGTGTACTTTCCTGGCAATTTTTTCATATGTAGGTGTAATTGCAAATCCCATGGCACACTATTCCATTAATAACTCCTATAAATGAATATGTTTTGGTTCATATGGAAACCCACTTTCTTGTTCTGAGCTGTGAGCAAATGTGTCGAGCGAAGCCGTTCTTACTGAAACATTCATTCCCATTTTCCTTTCACACTGAACACACTTCAATGCCCCTGGCAAGTAAGTAGGAAAAAACAAGCTGTCAGATGAGATTGGGGCATCATAATAAAGGAGATAAGGATTTGGTGGGAATATGGGGATGGACAACTCCTCTGTAACTGACATAAATTGTTCAAAACCTCTTTTTTCCTGATAACTTTTGTTTATCAACTAATCTGATGAAAAAGGATAAACTGGGAAGCAATCCCTGGAACATCAGCAGAGTCCAATCTACATATCGAAAGGAGGTCCCAACTGTATCTCACCCCTGTTCAACATCAGAAGGGGATAGTGGCAAATTCAGATAGTAAGAAGTTTTGGCTGTTATAAGTGTTCATTTTCCCAGTTTCAGCCAGTGGCCTGCCTGTGTTAAAATACTTCCAAGATCTTTCACTTCATATTTACTTCATTTTCATTGAGCCAGCACCTCTTTATCTACTCTTCGCAACAGGAATGTTCTCGCTACACTGGAAAACACAATTTCAGGCATCCCAACCTACCAAAGTAAATACATTGCCGAAACTCAGTTTTATTTCCTTCATGTTTCTGCTTATCTAAGCTATTTGAGGTAATGTGCCATTATACTAACAAAAGCAGCAGTATAAGAGCAATAATTATGTAATGGATGTATTGTCCTAAACTCCAAAAAAATTGAATTTAGTTAATAGATATTTTCTGAATGACAATTTAGAACCAAATGGATTTTGTTATCTCATGCTCCCATGTTATTTGTTGGCCCTAGTCTATGTTGTTTTTCCGGGAGATAGTAGGAGTCCCACATGGCCTAGCATTTGCAATGAAACTATTGCAACCCATTTTTATTTTTAGTTAGCATTTGCCAAGTCTAGTTCAATCAGTACAGAGTACTGATAAAGGGTCATTAACAAAAGTTATTGACTTTTTTAAAGTACGTTGAGAACCACAATGATTTTTTTTCTTGCGTATTGACCTGTTTTTTATTTTTCTATTATCATTATGTTAAACAGCAGCGATCCAATTTGAAATGATGGCCAGATTGGGAGTATGTTGAATACGGAAACCTAAGACTCTCAAGCACATTAATGGCTTGCACTCCCAATGCACATGACTAATAATGGGCTCACGACTTATTTGAATTAGGATGCTTATAGATAATGCAGCTGGAATGGTATCCCACCAGGCAAGCTCCAGTTTATTGCAGTTGCTTCAGTGAGTGCCAGAAGAGGGCTAAACTTTTGTTGCTTGGTAATCTAGCCCATATGTCAGGACACTTCTCACTTTATCTGGCAATTTGTTTATGCCTTGCTTTAAGCAGAAACCAAAAAAATGATTCAGAGTTGTTAATGACAAACTATAGCAACAATCTTCTATAGCCAAAAAGCCTAAAGTGAAAATAAATGGCAACATGTTGGCTTTTTGTTCTGTGTTGCTTGTAAAGTCATCTGTGTTATAACCCACATGTATCACTAAAATGTTTAATTGAGTTGACCTATTATCGCGTTAATTTTGCCAGAGGGGTAGCCAGTGCTTAATTTCCTGCAGTGCTCTACAAATGTATAACCAGCTCCTTCATTCCCCAGTCTTACAGATGCTGGCCTCAAAGCAGATGCAAAAATTCATGGATAAGTAACTTGCTATCTTTTCTCTCTTCTTTCTATATCTCTGCTCTACCACTTCTGACAATATCAAAACTGAGAGTATTAATTTGGTGATCAGTACTATTTTGAATATAAATGACAGAATCTTCACATTATCATTCAAAATACAGTGGATTTCAAATTAAGTTAATTTGGGCAGCTGCTTATTTGGGACAACTCTCAAAAAATACAATAAAAAATTAAAACAAGGATATAGCCAGAATTCCCTTCATTTATTTGTGCCACTTAATTGGGACAGGAGACTGTGCCAAACAGTTTCTAACTAAAATCTGTCATGTGCACTTGTATGGTTATTAGACACTACACGGTACTTAGAGCAAACAGTTTTTAAACAATGTCAATTGTGTATGTTTGTGTTCAAAAAGCACTGATTTTTGTCACTGATAGTTGACAAGAAATAAGCAGTAAGAAAATTCAGAATTGCTTTGTTCACTGCCGTTTCAAGCATTCAGGCTTGGAGATACCAGAAATGGCCAGAAGTGAAAATGAAATGATTTCATGACTTCAGCAAGTTAGGAACTACAAAAAAATTTGAAGGTATCAACAATTATCTTGAAGGCTACAATAAGAAGTCAAGATTTGGAGGATGCAATTGTCAAAAGCATTGTATGAAGGCAGTCCATTAGGTGTCTGCACTAATTTGGTTCATTTAGTCAGTCAAAAGAACACGGGAGCTAGTTGGTTGTCCATTGTATCCAACAATATCAGTGAAACCTGTGAGAGTTTTTAAAGCGAAAAAGCCATTACGCTTGGACAGTTCCACTCTCCCCACCTCAGAAGTCTGGATCGAGTGGTACGAGTAGTCATCACAAAGTGTGGTCTTCCTTGGTTGTAGTGGATAACCATGTCTTCTTCAGTGCCTTATCATGGCCTTCTGGGTTAATGGATTTGCAGTGCCATGCTAAACTCAGGTTTCATCTACCCTCTCTGGTTGGTGTAAAGTATCCCACCTCAGAAATCAAGTTACAGCAGAGGACTGTGCTAAACCATTCTGCTTTCTCCCAAACCAATATCATTAGGTCTGATTATGTGATCAATAACTCATTGTTGTTTTCTACCAGCTTATTGTGGACAAATGCCTTTCCTCATTACTTACCTTACAACACTGAAAAGAAAGTTTTCAGAGAAGAAAATTCTGTTTGAGGTTTTTTCCCTTAATAAGGAAAGATTTTAATTCTGAGGTTTCTGGTGTTGTAGGGAGCACTGCCATTTGACGACGATAATCTGAGACAGTTACTGGAAAAAGTAAAGCGTGGTGTGTTTCATATGCCACACTTTATACCACCAGACTGCCAAAACCTCTTAAAGGGAATGATCGAGGTGGATGCTTCAAAACGCTTAACTGTAAGTATTGGTTTTCTTTATCCCCACTTCTCTCTAATTGGTTGTACGTTAATCTCATGTTTGACCATGTAAAGCATTATTAATTGTTTCTTTCGAACACGTCAATAAAAGAAGCCACTGTCTGCTCAAGAGACCAGCAATAACAATAGTTTGGTTAAATACATTTCAGAATGAAAATTCAAAAAAAATTCAATATTCATAATTCTATAAATGTCAGTGATGCACTTTCTACTTATTTACACATTGCTTCCTGTAGCAAATTTTAGTGCAGCTTAACTGACTAAAACTCTCATTTAAAGTTGAGGCATTGGTTGTCACAGTCCATTAATATGCCAGTGAAGTGTTAAGAGAAATGAGGTGAGGTATGATCAATTACAAGGCAGAAGCACTGTTGTGTAGAAGCAACTTTACTTGGTTAGGGGACACAGGTTATGGTAGATTGGAGAAGATGATTGCTTTTTGATAAAGCTGCTTCCCTGGTGATTTAATAATTAACTTAATTGTCCGGTCCGCAGCTAAACCACACAGACCTACAAGATTCCAAGGCCTACCCTGTGCTGACATTGCTGATTTCAGTGACATGGTGCAGAGATGTGGACAATGCTTAGCCCTAGTCCAGCCTCCCAACATATATATGGATGGGAGGTGACCTCATTGTCACAAATAAAATTCAATCCGATAGATGCAAGAAGAACTATTCCTCTAGCTGAGGAGTCTAGTGCAAGGAATTGCAATGTGAAGTTCGTCATTCAGAGATGGTAAATCGTTGGAATTTTCTATCCCAGAAGACACTGGAGGCTTAGTCATTGATTTAATTAAAGCTGAGATCAATAATAGAGACAGAGTAAATACGGCACGGGAACTGGCCCCTCTGCCCAGTGTGTCCATGGTAACCGTCAGATAACCTCAACACTAGTTCCATATTTTCCTCTGAATCTCCGGCAAACCTCGCCTCCAACACTGGTACAGATAATTCTGCTACCCACCTACACTGGAAGCAATTTACAGTAGCCAATTAACCTACCGCAGCACTTGTAGGACGAAATTGGAACGCAGCCATGTTTTTCTGAAAGTGACTGCACACATTGATAAGGTTGTGATGAAGGCATGTCTTTATTAGTGGGCATTGAGTACAGCAGTTTAAGATTTACAAAACTCTGATAAGGCTGCATCTGGAGTATTGCATTCAGTCCTGGTCACTTCTTTGTAGGAAAGATGCGGAAGCTTTGCAGAGGGTGTAGATGAGGCTTACTGGGGTGCTAACTAGATTAGAGGGCATGTCCTATAAGAAGAGGTTGAACAAACGTGTTGATTTCCCTGGAACAGTAGAGGCTGAAGAGAGGTCAGATAGAAGTTTGTACAATAATGAGAGATATAGATAGAGAGCCAGTATCTTTTTTTTGCAGTCCAAATGTCTAATACTAGAGAGCAGGCAAGTCCACAGGAAAAATGTGGGACAAGTTTTTACACAGAGTGGTGGGTGCCTGGACTATGTTCTGCCAGGGTTAGTCATGGAGGCAAATACAACTGAGGTGTCTGAGCCTTTTAGATAGGTGCATGAATGTGCAGAAAATGGTAGGATATGGACATTGTGGTGGCAGAAGGGGTTAATTTAGTTAAGTATTTAATTACGAATTCAATCATTTCAGCACAACATGGTGGGCCAAAGGGCCTGCGTCTGTCTATGTTTTGGGTACTTGGGGAAGCCTACATGGTCACAGGGGAGAATGTGGAAACTCTACATAGACAGCTCCCAAAGTCAGGGTTGATCCAAGATCTCTGGAGGTGTGAGACAGCAATAGCAACTGCTACACCACTGAATGGCCTGTGAGCCAAGTTTCAATCTCCCTTAGAAAGGCAATGATTTTGCTGATTATAATTTATTCAAATTCAAATTTAAAGAATTCATGCTCTCTTTTCACTCATTGAGGGATCAAGGACAAATGATACTGAGTTAGAAGACCAAACATGATTACATTGAATGATGGAGTAGGGCTGAAGGGCCAAATGGCTTAATCTTGCTTCTGTTTCTTCTGTTCTTATGCCCCATCCAATGTTACACGGCACCATTCCAACTAAACAAGGGCATTCTGATTGAATGGTAGATGTCTCATGTGTTGTACCTTGCTGAGGTTTGAGTATGTTTCTCTTGGTATCCAGGGCATATACGGCCTACTCTTCTGAATCTTCTTACCATTCAAGCCTGTGCTGCTCTGCACGACCTTTACTTTTTGACCCATTACGCTGCATTCTCAGACAAACGTTTACTTATGAAACCACATCTGGGAGAAACTACATTTTTCAGAGTGTTTTAAGTCAGGTTAAAAGTGGTCCAACAACAGGTAGAACTAAATGATCCAACAACCTATGCGTCAGATGAAAGCTTTGCATTTTTGCTGCATCCGTCCTTGATAGATGGTAAACAGAAACACACAGCCCACAACATAGAATGTACTATAGTCATTGAAGCTAGGCAATACAGAACAGTATAAAGGACAACCACACCTCATCCAAGCTATTCTTGTCCAATTACAGATACAAACATTTAGGAGGCAACACAGAAAATTGCCCTGATGCATCCTGAAAAGAAAAAAAAGAGCAAATCCAATCTACCTAATTACTAAGCTATTATTCTACATTCAGTCGTAAGCACAGTGAAGGAAGGTGCTGTCATCAGAGCAATGAAAACATCTCCCTTTCATTTAATTTAATAGAGTTGCCATCTAAGTTTTAACCAATCTTCAACACCGAAATCTGGTGTTCCCTTTTTCCCTTGTAAATATTGATCCTAAATACTTCACGCATCCTTGTCAATTTTCGTTTTCTGTTCCATTTCAACAAAAAGAAACCAGATTTGTTTCTTTTTCTTTCTGTGTGTATTTCATGGCTACCTGGAGAAAACAAATATCAGAGTTGTATTGTACATGTATTTGACAATAAAATGAACCTTTGAACCTTTGATTTTGCAATTAACAATTCATTTTAACTGACCAATGCTCACCACTTCACTATTCATTTTAATATTTACTGAAACTCTCTCCAAAATCTCCCTCAATATTCTCCTTAATTTTCTTTTAGCTTTCTTTATTTGCCTCTTATTCTTATCCTGGATTACTATTGGATATCCAAACCCAACATTTTCAAATCGGAGAAAAAACAGTTAATGTGATTTTGATATTGCTGTAGTTACTTGCCTATTTAATGTATTATAAACATGCTGTGCTTCTTCTCATCAATGGATAATAGAAGTTTAAGTGTTTATCTAGATATATTTTTAGTTTTTATCCTCAAATTCAGTATTTTATGGAAAGCTTCATCTTCCCTTTGTACTGTATAGGGTAGTTAACATTATTGGTTCCCACAATTTCCAGTTCATAACTTGTGAATTACATGTGATGTAATATCTGTTTTTTTTGTAATTCATGACATACATTCTGAAACATAGTACTGTCTTTTAAAATTATTTTTAGGGTGCATGCACCTGAACTGTACAGGATAACTTTGTACATAATTGCAGCAGAAATTATTCCAAAGTTAAATTTAACATGCAATCAATTAAAACATCAAAAATCATTAACAATCTTGAACAAAGCATGCTGCAGGACCAGGATATCGATGATGTTTGAGGGGTGGCTTTGTGGTGCAACGAGAAGAGTGAATAATAGCTTTCAACTTGGAATAACTGAGGGCTAAGATTGCCAAGTGTCATCGCTGAAAGCCACAAAGAATGATATTTTCATTCCTCAGGACTGTGTTTCTTTCAGCACCATTTATGTAATGGTCAAAAGATCATGAAATGCTGCACTGTAATATGAATAGAAGAAATTAAAACTGATGGTAGGAAGATAACGAAATCTCAGCTTTGTATTGTGGCTGCAGTAGCATGTTGTTTCCATGATTATTCATTTTTGATATTCTGGATAATACATAAAAGTTTGTACTGCAAGTTGAGCAGAAGTGCTTTCATTATTTTTGTAGTTTTTGCCATTTAAGTTTAACTAGTCCCATAATCTCCTTTTGTATTCTGCCCACATGTGAGGTGAAGCCAAAGCCGAGTGATTAGCAACAATCCAGGGGTGATGCTGAGAATTTTATTTACAAAGAATGTAGTTCTAATCTGGAATACACTGTGTGAAGATATGGCCAGTACATAGTCAATTGTTGTTTTCAAAAGGAAATGTCGTATATGTTTGAAGGTAAATATTTACATGGTTATGGGTCGAGTAGCAGGAGTGGGTGGTTTTCTCACTAAAAAATCTGGTTAAGACTCGGGCTTCCCTTTGTCCTGTACAGTAACAATTCTTGGATTTATTTAATCTCGTTTACTTTTACGTTGCTGGACATTGTGTTCATAATGTAGAATACAGCCTTGTTCCACCTATATTCCTTAAGAGATTCTGAATCTGAGTCAGGCATTGGATTTAAAAATTGTTGTTTGAAAAAGAAAGCTACAGCTCTTTTTTTTTCTTAATGTCATGCTGTCAAAACTATCAAGAATTTTTCAATTTGTGCTGATATGCTACTGTATAATTCCTCCATTGTCTCAAACTGCTGAGGACTCAATATGCTCTTTGAAGCTGCTTTTAATTTTGAACATTGAAAAATAGTTTTTTATAGTCGCTTTAAGCATAGAGAAGCTGTAGACTTGCCCATTAAGTTAACCAAGAAAGCAAATATCCTGAGTCAACATGTCTGGGAACCTGAATGCATTTCCTCTGAAGAACATCAAGAATAGGCTTAAACCCAGAGCCTGATGGTGGTGCAAGGTCCATGCTGACTAAAGCAGCTTTTCAAGCGTGACTTCTGTATTCCAGCAGAGTTCTTTTTGTACTTCATGAAAACGTCTTTATGCTTCCACATAAAATTACCATAATATATTAATTCATCTAAGTAATCTTCACCAAAGTGTTGAAAATCTCATGAAAACCTTGTTTTCATTATTTTTTTGCATTTGCCATCGCAGGGAATCTCCTAAAATCAAAATAAAACTTAAAAGTTGGTCCTTCTGTTAGGCCATGTAATTTTCTTTGAAATTCTGAGAGCTGCTTTATGATGGTTTTCTACTTTAAAGCTGCTGCAGGAAAGTGAAGTTGGGTATCAGAAACAGAATACACTTAAAACATCAAAATAAGCTTCGATTTACATGTGAGTTATTAATCTGATATTTCTCTTGAAAGAAAACAGCACTTAATATTTCAGGCCAATGACTTTCTGTTCGAGCTAGGGTAGATTAAATGCCCTTAATCTAGTGAAGATTGGGGATAAGAAGCAGATGGGGAAGAAGACTGGAGTTACAAAATGGACATGGATGGGTAAAGGACTAGTTGCAGCAGAGTCAGAATTAAAACCGGAAGACTGGACTGAAGCTGTAATTGGAAAATGGTGAAAAGTAAAAGTGGGCAATACCAGGGCTCCAATAATGATCTGACTTGGAAGTCCATCCTTCCATCCTCAGAAAGCTGGCAATTGTGTAAACCAATATTAGAAAGTGGGGCACGCTCAGTAATGATTTCATAAAAACTTGGTTAGGTTTTTGGCCACAGAACTGGGCTGCATCATATTGGAAACATATTGTGATTTTAGTGAGAGCACAAGATGATGATTGCTCCGTACCTGGTTTGAAAAGTTATGAAGAGATGCCTGAAAAATTGAACCATTTTTCTTTGAAATATTATATGTGACTAAAATCTACACAAAACCCACTAAGATGATTGGGGATGATAGGGACCTGGTGATGAAAGGGAAAAACAAGTTACATTTTAGAAATATTTTTGTTTAATGCATTTGAATGATAAGCTAGAGAAAGGACGATTAAAACGGGTGGGTAGGAATATAGAGTTGAAGTTGTAACCTATGATCAGCCATAAGTTTATTTAATGTGAGATGAGTTCAATGGGTCAGTGACCTATTCCTACTCAAACTCTCATGTTTGAGGCAGAATGGACTATTTTGAAAAGGTGAGCAATTTAGAATGAGGAGAGTAAATGAAAAGGATATGAAAAGAGAGCGGAGACCTCTCTACCCAGACTGGTTAACTATTGTCCTAAGCTCTCAGCAGAAAACTACCAAGGAGGCACAAGAGAATACAGATGCTGGAATTTGGAACAATGCACTAAAAGCTGGAGAAACTCAGAGAAATAGACCAACGGTCCCCAACCACCGGGCCGCAAAGCATGCGCTACCGGGCCGAGAGGAATGATATGAGTCAGCTGCACCTTTCCTCATTCCCTGTCACGCACTGTTGAACTTGAACATAGGGTTGCCAACTGTCCCGTATTGCCGGGACATTGGTTTGTCCCATACGGGACCGCCCTTGTCCTGTATTTCTCCCGCTAAGGTAGAGCGTACCTATGAAACCTTTCATGCTGAAATGGGGTAAAGCGCAGAAGCAATTACCATTAATTTATATGGGAAAAATTTTTGACCGTTCCCAGACCCAAAAAATAATCTACCAAATCATAACAAATAACACATTAAACCTAAAATAAAACTAAGATAGAGTTAAAGCAAGAATGATTTGATAAATACACAGCCTATATAAAGTAGAAATAATGTATGTACAGTGTAGCCGGGAAGATTAAGTCAAAACCAATTTGTGGAAAAAAAATCGGCACGTACACGCATGCGCACACAAGTGCCCGCACAAGGCTTCATGGTCATGGTAGTCTTTCTCAGGGTAAACACTGTCCCGTATTTGACTGCTACTTTTGTTCCTTATTTGGGAGTAAGAATGTTGGCAACCTTAACTGTAAAAGACATGTTGAGGTGAGTTTAACCCTACTTGAACACCCCCCCCCCCACCGGTCGGCTAGTCTGCAAGAATATTGTCAATATTAAACCGGTATGCGGTGCAGAAAAGGTTGGGGACCCCTGAAATAGAAAATCAATATTTTGGGTTGAGACCCTTCATCTAGACTGAAGGGTCACTGGAATGAAGAATAGATGAAAGGTCTCAACACAAACATTGACTGTATATTTTCCTCCTGAACAGCTTATTATGTGCCACTCAGGAAACTATTAAGATTGGATAAGCTCCCTATTTTACACCATTTTCAAATTGTCGTCCTATTGAAGCCAAGTCAGGTGGTATATTAAACAGCAGTCAGTCTAATCCCATCCTGAGAATTCTGTAAGAATTCCATCAAAAAGTTGTAAACTTGTTGATTTCACAAATAGTAAAGGTGCAGTAAAAATCAACATGGGCAGATGGAATGAAGGAATATAGAGGCAGAAAAAATAAAGATACATTTTGTGGACTGTTTAGTGATATGAATACTGCTGTGCTCTGATTGAAACAAATGGACTGTTTCCATTGCATAATGTTGCAAAAAGATACACCACAAATCAGAAATAAGAACTTCAATATGTTCTTGTTTCTGGCTAATATAATTACATGCTATAACTTGTTAGAAACCATAGAACCCATAGAAAAACTACAGCGCAGAAACAGGCCTTTTAGCCCTTCTTGGCTGTGCCGAACCATTTTCTGCCTAGTCCCACTGACCTGCACACGGACCATGTATCTCCGTATACTTCCCATCCATGTACCTGTCCAATTTATTCTTAAATGTTAAAAAAGAACCTGCATTTACCACCTCATCTGGAAGCTCATTCCACACTCCCACCATTCTCTGTCTGAAGAAGCCCCCCCAATGTTCCCTTTAAACTTTTCCCCCTCACCCTTAACCTATGTCCTCTGTTTTTTTTTCTCCCCTTGCCTCAGTGGAAAAAGCCTGCTTGCATTCACTCTATCTATACCCATCATAATTTTATATACCTCTATCAAATCTCCCCTCATTCTTCTACGCTCCAGGGAATAAAGTCCTAACCTGTTCAACCTTCCTTTGTAACTGAGTTTCTCAAGTCCCAGCACCATCCTTGTAAACCTTCTCTGCACTCTTTCAACCTTATTAATATCCTTCCTGTAATTTGGTGACCAAAACTGAACACAATACTTCAGATTTGGCCTCACCAATGCCTTATACAACCTCATCATAACATTCCAGCTCTTATACTCAATACTTTGAGTAATAAAGGCCAATGTAACAAAAGCTCTCTTTACCACCCTATCTACCTGTGGTGCCACTTTTAGGGAATTTTGTATCTGTATTCCCAGATCCCTCTGTTCTACTGCACTCCTCAGTGCCTTACCATTTACCCTGTATGTTCTACCTTGGTTTGTCCTTCCAAAGTGCAATACCTCACACTTGTCTGTATTAAACTTCATCTACCATTTTTCAGCCCATTTTTTCCAGCTGATCCAAGTCCCTCTGCAAGCTTTGAAAACCTTCCTCACTGTCCACTACACCTCCACTATTTGTATCATCAGCAAATTTGCTGATCCAATTTACCACAGTATCATCCAGATCATTGATATAGATGACAAATAACAATGGACCCAGCACTGATCCCTGTGGCACACCACTAGCCACAGGCCTCCACTTGGAGAAGCAATTCTCTACTACCACTCTTTGGCTTCTTCCATTGAGCCAATGTCTAATCCAATTTACCACCTCTCCATGTATGCCTAGCGACTGCATTTTCCTAACTAACTTCCCATGCGGGACCTTGTCAAAGGCCTTACTGAAGTCCATGTAGACAATATCCACTGCCTTCCCTTCATCCACTTTCCTGGTAACCTCCTCGAAAAACTCCAATAGATTGGTCGAACATGACCTACCACGCACAAAGCCATGTTAACTCTCCCTAATAAGTCCCTGTCTATCCAAATGCTTATAGATTCTGTCTCTTAGTACTCCCTCCAATAACTTACGCACTACCGACGTCAAATTTACCTGCCTATAATTTCCCGGATTACTTTTCAATCCTTTTTTAAACAACGGAACAACATGAGCCATTCTCCAATCCTCTGGCACCTCACCCGTAGACACCGACATTTTAAATATATCTGCCAGGGCCCCTGCAATTTCAACACTAATCTCCTTCAAGGTCCGAGGGAATACCCTGTCAGGTCCCGGGGATTTATCCACTTTAATTTGCCTCAAGATAGCAAGCACCTCCTCCTTTTCAATCTGTACAGTTTCCATGATCTCACTACTTGTTTCCCTTAATTCTGTAGACTTCATGACAGTTTCCTTAGTAAATACAGACGCAAAAAAGCCACTTAAGATCTCCCCCATTTCTTTTGGTTCCGCACATAGCTGACCACTCTGATCTTCAAGAGGACCAATTTTATCCCTTCCAATCCTTTTACTCTTAATATACCTGTAAAAGCTCTTTGGATTATCCTTCACTTTGACTGCCAAGGCAACCTCATGTCTTCTTCTAGCCCTCCTGATTTCCTTCTTAAGTATTTTCTTGCACTTTTTATACTCCTCAAGCACCTTATTTACTCCCTGTTTCCTATACATGTCATACAACTCTCTCTTCTTCTTTATCAGAGTTGCAATATCCCTTGAGAACCAAGGTTCCTTATTCCTATTCACTTTGCCTTTAATCCTGACAGGAACATACAAGCTCTGCTCTCTCAAAATTTCTTCCTTGAAGTCTTCCCACTTACCGATCACATCTTCGCCAGAGAACAACCTGTCCCAATCCACACAATTTAGATCCTTTCTCATTTCTTCATGTACGGGGTCTTCCTTTTGTTACATTTAAAATGGTGATTTTGTTATGTTAATCTGTGGAATGCGGCTTTGTTGTGTTTTAACGCTGCAGAGAGTTTGCGCTAGCAGCTTGTTGTGGTTTAGAGGGTGATAAGAGGGTGCTATTAGCCAATGGGTGGTTATGTATCGTTTTGTTTTCGGATGCCATGCTGTATGATATGACTGTGGACTGAGTTTTGGCGGGGAGTCGGGAGGAGAGACGAGGAGGATGGTGGACGTGCGGAGAGGCTCCGGTCGATCACTTCGGGTGGTCCCGAGCCGTGGGTCGACGGAATTCGGGTGGTCGTCTGATGTCGAATTTGAGCTCCAACGGTAGCGCGCGAAGAACTTGGACTTTGATAAGTGTTGGCGCCTTTTTTTTTCCCCATTACTTTCCTCTCTGTATCAAATGTATATTAATGCCCTAGATTTAGTAATATCTATAAAGTGTATGTGTTAAAATTTACTGGGTGTGCTGGCTGATGATTGATGTTTGTGATTGATTCGGGCGACGATTGACCCTGAGGGGACGGTTGAAGCAGGTGCTGGGCGGGATTTCCCCTAGACATTCACGAGCCAATATAACGGAACGTTACATTCAAATTTGGCCTTCTTCCAGTTCAGAACCTCAACCCTAGGACCAGATCTATCCTTGTCCATGATTGTTGAAACTAATGGTGTTATGTATCAAAGTGCTTCCCTACACACACTTCCGTCACTTGTCCTAATTTGTTTCCTAATGGGAGATTTAATATTGCATCCCCTCTAGTTGGTACCTCCATATATTGATTTAGAAACTTTCCTGAAGACATTTTACAAACTCGAGCCCATCTAGACCCCTAACAGTATGGGAGTCCCAATCAATATGTGGAAAATTAAAATCCCCTACCACCACAATTTTATGTTTCCTGCAGTTGCCTGCTATCTCTCTACAGATTTGCTCCTCCAATTCTCACTGACTATTGGGTGGTCTATAATACAACCCCACTAATGTGGCCATACCTTTCCTGTTTCTCAGCTCCACCCATAAGGACTCAGTAGACAAGCCCTCTACTCTGTCCTGCCTGAGCACCGCTGTAACATTTTCCCTGACAAGCAATGCTACCCCGCCCCCCCCCCCCACCTTTCATTCCTCTGCCTTGATCACATCTGAAACATTGGAACCCTGGAATATTAAGCTGCCAGTCCTGCCCCTCCTGTAGCCAAGTTTCACTAATTGCTATAACATCATAATCCCACGTGTCAATCTACGCCCTCAACTTGTCTGCCTTCCCCGCAATACTCCTAGCATTGAAATATATACACCTCAGAAGATTTTTACCACCACTCACAACCTTTCTATTTTTGGCTTTGCTTGAACTTTTAACATCATTTATTTTCACCCGAGCCACACTGTCAGTTCTGTTGTGTAGGAAAATACAAAAGGAATTTGAAGTGGAGAGAATCCCTTGAATAGTCCATACAGAAACTAATGTGAAAGTAAAACAAAACTCTTCCACTTTAGTCACTTCTACCCTGCCCTGCAGCTTTTCATTCCACTTTGCGTCCTAAATACATTAAAGCTCATTAGATGTGTCACTGCTCTCTGTCTTATCTATCCACAGTAACTGTAGTTTCTGCATTGATATAAAACTGTGTAAAAAAATCTAAATTTCTTAATTTATTGATAACAACTATATTCTGTTTTGCAAGCTACCTCTAAATTTATCCTGCACCCTAACTTTGAACGTAGTCAGGAGCTTCCTCTTGTGGCATCTTCAGAGGTTCATGCGCATTAAATCCATTGCCTTGCTTTTTTTGTTACATCATCCAATAGATTAAATAAAATTGGATACTTTAGAATGTATAAGGTAGAGTTTCTAAATATCTTTGGAATATAATTGTCAGTTATTTAGCACCTAATATAAATGAAATATCATTCTGCATCTTTTTTGCATATACATTAATGATGAGATGACTGCAATCCACTCTTAACACATCTTTTTTTTCCCTCAAAAAGACTTTCAGCTTATTAGATGCATATTTAAGTACCTCAATTACATTGGTAATGCTTTGCAGGCATGGCTTTGCTAATGTTCGCTGATGTTGAAGTTGGAGGTTGTTTGCATTGCAATACATCACCTTGTCATGCCTGAGCATGGCCATTGTATTTATTGAATTAAGTTCATTATAAAAATTGCTCTGACCATTGTGTTTTTAGGATTGGTCTCGACCGAAGGAAAAATTGACTTTGTTTGCTTCTGGAGTTGAATATGTGCATTTCAGTGGACTGGGCTGTGCAAAAATAAGAAATGATTACAAGAATTAGCAAGTAGTTACTCTAATTTTTTTTACTTTTCATTTATTTCATTTTTCATGATGTCTTATTTAAACTGGTAAAGATCTGCTACTAATTATATTAAAATAGAATAGAACACAACTGTAACCTTTATAATATACCAACTGAATAGCATAGTTCCAGCTCAGTTCAAATATAGAATAGATGCTGATATTTTGTATTGAACATTATCTTTAATTCATTAAAGCTAAATCAAGGGTGAGCAAAACTGCAATATCCAATTTGGAAGCCTCAGAGGCAATTTTAGAAACCAAATTTTTGGAAAGTGATAGCCTTAGAGGGTATTTGGTGAGATGATCTTGACTCAAAATATCAATTCCTTTTCCTCCACAGATACTGTTCAACCTCCTAAATTTCTCCAGCTATTTGTTGTTTTTTAGCTGCAGAGGATATTTATCTGAATATTATTAGGGTTGAGAACTTGAGTAGCGAGAAGATGGAACAGTTAGGATAACGATAGAGACGGTTAAAAGCAGAAGAAATAGAGATTTCCGAGATGATAGATTTTCATGGAGAAATATTATTTCCTCCACTGAGTCAATCAATCACCACAAGTCACAGATTTAAAGACAGTTGTGAAAAATGTAGTTTTTTTTATTCCAGTTAGAGCTAAAAGGTGACAAGGTACTTGATTTGAACAGGTACATGGTGTACAGACAGAAAAGTCGTGTGCAGTACTGGATGTCTCTGTTCTTTCAAGAAGCCAGTTGTCTTGTTTGTAGAATCTCTCCTTAAAAGAACCTGGTTATAATTTGAAGTAAATTAGTAAGAAACATAAAAATGCTCTGTAAAAGCTTCCATAGATAGATTAAAAAGAAAAGAATAGCAAAATTTCCTATGGGTTCTTTGTAGACAAGAATAGGAGAAATTATATTGTGGAATAAGGAAATAGAAGAGAAAGTAAATTTTTATATTTCTTCATGAAATGTGGCACAAAATGTCCCAGAAATAGTGGGAAACAACAGTAAGAGTGTGCCTGAAGAGCTGAAGCAAGTAGCTTTAGTGAAAAAGCAGCTTTCATATAAGAGGACAGATATTCAGGACTGAGACATGAAGGAATTTTTTCACCTAATGGATTAAAAATCTTTGGAATTCTTGAAGTAAGAGAACTGTGTAGATTCTGTTGTTGGGTATATTCAGAATGGATATTAATTGAGAAATGTATGATTAGTACAGGAAAGTTTAACATACATGAGACCGGTAGAACAGGTGTAGGGGGACAAATAGTCAACTCGAACTCGAACTCAAAATTTTATTGTCTTATAACACAAGAACATAAGAAAATTGGAACAGGGTAAGCTATCAGGCCCTTCAAATATCTGCTGTGGATCCCAGCATTTTCCCAGTTCTCTTGTATACTACTAGTTAATGCCACTTCGGACATCCTGCATTTCAATTGTCAAGTAACCTTTACCTCCTTCGCTAATTGTGGATTGTGCTTCTTCTCATGAAGTCCTCCTTTTTATTGGGATGAACTCTTGCAGATTATTACAGTTCCTTTCAAATATGCCATTGATTTTTCCCTATTTATGCTCTGATTTATTGAGAGGTTGGATTTTTCGTGTCTACATACTACTGTCACTGGTGCCTTCATTCCACTGCTAGTCATGATTTCAATTGAAACTGATTCCATATTACCACCCAATATCTTTAAATCATGATGCAGCATTGTTCTGATTCCTTCCTTGATTAAAACCCCATTCTACCTCTCTTCCCTATGATCAGCTCTTTTAGAACAGATTATCACCTGAAAAATGGGGTTTCAATTCTAGTCACTATGTTTCTGTAATTGCAATTATGCCATGCATGCTATATATTTTGCTATCTGTGCTACCATCTCATCTGTCTTGTTGAAAATGCAATGTGTATTCCAATAGAGAATAGTCAGCTTTGTTTTTTTTTCCACAGATGTTCGCAACTCTAGATTTGACACTATTTTTTGCATATTTCCATTTGCATCTTCTGCCCTGGCCTATCATACTATAACAGTCAATTCCCCCCTCACTACCCACCAGTAATGCCACCAGTCTTTGAATTCTACTTGTTCCATTAGACCTTATGTTCTTGTTGCCCTCTCACCTCACCCCACTCTCTCCCATCATTAGTGCCTATATGGACCACATCAATGCATCCTCCCCCTCTAATTCTGTTTCATTTTCAGCACAGAAGAGATGTCCTTAACCCTAATGCAAAGCAGGCACACAACCTTCGAGACTTTCCATCTTTGCTACAGAGAATTCTGTTTATTCTTCTAACTATGCTATCTCCTATGACCATTATATTCTCGCCCCCATTTGAAAACCTTCATGTGCCATGGTGTGATAAATAGTTTGCACATTCTCCCTACAGTCACCACCCTCATCCAGAAAGGAAGCAAGAACCTAGTGTTTCTTTGACAAAGCTAAGGACTGAGATACCTCCAGAATGATCCTTTTGGTCCCCCCGCCTGCTCTTTCTGCTGTCACACTATCTTGTCCCTGACCAATCACCAGTTTAGGAGTAGCTAATCTCATGGGTGCGTGGCTGTCTCCTGAAATAACGTGTCCATGTAACTCACATCTCCCTGAAGATGTTGCAAAGAACGGGTGAACCCAAACGCAGGACACTGGCACGGAGATAGAGTTAGGATGCAGACGAGAGCGTGAGCGTGGTGGGAGCTGAACAGCAAACAGGAGGGTGAACGGAAAAGCAGGAGGCAGGCAAAACTTTTCTTGACACAGGGCGTTGCTGGAGCTGAACGGCAAACAGGAGACAGGCGGCAGGCAACACTTATCTTGACACGGAGTGTTAAATGGAAAGGCGAACAACAGGCAATACTTATCTTGACTCGGAGAGACAGAGTTACACAGGTGAACCTCGGTACCGAGGTAAAAATTAGAATACACAATCCTAAGCAGCCAGGAACGTGAATTACCACACTGGCTGAAACAACGATCTGGCAATGAGTGGATACAAAGCCGGGATATTTATGCTGCAGGTCTAGATGAGAATCAGGTGTGCTGCGATCAAAGGGAATTAGGAGAATATGGGGAATTAACGGTCGGGACCATGACAGAAGATACACAATACTTGGAGCTCAAAGTCCAGCTGACGGTGCCAGAGTTCCTCATGTAGTCCACACTTGCTGCAGATCTGCTCACGGTTTACCAAGTGTTCGCACATGGTGCAGCTATAATGAATCACTCACTCCACCGTCTGTTTTAATTAATTAGTTTTATTCATTGATTGAATTAGTTTTTATTAACTCTCACCACTTTAGGAGTACAGATATTGCTTACATTAATGTGCCCTAACTTTAATCTCTTGACCAATCATAATATGCAGAAAGAAAACTAGCGATCACTTCCTTATTTACCACAATGAGCTGACTTGTACGTACCAAACAGCTGTCTTCTATTGCTGCACCTCACTTTCTGAAAACTGCTACTGCCTTGCCCAGGTCCTCTTCTCTCGCCTGCCACTTCTGACAAGGGGAGGGGACTTGCTTTATTTGCTCATAAGCAAAGACTGTTTATAGACAAAAATATCTGCAAAAATAGTTTCAATATCTTTGTTCTTTTGGGGCAAGCCAACTCCTAGAGCAGGTCACATTTCCTAAAACATTGAAATTGGGTCAATGCAAATATTTGTGTTGGAAAGTGAAGAACTTCAGGTTGTTAACATTTGGATGCTGCAGCTCCTTCAGAAATACTTTTTGTTCCACTTTGGAAATTGTGCATTGTTAATAGAAATAGTTGTTGGGTTTCTTTAAAATTATGATAAATATCTAAAACCATAGGCTACTGTTTATGCATTAAGTGGCTCAGTTCTGAAGAGTTGAAATATATTTCACTATTTAGAACTAAAACTAGCAAAATAGAATACCTCTTTTCTTTGCCATATTATCAGGTTGAGTTATGAGACAATTTTCTTATGTAGATTTTGTTTTGTATCTGGGTCGTATAATATCAGTTGAAACAGGAGAAGCAGTATTAGCTCAATGCCTGCATAACCAGATGGTGGTATATATCATGGCATACATCACAAATGCACACTTATGATTAATGCAGCTTACTATTCTTGGCAGATTGCATGATTGCTCAACACCATCACTAAGACTTTGTGATATATCACTACAATCTGAGGGCAATGGGTGTGTAATTTATTTCTTGTGCCTTATCATTAAACATCTACCCCAATTTTAAAAGCCTCTCTTATGACAAAATAATATTTTACACCGGATGCATCTCATGCACCATCAGTTCCTTGGGCATGCAACAGTAGTCCCCTGGCCTGCAGACCTGGAAATATTTGAAAAAGATAGATTAGATGTAAGAACAAAACAGAAGCACCCTGTGAAAAAGGATCTAGTGTTTTCCCAGCATATATGACGAATAAACTCTTCCCGTGCTTCCAGGTATTGATTATACCAGGTGTTATCCCGGCCTTCCAGGTATTGATTATAACCAATGTTTCGATGACAAGCTCTGATGAAGATGGCAGAATTTGTCATCAAAACGTCAGTTATAATCGATATGTGCACCTGGCTGGAAGCCCAAGAAGAGTTTACTTGTCAAAAGCATCGTGTGTTCAGCAAAAGTGGAGGGAGCTAATATTACAATATGTTATGCTATTTATGTAATATATGGATCTATTTCTTTTAGAACAATGACATTCCCCCCCCGCTCTACATATTGATCTGTTATCTACACATGCACATTGTTCTCTCTCTCTCTATCACTGCAATGCGAATACACCAGTTTAAGTCATCTTCCGTGTGTGTGCTTTTATGTAATTGATATGTAATTATGCACAGACACAACAAATTAGCAATGGATGTCAGAAAATATGACGAACTACACCGACAGTTATGGGATGAAACATTGAGAGTTGAACAGCACGAGAATGCCGAAGGACTCATGGGTAACAGTGAAAGACGTGTTGAATTTAAAGTGAAAATAATGTGGTGATAGCTTCATTTGGGAAAGCTGACGAATTTGATAGTGCTAATCAAGGCTAGGAGCTGAACTGTATTGTAACGCGAACAACGTGGAGGAGCAAAAGAAAGCCCCTGCATTTCTTAGCTTAATGGGTGCAAGGACATGCAATCCCTTACAGAACCTAGTAACCCCTGGAAAGCCAGCAAGCAAGACATTTGATGAAATTGTTACAATTTTACAAAATCAATTGAGCCCTAAACCACTGGCAATAGCTGAGAGATTTAGATGTTACAAAAGGAACCAGTCAAAATATGAAAGCATTTCTGTATACATTGCAGAACTGCACAAACTTTCCCGGTACTGTAACTTTAGAGATGGGCTTTCTGATGCATTAAGGGACAGGATTGCATGCGGCATGCATTGTCAAAGCACTCAAACATGGCTACTGACAGAAAGAGACCTAACCTTAGAACGGGCATTACCGTTGCAATATCATTAGAGACTGTAGCAAAGGATGCAGCAGGACTACAGAAAAGGAGGTTAGAATTGAAATGTACAAAATGCCCCTGAATGGGGCAAAAAGCCAAAGATGTTATCAATGTGGCAAATCCTCCCATGATGCAAATGACTGTTGGTTCAAGGAAAAAGTCTACAGAAAGTGTCACAGATAAGGCCACATAGAGAGAATGCAGAAGACAGACAAAAAACACATCCAAGTGAAAAGTCTCAAAAACAAAGCTAAGTAATTGAATAAAGTTATCAAATATAAAACAGAATCCTGCACCTATTTTCTATGTTTCTATGTTTCTTGGCTCCATCCCTCCCCCTCCTGTCTTCTCCTATCATTTCGTATCTCTCCCTCCCCCTCCCACTTTCAAATCTCTTACTAGCTCTTCCTTCAGTTAGTCCTGACGAAGGGTCTCAGCCCGAAACGTCGACTGTACCTCTTCCTAGAGTCGCTTCCTGGCCTGCTGCATTCACCAACAACTTTGATGTGTGTTCCCTTATGGTATTGGAGCTGTTTTGTCACACATTATTTAAGATGGATTTGAACATTCAGCTGAGTTTGCTTCAAGATCACAACTGCGCATAGATTGGCTGAGAGGTCCTTAGTCTAGTATGGGGAATAAAAAAGTTCCACCACTACCTCCATGGGCAAAACAGTTATGCTGATGACAGATCACCGGCCCCTTGTGTTCATTTTCAATCCCAGGAAGGAAATTCCAGTGATCACTGCTATCCAGTTACAACTTTGGACATTATTTCTAGGAGCCCACTCTTATGACATAGAGTTCAAGGGTACCAAACAACTCAACAATGCTGATGACTTGTCATGTCTTCCACTGTTGGCAACTGAAGAAGAAAAGTCTTCAGACTGTGACCCAGCAGAAGTGTTTCACATGGCATTGGTGGACCAGTTGCTGGTAACATATTCCGAAATACAAAAGGGAAACAAGGGATGACCCGACATTGTCAACAGTCTATGAAATCACCATGCAAGGATGGCCAGCTCATGGTTTCCCTATGTTTCCAGAGATGAGACCAACTGTCAGTATGTGAAAGAATGCTGATGTGTGGATCTTGAGCTGTGGTTCCCTCTGAACTGCACATCAGACTGATAGAAAATCTGCGTGATGGACACCTAGGAACAGTCTCGCTCAGAGCTCTGTGTGGTGGCCGGGAATAGTTCAACAGATTGAAGACTTAGCCAATAGCTGTTTGGGATGCCAAAAAATTCAAAATGCACCCTCACAGGCACCGTTACACCCATGGGAGTGGACCAGTGATGTGCACAGTGGATGTTGGAGATCAAACATGGAGACATCACGTGGACCAGATACTGGATGCTCAACTGAAGAACACACTTGAGTAGACTGCATCCAACAAGACGGGCACATTACAGTCACCAGTGACTTACCTCTCAGTGATGATGCCACTGACAGCAACGTGACACGGGTATCCAAGAACGTTGTCTTAGGCAAGTCACCTGCCAAACCTGATGCCACTCCACAGGTCCAGAGGCACTATCCTGAGCGCCACCCAAAAGACTGAATCTTTAGAACTGTGAAGTTAGTGATAGACTGTTATTGTGAAAGCATGTTTATTTGGAATATGGATAGTGAAAGGGAAATTAAATGTTTTGTACATATACCATTTAATGGTGCATTAATCTAAAGGAGGAGGAAGAGTAATGTATGAATCTCTTTCCTTTGGAGCAAAGTCCATCCATCTCACCCCCCACGTCCGACCAGCCGGCTTAGCACACAGTTGTCCACGCATGCACATTGTTCTTTCTCTCCCTCTCGCTACAATGCAAATACACCAGTTAAAGCCATCACCCATGTGCACACTTTTCTTTAATTGATTTGTAGTTGTGCACAGGCACAACAATGTGAATGGCACAACATAGATATGAAATGAAAATTATTTTTAAGATGCGCATCTGAATTTGCTAATTCTATCATGAAGTTTTATTGAGAGTAATCTAGGCATCTTCAGAGAAGGGGACAGATTCAGAGTATGTCAACCAGCTGAGTTTGGTGTCTGGTGGTCTAAACTGAGTATATACCGTATCTCCTTGTGTTTACATTAAACAGTATTAAAAGATGCAAGGAAACAAACTGCTGGAAGAACTATGTAGGCCAAGTTCAAGTTTAATTGTCATTCAACCATAGACATGAATACAGCCAGATGAAACTGCGTTCCTCTGTGGCCAAGGTGCAAAATACAGTATATATCAACATACACAGCGCAGAACTTAAAACTATAACTGCTCATAGAGTTACAAAGAAGAAAATAAAATAGCCCAAGTCTCTGAGCGTCATGGCCTATAGATTGATGATACAGAAGTGTTGATTCCTGGAGCTACATTTATTCATGCAACATCTGTGGAAGCAAAGAACTGACCAGTACATCAGGTTGAGACGCTGCATAAGGACTGGTGGAGGGTCTTGGTCTGAAATATTGGCCATCTCTATGCCACCACAGATGCGGCTTTACCTGCTGAGTTCATTCAGCAATCTGTCTTTTGCCCCACATTCCAGCATATACAGTCTCTTGTGTCTCCATTAACAGAAGCTATACAGCTAGCCATTTTTCTAATAACCATAATGCAGTAGGTTGAACATAGAGAAATCTATTAAAGGGGAACAAACTGTTTACAAACAGTAATGGAGCACCATGTTTTTGAAAAGTATGATGGATTACATATCACTCATTAATCTGCACTGTCAAGTTCCTGAATAAACAAACTTTCAGCAAAATATCTATTAAATGTCAGTTAATATGCTTTGTTTCTGGGCATTGAGGTACTGCCTTCACTTTCTGCATGGATGCACTTTAATCATCAATTAAAGCAAACTTTCTTGTTCATTAATAATTAATAGTTTTCATATTTGGAAGAGTAGGTATTAAGGGGGTTGTTATGAATATTGTAAAATAATATTATTTTCCAATCTATTTTCATATTTTATTGTCATTAGATTGCAAATGAACTGGAAACCTAATTGTATGTGGTACTGACAACCATGAAACTACTAATCGTTCTCTGCCTAATAATTGTCCTTTAATTAGGTATATTTGCAATGCAAAATAGGGTCATGAAGCATCAAAAAAGGCCTTTCAGCTCAACTTATTCATATTTCTCTAAGCATTTCCTGTCCATGTACCTGTCCAAATGTCTTCTAAATATCATGTATAGTGTCTACTGCTTCCTCTGGAAGTTCATTCCGCCCTCTGTATGGAAAAGCTTGAACCTCAGTTTCCCTTTAAAATTTTCCCTCAGTTTAAAACTATGCACTCAAATTTTAGTATTCCCTACACTGGGAAAAAGACCTATTGCTAAATACCCGATCTAAGCCTCTGACGGTTTTATAAACCTCTGCACACGAGATTCCCAACCAGGGGGGTCCCTGCTCTACACAGTCACCCCTCAACCTCCTTCACTTCAGGAAAAACAGACTCAGGCTATCCAGTGTCTCATAACTCAACCCCCTTGTGTCTCTTTTCAGCATCTTCTCTAGCTTGATCACGTCTTTCCTGTTGAATGGCAAACAAACTCCACATGATTTTCTAGGTGGGAGCTTGCCAAAGCCTTATACATCTGTAACATGATGTTCCAACTACAATGAACTAACCGATGAAGGCAAGCTTGTCATTTGGCTTCTTCCCCATCTTGTTCAACTGTGTTGTCACTTGTATTGCTAGATCTCTATGTTCTATGACACTTCCAAGGGTACTGTTGTTCTCTATATGTGTCCTGCCCTAGTTATCTTCCCTAAATGCATGACTTCACACTTGTTTGTGTTAAATTCCATCTGACATTCTTAGTTCTCAGTTGATCTAGATCCTGTTTTAACCTTAGACAACCTTCTTCACTGTTCACTATGCCAACTATTTTGGTATCGACTGCAAACTTAAATCATGCCACCAACGTTCTCATTGAAATCCTTAATAAATATGACAAACAGCAAGAGGCACAGCACTGATACCTATGATAACATCTGCAAAACTGTTTTCCATTACTATCTTCTGATTCCTACCACCAAGCATATTTTGTATCGTACGAGGGAGCTCATCCTGAATCCCTTGTGATCTAACCTTCCAGACACCTTTCTTGTCAAAAGCCTTGCTAAAGTTAATGTAGACAACATCTGCCCTCGTCAATACTCTTGGTCACCTCTTCAGAAAATTCACTTAAATTTGTGATTTCAGGACTTCCCACACAAAGTCATTCTGACTTCAGTCCTTGCCTTTCCAAATGAAGATAGATCCTGTCTTTCAGAAATCCCACCAGTAGCTTACCCACCACTGATATTAGGCTCACTGGACTGTATATCCCTGGCTTGGGCTTGCAGACCTTCTCAGATTTAGGCAAATCATTAGCTACGTATATTCTAATCTTCCAGTACCTTGGCTAAGGAAGATACACAAGTCTCTGTCAAGGCCCCAACAACTTCTTCTCTTGCTTTCCATAAGTCATAAGCTAAGGTCCCAGTGATTTATCCATGTTTATGCACCTCAAGATTGCCAACATTGTAATGTTGAATATTAATTCATAGCAGTGATGCGTTTGAGGACATCATTTCCCTGAATTTCTTAGCTTCCATTCACAGTAAATATTGTCAGGAAGTGTTCACTATGACTTTGGCATTCCCCTGTGGCTCCCCACATAGAGGACTGCACTGATCCTTAAGGAGACTGATACTCTTCCTCGTTACTCTTTTGTTCTTAATATGCATGGAATCTTTATAGATTTGACGTTACCTTCCCTGCCAAGGATATCTCATGTCCATTTTTTTCATTCCTATTGTCCTTCCTCACTGGCCCCTTTGGTTCCTTATTTTTATAAGGAACTCACTTGATTTTAACTCCCCATATATGATATACACGTATGACTCCTTTTTTTTCCTGGCGGGAGTTCAATATTCCATGTCATCCAATGTTCTGTCATTCTGCCAGCCTTGTCCTTCACTCTGACGGGAGCATGGTGACCCTGAACTCTCCCCATCTTCTTTTGCTGACTATTAGCATATTTCACTATCTATTTTGCTGACTATTCGCTATTGCTGTGACTAAGGAAGATACAAAAGTCCTTGCAAGGGTCCCAACAATCTTCCTATCCATAATGTCATACGGAACACTTGGTCAGGCCCCAGGGATTTATTCACCTTCCCTACGTCAAGACTGCCAGTACCTCCTCTTTCATAATATGTGATGTTGTGGGGATGGAACTGGACTCTCTGACAGTGGTGTCTGAAAAGAGGATGCTGTCCAAGTTGCATGCCATCTTGGACAATGTCTGCCATCCACTACATAATGTACCTAGGTTGGGCACAGGAGTACATTCAGCCAGAGACTCATTCCACCGAGATGCAACACAGAGCGTCATAGGAAGTCATTCCTGCCTGTGGCCATCAAACTTTACAACTCCTCCCTTGGAGGGTCAGACACCCTGAGCCAATAGGCTGGTCCTGGACTTATTTCCTGGCATAATTTACGTATTACTATTTAACTATTTATGGTTTTATTACTATTTAATTATTTATGGTGCAACTGTAACGAAAACCAATTTTTCCCAGGATCAATAAAGTATGACTACAACTATGACTATGACTAACCACACTGAAAATAGGAGACCCATTTTCTCCTTTTAGCATTCCCCTTTACCCTATCTCCCAAGGATATCTCACATCCCTGTTTTACCTGCCGATTTCCTCCTTTAGTGTACTCCTACATTGCTTATAGTCCTCAAGAGCTTTGCTGGATCCAATTTGGTCATATACCTGATATATGCCTCCAGTTTCTGGATCAGATCCTCAATATCCTTTTTTAAACAGAGTTCTATAATCCTGTCGGCCTTGTCCTTCACTCTAAAAGGAGTGTGCTGGCCCTGAACTCTCCCTATCTCACTCAAAAACTTCCCATTTATCTGTTATCCCTTTACCTACTAACAGCCTTTCCCAATCAATCTTTGTTAGTTCCTGCCTAATGTCAACAAAATATATACTTATATTTCTAGCAGTGTATTATTACCATTGAGAATTGTTATGTTCTCACAGTCATGGCTTATTAATTGTTTGATTATATTTATTATTTCTTTTCCAAATCTGCTGTAATGCTGTACCTTTGTTCCTTAAATGATATGAGAATCACACAATAGGAGGCTGTTCAACTCACTGTGACCACATTTACCCATAGGGAGGAATCCCTTTAGTCTCAGGCCCCTTTTCCTTACATCTGTATACCACTGCAACTTACCGTCTCTGGTATATGCTCACCACCACTTCTTAAATTTGTTTTTGCCATTAAACGGCCGAAAATAGTACTTATAGTAACTACCAGTGTGACTTTGAGAAGATGGAAGAAACCAGATCACACAGGAGAGAACTGACACAGTCACTGAAAGACATGCAAGCTCTGCACAGGTAGCATTTGAGGTCAGGATTGAATCTGGGTCCCTAGTGCAGTAAGGCAACAGCATCAACTATTGCACAGTATACTGCCCTGCATCACAAATTGCTTCGCTCCAATATCTTAAAAATAACTATTTGCTTGGCTGTCATTAGAAATTAATTTTAATACTACAGCTGGAATTGGAACTGGGATTTGCTTATTATCATCACATGTGCTGAGGTACAATGAGAAGTTTGTCTTGCATTACTGCTCATACAGATAAAGTCATCAAACAGTGCACTGAGGTAGTACAAGGTAAAGCAATAACAGAATGCAGAATAAAGTGCAACAGCTACTGAGAAAGTGCAGCACAGGTTGACAGGCAAGCTCATAACAAAGTATATTGTGAGTCATGTTCAATCGGAGTCTTAAGCCTTCTGTATGCTCTGGTCAAAAAGCAACCTTTAAGGACACAGCACCATCATATTAAACTGTTATTTGACAAGTCTATTTGATAGTTCCCCCAGTTTAGGTACCAGACACAATCTATTTGTAATGAAGACTTTGTAAAGATGAATTTCCTGTTTCTATAAATATGGTCCAGGTCGATGCTGAATGAATCATCTGATGTTATTTTTTCTCTGTTTCAGTTTACTGGTTATGTTACAACTGAATGGCTTGCTGTGCTATTTAAAATCAACTAAATTGTTAGGTCTGGAGACATAAGTAAACCAGATGGGCTAAAATGGCACATTTTCTCCCATGAAATGGCTATTTCTTTTTCCATTTTCTTTGAAGGGGTGAACATCTCTGTATCCACTGACTTGAGGCAGTCAATTACAGACCATGTAACTTGTTTTAGAGTTTTAAGCAAAATCTATACTACACCTCCAATCTTTTGCCGATCACATTAAATCTGGATCCTCTAATGGGAACATTTTTTTATTTACCATGTCCGTCATCTTGTGGAAGTGTATCAAATCTGCTCTCAACCTTTACGTCAAGGAGACCAGCATTGCTTTCTGTTTAATCTTGTTCTTTGAACTATTCTGATAAAGGATTCATGCCGAGTCCCCTGCTCTACTCTTGGTTGTGTGGTGAGGCACAGCTCAAATGCCATCCATAAATTCACCGATATCAGCAGGATCTCAGATGGCAATGGGGAGGTGGACAGGAATGAGATGGATTGGCTGGTTGACTGATACTACAACAGCCCGGCATACATTGTGAACAAAGCCAAGGAATTGAGTGTAGACTTTTGGAAGGGGAAGTCAGGAGAACGAACACCAATCATTGACAGGTCAGTGATGGAAAGAGTGAGCAGCTTCAAGTTCCTGAGCATCAATATTTCAAAGGGTTTGTCCTGGGCCCAACACATTGATGCAATCATGAAGAAAGCATACCTGTGGTTCTACTTCATTAGGAGTTTGAGGAGATTTGGTAGGTCACCAAAAACATTTGCACATTTCTACAGATGTGCGGTGGAGAGTTTTCGAACTGATTCAATCACAGCCTGGTATGGGGCCTCCAGTGCACAAGATCACAAGAGGCTGCAGAGTGTCTTGGACTCAGCCGACTCCGTCACGGGCACAGCCGTCCTTCCATCAAGGACATCTTCAGGAGGCAATTCCTCAAGAAGGCTGCAGCCATCATTGACGACCCTCCGCATCAGGGACATGCCCAATTCCTGTTACTACCATCAGGGAGGAAGCTCAGGAGTGTGAAGACCCACACTCAATGTTTTAAGAACAGCTTCTTTCCCTCTGCCTTAAGATTCCTGAATGGTCCATGAACCCATGAATATTTTCTAACTTCTGGTAATATTTATATCTTGCACTCTACTGCTGCTGCAAAACAACACATTTCATGACAAGTCAGTGATAATAAACATGATTCTGATAGTACATCCTTTCTTAAATATAATTACTTACAATCTCTATTTAATTTACCCTTTTTGATTCTCCGACCTAACAGAACAGCGTGTTTCTTACAACCTAAACAGTATACTGCTTTGAGGAAACCATTAATGTGCGCCTGGCAGCAGATATAATGAATAGGCTGGGTGATGTGTTGTTCTGATCCATGTCATATAAATGTAACAGGAAAGATAAATATTGTTAATGTGCATAATGTCAGGTTTCCTTATTGAAAGTTATTTTATTCATACAATGAAATTGCTGAGAAATATTATCAGTGTCAGTATTAAAAACTCTTCTGAGATATTTCAGATAGATGTGATAAGTTGCCATGATAAATGCAAGTCTACCTTTCAAGTGTTGTTTGTGTTCATTCATCTTTTGAGTTTGAATGATGTCAGTTGAGTGCATGTCTCCTCATGGGTAAAAATGTGTTTAACGAAGTATGCTGGCCATCATTTGGGCCACAGGACATCATCTAAACAAATAGTCAGAGTGTTATTTTCCCAGTGAAGTAAGTGGGTGAAATAGAATGTAAGAACAAGTGGCAAAACTAATATTCCAAATCAGTGTGAGCTGATAACATCGCGGAGCAGCATAAACAGCTTTTAGTTGCAGCAATTATTTTGTACGATCCTTCAAAAAGAAGCGCCAATTGCTTATTCACAGCTGTTCAGAAAGCACCTTTTGTTTGGCTGGCATGTTGGAATTGTGGTCCTTGAAGCATTAGTTCTGCAGAAACAAGATTCCATACATGTCTTTTTCATTGTCTTACTCTGTATTTGCTCAGTATATGGTGTGGTAAAAATTTATTCTGTACAAAAATGTCTGAATCAAATGTTCCTGTATTTACTCATACTTATCTGCTGGTTCTAATTACCAGGAAGGATTAAAAGGATTGAAATAATTTTTAAGTGAGTGTTGTTTATATATGAAAGAATGGCACTTAAATATGCAAATGCAGTCCTTACATTATTACAAAATGTTGAGAGTCTATTGTGTTCACAGTGAAGGAAGAAAATTCATGGTGCCTCTGGCCATGGAGTGAGTGTATTAAATATAGAACAGTACAGGACAAGTTCAAAATGGCATCCTATCTGTTAAATTAGTTTATAAAACATTTCTTGTGGTATCTATCATATCAAGTGAAAGCCTAATGAAATTGTAGAGGTCAGAGCTTTAGTTATTGAAAAATAGTTTGATATAAAAGTTATATTACAATGTTGCAAGAGAATTTTCTATTAAAATATTTATATAGAGTAAGATTCTTCATACTCCTTGTCATTAGGTAATATATTACTCAATTTATTTTCCTTTACAGCTAGACCAGATCCAAAAACATTCTTGGTATATGTAAGTACAACTATTAGTTTGGCTACATTTATTAACATCTTTATTTTGCTTCTGCCCCTTTTATTCCTTCTGCCAAATACAACCTGCTAGATTTTCCTAAAATATCACAAATCATCTGTGACATTGCTGCTATATTAAAGTCTAATGGAATAATATAGCTTGGCAGCCTTTGAACTTACATCATGGACTTCATTCTTTTTGATATTCAGTTTTCTTGGACATTTTTGACGCATGAGAATTTTGCTTGAAACATCATTAAAGTAAGAAAGCATGGTTTTCCTAATGGCTCAGCAAGTAACTGCAGAGCCCAAGTGAAACATCGCAATCTTTCAGGATCCTTGAATACATTTCTAGTCTGTACTTTGTTGGTCAGTCTCAGATAGCTAGTATGATTGGTGGGGGGGTGGGGTGGTTACATTTAATGACTCTGCTTTCTCTCAGATTTTAAATGCTACTTCACTAATATTTAGTTTTCTCTTCAGATGAAGCAGACCGCTTATTAGTTGATAAGGTAGTTAGTGTGTTGCTATTGCTAATGTCAGTGGCTGAGCCTAAGTACCTGGAAATCAGTCAAGGGGTCCAGCAAGAGTTCCAAGGTAGCTCAAGCCAATTGCCGTATCTTGCCTTACCCCTTGATCTTCTACATTACTGTTTGGACTTTGAAGTTTTGGGACTACATGCTCCATTTGGACCAAACACTAACAGAACACTTAACCAAAGATAAACTATTTTAACAGTCGTAAATCCTGAGCATGAATGAACCAGAGTGTAAATTATCCTCAAGGTGCTCTATGGAATAGGAAGAGACATGAATGTGCTCTTGCGTGACCATGGTAGTTATTAATTTCCAAAGTGGGAGAGACATCTGTCACTCTCAGGCACAAGAGCAGACCAAACTACATCCAAATATGAGGTGAATCTTGAGCTGCTTTTATTTTCCTTCTCTATTGTAAAATTTCATAATTAGAAAACATATTTCTCATCCAAATGGAACAGAATTACACATTCTCCATCACTAAATTTAAGGGTTAGCACCATTGTTCCAAGCCAATTAGCTGAACAAAGTGAGTCAGAACATTTTGCAAACCTCCAAGTTTAATTCAGCTGTAAATGAGAAGCTTGGGTTTCTCCTTTAATTGCCTAATTGGCATTGGTTTGGACAACTTTGTGTGTGTACTCCATAGTGCAATCAGTAAGTTACTAATTTTCCTCTCCTTTAGAGACCCTTTTGCTGGTGTTTTGCTGAAACTAAGTGACATTGAATCGAAGAAGGGAAGTTTTACCAGGCAAAGAAATTAATGAGAACACTTTGAAGCGTTGAAACTAACTCCACTTGCCAAAATCCTGCATTTAATTTATAGAGTTGGAATTTTGGGTTTTTATGTTCTTACAGCGGGGGAAAGAATGAACCGGAACCGGAGCAGCCTGTTCTAAGGAAGGTGCAGATACGTTCACTTCCATCACTGGAGGACATTGATCCAGATGTCCTGGACAGCATGCACTCACTGGGTTGTTTTAGAGATAAAAACAAGCTTATGCAAGATTTGGTGTCAGATGAGTAAGTATTATTTTGTTTTTCTTGGATTTACTGTGTATGTTCTCAAGAAAATGAATCTCAGTATTGTATTCTGATAATAAATTTACTTTGAACTCTGAACTTCTTGATGGTACTAATGTACCATGCTATAATTTTTTATTTATAAGACTGAAACCACGATTTGCAGAAATCGTTACTTATTCAGCAATAATTTTACCAATTATGGACATACTGGCAGCTGGTGAAGGGGTATTCTGTGAGGATAAAGGTGGGATATGAGTAGGGAAACAACCGCAATATGTTACTAGTCCATCACATTCTGGAAAGAATTAAAGAGCTTGATTTTCTCAATAAGAAGTACTGAACCCAAGGCAAGCTGTTTGTGGATGTCACAGAGAGATCCTGCGATATAATTCTCCTGAGCCAGTAGTGCTAAATTAAAGGGGTATTTGTCAGGCAACACCAGCTTAAGGTATTTCCTGGAACAATTGATCAGCAGTACAGTGGTGCCACCAGCAGAGCTGTTGCCTTGCAGCTACAGTCGCCCAACTTCAATCCTGACCTTTGGTAGAGTCTTTTGGAGTTTGCAAGTTCTCCCTGTGACTGCATGGGGTTCCTCTGGTTGTTCCAGCTTCCGCAAGGATCCCTAAGACCCATTGGGAGGTCAATTAATTGACTTCTGTGTAGTGACAAAGTAACACCCTACCAATTTATAGAGGAAGTACTGGATGCAATGACGAGCATAGGATTGACATTTTGTATCTTGAATTACTCTTTCCATGCTTCAATTTCTGTCTCAAAACTTCTTGCCCCCCATCACCAAAACATACTCCACCAGACTAGCCACATTTCCATTCATGTCCTCAACTTAGATTCCCTCATGTAAGGAATGAGTTAAGCAGTCTAGAAACACCAGGTTGACCCCAGCATCAGAAGCATTCAAATTAAGGAGTCAAAAATGAAGTGACAATCAGTAAGCATCAAGCCTCGAACAAATCTCTTTCCAATTCTCAGGTCTTTGCAGCCTAAAGAGGTTCAAGATCATGGTAATTTCATTTCTAGTGGAGATTGGAGGTGGGATGTGGGTAGTGAAAGGGCAGATATGTGGATGTTCATCACCCTCTGGGTGGTAGTCTGATCTTCTTTATAAGTAAAATCTGCATTCAGAGTTAATATTAAAAAACACAGGCCTCTATTATAACTGCTATTTAATATGTCTGTAGATTGCTCAGGACATGCAGTAGTCAAAGAGCTGTGAAGTAGTAATTTTTCCAGCGATTTTGACATCATCTTACCCTTCTGCCTGTTACAAGGATTGCTCTGTTGTTCATGGAAGGCTGACTGCTGAACTAAAGAAATATGCTTTTAATAGTAAACTCTTTCAGACATTTAATGTAGAAATTTATTCTGAATACATTCAATATAATATAGGCCTATTCCAAACATAAAAGCTTTGAACAAAACATCCCCAAGACATCTCACATTTGTCGTCTCAAGCATGGGACAATTACTAACCAGCACAGTGGTCCGCACAGCTCATTATTTTGCCTTTTTAATAGCCCATTATTATGCTGTTTGAAATTTTACGGTGCACGCGTGTAGCAGTGCATTTAAAAAGAAAATCTATTTCTAACTTAATACTCAGTATGAAATTTTTATTTTCATCATAAATATGACAACTTGAAGAAAGAATAATTCAGTGATTTTAGCAATGGCACACAGCCACTAAGTGTACTCATCTTGTATAATCTTGGTCATTTGTGAAGTATGAGTAAAAACTGTCAGATATCATTACCAGAGCATAATTGAATTGCTACTACTCAGTTGATTAAAGAGATTTAAAATACTTAACACTTTCATTTCCTGGGGACCCTTCCTGAGTTATAAAATTTCAATAGATCCCTGACGAGACCTCTTCCACCTAAAGAAAAATATGCTCATGCCTATCCTGCTAGTTTGTACTGTGCACATATGCTCTATCTCTAACTCGATCTCTATCTCTCTAATTCTCTCCATTCTCTCTATCTTTCTCTCTCTAATTCCCTCCATCACTCTCTCTCTCTAATTCTCTCCATCTCTCTCACTCTCTCTCTCTTTCCTTTGTCTCTCTAATTCTCCATCTCTCTCACTCTCACTATCTCTTTTTTCTTTCTCTCTCTCTCAAAAACAGACACATACATACACACAAACACACACACACACACACACACAATTGTTTCAGTTGATTTGGAATGAATGAACTTGCACATGCAAAGAAGCTGCAGAATCTGAATGCTACAAATTCCAATTCAAGTGGAGAGGGAGGGACGTTTGTGTTGCAAGGCAGGAACACACACAAGGGGGGCACCAACAGAAGGAGACACAGCCACCTGGAGTACATGTGTTTAGCAGAACGTATTTTTAGCCAATAGTAAGCGAGTGCATGGAATGAGTACAAGTGAAATGGAGAATTACATACTCACAGTCTGTACTTGAGCCAAGTTTGCTGAGGCTAACTGTAAAGTACTTCTAGTGGATTCCTTAAAATCATCTACAATAAAAACTGAAAATGCCAGAAATACTCAACAGATTAGGAAGCATCAGTGTAGAACTGAGTTACCTGAGAAACTGAGTTAACTGAGAAACCCTTCATCACCAAGATTTCTTGGAGATCTTCTCTTTACCCTGATCCTCCTTGGCCCAGTCCCTAGTTAAAAAAAAAACCTAGAAAAAGTAGAACAGGTTTTGGAAATGCACATGAAATGGCCTGTGAATAGAGAACCAATTTTTCAGGTCCATGGCATTACTATCTAGAGAAACTTTCACAGCTTATAAAGAAGTGTGCAGTATAGTCAGAGATATTGGGGAATGGTGTTGGAAGGAAGAACTATGCTGAAGATCAAGCGAGTGAAATGGAACAAGAGAAAAGGGGCAATGAAAAAGCTAAAAAAAGAGTTAGAGGAGATGGCAAGTGGAAACAGCAGAACCATTAGCAGCATCTGCTGGCTAGGTATAGGCAGAAAGGGTAATCATCTGAAAGTGCATTTTGAGGTGGACAACTGTAACTAATGCTTTCAATATATCAGGTGCTAGTTATCTAGTGCGCACTTTGAAATAGAGGCGGCCAAAAACAGCAGTCAGAGCATGAAGGCAACGGCAAATTAAAGTGCCACAGGACCTGAAGTAAAGGTTTTAAAGTTGAAGTAATGGTGACTGATATAAGTACATGTGGCTGCTGCTGCATATCCCAGGGCACATTCAAATGGGTTGTCTGCATCCATTGGCAAAGTAATACACAACTTATTCTGGTAAGGACGACACTGGCAATCTGGTTGTTAGAACTGTGCACTCCAGGCTGGGCAATGCACTGATGTTCCCTGTATCAGTCTTGAAGAAGGCTATAGCTAAAAAGAAGCCACTGTTACAACCACTGGCAAAGTGCAACCTCCTTGCTTAGCAAGCAGCTGGTCCTAATGCAAAAGTTCCAGATATCTCAATAGTCCACCTGCCTCTTTGTTCACTACTCAGGAATATGCACTAACTGGGCTTTAGATTCAGTATGTGGACATTGAGGCCTGTGCATGATCTCATGCTGTCTTCTAATATGTGGAACTACTGTCCTTGACTTAAGGACACGGCTACTCTTCCAACAAAGTAGAATCAAAACCTGTAGCCAGGATGAGGTGTAATGAGACAAATTAATATAGGAGCATTAGCAACATGATCAGCAATATGACAGTCTGTCCCTTGAGTCATTTAATAAGATCTTGGTTGAACTGTCTCAACTCTCTGAAGACAAAAGAGACTGCAGCTGCCGGAATCTGGAACGAAAAGCAAAACACTAGAAGAACTCAGTGGGTCAATCAGCATCTGTGGGGGCAAAAGATGTAAGTCCACATTTCAGGCCATCATCCTACATCAGGATTGAGAGGGTCTGGGGGGGGAGATAGGAAAGGTGGCCAAAGGGCAAACAGAACAAGGTAGACAGGCGAGTGTGTGTGAGAGGAGGACTCCAGGATGTGAGTTATCTGAAATTGGAAGGTTTATTGTCTGTACTGTTAGACTGTATGCTATACAGTACAAGCAGAATGTGAGATACTGTTCTGTTTCACTGTAGCATCTGAGCAAGCCAAGTGCAGCCATCTTTGACTTTGCTGACATATCCCTTTTGCCTCCTTTGATGCTCATTGATCCTCAGAGTTCTTCTGAATTCTTTTTGATTCCACAGTACCTCTTTAAAAACAGAACAGCTATATGCATTCCCCCAGTATGATGTTACCAGTGCTCTATATAATTACATCATGACTTCCTTAGTTATGTCCTTCATCCCCCTTCCTATTAAAGCTAACAACTCATCTGCCTTTCCACCTGCTGTTTCAGATATAAGGACATCCTGTTCACAGCACTCACTGTTGTCTTTGAATAATATTTTGCTTTTGTTATTCTTTCTACCAAAATAGATAACTTTGCATTTCACTATATTGTACTTGATGTGCCAAGTTTTTGATCACTTACTTAAACTATCTATATCCTTTACAGATATTTGTGTCCTGAAAACATACAGCAAAGTTGGTACAATGTACTCAGTCCCTTCAGTTGACATTTCAGGCCAACTCTTCATAGATGCTGCCTGACCTGCTGAGTTCCACTAGGAATTCTGTCATCTGCAGAATTTCTTGTGTTATATAAATGAATAACATAGATGTGTTGGTGCATGGCCAAGTGGTTAAGGTGTCGGTCTAGTGATCTGAAGGTCGCTAGTTCGAGCCTCAGCTGAGGCAGCGTGTAGTGTTGTTGAGCAACACACTTAACCACAGATTGCTGTGCGATGACACCAGTGCTAAGCTGTATCAGCCCTAGTGCCCTTCCCTTGGACAACATCAGTGGCGTGGAGAGGGGAGACTTGCAGCATGGGCAACTGCCGGTCTTCCATACAACTTTGCTCAGGCCTGCGCCCTGGAAACCTTCCAAGGTGCAAACCCATGGCCTCACGAGACTAGCGGATGCCTATAATATAGATTGTAAATAACTGTGGCCCCAGCACTGGCATCTATTGCAATTTACTTCTTCAGCTCACTGAGCCACTTGTTCAGCTCACTAAGACCTTCTTATCCTGATTCTCTGCTTTCGGTAGTTACTAGTCCTCTATCCATACTAACAAATTGTCTCTAACATAATGAACAGTAACGACACCACTGCATCAAACTCCTTTTGGAAATCCAGATGTACTGCATTCCATTTGTCATGTCTGTTATTTATATCCTCAAAAACTCAAATATATTTGTCAAACACATTTTCCCCTTTCATCCACCTTTCCGATGGATTGGCTTGTGATTTTCCAAGTAATCAATTGCTAAAGGGGAACAGTTGGTGTGGTAGTGGGGGTGAAAAGTGAATGGATTGCAGGTGCAGACATAGAGAATAAAACAAAGGTAGACTAGAATTTCAGAACTGCCTTGACACTGCACTATTCATAACGACACTCAGACCCTAGGTGTTTGCAGATGGATGGCTATTTAAAAGATACTTCTATCAGCTTATGAAACTGATTCCACTAGATTAGGCTCAGCAGTCTTCCACTAAACAGGATTTCCGGGCTGTCCAGCTAAAATAATATTTGAGTATTGATGCTTCAATTAAACTTATTCAAAAGAAACCTGTTTCTGGGAGGGGTACAGTATGTTCACCTGAGGCAACTCCGATGTTAGAGTACAGATTGGTGCATTTCTAATTCCGAAGTGGGTCTTTAGTTATTTTTTTTACAATTTTAGCTGCTTATTAGAGCATGTTACATTCAAATTGGGACATGAATGTAATTTATCATCTTAACAAGTTATAGGATCTTAAAGTGACTTCTTTATAGATACAGAAGACAAACTAGAGCTAGGATAGGTGTTTAAAATATGAGATCCAAATTAGCTGTCTTATAATATTAGTGCAATGCTCAGATAGATTATAGTGTAATGTAAAGAAAAGATATGTGCACACTGATTTGATTTGTTTTCTGACTCACAGAGAAAATCAAGAAAAAATGATCTATTTTCTTCTTCTTGATCGGAAAGAGCGGTATCCAAGCCATGAAGATGAAGACCTGCCACCTCAAAATGATATCGGTGAGTATCTTGGGTAACTGTAAATTTTACAGATAAGATCTGCACAGGATGACATTTGGCATTTCAGATGTTGCTTTGTACAAAAATACTTAAAGATGTCCGTTTCCGTGTTCCAAATTATCCAAATATTTCCCATTCACTGCCAGGTTACAACATTTCAATGTATGTATGATGTATATTTATGGATGCTTCACTGGATGAGTGGGAAAGTGCCCAGCCAATCTGAGCAGAATCTCTAACAAGACCAACATGTTCTCTGGTTCATTCCTGGATTTATGCTGAGTTTGTTAATCTCATTCAGAATTATGATAAATCAAGATGAATTGAACTTTTTTTTTGTCCTTTGCACCAGGAGCATTAAAAATGAGTTTCTTCTCATGTTTGCCACCTAACGGCCTCTCTGAGGCTTGTGCGAATCAAAGTGAGAACGGGATTAGTGTGAAGCCTCCACAATTGGAAAACTTGATGAGGTTCTCTGCTTGGGTTCATGTGTGAAGAGTTAGCTCTTTCATGAAGCTTCAAAGGTTTCTAGTGGTGTGGAGTTGATTTCTTTTAGAAACGAGTGAGGAATAAAGATCAGTTTTATTTTTATATTCCCCATACTCAATGATAAATCAGTCTATTTGAAGTCAAAGTTGTTTATTGCCATATGCATAAAAATACCAATCTATTCAAGTATTCTTACAAGAAACTTGATCGTAAATTCCAGAAATTGATTCAGTTCTAAGCAACATGTCTTCATTTTGAAAGAAGGAAATGATTTCTGAGTATTTTTTTTCAATTTGCGTTTCACCCTCCAGTCCATTCCTGGAAAATATTTTCTCTAAAATCCCCTACCACTGCACGTTAAATTCTCAACTTCCTTGCCTCCATAATTCATCTTGATATTTCACAGCGGTCTGCTAAGTCACACCCGCAGCAATACTGTTATTTCCCGTCTCTTCTCTAAAATTATTAAACTCTCTTTCATCCCTGAAAAAGATGTCATCTCAGGTCACTGTCCAAGGTCATAGATTTTAATGTCACTGGCTTAACTATGTACTGTCAGATTAGATGGACACACTAACCATCACTGGGCACCATTTTCCATTGAAAAAAAACTTTATTCAGGAATGCAGACATAAACTTTTCTTCACCATGAATTGCATTTCGAAATCATACTCCACTGGCTGAATTTTTTTAAAAAGGTTCTGAAGAATTCACAGATTTCATTTTGTTCTCAAACATTGGAAATATCCATTCATCAACAGCAATATCATATGAGCAGAAATTCCCTACAATTCCACCTGCAGAGACTGCAACCAATATCTTAGCTGCTAATTTATTTCCTAGGCAACCAGTCCCATACTGAGAAACTGCTTGAAGCGAAGCCATCAGTTCATAACCTTGGTATTGTTGTCTGACATGAGTTATTGAATATCTGTCCTTGGCTTATTTCTATTGTCTGTTTCTTCGACTTTTGACTTGTTTGAACCTACAACAATTTGAAATTATCCAGAATTGTGTTATTCATGTCATTTTCAGTGTAATCTATTCAACTCCACCCACCCATCCCCAAGATATCTCTTCTCCACTGAGTCTGCAGCTTCCTCAATCCTAAATCTATACCATTGACAGCAATGCCTCCAGCAGGCAAAGACCAGACATCAATACCATCTATTCCTTTCATCTATCTTTCCCCCTTGTTGAACACACTGTAACTTACTTAAAGATTTACACTAAAAGCTCTTTAAAATAAAGAACTCGCATTTAGATTAAGAAGTAAGGCTGATTAAAACTAAAATAGTTTGTAAATACAATTAAGTGTTTGTTTCTTGCTGAGTAGTATTTAATAGACACAGTGATTTAGTATTTTAGGCTTAATTCTTTACTGTTCAAGTTTAAACAACTTTGATGTTCTTTTTGGAAAGGTAGTCTAAGTTGCACCAAATAGTAATGATAAGATTTTTTAATATGCAATTTTTAATTGTCATGGGTCTTGAAAGATCCACCTAGAAAAAGAGTAGACTCACCAATGTTAAATCGGCATGGCAAGCGGCGACCTGAACGGAAATCGATGGAAGTATTGAGCGTGACTGACGGGGGCTCTCCAGTTCCAGCTCGGCGTGCTATAGAGATGGCACAGCACGGCCAGAGGTACAATGTCGTATTGTAGCAAATCATGAACACTATTTCACAAACTAACCAAGGGAATGATCATAGGCTTTTCTTAATTTTACACTGTTAGTTCTTTAACTTCACCGAGAATGGAAAGCCTCACTGATGAATGAGAGAGTACAAGGCCTCGAGCTGCCATTCAACCTATAGCCCTGTGCTTGATGACATTCTGTTTGAGTGTGCAACAAACCTGAATGCCGGTTGTACAGTACAGAGATTTCTGAGTTTGCCTGAGAATGATCAGACTGCACATCATGTGTGTCAAGGGAAGATGTGCATTTTTACATCACAATATGCCTTCATGCTGCACATTCAAATCCATTTTTGCCAGATATACATATCTGCACCATTTTCAATATTAATCTTATTTCAACATTCACCTTATTTTTTCTACTACATATTTGAAATAATGTGCACTGCAGCCAACAATTAGAATTCATCGTAGTATCCTGCAAGGCCTGAAAGATTTACATACTTAAAATGCTCAAGATGTTTGTTTCAATGTCAATAGCTCTCAATAGTAATATAAAAGCTTTCTTTTTTGAAATATTTATATATATCTAGTTTTAAAATAGCCCCTGTTTAAATTCTTTACCAATGTAATTTTGTTTTTTTTTTGTTTTACTGTCCCTACTGTAGTAAAAGTATGTTCAGTAAAAGCTTGGATATCACAGATGCCAATCCCAGAATCAACAAAGAAGAAAGGTAGTAAAAGTGTTTCACATGATTTCTCCCTCACTGTGGGTAGCTGCTTTAGATGCCCTTAAGTGCACATGGTTGTTAAAATAGCTGAAATATTTTCTCTTCTTCCCCACTCCCTGGAGGTTTCCATCCCACATCTGAATGGCAAAGAGTTTTCTCTGGCGCACACTGATTATCCTCTGGTTTGGGTAGTTTTCACCTTCCCTCTTTTTTCTTCCTCCGAATCTTTTTTCTGTTTATTTGTTAAAAGCCTGAGCAATTCTCGTAGATATTGTTGGATAATAATTACCTTGCTTTGACGCCCTGATCTCTGCTGTTTTCCTCCCCTAAGTCGCTGCATGGCATTCCCTTGAATACCATGACGGGTGTAAAAGTGCTTGATGTATCTGCATGTATGACTCTCCTAATGTTCTTTTTTCTTCCATGTGGGATGCTGTAATTAATCTCTATGGTTTGCTGATTAAAAATTAGAATAATTGATAATATTCTAAAGTAATATTCAGCAAATTTTTATGCTAATTTTGTAGCAAAGTGAACTGTTTCTCATTGGCATCTATGGCTGGAGGTGCTGTTTGACAGGTATGACTTAAAATAAGAGCATGAGACCGTAAGAAATTGGAACAAGAGTAGGCCATCCAGCTTCTCAAGCCTGCTCCACTATTCAATACGATCATAATTATCATCTTTCTTCAAGTCAATTTTCCCACCTCCAATTACAACAATTAATTCCCTTTCTGATTAAAAATTTATTCAAGGACTGAGCCACCACATCTTTCTAAGGCAAGGAATTCGAAAGACTCAACCTATTCGGAGAAATCAATTCTTCCTCAGATCTATTGTTGGTGGTCTCCTTCTCATTTTGAGATCATGCCCTCTATCCAAGACTCCCCCATAAGGGACACATTTTCTTTGACAAGTCCAAAATGAAATTTTTCAGTAAGATCACCTCTAATTCTTCTGAACTCCAGTGTGTACTGACACAATCCATTCAAGCAATCCACCCCTAAGAAATTTCCTGACCTCATCCAAATGAATCATCTCTGAACTGCCTCCAATACTATTAACATTTTTTGCTAAATGCAATGCCACATTTTAGTTCTCTCCCATTTTGCAATTTGTCATTAGTCTTTAAAAAAAATAACGTGCAAAGGGTATGATGCTAGAAAAATAATTCATTATTTGAAGAAATGCGATAAGCCCCACTGATGATTTAGTTGGTAAGTGCACTTCTCAGGAAGCCTAAGCTTTACAGAATGCAAAGATCCAATGTTTAGTTACCAGTCTGCTTCCATTTGGGACATTTGTATAGGTACTATGATTGGGATCAATACCATTGAGAGAATGGAAATCAGCTGGAGTCTTCCCTGATGATTATAATTCAGTGAGAAGGGTCTGCATTAATGGACATTAGTGAGAACATAATGTATTTTCAATTGTAGGACACACATTTCCCCTTTCCATACATACAGAATTCAGTAGCCACACAAGTTAACTGTCTCGAACAACTTATCTTGGGACAGGAAGGCCTGAAGAACAGGACGACAGAAAGCGTGTAAGCAGTATCCGGAGAGAAGGGTAGCAAATTGGAGGGAGAAAGAAAATGGTATTCTAACTTGGTTAATGCCTTGTGGCACTTAAAATCACTGCAATTTAATGATGAATGGGGTCTTGATGGTGACAAGAGATCAAATCCACCTTATGTGAAAGGGTAATGATTGTGAACATTGCTTTATTTTTCTCAAGAAATTAAGCTTTTACAAAAAGCTGAGTTGATTCTAGTGTACTTTTTCTCCGTGTAGATCACGATCAATAAGTGGAGCATCGTCTGGCCTCTCCACCAGCCCTCTCAGCAGTCCGAGGGTAAGTAATAATGGCCAAACCCTCCATTCAAGGCCTTCAATTGTCCTGCACTTCATTGACTACAGCTTGTGTGTCTTGATTTTTACCTCTAAGTAACAACTGCAGTGATTCGTTGAACCCTTTAGCTATGAGTTACAGTTATTGCCGCTTTGGCTATGTGTTTGCTCTTTATTGGTCTTAGTTCATCAAACATATTAAGTAAAATGTGTTGCTTCTCTTCCTATTAATTTGCTGGTGTAAAACTTATGATTTTGAATGCCTATACATTTGATGGTACTTTATGCTCACTTTTTGGTTATGACGTGTTGCTTACCGGCTAACGGCACGTATTTTTGTTTTCTGCACTCCCGCCCTCCTGATTTATGTCTGTGTGCCATGCTATGTCTTGTATGTTTTTCTCCTTTGACTGTCTCTGCATGATGCTGTCCGCCGTGTAGCCTGTCAGGAAGTTTTTTGCTCCTCCCCAAAGTCCCGAGCTAAGCTCCTGTCCCAAAGCACACTCTCCCATGATTCCTCATTGTCATAGAAACACAACAAAGCCCAGCAACGTGCTTCAACCAAAGATAAGGTTTCAATCCAATCCAAAGACACAGACTCTTCCTGCTAAGAGTAAGCTCACAGATAAACCTTTGCAAACCACTAAATCTAATCCTCTTCCTGTTGTAACAACAGAAACATCCCCCCCTCAGAATCCTCCTGTTAAAAACGTACAGAGTCCGCAAACCGCAGTTACATCACCAACCCAAATGTTTGTTCCTTCAGTCCAGATTACACCCCTGTCTCTTGTCAGATTGATCCCCGGTACTGATCCAAACACCAAATCTATCCCTATAATACAGGTGACCCCTCACCCTTCCCCAAGGGGAAGTCCCCTCCCCACCCCAAAGGGCACTCCAGTCCATACTCCCAAGGAGAGTCCAGCGAGCACTCCGAATCCAACACCACCATCCAGCCCCAGTATTGGAGGAATGCCTTGGAGGACGCGGCTGAATTCAATCAAAAACAGTTTCCTTGGCTCACCTCGGTTTCATCGCAGGAAATTACAAGGTAGGTTCTTTTCTAACCCTGTCTTTGGGGTTAGTTCAATAAAATGTTGCATTTTCATTTCCTGCTGACATAACCAGGAATGGTATGATTTTTTTCTGAGTGAAATAGCTTTTTGAACTGATGCTAAAGATGAGAATTTGAGTCCTATCAGCTTTCAGTTTCAGATGCCACAAGGTTTGTAGATGCTGATAGACCTGATTGGAGGGAACATAGTCCCTTCATTTTTATCACTAGGTACTCAGGATTCTGTCTCTCCTACCAGCAATGTGTAAAGGGCATTTTGAAATGTCATACTGGCAGTTGCTCAATAAAGTTCTTAACGTTAAAACACAACATCAGATATCATGAGGTTGACAGATTTCTGGTGGTGTAGGAATGGCCTCCAAGAGGACCACAACCTTGTTGTGGTTTGGAGGTTTGCATGCCTCAGTGACCCAGAGAGCTATGTTGACTGGAGTCTGGGCTTTGTGCTTTGCTCTTGGTCAGGCCACCTATGCCAAACAGGTCAAAGGGTAGAGGACAGACTAGGGGTGGTCCATCAGTCCTCCAGGGTCAGGGGTTCATCTCAGGGCCAACAACCCTGACTGGTTAAAAAAAAAATGGTTACGGAAACAGCAATGAAGAATCCTTCTACATCTGAATGTGATGGTGTTCCTGAGTCTCCACCTGGGACTTGCATGCCTGGCTGCAGTGAAAACCAAGTGGAAGCTACTAACATGATGAAGAAAGCCCTGAACTACACCAGAGATGGTGGACTTTCATTGCTGCCGTGAACACCAGTGGCGTAATGGGAATAAGTAAGTAAGCTCTAATGGATTTTTGAAGACAACGGGAACCATTGCTTTAGTGCTATATATATATACTTTATTTTCTAAAAATTACATGGAGGATGCTTGGAATTGAGGTCTTGAGTTACAGGGTTAGTTTGAATAGGTTAGGAATTTATTCCCTGGAGCACAGGAGAAAGGTGGAAGATCTAATAGAGGTATACAATGTTAGGAAGGGTATTGATAGGTGAATGCATGAAGACTTTTTCCTCTCAGGTTGGGTGAGACTGGAAATAGAGATTTAGGTTTAAGGTGAAAGGTGAAACACTTAGGGGTGAACTTCTTTACTTAGAGGGTGGTGTGAGTGTAGAATGAGCTGCTAGCAAAAGTGATAGATGAAGCTTCAATTGCAACATTAAAGAGAAGTTATGGATAGGGACATGGATGAGAGAGGTATGGAGGGCTATGGTCCAGGTGCAGATAGATGGCACTACGCAGAAAAATAGGCCGGCATGAACTAGATGTTTCTGTTCTGTGGTGTAATTTTATAACTCTAGTCTTGAATCTAACTGAAAAAAAATTGAACAATGGGAAGCATTATTAAAATAATCACTAAAGGACAAATATCTTCATACAAGATATAACTGTGATACCACACTGAGTTTTTGTAGTGCAACTGCTGGAAATGAAGAAAATTTTAAAGAAAGTCATAGTTATGTTTGCTAGGGAGGTAGGTTATAGTGCAGTTTTAATCCTACCTCCCTTGCAAACAGTGCCATGACTTTGTTGTCAGGTTTGTGAACGAAGAAAATGCATCTGCCTTAACAATAGACTACAGTTCAGTTTTGAGGCCATGAGGTGAAAGAATAATCATTGACATATATCATGAAAAGAATCCATCCCAATAATAACCCCTGCAGAGCATCATTAATCACTGGCAGCCAACCAGAATAGGCCCCCTTTATTCCAACTCTTTGCCTACAGCCAATCAGCCAATGGTCTATCCATGCTAGTATCTTTCCTGTAATGATGAATTCTTATCTTGTTAAGCAACCTCATGAGCGGCACCTTGTCAAAGGCCTTCTGAAAATTCAAGTAAGCAACATGCACTGACTCTCTTTTGTCTATCCTGTCTGTTATTTCCGCAACGAATTCCAACAGATTTGTCAGGCAAGATTTAAGGAAACCATGCTGACTATGGCCTACTTTATCATGCACCTCAAAGTACCCCAAAACCATATCTTTAATAATGGACTCCAATTTCTTCCCAACTACTGAAGTCAGGCCTATAAATTCTTCTCTTTGGCCTCCCTCCCTTCTTAAAGAATGGAGTAACATTTGCAATTTTCTTGTCCTTCGGAACCATGCCAAAGTCTAGTGATACTTGAAAAATCATTAGTAATGCCTCCACAATCTCTTCAGCTGTCTCTTTCAGAGCCCTGGGGTATTCCATCTGATCCAGATGACATGTTCCTTCAGACCTTTCAGCTTCCCAAGCACCTTCTCCTTAGTAATAGCAACCACACTCACTTCTGCCCCCTGACACTCGAATTTCTGGCATCAGTGAAGACTGATGCAAAATATTATTTTTTTATTTACACAGTATATTTGTTTAGTGACACAGCGCAGAATGGGCTCTTCAGGCCCTTCGAGCCGCACGGCCCAGCAACCTATTTTAACCCTACTCTAATCACAGGACAATTTGTAATGACCAGTTAACCTACCCAGAGTTGTCTTTGGATGTGGGACAACACTGGAGGACCCAGAGAAATCCTATGCATTCCACAGGGAGGATGCACAGAGACGTCTTACCGAGGATGCTGGGATTGAACTCTAACCTCCGATGCCCCAAACTATAATAACGTCGCGCTAACCGTTACGTTACTGTGGCACCCATGGCATTATAAAAACTATATATGTTTATATAATGTTTTTATAATAATGCAAGGCCATGTATTCTTGTATTTTGCAACAGTTTCATATACCCAATGACATTATTTCTATCAGAATGTATTATTAATGCACTTCTTTTGGATAATAATTCATTTTATCTCAAGAGGAAAGCATTAATTTTGAGAGGACTGGAATATAAAAGCAAAGATGTGATGCTTGAGACTTTTACAGGGTATTAGACTGACCACTTTTGGAGTATTGTGAGCAATTTTGAGCCCCATAGCTAGGAAACGATGTGCTGACATTGGAGAGTGTTCAGAGGAGGTTTACTACAGAATGACCCCAGGAAGGAAAGGATTAACATTTGAGAATTATTTGCTAGTTCTGGGCCTGTACTTGATGCAGTTTAAAGAATGAGTGGGGAATCGTACTGAAGCCTCCTGAATATTGGAAAGGCCTAGATAGAGTAGGCGTGAGGAAGTCTAAGACCAGAGCGCACACCCTCAGAATGCAAGGATGTCCCTGTAGAGCAGAGATACAGAGAAATTTCTTTAGCTGGAGGGTGGCGAATGAGTGGAATTCATTGCCACGGCTGGTTGTGGATGCCAAGTCATTGGGTATATTTAAAGTGGAGGTTGAAAGGTTCCTGATTAGTAAGGACGTCACCGGTTACAGGGAGAAGGCAAGAGAATTGGTTTGAGGGGGAAAATAAATCACCCATGAATGAATGGTGGAGAAATTCAATGGGCTGAATAGCCTAATTCTGCTCCTTTGCCTGTGATCTTTTGGGATTACAAAGGAGCAGCAAGAAGAAGGTTCACAATTGTATATAATCCCCCTACCGTGTACGTTCAACATCTACCGTTATGCAGCAAATGCTCTTCCCTGTTGCAGAACTCTTGGGAGCTGTGTACTGACAACCTTCATCACTGTGCATTCCCAATTGGCCACTGGTGATGCCCCGACCTCACATGGCAGATCCTGTGGCCCTTTTCGCAGCACTGGCCCCTCTGACATTGATTGGTCTAACCCCAGAAAGTTACTCAGACAGAAGTTCCAAAACTGCAAACTATGCCAACATCAGCACGAGGGATTTCCACTCTCATTTCCACATTTTCCTGATTTGGCAAATACATTTTTGATCTTTCATTATTGTTGTGTCGAAACTCTCAAGCTCAATCCCCATCAGCATTGTGGAAGTATCTTAACGCAGAGGACTGCAGTGGTTCAAGAAGGTGACTCACCACAACTTTTGCAATGGCAAGTAGAGATGGTTTTGCTAATGATGCCCATTTCCCAGTGGTTGAAAGACTAAAGAAGTCTGAAATGCATTCTTGAGCTAGACTAAGTGTTATTATTGCAAGATTGCACCAATGTAAGAGTTAAAGGGGAAATCGAATATTTTAGTCTGTTGTAAAAAGCACAAGTGGGAGCTAAAAACTAATTTTTTTCTCGCTACTTTTCATACAAATTTTTAAAATTTATATGAATAATACAGATTAGTTTAATTTTCAAATTAAATTAATTAAAATAGAAGTTATGCAGGTGTGAGTGTATTCAGTATCTAAGAACTTTAAATCCAAATTCAGATAGTGCTAGCATTTAGGGTGCCTCTGGATATTACATTTCTTTCATCGGGCAAGCTCGTCATTATAATAATTATACCACTGATATTTGAAAATTTCCAAAGTTCTTTGGAGTAAGTCATGAGATCTCTCATTTATTAAAAGTGAAAAAGTTAATTTGAAGAGGCACTCTACTTTTAATTAATCTATTCTTACTTTCCGACCACCTCAGATCACTGCAGAAACTGAGGCCTTTAAAGTTCCTCATAATGGTGGCATTAAGAGCTGGTGTTCTAGATCACCTTTGCTCACATCAGTTCAAATAAGGCCCAACTTTCAAAGGCAACTAAAATTTTTTTTCATTAGATGGAAATTTTCAAGCCTCACGTTTCACTGCATCTATCAACTAGGTCAGATTAAATTTATTTATTAATCTCATGTGCATTCAAACATACAGTGAAATGTGTCATTTGCATAAGCAGCCAATGTGATCTGAGGATGTGCTGGGCGCAGCTTTCAAGTGCTGCCACGCTTTTCAGCGCCAAGTCAAAGTGGAGCCAAAGTTAATAAATAATTTAACTCCATTCTGTTAAGAAACACGGATGTTATGAATTCTAACATTTTTCTGACAATCATAAAAATGTTATTAAAGGCAATCTTTGGTTATTATGTTCTTTATATTTTTCTGTATTTGATTTATGACATAATCAACAGCAAAACATATTGAACAATTATTGAAACTGCTAAAATAATAAAAACTTTGCTCAATAAATGTTATAGTTTTTGATAGCATTTCACATGAAGGTGTAAAACTACTAATATGTTGGTAGTTCCACATATGATCTGAACCTATTTTTCTAATCTTTCTTACAGTACCTACACCAGAGGAGATGTCGAGCCTAACTCCAGAGTCTTCCCCAGAGTAAGTAATTATCTGTCCTGAAGTTCAAACCTCTGCATGAACGATGATGGACCACAGTTTAGATATACAGTACCGTAGAAACCATTTTCAGCATGTTTTTGTCCTCTTTGTGGTGATATAAATTACCACAGAATGTCTAGAAATTACAGTATTATGGTCTCTCTTCTCCTAGTTAACATTTTGTGCTTTGACTAGCTGTAAAGTTACCTTGAGTTAGTGACCTGAGGTAGGTCAATTATTATCATATTGAAGGCAGGGCAGGCATGAGCAATGCTATTTTCTTGTATTTTATACCTTTGGGAGGTTTCTAAACCTGCAGATTCCCAGAAACATAGCAGTTAGGCAAAGAGATTTAGGTTGGCGGACTGCCAATTTCTGTATTAACCAGTTCATACAATTTGTAAAAATGACAACAGGACTGCATTTTCACTGAGTTTATTGCAGCTTTCTGTTCATAAGACCAAGATCTCTTTCCTTAATAAAGTCGGTTTCTCTTTTGAAGATGAGCTAGCAGCTCTGAAGTCATTGTATTATTGTCAACCATAACCCAGTTGGCTTCAGAACCTACTCCGTTCCCTTGACCTAACAAATCAGAGGTGGTGTGACCCTGATGTCACATTTTCACTTTGAAATGTAGAAGATCCCATGGTACAGTTTTAGTAACCAACAGGGACGCTATATCCAGTGCTCTGGCAAATGATTATTCCCCCAAACATCTTTACTAAAGCTGACTATCTCATCTGATAACATTGGATTTTGTGGTTGTTCGCTGTGTGTATTTTGGCTGTATCTACATAACAAACATAATCATATTTCAAAAGGACTTCATTGGCTACATTTTTGGAAGTACTAAAGTAGTAAAAGTTGCTAAATAAATGCAACTCTTTTGTTTCTTTATGTGACCACTCTAGTGTTTCATCCTATATTTCTAGAGACCTGTTCTGCATATGACATGACAACTGTTTCTGTGGCAATAACCAAATTGCTATGATTTCTGTAATTACAGCAGGAGGAAGATGGGTTTGAAACTGATTTTAACTGCTGAAAAGCAGGTTATATAACAAATCATTGGGTTAGATATGAACTTGTTCTGCTTTAAAGTATTTAACCTTGTTTTGATAGCCAAAGGACTACTGTTGACTGAATACTTTGTATCTGGTATAGGAATGTAAATGCTGTTATTTTGACATTCAGATACCAAGTTAGCCTCTGTTTCTATCCACACAATAATTAATTTTGCTTTGACAGAAATGTAATTTCTACTTTGTTACTTCTACTTCTCACAGACAACTCTGAGAAATGTTTCCTCACTCAATTACTCATTTTTCATATTAGATATAGAGAGTAAGTTTTATCAGGCCACCTGCTATTGTGATAGAAACAACAGAAACTGGCCATGCACCTCAATAAATACTCAAGTTAAGTGGTGTTTTTAAGACAGCCGCATTTTCAAACAAAAACCCATTTGTTATCTTTCACTTTAGTGCAAAGCTGTTGCTACACAACTCATTAATCCACTTTTCAAAGCTGCTTGCAAATGCTCCATCAGCTGCAAACTGCTGATGACACTATTTCGTGAGATAGTTTGGACAGAATCATTGCATCTTGCTTAATCCAGAAATCCATATTTCATATACCTCACAAGTAACTGCTAATTGCCATACCTGATGACGCTTTCATCTGTTTTAAATATTTATCAATTTGCAATCAAATCTATGCTTTTGTAATGATCAGTGGCTTGTTAGAGTTATAAACCCGCCAAGTTCACTAAAATTAAAACTAATAAAACCAATTTTTCCAGACCCTATGGCATCATGGAATGATAGAATGGTAGGCTGTAGATGTTCCTACACTCAGTTTTTGTGGCATTAAAAGAGTGTTGCAAATCACTCTAATCCCGTTTGAGAAAGTCACATAAAGATCCAAAACTTCAATTGTATGTTTCACAGCCAGTTAATCCCAGTAAAACATAGCCAGTAACATCTCTGTAAGTACACAACTGCAATATAAGGAAGGCTGTAATCAAGATCAAGTTCAGGTGTGCACATGTATACTGCCAAATGAAACAACATTCCTCCGGACCAAGGTGCACAACACAGTACATATAACTCACCCATAACCTGGGAGACTCCCAGCCTCCCCAAGGATTACATCTGCACCAGGTGCACTGAGATGAGGCTCCTGAAGGACCGTGTTAGGAGCTGGAGACGGAAGTTGATGACCTTCGGCTAATTAGGGAAAGTGAGGAGGTGATAGATACTACCTATAGAGAGGTAGTGGATAGCACCCCTGTGACAGTCCCCCTCAGAAATCGATATATCGTTTTGGATACTGTTGAAGAGGCAGACCTGACAGAGGAGGACCACAGTGAACGAGAGTCACTGTGGTCCCCACATCTGGCACTCCAAGCACAACGCTAATCCTAGATGCATACCTCTAGTGCTACTGTTTGTACTAAATACCAAAAAACTGTAACTTACTCCGTTACTATGAGACTCAACGGTCGCAGGAAGCCTCTTCCCGTCTCCGCCGAAGCCAGTTGAGCTAAAGCCCTTTCACTCTGCACCCTCTCACTCCGCAGCCCGCTCCGACGCTGCCCGCTGGATATGGCGGTTTTCTTTTTAAACTGTTCGCGCTCAACCAGTTGACGTCACGTGCCTGCGCAGTCTGGCCTCTCTCCTACTCCAAAAATAAAATGTCTTCTTGCTGGAAATCCTTAGCCTCTTACCGCTGTCTTCTTGATCCGAAGAGAAAAAGTCTGCGACTTTCTTCCTCTTTTTAAACTGTTCGCGCTCAACTGGCTGATGTCACGCGCCTGCGCAGTCTGGCCTCTTTCCTACTCCGAGAAATAAAATGTCTTCTTGTTGGAAATCCTTAGCCTCTTACCACTGTCTTCTTGATCATGAGGCTAAGGATTTGTAAGTGGCCATGATTTAGATTCCTTCGACAAAGCAATCAAGGCTCACATCTAGGGCCAGCTTCATTTGCAACTTTTGTCATATGACTAAACGTTTGCCAACGCATGTGCTGGCTTCTGAAGTCAAGTGAAGTTATGTCACATGCACAAGTATAGAGTGATACAGTACAATGAAAAGCTTGCTTGCTACAGACAACGCACAGAATACAAATTATACCACACAGTGAAAAAGAAGAATAAAAACAGTGCAAAGAAAAGACACATGTCTGTGGTAGTGCAAGAGGTGGTTCTTAGTGTTTCATTGCTGAAGTACTGTTTAGCGTTTTGCAGTTAGGGTCAAGAACCTAATGATTCCTGTTCCTGAATCTGGAGGTATGAGACCTCAGTTTTCAATACTTCTTACCTGACGGAAGCAGCAAGAAGAGGGCATCGGTTGGATGGTGGGAATCCTTGATGATTGACATCACCTCCTTGAGGTAGCACCTCCTACAGATGCTATCAGTAGTGTGGAGGGCTGTGCCTATGCTGAACCATGCTGTGACCACAATTCTCTGTCATTGCCTTTGTTCCTGCGCATTGGAATTTCTATACTAAGACATGATGCAACCAATCAGGATACTACCAAAGGTGCATCTGGTAAAGTTAACAGATTATTTGATGGTCTGCCAAATCTCCTTAACCTTCTAAGAAAGTGGAGGTGCTGGTGCATCTTCTTCATGATTGCATCTGTGTGTTGGGCCAAGATATTAACGTCCAGGAACTTGAAGCTGCTTAATCTCTCACCTATAATCCACTAGTAAAAATTGGTATGTGGTCACCTAACTTCCCCTTTCTGAAATCAATGTATTAGCTTCTTGGTTTCATTAATTGTAAGGACAAGGTTGTTGTCATGGCACCACTCAAACAGATATTTTATCTCACTCCTGTACATTGACTCACTGCTGCCCAGGATTCAGCCAGCAACAGTGGAGTTGTCAGCAAATTTATAGATGGTGTTGGAGCTGTGTGTAGTCACACAGCCAAGAGCATAAAGTGAGTAGCGCAAGAGGGCATGCAGCCTTGAGGTGCATTTGTGATGATGGTCCGTAAGGAGGAGATGTTGCTGATCATCATTGACTGAGGTCTGCCGGTGAGGAAGTCAAAAAGCCAGTTGCAAAATGAGGTACAGATGCCCAGGTCTTGGAGTTGATGATAAGTTAGGAGGGAGTGATTGTACTTACAATGAACTGTAGCTGGTACCCAGATGATCCAGAACTGAGTGGAGAACCAATGGCATAGCATCTGCTATTCACCTGTTATGGTGTTCGGCAAACTGAAGGGGATGCATGTCTTTTCTGAGGCCGGAGTTGATTTACTTTGTAATTAACATCAAGAAGCACCATTTTAATGCAACTGGAAGGGATTCATTGAGGCAGTTTACCATGCTATTCTTGGGCACTGATAAATGGCAACCTTTTGAAGCAAATGGTAACCTCAGAGCACAGAAACAAGAGGTTAAATATGACTGTGAATACCTCAGCCAACTAGTCTCTAGGTATCTTCAGCTCTGTGCCAGGTTTGGCATCTGGGCTAGACTCCTTTCACGGTTCACCCTCTTGAAGAATGCCCTGATGTTGGCTTCGAATTCTGAGATCACAGGGTCACCTGGAGCCATGAAAGCTCATGTAGGTGTCTCATGTTCTCCTGTTCAAAGCATACATAAAAGGCATTGGCTCATCCAGAAGAGAGGCACTGTTGCCTCTTATGCTACCTGTTTTTGCTTTGTAGGAAGTGATAATATGCAAACTCTGCCACAATTCTCAAGCGTCTGTCAGTGTCTCAAATTTAGTCCAGCATGGTCCCTTTGTGCTCGCACTTTCCAGCAGAATTTGGCAATCTGGGCCTCTGGCAAGCCCCATACCACCATGTCAATCATTTGCATGCAGGGTAGGTATGTGACCCCATGTACTGATGATACAACTGGTCTTTCCAGGTGCCCACTTTTGGATAAAAAGAGTACCATAACATTTCAAATGAGGGAAAGCTGTGAAATATCTGCAACAAATTCCTTGACAAACACACAGAAATACACCACTCTCCACTCCACCCTGAGACTAGATCTGAGCATTGCATTAATTCACCAAGACAAACCCCTTGCTTCCAGCTGCTTTCTTCACTTCACCAATTCCCAGACTGATCTGAAGACTCCTTATTCCTCCTAAGGCAGATTTCATGAGTATTATCAAAGAAAATTCTCTCTAAGTCCTCCTAAAGTCTGTCACTATTCAATTGCAGAGCATGTTCAAATTTGTGTCCTTTGCAAACTCTATTCCACCTGTTGTATTTTGTGTGATGGGTCAATCATACTTCATTAATTAAGTGCTCAACAGTATAGCAAGGGGCTTGACTTGCTAACAACAGGAATTCTGCAGATGCTGGAAATTCAAGCAACACACGTACAAGTTGCTGGTGAACGCAGCAGGCCAGGCAGCATCTCTAGGAAGAGGTGCAGTCGACGTTTCAGGCTGAGACCCTTCGTCAGGACTAACGGAAGGAAGAGTGAGTAAGAGATTTGAGAGGGAGAGGGGGAGGGGAGATCCAAAATGATAGGAGAAGACAGGAGGGGGAGGGATGGAGCCAAGAGCTGGACAGGTGATAGGCAAAAGGGATACGAGAGGATCATGGGACAGGAGGTCCGGGAAGAAAGACGGGAGGGGGGGGACCCAGAGGATGGGCAAGGGGTATATTCAGAGGGACAGAGGGAGAAAAAGGAGAGTGAGAGAAAGAATGTGTGTATAAAAATAAGTAACAGATGAGGTACGAGGGGGAGGTGGGGCATTAGCGGAAGTTAGAGAAGTTGATGTTCATGCCATCAGGTTGGAGGCTACCCAGACGGAATATAAGGTGTTGTTCCTCCAACCTGAGTGTGGCTTCATCTTTACAGTAGAGGAGGCCATGGATAGACATGTCAGAATGGGAATGGGATGTGGAATTAAAATGTGTGGCCACTGAGAGATCCTGCTTTCTCTGGCGGACAGAGCGTAGGTGTTCAGCAAGGCGGTCTCCCAGTCTGCGTCAGGTCTCGCCAATATATAAAAGGCCACATCGGGACCATCGGACGCAGTATATCACCCCAGCCGACTCACAGGTGAAGTGTTGCCTCACCTGGAAGGACTGTTTGGGTCCCTGAATGGTGGTAAGGGAGGAAGTGTAAGGGCATGTGTAGCACTTGTTCCGCTTACACGGATAAGTGCCAGGAGGGAGATCAGTGGGGAGGGATGGGGGGGGCATCTCCCCCATTTCACGTACAACTGCTCTCACTCCATCCTCCCGCCACCCCACTAGGAACAGGGTTCCCCTGGTCCTCACCTACCACCCCACCAGCCTCCGGGTCCAACATATTATTCTCCATAACTTCCGCCACCTCCAACGGGATCCCACCACTAAGCATATCTTTCCCCCCCACCTCTCTCTGCATTCTGCAGGGATCGCTCCCTACGCAACTCCCTTGTCCATTCGTCCCCCCATCTCTCCCCACTGATCTCCCTCCTGGCACTTATCCGTGTAAGCGGAACAAGTGCTACACATGCCCTTACACTTCCTCCTTCACCACCATTCAGGGCCCCAAACAGTCCTTCCAGGTGAGGCAACACTTCACCTGTGAGTCGGCTGGGGTGATATACTGCGTCCGGTGCTCCCGATGCGGCCTTTTATATATTGGCGAGACCCGACGCAGACTGGGAGACTGCTTTGCTGAACACCTACGCTCTGTCCGCCAGAGAAAGCAGGATCTCCCAGTGGCCACACATTTTAATTCCACATCCCATTCCCATTCTGACATGTCTATCCACGGCCTCCTCTACTGTAAAGATGAAGCCACACTCAGGTTGGAGGAACAACACCTTATATTCCGTCTGGGTAGCCTCCAACCTGATGGCATGAACATCGACTTCTCTAACTTCCGCTAATGCCCCACCTCCCCCTTGTACCCCATCTGTTACTTATTTTTATACACACATTCTTTCTCTCACTCTCCTTTTTCTCCTTCTGTCCCTCTGAATATACCCCTTCCCTATCTTCTGGGTCCCCCACCTCTTGTCTTTCTTCCCGGACCTCCTGTCCCATGATCCTCTCGTATCCCTTTTGCCAATCACCTGTCCAGCACTTGGCTCCATCCCTCCCCCTCCTGTCTTCTCCTATCATTTTGGATCTCCCCCTCCCCCTCCAACTTTCAAATCCCTTACTCACTCTTCCTTCAGTTAGTCCTGACGAAGGGTCTCGGCCTGAAACGTCGACTGCACCTCTTCCTAGAGATGCTGCCTGGCCTGCTGCGTTCACCAGCAACTTGTATGTGTGGAGCTTGACTTGCTGGTGGTATTTGGCTTGATAACCAAAGAGGGATTCCACCAATAAGACTATCTTCCAGCCTGAAATAGCACTAAGTACCAATAGTTAGGTCAACAACTCTTGCTCCGTGTGCAAGGCAATCCATTCCGTGAGTTATTCAGTACACATTCTGAATGTGTATTTAAGTTCCCATGGTTCACAGATCTCAGAAAAAAAATTCTGTTTTAATGGAATAATTTTACGTGAAATATGGTTATTATGATCTAGTTATTCTATGAGGAAGTAAGAACAAATCTTTTTCGAATCAATGAGGTTGAAAATTTCACATTTTCTGTGGTACACTATTGTTGACTTCACTTGGAGCATAAAACTGCCTAAATTACCACTGAAAAATGAGAAAATGTATTTCCCAGGGGCCACTTAGACACCCAGAACAGGTCCTGGGTTACTCCTATTTGAGTTGAATTGATCTTCACCATCATAGTTTCTCTGCTTTTCAGAGATATCTGTTGAAATTTCTAGCCTAAGGAATGTATACGGCCGATGATGTTCATGGTATTTCTTTGAAAAGAGATCCGATTAGTCCCTTGCTCAGTTGTTTACTCAGAGCCTGCACATTTTATGTTTATTCAGTTGTCTGTTTGCAGGTTACTGTAGAATCAGTTCCCCTTTGAGGGTTGTAGTTTCTGATTACAACAATTTGGTGCATAAATTTTCTTTTACTGATTTACTGTTTTGTTCTTTTTCCAATTATCTTAAACCTATGTCTTGGGGCTATTGAATCTTTAGCGAAAAGAAACTGATTCTCCATATTCCCTTTCAAAATCAAACCTTCTGTTATCCTTTTGTTATTTGAGATGAATGGCTGTCTCCCTGGTCATTAGATCTTATCACTTGTGCTATGTTAGTAAACCTATCCAGGCACTGAAGTCTTCATAATCCAGTGTCCAGAACTGAACACAGTACTCTAGTCAAGGCCTAGCTATTGTTTTATAAAGTGTTAACGCTTTATTCTATGCTTTTACAAACCATATAAAGTCAAAGATCATCTTCTCAAGTTGTCCTGTCACCTTCACCTTACTAATCCTACACTTCTTCCAAAACTGTAGCACTTGGAATTGCATCGCCCCTCCGACCAAATTTACTCATTCCATGGTTCTGTGTTAAATTTAATTTGCCATGTATCTGACCATTTCACCAACAGTATCTTGCATTTATGTAGGGCCTTTAATAAAACTTTCTGAGTGCTTTCAAGCAAAGTCCTGTCTGATGTTTGTCATCATTTCTTGCAATGCCATTCCCTTTTTTGTGTCATCTCAAATTTCTTACCCCGGACACCTTCAAGGGGGATGTGTGTTCCCATCTAACCTATTAATTCCTTTCAAAACCTTGAAAGTCTCCTTGCAAGTTAGCACCAGTACAAGTTGCCAGGTACAGGAAATGCAATCTACTTTATGTAACCTCTCCAATTTAACCTTTGGAGCAGTGGTAACATTTAAAGAACTGTGCTGTGCCTGTTCCAACACAAGCATTTTCCCTTTGAAAGTGTCATGCCTCAGTCTGGAGCCATGGGATGATACAGCTGAAGCAAACTGTCTTTTGCAGTTGAGCTATCTGGTTATGAAGGCTAACGTTCTCCTCATTCTCCATGATTAGTTTTTGGTAACCAACTTAGCCCTTTTAACCGACCGCCTGTGCAGACCTCTACATCACGGGTCTCCAACCTTTTTTGCACTGCGGACCGGTTTATTATCGACAATATTCTTGCGGACCGGCTGACCTGGGGTTGGGGGGGGGGGGAGGTAGGCTTGCCAACGGACAAGAGTAGCAGTCAAATACGTTGTGTTTACCCCAAAAAGACTACCATGACCATGAAGCCTTGTGCGGGCACCTGTGTGCGCATGCGTGTGCGTGCCGATTTTTTTCTACAAATCGTTTTTGGTGATTCCGTTCGGTGGGGTGGTGTTAATCATGACTGGAATATAGGTGATAGGTGGCTAATACACTCAATTTTGTTTCTAAAATGGTTTATCTAACGAATTTAATATTAAACACAAAGCACATATTTTCCTCGCATGAATATAGTGATAAGTCAATTATCAGGGGAGGACAGGGGAGCTTGAAGTAAGTATTGAACGAACTTCCAGCAGAAGTGGTAGAGGCAGGTTCAATATTATCATTTAACGAAAAATTGGATAGGTATATGGACGGGAAAGGAATGGAGGGTTATGGGCTGAGTGCAGGTTGGTGGGACTAGGTGAGAGTAGCGTTCGGCACGGACTGGAAGGGCCAAGATGGCCTGTTTCTGTACTGTAATTGTTATATGGTTATATAAGTCACTTATAAGTCAATAGCATCATAACATTTTAAGTAACGTTTGGATGTTAAACACACAGCACATATTTTCCTTATATGAACATATAAAATCATTGCAACACACCAATATCGTTGAATCAGTGGGAGCCCTGGGCTTGTTCCCTGCAACAAGACAGTGCCATCGAAGGGTGATGGGAGACAGCGATACTCGAGGGGGGTTCCTTATATCCAGTCTATTCCGCAATTTAGTTTTCGTTGCATTCATTGCAGGGATATGGTGTTGGAAATGGAAGCAATGTTTTCAGTGCTTTCGTGGCTATCTCAGGATATTGAGCCTTGACTTTGATCCAGAATGCCGGCAGAGGTGTTATGTCAAACATACTTTTCAGCCCGCCGTCATTTGCAAGCTCAAGGAGTTGATCTCCTTCCCGCGCTGACATGGATAACGCATGGGTAATGACTTCGCGTGCGTTCAAGCTCAACAGTGGGCGTGACAGGGATTGAGGAAAGGTGCAGCTGACTCATATCGCCAAATCATATCGTTCCCTCACAGCCCAGTAGCACACGCTTTGCGGCCCAGCACTGGTCCGTGGCCCGGTGGTTGGGGACCGCTGCTCTACATAACTAGACTGTCGCCGACATCTGAGTGAACAGTGTATGTATCTATAATAACTGACACCTCACTGTTAATAACAAATTTCATCATGTTTTCAGTGATATGTGCCAATAAAAAATGGAAAAACACAAAAATGTTCTCACCATTAATTGGAGTTCCCCAGCGGACAAAGTTCAAGTCAATTTTGCAGTTTCATTGCTATTGGAATAGAATATTACCATGAACTAATTGAATCCAGGGCGTTATTTAATTAATTCCTGAGGTAATGTAACCTTTAACCCATTTTTCACACAAATGAGCAATTAATTAAGTTTTGGAGATAAAAAATGCAACTTTAGTTCTTTCAAGTTTGTTGTAGCATTTCTACACTGACAGTAACTGTTAACGTAGAGTTTTCAAATCTCAGCTTCTCACATCTTAATTCACATGACAATTGAAAGAAGAAAAAGTGGCTGTAATACCTGAATCTTTAATAAAAAGTGGTACAACTGGAACTGCCCAGTCCATCAGGTCACTTCGGAGGATTAAGAATTAAATATAGTATCCCTTCTCCGCAAAATTCATCAGAATCTGAAACAGGTTTAATATCGCCAGCATATGGTGTGAAATTTGTTAACTTTACAGCAGTAGTACAATTAATTGGATGATAAATAAATGTAGAGAAAAATATAATTACATTAAGTATGTCTATTAAATACTTAGGTTAAAATAAATTGTGAAGAAAAAACAGAAACAGTGTTCATGGGTTCAATGTCCGTTTAGAGATCAGATGGCAGAGGGGAAGAAGCTGCTTCTGAATCGCTGAGTGTGTTCCTTCAGGCTTCTGTACCTCCTTCCTGATGGTAACAATGAGAAGAGGTCATGTCGTGGGTGGTGGGGATTGCTAATACTGAATGGACACCACCTTCCTAAGGCACTGCTCCTTGAAGATGTCTTGGATACTACGGAGGCTAGTACCCATGATGGAGCTGACTAATTTTGCAACTTTCTGCAACTTACTTCAATCTTGTGCAGTAGTCCCCAATCCCCTCCTCCCTCCCCCGCCCATACCAGGCAGTGATGCAGCCAGTCAGAATGCTCTCCACGGTACTTTTGTAGAAGTTTTCAAGTTGACACACCAAATCACCTCAAGCTCCTAATGAAATATAGCTGCCGCCTTGCCACCTTTATAGCTGCATCAATATGTTGGGACCAGGTTATGTCCTCACAGATATTGATACCCAGGAACTTGCAGCTGCTCACTCTCTCCATTTCTGATCCCTCTATGAGGATTGGTTTGTATTCCCTCATCATAGTTTTTGAAGTCCGCAATCAACTCTTTGGTGGTTGCTGACGTTGAGTGCAAGGTTGTTGAACAACAGTTCTTTAAGTAGACTTTAGATTTGAATTTGATTTTATGTAGAGTGAAGCAGGAAAAATGAAGAGGAATGTATCTGCATTTCTTTACTTGCTTACTTCTGGTGCAGCCTTGACAGCCTAGGTGATAGTACTGCACACTTAAAGCAATCCACAGCCACTGGATTGCAGGGAAAACGGAAGAGAGGAACAAGTTTTTGGTTTTCACTGATATTCAGGTTCAGTAAATACCTCTTTTGAGCAGACTTCACCACTTTCAATTGTCTACAGTGTACTCTCTTCACCTTAAAAGTCTAGAAAGGCACTAATATGAATCAGTGCATGAAAGCATATGCATACATCAGCAGCATCTGTAATGGGCAATAAAGAGCAGGCAATTCTGTCCAAGACCTTTCATCAGGACTTGATGAAGGGTCTTGACTCAAAATGTTGACTGTTTATTCACTTTTTATAAATGCTGCCTGACCTGCTGAAATCCGACAGCATTTTGTGGGTGTTGCTCTGGATTTCTAGCTCTTGCAGAATCTCTTGTGTTAATGTATCTACCAGTGGTTGGCATCTATCCTGAGTCACCATATGTTCTATATTCTTCAGAAAGTGAGGTGGTTATAAACTCCATTGGAACAAGACTTAGGCAGTTAGCTAATAAATGAATACAGTATGTAACACCCTTATCCTTGATAAGCTAATACCCATGACAAGTGGCGAACACTATTTGTTTCTGTCTGTGCAAACACCTTAAACAATGGATCACTAATTGTACACCTTCGGAAATGGTATTGCAGAGAAGGCCACATTTTTAGAGCATACCTCCATTATCTTGTGGATGATGCAGACTTAAACACAGAACTCTGCTGACTGTAGGCAGTTCACTGAACCCCCGAATGTTGGGAAGTGTTCAAATGTAAAGAAACTCTTAACGGTACATTTCCATACAAATGTGAAATGTAAAACTAATCTTTGTCAATGGAATTTAATGCTTCCCCTGCCATATGATATCTTCAGCAGTTTAATCAGGTTATCATAGAATGGTACAATATAAAAGGAGGCAATTCAGCCTGGCAGTTCTGTACCAATTAATTCGAACCGTTATCATAGATAGTCCTACTCCACAGCTTTTTCCCCAGAACTTTGTAACATTCTTTTAATACTTAAAGTATTTATATAATTCATTTTTAAAGCTTCTTTTGAACCAGTTTCCACCAATCTATTTGGCAATTCATTTAAATTCTAACTACCGTCTCTGTAAAAAAAAAAGTTCGTCATCATGACATTTGTCTCTTTTGTCAATTGACTTCAATCTGAGCACAAAAGCAAAGCAATGTAAATGCTGGAAATATTCACATGTCAGATGTCAATGCTGTCATACCCAAGTATTTCCAAGATTTTCTGTTTTTATTTTAAATCTGAATCTGGTTGTTACTGACCTTCGAGCTGTGGAAACTATTTTTCTTCATGTATCTAATCTCTTAATGGTTTTACATTCTGCTGTCAAACTTCTCTTTACTTTTGCTTTCCAGTGAGATCAATCCCAGTTTCTCTGGTCTATCTAGGTAACTATGATCTCTCAACCCAAGAAATTTTCCAGTGAATCTCTACCCTATGCCCTGCAGAACCTATGTGTCCTTGCTTAGCCCAAAATTAGATACAGTATTTGAACTAGTGATTTGAATAGCTTTATCATATCTGCTGGCTCTTGATAGTGCTTTTGCCTGTAGCTTTTTTGTCAATTCTTTTGGTTTGTTAGGCTCTCAAGCTGCTATTAAATATTTCTGCACAAATACTGTCAGATTTCTTTGTTCTTCTATCCCTCTGAAGTAGGCTGTTTAGTTTGTATTCTATCTCACCATTCCTTCCAAAATACATCACCTAATGCCTTTTAGTGTTAGTTTTTATCTAATACTAACTTGTCCACATTATCTTGCTCTTTAATTATCTTTATTGTTCACTTCACTTCCTTGTTTTTGTGTCATTGTAAGTTTTGAAATTTTGGCATGTATCCCAATTTCAAGTGTCAGTCATGTGTATATTAAAATCCAGTGCAGTCCTATAGCCATCTGGGGAATGAATCAAGATGCCGAAATCCTGTCCAGTGTAGAGCTGTTCACTGCAACTGTCTGTTTATTGTCTCCTTTTGCTTCTTTAATCCAAAACATTTAATCGCTATGTATTTTACGAGTTGCATAGCTGTCATTGTTATGTCATCCAAAAATACACCATTAACAATTTATTTAACCTCTTTAATGTGTTAAAACATGCCAAGGTGCTCAACAAAGCCATTAAATTAGCTGAACACATTTTGCTCTCAGTAAATCAGTCGCCTTTCCATTTGTGTCAATTTTCTCCTGGACTATTGTTTCCAAAAGCTTTCTGGCTAGGAAAACTAAGGGGATTGGTCAGCAATTGCCTGCTTTATTTTTCTCACTGCTTTTGAATTGAGTGTTTTGTTTGCAGTCCTTCACTCCTCTTCTGCTGCTTCTGCATCTGAGGATGATGAGAAGATTATGACCAGAACTTCCACTATTTTCTATCCTTGTTACTTAAAATATATCCATACAAAGCCATTTGATTTACTTAGTTTTTTTACACTCTATCTATCTTTATCTTATCCAGTATATCAAGAACAAAGCCCTTTTCTTTAGGAAATCCCTGTGCAAAGTACTCATTTGGTACATTAGTCGATAGATTTCCATTGATAGGTCTCAATTTTGATTTCTGCTCTTTTTAACAACCCATTTAATGCTAATCTGCCTTTTGAAAGCTGCACAGTTCATTTGCACATTAACTGTTCATCTTATTTCATTCTTTCCCATTTTTAACACTATCTTTCTGTAAAATATGTATTCAGCCTGATGTTCTTTTGCATTGCAAAGCTGCCATTTGCTTTTGATATGATTGTCATCGGAGAACCTCTGGCTTTTTTTTCTCTTCCTTTTTCCTTTTGGGGAATTACCAAGAATTCATGTCAACTATCTCCTTGAAAGTTTTCCTTTTATTTCACTGCTTTTCTAATTGTTAGTCTTTGACTCCAGTGTACCTGGGACAGATCTCCTCAGTTGATTGAAGTTGTCATCCATTTTGGTTCCCATTTTTTTCTTGTCATTGTTCAGAATTAATCTAAACCTTGTATACTGTGATTGTTATTCCAAATTTGCTCAACCATCTTCATGCTTCATCCACTTTGAGTTCGACACTGCAATTTTTGCTTTTGTTCCTAGCAATGTATATCTAAGCAGCTCGGTTCCCTTTGAGAAATATCTGGTGTGACTATTTTCATGCTACTTCTGGAAGTTCAACAAGCAAAAATCTGTTTGGCTGTTAACAACCAACAAGAGAACAAACTAATATTCATTTCAATTTAAACCAGATGATAAAACAGGTTAAATACAACCATAAACACAGGGAAATCTGCAGATGCTGGAAATCCAAAGCAACACGCACAAAATGCTGGAGGAGGTAGCTCCCTCTTTTCTTCTCGGTCCTGAAGAAGGGTCTGGGCCTGAAACATCGACTGTTTACACTTTTCCACAGATGCTCCCTGACCTGCTGAGATCCTCCAGCATTTTATGTGTCTTGCTTTAAATACAAATATATTCATTCCTGTACGCACTCCCGTTCTGATGTGTTGGTCCATGGCCACCTCTTTTGCCGCAATGAAGCTGCTCTCAGGGTGGAGGAGCAATGCCTCATATTCCATCTATTTAGCCTGTTGGTAAGAACTTCGATTTCTCCTTCCAGTACTTTTTCTCTTTTTCTCTATTTTTCTCCTTTTTCCTTCCCCATTCTCTTTTCTTCTATTCCACACTGTGGCCACCTAACTCTTCTCCTCACCTGCCTATCACCTCCCACTGGTGCCCCTTCTTTTTCCCTTTCACCCATGGTCCACTCTCCTCTCTTACTAGACTCCTTCTTCTCCAGCTCTTTACCTTTCCCACCCACTTGGCTTCAACTATCACCTTCTAGTTTGTCCTCCTCCCCATCCCCTCACCTCACCCCACTCAGCTTCCGGTGAGGATTTCTGGTTAAGGTTGCGCCAGCGAACAATGATTCGTCAGGCAACATCTTCCAGATAGTTGATCATTTCAGTTTTTCTACAGCTTCTACTTGTTCTTTTTATCTTAATTTAGTTTTTGAAACTGTTGACGCCTGTGACTTACAGTCTGTAGTTCGATCAGGTGAGCTAGCACTCTGCTGTCCCCAAGAAAACTCCAGGAGAGAAATGTGAGCACAAGCTACCACGAGATGAGGGGCCATGATCAATTATATTTCTCGCCGATTAAAGCATTGAGGAAGATTGAAACATCGAGGTTTACATGGAGGAGAGCAAGCAGTTCTCGGAGGATCCGATGGGTTCAATTGACTTTCATTGCAGGGGCCGATAGGTTTGAGTCGCTTCCCTCGGAGAGGCCAATGGGTTCAAGTTGCTTCCCTCGGAGGGGCCAATGGGTTCGAGTCACTTCCCTCGGAGAGGCCAATGGGTTCGAGTCACTTCCTTTGGAGGGGCCAATGGGTTCGAGTCACTTCCCTGGGAGGGATTGATGGATTCGAGTGGCTTCCCTTGGAGGGTCCGATGGATTTGAGTCGCTTCACTCGGAGGGGCCAATGGGTTTGAGTCGCGTTCCTTGAAGGGGCCGATAGAGTTGAGTCCCTTCCCCCGGAGGGTCAGGTGGGTTCGAGTCGCTTCCCTCGGAGGGGCTTCTTTTAGTTATATGTTTCTTTTGTATTCTCACCCATTCTTTTTTGGTGCTGATTGGTGGTGTGGGAGTTGGGTGATATGTTAGTTTTTGGCAAAGGAGGGGTTAGGGGGTTTGGGTTTGTGAGTTTTATTTATCTTGCTTTTCATGCGGGGGGAATTGATGTTCTTTCTTTCAACTACTTCAATGGTTTCTGTATTTTATGGCTATCTAGAGAAGGCACATTTCAGAGTTGTATTCGACATACATAATTTGATAATAAAATGAACCTTTGAACCTTTGGAACCTTTCTGGCATCTTCCCCCTCCATTTCCAGTCTTGATGAAGGGTTTCAGCCTGAAACATTGACTGTTTATTCATTTCCTGACCAGCTGAATTCCTCCAACATTTCATGTGTATAGTCTGCATTTTCAGCATCTGCAGAATCTCTAGTGTTGTAAGTATTAAGAACCTAATTTAGCTTGTTAATCTAAATTTATTTTATGTTTGACATTATTATGGTCTGTGTACATTTGTCCTTCAACACTATTTAACAAATTCTGGTTTCTGGCTTTTTATTCTTCCTTTCCAATCCTTATGAGGGGTTTCAGCACAATAGGTTGACTGTTTATTCTTCTCCATGGATGCTGCCTGACCTGCTGAGTTCCTCCAACATGTTGAGTGTGTTACCCTGTTTAACAAAAGCAAAGATAAAATGTGTTAAAGATGACCTGCCCCACATTCACAAAATAATGATCTGATTTAATAAAACTCTTCACTGTAATCCTATTCAAACTTGCATCCAATTGTTAATCAAGCCATCTTGATTAAGGCACAGCGTATAAATATTTTAAGATTATTTTCTCCTACTGATGTGGAGCAGAAGCTCCCAAAAGAACCGTAATGATTTTATGAGGTGCATGGATTGTATGCAACTCGTAGTTTCTATTCGGAGGATAACTTATCTCCTAGTCAATACTCAAGTTTTGTTCAGTTCTCCTTTGGTTTGTTAGTAAAGTGAAGTAGATTTTCTTCTCGTGGAGCAATTACACTGCAGGAATATGTTCCCCTCTAAGTTTAATCTCTAACGTGCTTCACATCTTGGCACTGATGCCATTCCAGCTGCATTGCAAGGGTCACCAACTATATTCATTATCCAAAACAACAGCAGTGGTGCCCTCTTAATCAGCTTTTTGGCTGCCGATAGAGCAGTAACAGGCTGGAACATTGTAAATGGAAAAGATGAGGTAATGTAATAGTCCACTTTTTAATTTCCTCTGATGAGCCCACAGTCAATTTTGGGACTCAGTGAGCCTCACAGTACAATCAGCTTTGTTAATTGAGCATTAAAAGCAGAGCGTTTATTACCATTCGGCAGTCATAATATTCTGTTGGTGGGTCTTGAAGTTCAGTATACGCAGCTGTTTTCATGATTACCATCAACATTTTTGAGAATTTAAAGATATTCAGGAAATACATATTAACATAATATATCCCAGTGCAGATTTAACAGATTTTAAATCAGGCCATTGTATCTGTTTAACAAGGTGAATTAGTTGAGAGTGTGTTCGCGGGGAAAGGAAATTAATTATTTTATTCAACAGTCCATTATTAACTCTGCAAAAAAGATGAGATTCGCAATCCTACAGCTGTCACAAGATTGCAAATTATCCTTTATCCCATTCATTCATTGGTTATGTACCATGATGTGGATGATTGTGGTCTTTGACCATGATGATCTTGGCAAATTTTTGCGCAGAAATGGTTTCCCATTGCCTTCTTATGGGCAGTGTCTTTACAAGACAGGTGACCCCAGTCATTGACAATACTCTTCAGAGATTGTCTGCCTAACATCCTAACCAGGATTTGTGATATACACCAGCCGCTCATACGACTATCCACTACACCAGGGTGACCTGCAGGATAGCAGACGGAAAGAGCACCTTACTGCTTCTTGGTAGAGATATATCTCCACCCCACCACCCAATCCTTTATCTACCAATGTTAAAATATAAGTTACTATTAAATCCAAACCTTGTCAAGCTATGTTGGAAATCCTTCACAACTCAGAATTGGTTCATGAGAAGTTCAAAACAGAAGATAACTGTGGAGAGGATTTAAGAGAAGTTACTGAACACTTGGGAGGTGGGGGGTATGCCTTTAGGCTGGTGGCATTACCACACTTAATGTGATCTTCAGAATGTTCTGTTGAGACCAGGATGGTGTGGGATTTGCTCTCAGAGGTTTAGCAGCACTGATTAAGCTTTCCTAAGCAGCACACAAGGCAGCTCTTACGGTCAAACAAGAACCCAGCACAAAGTGAGTCGTAAGTTTCAGCCAGTTGAAAATCTTTGGGAAGTTAGGCAGGAAATTACAAACTCCCTCATTCTCTTACATTTTCATAATTCCTACAAGTTTCTCATTTTAGTATGGAACAAAACTTTATTTTGATGGCTTTTAAATTGATAGCATTAATTCCTACTAATTAAAATTGTATAATTATAACAAAAATATCTTTCAACTTTATTTTGATAAATCCAGATTAATTAGTCTTAATCAAAACATAAAATGATGGGATCAGCTAGGTCAGGCAGCAATGTATGGAAAAGAGAAACAGAGTTAACCATTTAGGTCGAAGATGTAGAAGTCAATGGGTTAATGGGAATCATTAGAGGGAGTGAAAATGAGCAATATTCATGAAATGAGTGAATTAAAGAAGGAAAATACAAAGAAATGCAAAAGTTGCAAAATGCAGAGCTGTAACAGTTGCCCAGCAGGTCAATGGAGAGGAAAAAAAACTGTGAGCCAATATCACAGGGATGATTACAACAGAAATGGCCAATTTCCTGAAGTCAAAACAATTTACCTGAAGTTAAATAATTCCATTGCAATGTGCCAAGATGGAAGATGAGATGCTGTTCCTCAGCTTATGTTGGACCTCTTTATACCAGAATGCAGAATAAAGTGTTATGGTGCAGAGAAGTGTGGTGCAGGTAAAAAAAGGTGCAAGGTCGTAACAAGGTAAACTGAGAGAATCTGGTCCGCCAGAAAAAAAGGAATCACCCAGTAGCCACCCATTTCAATTCTACTTCCCGTTCCCATTCCAACATGTTAGACCATGGCCTCTCCATGGAGATAAGGCCACACTCAGGTTGGAGGAGGGGCAACACCTTATATTCAGTCTGGGTAGCCTCCAACCTGATAGCATGAACATCAACTGCCACCCCCTCAGCATTTCCCATTCTGGTTCCCTTCTCTCACCTTATTTCCTTACCTGTGCATCACCTCCCTCTGGTGCTCCTCCCCCTTCCATTTCTTCCATTGTCTTCTGTCCTCTCCTGTCCTTCTTCAGCCCTTTATCTCAACTTCCCAGCTCTTTACTTCACCACGTCCCCTTCTCCTGGTTTCACATATCCCTACCACCTTGTACTTCTTTCTCCCCTCCCCCACCTTCTTACACTGACTTCTCTTTCTTTCCAGTCCTGATGAAGGGTCTCGGCCCAAAACGTCAACAGTTTACTCTTTTCCATAGATGCTGCCTGACCTGCTGAGTTCCTCCAGCACTTTGTCTTTGTTGCTTTGGATTTCCAGCATCTGCAGATTTTCTCGTGTTTGTGAAACTGGGAGATTGATACTCCATCTTATTGTATTAGTGAACCATTCAATAGTCTGATAACAGCAAGATAGAAGCTGTCCTTGAGGCTGGTGGTATGAGCTTTCAGGATTTTGTATCTTCTGCCTAACGGGGGTGGGGAGGTGAGGGGTGGAGCAGAGAGGAAGTCCACGGTGGGTGGAGTCTTAAATTATGCTGGTTGCTTTACCGAGGTATAGACAGAGTCCATGGAGGAGAGGCTAGTTCCTGTGACGTGCCCTCAAGCTTTCCTCATTCAATATGATCATGGCTGAGACCAACCCAGACCTTTTGGATCAGAAAGGTTTAGAGAGATAGGGGCTAAATTGAGACAAACTGGAAGAGTTCAGGAAGGAGTCTTGGTTGCTATGGACAGGTTAAGAGTCCTGTTTCCATGCTGTGCAGTGACTCAGGTCCTCGTCCACTTTTAATGATCAGCAATTATTCAAACATCTGACCAGGCCAGACATCCACATCACACCAGTTATAAAGATGAAGTCATCCAAATCCCTGGAAGGTGTGTTTGATTTAATGTCAGGGCAATTGATCTTCATTTTGACAGAGGTACTGAGTATTTCCAATTTTTGTTTTGATTTGCTCTGCACTCAAGAATTTTCTCCCTAGACCCCCTCAGGTCACCATCCTTCTTTCTCTTTTAAGATGTCTTTTTAAATCTACTTTATTGATCAAGCTATAATGATATTTCTTTAGGTGTTCTGGTATCAACATTCTTTGATCGTGCTCCTGTGAAATGCTTTGGGATGTTTTGAAATGCTGTAGATGCTGTTTGAATAAACATTGTTGCTGCTGTTATGGGGTTAGGCTCCACCTGATAATGATCTTCCCAATTAATTGACTTTGTTTTTTTTTTAACAAAAGACCTTGAAGGCCACTATCAACACAAATTGTACATTAATGTCATTTTTATCTCATCTCATGGAATCAGCTCCTTTGGTCATCCTCAGTCCAGGGTTGTATTAAGGTCTAGGACTGTGTAATCCTTCTGAAACTGAGCATCACTGGGCAATTGCTTGTGAGTAAATGCTGCCTGAAAGCACAATCAGTGGCTCCCAACTTCACTTTGCTGATCGTTGGGAATAGAATAAGAAATGGAGGCAAGAGTAGGTAGATGCCAGCATGAGGCTTGAAGAGTCACCTGGGTGGAGTTCCTTTTAACTTGGAATGTATCTTATACTGCAGACAGGATGTTTCAGTGGCCTATTTTCTCTGCTGTGTTCCTTGGGTTCAACTGTTTCTTCTCTTTATAAATTGATGAAACACCAGCCTTTATGATTGTAGAGTCCTCATGAGAATGAAACCCTGGTGAGTTCAAAAGGTATGTGAAACTGGGACCTAGTGAGTTTACAAGTTACATAGAAAGAGAATACTGGTGAGTTTAAAGAGAACACAGAAATATGTTTAAAGCAAATAAGTAAAATGGGGCTCTGGTAAGTCAGGTACTGAATTGACGGGATTTCAAAACAATGGGTAACTTCAAATTTTATTTTCATGCTTTCACCCTGGCCTTAGCTGACTTTGAGTTGAAGATGTTAAATGGAGTCTCTTCCTGTTAATTGTTTCATTATGTGCCAACATTCTTGACTGGACATGGCAAGACAGCAGAGATCTCAACTGATTCATTGGTTTTGCGAGTGTTTGGCTCTGTCTATTGTTATACTGTTTTTCATTGTTTGGTAGTCTTGTGTTTTGGCTTTCCTGAGTTGGCACATTGTTCCACATTTCTAACTGAACCATTGATTTAATAGTAGTGGAAGTATAAAAGTGAAGAAATGTACTGTGTTTCGAGCTACATGGTGGCAGTATTAAAACAGCCCTGTTGCTGATGCCTCACAATAACCGATGGATGCCCAATTTTGAGCTGCATCTTAAATACCTTGTTATAAGTTGAATGGTTAGCAAATGTAAATTAATTTCAAATTGTTGTAAGCAGGAAAAAAATTACTTCAGATTACATGATGCAGTTGACTCACTGCACAAAAGACTGAATAAAATGCATTAATTAACAAATCTGTCTTTTAGCTGCCCAGGTATAGGTGGTATTTACGCAATCTTTTAGTATCATGTTCTTTAAACAGGAATCTAATATTTTCTTGACAATAATTGCTCACAGCTGTGCATGAGAACAGGTTTCAATGTTTGTCTGGTTCCATGGGAAATCCTTTTGATAACACAATAGGTTTGACAAATTCTGATCTGACACATTAACACATGTATTGAGGAACTGTTAAAAGCTGACAGTTCTTCCTTTACTTGTCCAACAGCTTATGGCATGATTAGTTAACCCAAGTTCTCTTCAATCAAACGTGCACTGTGGTAAACCATGTGAAATAATGAGTAATGGTGACTTGTTGAGTGGTTTGAAAATGTTTTGGAAGTTGATAATAAAAATATTTGTTTCTAATTATTTAGACTTGCCAAAAAATCATGGTTTGGTAACTTCATCAATCTGGACAAAGAAGAACAGATATTTGTGGTGATCAAGGACAAGCCATTGAGTTCCATTAAGGCAGACATTGTCCATGCATTTCTTTCAGTAAGTAATAACTTTTGTTGAATATATAAGGGGAATTCTAAGATTTTCATCATTGCTGCCAATTAAGCGGATGCTGTCTTGATGACCTTCAAAATATTTTTACATTCATCAATAAATATAGTACACGAAGTTTAGCTACTTTGGCTAGAATATGTGAAAAATTATTTTCTAATGACAAAACCCTTATTAATTGGTAACTTCTCACCCACAATCTGACTTGAGGAGTTTTGTACCCACAGCACAAAACTGTTCAATTGATGTGAAATGATGAGAGCATATGCCACAAACTCCCGTGGTGCATGGCATCATGACCTCGTATACACGATTAAGAAGAATCATTAAATGGATGTCTAGAATCTTTTCTCGAGAGGAGGAGTTACAATAACGATGGGCTATTGTGTTCACATTCTAACATCTATGTCAAGCAAGTATCTTGTTAACTTCGTAAAATTTACGAAGAACTGGGATAAATGCCACTATAACAACAGAGCAGAATACAAAAGATATTCTTACCGTTTCAATAAATTACTATTTTGGCCTTCAGGAAGAACTGTTCATGTATGAGATTCAGTGATTTTTTTTTGTATTTCTGAGAACAAGTTAGCAACAGGTGTGGGTATCATGCCAGAATTTTCATGGTATTTCACACAACCTGTACACAAACCCTTTAAATCAAGAAGTGGAACCTGGTAACATAAATGTAAAGGAGTTTTGAAAGGTGTTGAAAATAACATTGGGTTGCATCAGTTATAATCGTGCAGATCTCTTGAATCTGGGATTATTTTTTTTAGATTGAATTATTGCAAATTATATAAAAACAAAAAACGCTGATGAAAGGCACCAACACCATCTCTGCTAAATCCTCCAAAACCAAAGTCGCTGCCCTGTCCCAGGGTGATGTCCACAGCACTGAAGCCCTGATCATACTCAACCAGCTTCATTAGAAGGTGGCGGGAGGCAAATGTGTGGTTGGGAACCCTTCTAATTGCACATCGGATAGGAGACTCCTGAAGCAGGGTCTCTACTCCATCAGAGCAGTGGCTTCTGGGGGGACAGAAATAACACTAAGGTGTTCTCAGAACCTCCTTTAAAGAGGTAGCATTCTCGCTGCTTTATGCCTGCCACTGAGCCTAACTCACTTTAACCACTAGACAAGCATCCAGAAAGGTAACAAGCACTTTGTTTCCCCAATAGGAGTGTAGACCAGGTGTACGCAACTTAGTCATCTATCTAATCAAGCTCTATTTGTCCCTCTTGTAGCCCCAATAGTGGATCTTGCACTGGCCTCAGAAACGCAGGACCAGAGTAGAAGTATTTTCAGTGCCAAGGGACAACTTGTGGATAAGAAGAAGATAAAATGTGTGCATTATGTGGCACACATGTATAAGAGTGTCGGCAGATTTGAGCATCACAGTACGCGCATCAACAGAACCACACTTTGACAATCTGAGCTTCCGAGTACTAATGGATTAAACAGCAAGTTGTCTCTAAGGCAATGTTCACTACCTCTGATCTTCTTCCAACTTTTGGCTTGGTGATTAGCAGCCTGGGGCTGCTTCTAGTCTCTCCAAAGGAAAAGGGAATCATTAGTTATCCCAGAAAGCAGCAAGCATTAAAAACAGTGGCCAGAAGGAGTACGTCAGGAAAAGCACAAGCCGTCTGGTTTATAATCCAGTTCCACCTCCCACCTAGCCACACCCATTAGCAATCACTTCCCATCTCCTCCTTACTCTGCCTCTCTCCTTACACAGCGAATTCTTGTTCCTGCCCTGCTTCAGATTCCCTACTTTATCCTCTCTACCTTTACCCACTTCATTTGTTATCATTTACCTATATACGTGTATATAATGTATATAGAAACAAGACAATGTTTCTCCAAACTACGATGTAAAGCACAGTAGTACACATAATACATGATACCTTATGAAGGTAAGGATAAAATCTACAGATGAATCACACATAAATAGCAAACTAAAGTGCATTAATATTAAATATTGTACTGGAACAGATTAACTAGTGACACATCAAATATTATGCTGCAAGAAGTTCAGAAGCCTGATGGCCTGGGGTAAGAAACTGTTTCTCATCCTGACCATTCTTGTTTTTATGCATCAGAGTCTCCTGTTTGATGGTAGAAAGTCCAAGAGGATGCTGAATGGTTGGGTGGGAACTTTAATAATACTAAGGCCCCTGCACATGCAGCACTCCTGATAAATATCCCCAATGGATGGTAAGGAGACTCCTATGATCCTCTCAGCTGTTCTCAAAGTCCTTTGTAGGAACATCTGGCCTGATGCTTGACTACTCCCATACCAGATGGAGATGCAACTTGTCAGGACACTCTCAGTGGTGTTCCTGTATTCCCTTTCCCATCAGCCTTTCTATCCCCTCTTCTTTCTTTGACCTCTTTTCATACTTCCCTCATCTTCTCCCTTTTCCCTCATAGTTCCCCATCCACCTTTATCTGCCATTTCCTGTCTCCTTCCCAATTCATGTTTGTCCTTCCACTCCACATCACCAGTGAAGCATCTTCTCCACCCTGGATCAGAATCAGATTTAGCATCACTAACATACGTTGTGAAATTTGTTTTCTGCCAGCAGTACACTGCAAAGACATTTTTTTAAAAAAATCTCTATACGGTATATCGTAATAAAAAATAAACAAACAAGCTTTATTTGACAGATGCAGTGAAATCTATCATTTTCATCAAATTAAATCAGTGGGGATTGTGCTACAAATGTCACACTTCTGGCACTGACAGCATGCACAGTACGTACTAAATCTAATGCTAACCATACATCTTTGGAATATGGAAGGAAACTGGAGCACCCAAAGGAAACCCCTTATAGACAGACTCCTTACGGACAGCGATGGGAAACAACCCTGATCGATGAATACTGGCACTGCTGCATTATAAAGAGGGAAAAAAGGACTAGTGAGGTAGTGTTCATGGGTTCATAGACCATTCAGAAACCTGATGGCAAAGGGGAAGAAGCTGTTCCTAAAAGATTGAGTGTGGGTCTTGAGGCTCCTGCTCCTCCTCCTTGATGGTAGTAATGAGAAGAGGGCATGTCCCCGATGATGAGGATCCTTAATGAAGGACAACATCTTTATGAGGCATCGCCTCTTGAGAAGGTCCTCAATGGTGAGGTGGCTTGTGCCTATGATGGAGCTAGCTTCATTCAGAAGTGACTTTTGATCTCAGTTCCAGGCGTGAGTGCATAAGTTATGCATAACTGCGAGAGCCAGCAAATCTTTGCAGACAGGCCTCGCTGGAAAGTCACCACATTTCGCCAACGATTTCACTGTGTGGTATGAATAAGTGCCTAGGACACCAATTAAATATTTGAATGAATTGAGTATTATCGTGCGCAGCTCATCAATGAGATACGTGTAGCAGGTCTTTTATGGTCAAAAATGAATTCAAGTTAAAATTTGTTTAAAAATCTGTCTGCATTTGTAATTTTTTAAAACAATATTAATCAAAATGGGGAAAATAGACTGCTTAACTTCATTGTTGTTGTTGTTCGTCCATCGTACGTCGATGAGGACCTCGACACCATTATTGATGGTGTCGAGACTAGCGCGTGGCTTGGATTTAAGTGAGGGAGAGTTGCGCAGCGTCAGCCTCACTCTCTCTTCCCAATCCCCATCTGGATCCAGTGGCAAGACAGAGTCGAGACGGCTGGAGATGGGACTAGGCGCAGTGGATGACCAGGACGCCTTCTGTGTCTTGTCCTGCTCTACACGTTCCACGACGCTTGCAGAGACTGCCTTCTTGACCGTTGGGCCTTCCATTGGTCTCGTCCGCTCAATCCGCCGGAGTCTGTCTTCACATGCTGGGATAGACAACTCCCTATCTCACCGAGGGTTTGAGACCCGTCAGCTACCCTCACCTGGTTTAGCCGGCTTGTCGAAGCCGTTGCCCGGGGTGTGGCCGCTGTCGCATGCAAACAGCTACGGGGAGCCACAGGTGAGAGCTGAGTGCCAGGTGGGGACCAAAGGTGGACTAACCACCTTGAAAAGGTCGCGACATGTTACCCCACCAGAAGTGCTACCCCTCCCTGACACCCCATACACCCCTTCATTACATTCTTAATGAAAGAAGGTTCCCCCACTCAGTTGGATGAGTCAAATAAGAATTGAGTCTGCCTTTAGCTCCCTATAATTTTGAGTTACTTCTGGCTCAACACTGAGAATATTGAAGGAGAAGGAGGTCACAGGCACTGCCGGCTGCACTAAAATCCAGAATCTGAATTCATTTGCTTTGCAGTTACCCGGCAATTTCAAGCTGATGAGCTCTGAATATCATCAGTATGACAAAAGAGGCTACATTTGTTACAGGCACCTTCCTTGCCATACTTCTCATTCTGGAAAGATACAAAGAAGGCAGGAATGAATGTCTTTAGATCCTTCAGTACAATCTTGGAAACGTTTTAAAACAAGATGTTGTTACTTCAGTTCTGCTCTTTTTTAACATGGGTTTGAAACAGTGTCCTTATACGTTACTAGAGGTTACCATGGCTAACTTTCTACAGTGCTTCTATTGACTCCCATTATTAAAGCTTGTTAAACTTCATAAGAAGAGAGCAATGATAAGAGATGTTGACATGAATAATGACTACTTTCTGGCTCTGGAGGTCACAGTTTTCAGAAAATATTATTTTAAATTGATTGTACATGAATGCAGATGACTTCACATCGGGGAGTTCTCTGAATAAATGTTCCAATTCATGCCTCAAGTCCGAACTTAACATACTTCTCCTGCTTAACAATTTGTTGGTGTCATTTACATACAGTGGGTGGACAGGGTGATTAAGACCTTTTTGAATGTTTTAACCTTGTGCTGTTGAAGGGAACTGAGAAGCAAACTCTCAGCACAATCAGGGAAACTGTTTTTCATTCACTTGCACAAGCTCTGCCATAGTGACAGAGAAGTGCCATTTTAAAATCTGAATGCCTAAAGGTTTCAGACAGACAAGTTCTCTAACTTATATCAATGTGATTATTAAGATGCTTTTCTTTCTTGAATCATAATTATGAAGTTCAGGAGTTGTCGATCACTGTAAGTGACCCAGGAGACAATAACACAGCCAATCTCTGCCAGGACACAAATTGGGTTCCCTGGCAGAGTTTATCTGTACAATTGTAATGAGCACAATGTAAATGCACTTGAAGCTCTAAAGTTGGCAACATTCAGTGTTGGATCTTTCGTGATGCCAAGGTGAGACTTGTTCCTCTAAGTGCAAGATCTAGCAATAAAGGCATGAAGTTGGTCTTTGGCAGTAGCATGATACAGGGAATGGTGAGTCATCTGCCTGTTTGACAGCTGAGGAGTGACATCACTTAAATCATCATTAAGATAAGAAAGAGGATTCGAATTGTGCAGCAGTTGTTTGAGAATGTGATGCTCATCGACAGGATGTGGCTAAAACTGAAATAATGGCAATAAGGAAGAATTTGATAAGTGATTAAGGTTTGGAATTTAATATTTACGTAATATTTGAGTAATCTTGTAAATATATTGTTTAATTAAGCACTCTTGTTCATTCAAAAATTCTTTATGGGTTATATATACATATAAATATGTGAATTGCATATGTCATCACACTCACAGTGAACATGAAGTTAGATTCATATTTCAGACTCCCATATCTTCCTTTGAATTAGTTTAATGTTTTGAAGTTACAAACCATGACATTGGTGACAAGCTATTTATAAAGTGAAACAGAGATAGTTACCGACCTGTTGAAGCACAGCGAGTTATTTGAACTAAAT